>NC_083699.1:83517904-84142904 GCF_033118175.1 Dama dama
AGTACTTTTGCAGAACCACATGCCTAAGTGATGTGTCCCATACATATTAGTGAGATAATGCATGTGAGTGCATTGTATGCCATCTCACAGACTGTAGATGCACAGTACATGGGAGCTCCTCACATTGTTTATGCTTCCTGTATTTCACAGGAGGACCCTGGGGCAGAGGGAGAGGCTGCTTTGTCCAAGGTTTGTGTTCAGCAGTAACTAGACTAACCCAGGGTATCTTGCCTCCTCCCACCTCTCCCCCAGCCAGAGCACCTCAATGCCTGGACCATGCTCTACTTACATAAGCCACAGCACTTAAGGGAGCAGCTGGGGCTGGACTGATTGGGAAAATGTGTTCTTGGCATCACAGTCCAGGGTCCACCAATGTAACCCGGGTGGACAATGTCCAAACTCAGTGACTCTGGGGAGGTGGAGGAAGGTACATATTCATTCACTGACAAGCTGTCGTGTGACCATGGAGGAGGGAGGTCAGCCGGGTAAGAAACTTATTGGAAAGAAGACACCGCTTCAGGTTGGCAGGAGGTGGGCAGCAACAGCTCTCATTTGCTGGGAAGGTCCACAAGCCAGATATGGCTCATGCACTTCTCCTGACCAACCAGCCCTCTGAGGCACATGTGTTATCCCAGCGTCCAGAAAAACATCTTAACCTTTAATTCTGGGGCCAGGAAGTAACGTACCAGTCACTCATCCAGCAAATGTTTGTTGAGCTACATCTGTCTACTCAAATGTCGTCAGCACTGGGAGTGCTATGGTGACTACAGGAGGCAGACTTCTTATCTCAGAGCAGCAGAGACATGCAGACACATAGCCATACACACATACATATCATACACACATACGTACATACACACATGTCATAAACCTTCTGATGTGTGCTAAGAAGGGAAGGAAGAGCATGCACTGAAAGATAGTAATATGAAAGTGCTAGTTATGTGTGTGGGGGGACTGATTATAGGGACGTCCTCTCTGAGGAGGTGACATTTACGTGGAAATCTGAGGCAAGTAGGTGTTGACTGTGGGGGAGAAGCAGAGGGAAGAGCCTGTATCAGGGCCCTGAGGCAGGAAGGGCTTGGCCAGGGAGCGAACTGAAACATCACCAGGCACTGTGCCTTCAGCGTGGGAGTACAAGAGAAAGTGGCATAAGGTGATCCCCTGGGGTCCTGTGGGCCAAACTGAGGAGATTGGCACTTTCCCTTAATGCAATGGGAGGCCAGTAGAGTGCTTTAAGCCAGCCAGTGACATGAATGGATTTATGTCTTACAAGGATGGCTCTAACTTCCCTTAGAGAATGGATTTCAGAGGGGAGCAGGTGGAGGGAGGCTGTTACAGGTGATGGATGAAGATGACTTGGTTAGAATGGTGGCAGTGAAGGTTGAGAGGAGTGACTGGCTTTGAGATGTAACTTGAAGATGAAATCCACAAGGCTTGGCTGGAAGAAGTCAGAGTATTGGAGGAGAGGTAAGAGAATGGGAGTGGGGCTGGGAGGAGGCGGAAGCAGCTTAGTCCAGCACTGACAGAAGTGACTAGCAGTGGGACCCCGGCAGCTTGGCTTCCTTGTCACCACTGAAGCCAGTCTTGATCTGGATGCCTTTGGTGTCTTATTACAGCAAAATGACGGACAGTTTACGGTGATCCAGCTGGTGGGGATGCTAAGGGGCATCGCCGCGGGCATGAAGTACCTGTCGGAGATGAACTACGTGCACCGGGACCTGGCTGCAAGGAACATTCTGGTCAACAGTAACTTGGTGTGCAAGGTATCTGACTTTGGCCTCTCCCGCTACCTCCAGGATGACACCTCAGATCCCACCTACACCAGCTCCTTGGTGAGTCCTTCTGGGTCTTTTCAGGTCAAAGCATGACAGGAGTAAAAAGTGGCTGCACATAGTGGGGACCCATGGTGGGGCATACTGGGAGGGACTGGGACCAGAGCTCATTTCTCCTCTGGGGAAGCCAAATGCCGGGTGGACCATTCATCCAGGAGAAATGATAGCCACTGGTTTTTCAGGCAAATGTTAGGGCATGGGCTGTGAGGAAGTGTTGGTGTCTCCTCTGAAGCCATGCTGCTCCTGGCCAATGAAAGAGGATGTTTTGAAAAGGATGATTTGGGGGAGTCCAAACATTTGGTCAGTGGCATGAAAGACATCATCTACAGGGAGCAGGCTCCAGTTGGGTTGAGCACTGTGTCATCAGGTGGATTCCTGGTCTTGATTTGGGGCACATGCAGCAGCTAGTGGTAGCGTGCAGTAAGCAGCAGTAGTGAGTGGTAGTTGGAAATGAGACTTTAGTTCCCTGACCAGGCGTCCTAACCACTAGACCACAGAAGTGTGACTAGAGCCTAAATCTCCAGTCCTTACCTACCCTGACAAGAAAGAATTCTGATGAAGAGGTAGAAGGTAAAGAGAAGAGTAAAACATTTTTTGCAAAAGCAGAATACATGCAGTAAGACACATGGCCGAACTCTGTGACCCTTCCCTAGGTGTTCATGCACTCCTCAGCTGAGATAGATTTCAACACACAAGTGGCTGGGAGGATAGAAGCAAAACTTAATATGAGCTGCCACCCCCTGACTTTTGACCCCCAAAGAATCTCTCTGCTCATGTGTAGTGTCTCCCTTGCCCCAAGGAGAGAAATGTGTGATCTCTTGATCTTTTACTCAAAATTTAGCCCTTCTCTGTTCCTTCCATGATGGTTATTTTAAGGTGTCCACAAGAAACAAAGCCTGGCTATTTCCCTGTTTCTGTTGTTACTTCCATTTTGGAGAGCAAATAGGAGACTGATTGAAAAAGCCTACCTGGGGCCCACCTATCTTCTGTCTCAGGCAGTGCAAACAGGAGGCTAGTTGTAAGTGTCCAGCCTGAAGCCCACTTTTATTCCTGCCCATGAATTGTAAACAGGAGGCCAGTTGTAAATGCCTAGCCTGGAGCCCATCTATGTCCTGCCTTAGTCCTCTTCTCTGTCTCCATTACTTCCAGAAAGCTAGAAGTTTCACAACTTGATAAGTGAATAACTACAACATGATGTGTACTCTCAAATTTGTATTTCTATTTCAGCCTCCTCCTCTACAGCCTGAACAGCTATAATCATCTGTGTCCAACTGCCTAGTTCACACAATTCCCTTTAGAACTTAACAGATCCTCAATGGAGCTCTTGATTTACTCTCCAATCTCCTCCCCCATCTCTTCAACTCAGTGGTTGCACCATTCCTAATGGTGAAACCTAGGAATCAGTTTTGAATTCTGTCTGTGCCTCTCCATCCAAGTTCAGTCCTTCCACTAATACTGTGTTGTTGTTGTTTAGTCATTAAGTTGTGTCTGACTCTTTTGTGACCCCGTGGACTGTAGCCCACCAGGCTTCTCTGTCCATGAGATTTCCCAGGCGAGAATATTGGAGTGGGTTGCTGTTTCCTTCTTCAGGGGATCTTCCCGACCCAAGGATCAAACCTGTATCACTTGTATTGGCAGGCATTCTTAACCATCGAGCCACCAGAGAAGCCCTACCCTATTCCTATAGGTTTCTATAAAGTCTGCTCCTTTCTTCTCATCTCTGCTGTTGTTCAGTCACATGTCTGACTTTGCTACCACATGGACTGCAGCATGCCAGGCTTCCCTGTCCTTCATCATTTCTTGGAGTTTGCTTAAATTCATGTCCATTGAGTCAGTGATGCCATCCAACCATCTCATCCTCTGTTGTCCTCTTTTCCTCCTTCATTCAATCTTTCCCAGCATCAGGATCTTTTCCAATGAGTCAGCTCTTTGCATCAGGTGACCAAACTATTGGAGCTTCAGCTTCAACATCAGTTCTTCCAATGAGCATTCAGGGTTGATTTTGTTTAGGATTGACTGGTTGGATCTCCTTGGTGTCCACGGGACTCTCAAGAGTCTTCTCCAGCACCACAGTTTGAAAGCATCAATCCTTTGGTGCTCAGCCTTCTTTATGATCCAACTCTCACATCTGTACTGTGACCCCACCCTATTCCAAAGCACCATTCTCTCTCACCTGGACTGTTACCGTAGCTTGCTAATGAGTCTCCTTGGTTTCCTTTTGTCTTCATGCATCCATTCATAACAGCATCAAAAGTGACTGATCTTCCTAATCTACCCACCAGCTATATCCCTTAAACTTGCAAAAACAATACCTGATTATTATAAAAGTCAGAATAATACAGAGAAGAAAAAAGGATAAATAAGAACCTACAATTCCCTTAAAGCAGGGTTTGGTGAACTTTTCCTAAAGGGCCGTAAAGAAAATATTTTAGACTTTGCTGGCTAAGAGGCCAAATGAGGATATTATGTACATGATTATATAACCATTTAAAATGTAACCCTTTAAAAATGTATGAATGCCATTCCTAGCCCCTGGGCTATAAAAAAGCAGGTGACCTGCCAGATTTGGTACTTAGGCAATGGTTTACCAACTCCTGTTCTGAAGCATCAGTTTCAACAGTTAGATGTGTCTGCTTTCACACTTTTATCTTTGTTCAAAAAGAAATTTTTTATTTTATAAAAATGGGCTCATACTGTGCCTGTTTCTCTGTGTCTTGTGTGTCTCTTGGAGATTCTTGCTCCAGGTTGCTACTTTGAAAGTTTGTAAACCTTCACACTCCACTAGAGATGTATGGTGCCCATCTTCTAACATCCTCACCAGCATTGGAAGTAATCAATCTTTTAAAATTCGCTAATCCAAAGATGAAAAATGATAACTTGTTTTGTTTTAATTAAATTTTCAACTGACTGCTAGAGATCTTTTTGCATAGTTATTGGGATTCATGTTTCTTCTTTCACTAATTATCTATACATGTATTTACCTATTTTTCTACTGGGTTACTTTCTGGTTTCTTAGAAATGTATAGGAATTCTTTTTATAGTAGAGATATTGACCCTTTTTCTGCCATATATGATACAATTAGTTCCTTCACGTTTTCCTGTACAAAAAAATACAATTCTTTTTTATAAAGATTATTTTATTCCATTATTTTTTCCTTTTTGTCTGTTCTGCGTCTTCATTGTAGCACTCAGGCTTAGTTGCCCTGCAGTATGTGGGATCTTAGTTACCAGACCAAGGATCAAACCATGTCCCCTGCATCAGAAGGCAAATTCTTAACCACTGAATTCCTTGGGAACCTCCAAGGAAGTCCCGGTACAATTCTTTTTTGTATTTAAAAGAATACACTTTTTTTTAATATTATTTATGATACCCTTTCGCTTGCAAAAGTGGTTCATATTCATTTGGTCAAAAATATCTATCTTTTTCTCTACTTGTTGGATTTTTTGGCTTATTCTAAAAGTTCTGTCCATCCCAAGGTTATAAAATGCCTTTTAAATTTTCCTATACTGTTTTGTTATCTTGATAGGTTTGATTTATCATGTAACTATTTATTTAATCTGTCTATTTGTCACTCCACCCTATTTTGTTGATACATTTCCAGATAAGTTGTAGACATTAGTACACATCACCCATAAACACTTTAGCATATGTCTTTTAATGCGAATATATATATTTCTTTATACTTCTTTCCTTGATTAAGGCAAAATTTGCATATAAAAAAGTACACAGATCTTAAGTGTACCTTTACAGAGTTTTAACAAATGCATACAACTATGTGACCCAAAATTCTATCAAAATAGAGAACTTTGTCATCATACCAGGAAATTCCCTCATGTTCTTCCCCTGTCCCAAATGCAGAGGTGCCTGCTGTTCTGACTTTTTTCAACTATAGGTTTCTTTTTTCTCTTCTAGAACTCCTCATAAATGGAATCAGGATGCTCTTCATGCCTGACTGCTTTCTTTTAGCATTCTGAGTAGGAGATCCTTTCCTGTTGCTGAGTGAAGCAGTAGTTTTTTCTTAATTACTGTAACAGTCTATGTTTATTTATCCATTCTCTTGTTGGCAGACACCAGGGCTATTCTCAAATATGATCTTGAATATGTTAGGACATATATTTTTATTGTGTTTTTATGCAGGTAAATATAGAAAATTATATCAACACCATTTTTGAAGATATTTTCTATATTTTATTGGATCATATGTCATTCTTATCATATGTTAAGTTCCTTACATAAACTATGTTTTGATTCTAAAATCTCCTCTGTTGGTCAATTTATTTACTCTTATACCCAACCATATTATTCTAATTATAGTAACTTTATCAAGTTTTACTTTGATATTATTATTCTGATTATATTAATTTTAGCAAGAGTTTTACTATTTGGATAAATTGAAGTATCTTCATTCTTCTTTCAAAAATCTTGGCTCTTTTCTTTCTTTTTTTTTTTTTTCTTGGCTCTTTTCAAATGTCTTTTCTTTCAGCTTAAGATCACTTTGTCTAGTGATCTACCTAAAACTACCTAGTTTATATACTCACATATGAATTTTGAATGGAACACTATTCTACATTTGGAAAGACTGACATTTTGATGACCTTGAGTCATATAATGTGAGCCAAACATAGAATCTGTATATGCCTTACATTGAAAGTTTCTTGGATGTAAAGCTTCCTATGTTATTGTCCTGTACACATTATTTAGATCATCTGTTGTGACTTTGTATATGTTTCTTCTAAATGATGAAGCTTATAAACTCCTAAAACTAACAGCTTTCAGGATCCATTTTACCATATTATTGTTCCATGTTTTTCGTTTTATTCAAAATGGAGAAAATTATCATGTTTGATAACTAAACTATGTTTCTAAAAATGCAGTTTATTCACATGAAAAATATTTATTGATCATCTACTATGTGCCAATCCTGAGCTACAATCTGGAGGCACAATTAGGATTGAAAAGAGACAGCATTACTGTTCTCACATTACTCACAACTGAATGGGGAAAGGGAAGCTTAGTCAGATGCATACACAAATAAGTGCATAATTGACAGTTGAGATGAGAGTCACTGTGTTCTGTGACAGCATGAAGAAAATAATACACAAGAAAAACAGCCTTATTAGATCTAGGGGAATTAAGGAGAGCTTTCAGAGGAGATGGGCTCCAGCAGAGATTTGAAGAATAAGTCAAACAAATGCATGAGGTAGGTCAGAGAACTGAGAAACATAAGCAGTACATACAAAGGGCTTGTGTCAATAGGGAAGGTGGAATTTTAGAAGAGCTGAGAGAGGACATTTGTACTTGGCATTTGGATAAAGAAGGGAAACTGACCAGTGAGGTCAGCAGTAGTTACACGAGATGGGGCCTCCTGGACATTTGTGATGGAATTCACTGCCTTAGGGCAATGAGCAGTCTTTCTGTGTATGGGGGTAGGGGTGGGGGGAGAGGGCATTCTGTGTATGGGGGTAGGGGTGGGGGGAGAGAGGCGTGTACACAGATGCACACACATGACCCAAAGGTGATTAATTTCCATTTTAGAAACATAGCCTGGTTTTTCCTCTTGCTTTTTCTTTCCAACATCTTCCCTCCCTTCTTTATAAACAAACAAAAAACCTCTCTTGGCTTCCTTCCTTCTTTCTTTCTCCAAAAGGCCATTTGGCAGGTCCAGTTTAGGTAGATGTCCTGACCTAGAGAAGTAAACCCTAGCAGGAATTGAGACTCATAGGTGAGGGAGCTGGAAACCCAATATGACTGGGATATTAGCTATATATAAGCTATATATATATGAAAATTATATTGGAGATAATGGAAGCTTTTGGAAAAGGAGGTACAAATATGGAAAGCATGAAAGCTAGAATGAATTATGTGAACTGAAGCAGAAATAGGGAAAATGTATCCCCTCAGACTTCTGAGGCTTTGTCTTCAAAGTTGCTGTTGAATAAATAGCCTCTCCTTGTTTAGAAAAATTGAACTGGAATTGGAGGTATCAGTGTGAAACTTGTGGTTTTCAATATAAAAAGAGATAAATAAATATGAGCTGAGAGTGCCTCAAACAATGGCACCCATGTAGCAAAAAATACACCTGGCACTCAGATCTTGGATTCTATATTCTGTTATATACTAAAAGCAACCAGGACTCACTAGCTAAATGGCCCCTTCCAGAGCCTACACAGAGGAAGTATGTACATTGTTTTGTGCCAGGAAGTAAGAAAGTACTCAAAGAATAATGGTAATATGTCAAAACAACACAATACTCAGCTTGAAGGACTTCCCAGTGTCCAAATATAGGATAATTTAGAACTTAATATATACTGATGGTAGCAGATTATAATCTACTGAATAAGATAGGAACTGTGGAGTTAACACTGATATGAATATAAATGAATAAAGAGAAGAGTGGAAAGAATGATGTTAGTAGAAAAATCACTATTTGGTGACCATCAGATTAATAGTTAAGAAACATCAGTGGATGCTTGCACTTGGGGTGAAACTGGAGAGAGAAATGGGGATCTTACATAGCCTCAAAGTATTTCCCCCAAAATATGTATTACAAAAGAGGAGAGAGTAACTTTACAGAGAAATCTGGTAACAGCGTCTGAATCAAACGTTTAGAGTTCACACCACCAATAACAGACACTGTGCCACTTAAGAAGATGCAGTGAAAGAACATAACATTTCAGATACTCTGTTCAAAATGTATAACTTGGGTCTTACATGAGGAAACATCAGAAAAATTAAAATTGAGATATGCTTTATTAAATGCCTAACCTATGATCTTGCAATTTCAAAGTCATGAGAGTTAAGTAGACCAAAAACTGTTCCAGATTGAAGGCCATTAAAGAGGCATGATCACTGGGTAATATAGATGATCCCTCTAGGGCATTTCTGTGACAATTTTTAAGAATTTGAATGGAATATCTTGATGAAGAGTGTATAGGCATTTTTGGTAGTAATCTTGAAACTTTTCTAGATATTGAAACTTGTTTAAAAATAAAATATATTTTAAAAACATTTACCATGACTCAAATGTGGGGGACAGATGGCAAAAGTGGAAGCAATGTGTATTAGGAGGCTAAGGGCAGTGGGGGTGAATGAAACCCAGAGGAATCGGGAGAGAAACATGGAAAAGACTTGACAGTGGGTGGTGCTTGGGTGTGAGGGTGACAGAGGTCCAAGGATGACACCTGCATCTTGGACTGTGCCTCTGGGTGGCTGGTGGTGCCGTTCTCTGATTGAACGGGGATGCTGGAAAGGAACTGGTTAGAGAAATAGCAGGTTTTGAGTGAATTGTGGGTTTAGTTTAAATAAGTATTTCTCAAATTTTGGTGGGTATCAGGGTTACCTGGAGTTAATAAGGAGCACAGAGGCACAGATTCCCGGACGATTCTGATGCAAAATTTTGAAAGACTCTTGTTTAGAAAATTTTGACTTTTATGTGCTTGTAGGCTAAGTAGAGCTGCTGAATAGGCTGCTGGTTATGGGTTTGGTGCGTGAGGGAGAAGTCCAAATGAGATGTGCATTGAGGAGTCATCAGCATAAAGACAAGAATCAAAACAGGGGGTGTAAATGTATTTGACTCAGGAGAGGACAGAGAGGGCAAAGGGATTCATTCTGAGCATGAAGAAGCTCAACAGTGAACAACACAAACACACAAAAATAAAGTAGGAGCATGAATGCTCAACTGTCCCTTTCCTCTAGAGAGGCAGTTACTAAGAATTTACTGTCAATCCTTCCCCCTCACTTTGCAGAGTAGGGATCTGAGGCCCAGAGTGATCAAATGAGCCACTCAGTCACAGAGCCTGTTTGTGTAGCTTTGGGCCTTCAGTCCAGTCTCTGGACTGTGAGCCCAGTGCTTGGGACACCTGGGCTCTCTCCCTGGCCCCACAGTGTGCCAGACTCCCTACTCAAATTAGGTCATTCGTGATGTCCCAGGAAGCCTATTTCTCCTTCTTTCTTTCCCCTTTCCTTCCCAAAGATCCAGAAAAGAAGTGTCATGTTTGCCAACTGGCTCTGCTGGCCTTTGGGCGATGTGGAGGTCAGGCCATGTTGCATCACTGCCACTACCCCATCTTTAGGCAGAGGTGGGCAGGCTATTAACTTTCATTTGTCTATGTATTTTTTCAGCTCTACTTCTTCACAATTTTCAGGGTTACCCTAGGATGGATATATATTTCTCTGGTTGCTTTTAAGATTTTCCCATTATTTTCTGTTTTTAACTTGACTATGATGTGCCTGGTAATGTCTCCCCGCCACCCCCCCCCCCACCCCCCGCCAAATTTATCTTTTTGAGATTCTCTAAGCTTCTTAAATTGTAAATTTATGTCTTTCACTATTATTTGGAAATTTTTCAACCATAATTCTTCATATATTATTTCCTGTCCCCTTTTCCCTCCTTCTAGGACTCATCATAACTATATTTTTCTTTACCCCATTGAGCACAGCCATAGTAACCACTATCATAAATCTAGGTCATCCTGGGGTTGGCATCTTTTTTCCCCATGAAGATGGATCACATTTCTTTGGCTGTTTGTATGTCTAGTAGTTTTGGATTACATGTGTTGTGTATGTTATTATGTGATGTAGAGACTCTGAATTCTGTAACATTGACCCAAAGAGTATTGATGTTTTTGATATAGCAGGAAATTAACATGTTATACTCAACCTGCAGACTCTATTATGTCTGCAGTGGGCAACAGCTCAGTTCCTGTGGCTTTCAGTCTATCTTATGCTTGCATGGTTTAGGAGTCAGCCATAGAATTGAGGAAAGTTTACACCCAGAATTTGGAATTCCATTTCCCTGGCTGTCTTGTGTTGAGGGATTCTTCCCCAGCTCTCCAGCATCCCTGATTATCCAGGACTCCTTCCCTTGGTTTCATCAGCCAGAAAGATGGTAGGTTTTTTTCCATTAGTGCTTTAGCCACTGGGTGGACAGCTGCCCCACGGCAAAACTGCAAAAAGTAAGACTTACCTTGTGCTGCTCAGTTTCTGGAACCTTCAGGTAGTTTTTCCTTTCTTTTTTTTTCTTCTTTCCTTTTCTCTTCTCTTGTATTTTGTTTTAATTTGCAGAGTATCTGTTTGTCAGAGGCATACTCCTCCACACTAGAAGTGGAACCTTCGGCTTATTAATAACCCTTAATCAGCAGATCCATGAAATAGCCCTTAAGCCAGCTCTGCTCCATCTTAAGTTCCCTATTTATGCAGTTCTTTCAAGATCTTTAAACATCGTCAGCTTCTAACACATCTTGTTTTACTTTATAAGTGAAGACCTCAGTCATAGCTATTAAAGTTTTCTAGTTTTTCCTACCAGACCCTCAGCCTTCATCTCTTATTCTGTCTTAATTCTCTACCATGCTTCCCCCCAGGTCTTCCTTCTCTGTTTTAAATTGCTATTTCTAGCCCCAGGAGCATTTCCTTCCCATCAGGCTCCTGGTATAATGAACAGATAGAATTGCTCCTTTGTGCTCTTATGATTGAAATAAGCCCACTAAAACAGGGAGGAGTTCTGAATTGCTCCTAACATTCCAGAGAGACAGATCAATGAGCTTAGCTGGGCTCTAACACCTGTACAATTTGCACCACTTTCCTTTTGGCAGGTATATGTCTGAATGCTGTTATGGGTATTAAAAATAACATTTCCATGTGTCTCAGTTTGCTCAAGCAGCTATAACAAAATATCATAGACTAGGTTGCTTACACATTAAACATTTATTTCTCACAGTTTTGGAGAAACTAGAGACTGGGAAGTCCAAGATCAAGATGCTGGCAAATTTAGTCTTGACAAGAGCCCTCTTACTGGCTTGCAGTTGGCAGCCTTCTTGCTCTATGCTCACATGGCAGAGAGAGTCAGAGGCAGAGAAAGAGACAGAGAAAGCAAGCAGCTCTGGCTCCTCTTCCTCTTCCTGCTGCCTCTTCCTATAAGGACACTAATCCCATCTTGGGGTCTCCACCCTTATGACCTCCTCTAGACCCAATTACCTCCCAAAGGCCCCACCTGCAAATACCATCACATTGGAGGTTATGTGATAAATATAAACATGAATTCATATGAATCTGGGGAGGACATGTACATTTAGTCCATGACACCATGATTGAGTTACAGACCACAGATTGAGTTACTCTGTGTTTGACTTCACAGGTCACATACTAGTAGCACAAAAAGGCACTCATTATCAGGGAAAGTGCCACATCTTTGGTTAACTCTTTGTATTTGGGGCTCACAAACACAATTCACAAACCTGACCTTCACCCTTTCTCAGCCCACACTGGTAGACAGAGCCCTCACAGGGCTCCACGGACACTGTCTGTGTGGCAGCTTTCTGCTGGGTAAGTCAAAAGCTCTGCTCCAGCATGCCTGGCTTTCTTTTCTGATCAGTAGGAAGAGGCACCATCTCATCCCTTTGTGAGCAGAATCTTAGTATTCAGAGTATTCGGAGTATGTGAGCTCCTTAGTATTCAGCCAGGCTCCTTCTGCTAAAGCAGTGTCAACTTTCGCATCCTTCAGAGCCCCAGGCTCTCTCTCTAGGAAGTCTCTGGCCCCGCCCAGGCCTTCCCTCAATGCTGCTCCCTGCAGGCCTCCCTGTTTTATGTGAAGTGCACTCTGTCTTCAAGGTGCCTCTGATCTTCCCAAGCCCCTTCCCCTTTGCTCTGCCTGCCTCTCAGCCCTCTTGTCTCAGCCTTGGCTCCCAGAGTGTTTCTGGTGTTTCTGCTTTTCTGAGGCTCCCTTCTGTCCAAGCCTGCCTGTGCCTCCCTCCTTCTGGCTTTCTCTGTTCAAATGTCAGCTGACGTTCCTTGCCTGCTCTGTCCCCATCTGTGAACCTCAAACAGAGCTGCTTCTTGGGTATCTGCCCTTCCTGGCAGAAAGCAGAATCCATCTTCTCAGGTGATCAGCCAGCCCACATCTGGGCTGCCCAGCTCTCCCTCACGTGCTGCACTCCCTACTGCCACCCCTGCTTTCCATGAAGTCGGACTCTGGGATGGCTCAGCTGGGCCCCTTCCTCTAGAATCTGCTCCGTCTGTGTCAGACACAGTGCCCCCCACCCCGGGGGCACTGGACATGGAGGATCCACCCTCCCTGCGGGACAAGGGTGAGTCTGTCCCCTGAAGCCATCTCTGGAGCATCTGGCCCCAGGGCTCTTCCTGAATCTGCTCCACGTGTGCTATGCAGAGGCCCTTGTTCCCCTGTGATGAATTTCAGTCACCCATCACCATGGAGGCGGGACCCTTGTCTTGTCCTCTCCCATTATTCCCGTGACTTATCACCTTAGCCACAGCCTGCATCCTCACTGTGTTTCTGGGAGACAGCATCCATTCTAGCCATGATTGATTCCCGCTGAAGTCTCTAGGGCCTCTCCTTTCATAAAAAAATTGGCCTTTATTCCATGATATGCTGCCCATGTCTTCAGGAATGTGGGCTGGGAAGGTGGCAAAAAGATCTTTCTAGAACTCTCTCCCACTCTGGGGTGGCAAAATGGTTCTTTGAACATGGTAGGAATATGCAGGGTTTGGCTTCCCTGGTGGCTGAGACAGTAAAGAATCTGCCAGCAATACAGGAGACTCAGGTTCAATCCCTGGGTTGGGAAGATCCCCTGGAGAAGGGAATGGCAACCAAGTCCACTATTTTTGCCTGGAGAATTCCATGGACAGAGGAGCTTGGCAAGCTACAGTCCATGGGTCATAGAGTCGGACATGACTGAGCAACTAACGCTATGCCCTATAGCCTTTGGTCTCCTCATCCCTAAAACAGGATTTGTAAGAATTATAAGATTCATACAACTCCCTATGATAAACTGGAAACAACCCCTAATGCAAGTCCTGCCCTGGTCACAGCGTCTGCAATAATTGTGGGAACTGCCACCAGGGCTTTCCAGACTCTCAGAATCCATACCCCACAGAAAGACACCCAGGTACACATTGTCAAGGCTGACTAGTGAAAAAGATTGTGACTTTCCCTCTTCCGAGTCATTCCAAAACAGAAAACAGTAGAGCAGAGAGCTTCTAGAAACCCAGGAAAAGCTGATATTCAAAAGGAAAACTGAGGTTCCTAGTGGCAGGATCGGCATGGAAGAATTTTGAAAGATTTCACCTTCCAAGGCAGGGGGTACAGCCTCATGGCCAAAAGAATCAAAACAAAACAGAAGCAATATTGTAACAAATTCAATAAAAACTTTAAAAACGGTCCACGTAAAAAAAAAGAAAAATCTTAAAAAATAAAACCCATGGTTCTCACACTTCCTTGTGCCCCAGAATGCCCTAGAAGGCTAGGAAAGCATAGATTTCTGGGTCTCGCACTCAGAATTTCTGATCAGTGGGCCTGAGATAGGGCCCAGGAATATGCATTTCATACAAGAACCAGATAATGCTGATACCACTAGTTCTGGACCGCACTTTTAGAATGTCTGCATTGAAACTGTTTGAGAAAGCATAAATTTCCTCACAAACCTATGTTGCAAGACATGTCAGTTATTTTTCAAAAATCAGAGTAAATCTGATACTGAGTCCCTGTCCAATTAAACTAGGAAGGAAAATGTGTTTTCAGCCATCCTAGACCTCTTCCTCTCTCCCCAAGCCCCGGGGAGTATGCAGGTCCTGGGGCCACCCTTGGGCACTGTGTCTTTGCAGGAACTGGAGCCCCCCTGCCTTAGTCCAGCATCACCTGTGTCTGAGAAGGCAGAGAGGGCACCACACCTGTGAGTGTCCCCACCACAGAGCCCCACACCAGCATATGCCTCCAGGTCTCAGCACCCCTATCTGACCCTGCTACTTTGCTCCACCTAAAACCCATTTCCCAGATCTGAATGCCTCACCCCTGCCCCATTCATCAGCTCTCTTTTGGGTGGGGGTGGGGGTGAGAAGCGTAACTGATTAAATCAGTCCTGAAGATCCTGAGGTTGGTTTTGAGGAGTTGGAGACCAACTGATGATCACCCTCAGCTTTGAGATTCTTCTATGCCACAGCACCAAACTTACATGACTTAACATCTCCATCATTTTCATTGACATGGTTACTGTCCAGCCACTGAAGTTCAGCGCGCAGAGGTTTTGTACATTGCACTTGTTTAGCCTCCATCTTCTTTAAGTCAATAAGTGCTTAAGGAAGGGAAGTTGTCCAGGGTGCCTGAGGGGCATGTCTGAGATGGAGAGTCTTTTTTTCTCTAGGAACCTGCTTGGGAGACTTTCAAAGAGGGAACTGACAGAGAAAATCAATGGAGGGGTCAGAGCCTCAGCCTTAGAGGCCCTCCCCCTGCCCCATGCCAGGTCCTCAGCCCACCCTGCACAGGGGAAGCGGGTACCACAAACCAGTCTGAGACCGCCTTTGCTTGGACACACTCCGAAGGAGTGGAAGACCTGTATCACTGTCCTTGAACCAGCGGGGGACTGAGGGCAAAGCTGGGAGCACAGCCGTCTTGCGTCCAGGCTGCCCAGACTTTCTGTTCACCAGCAGCCAGTGGTGCAATTCCAGCCCTCATGGGTGACAAATGGTTAGGGGGATTCTAGGTGAAAATAGGAAGCCTCTGTGAACTTTTTTTTAAATTAATTTTTGTTGGAGTATAGTTGCTTTACAATGTTGTGTCAATTTCCATTGTACAGTAAAGTGAATCAGCTATACATATGCATATATCCCATCCTTTTGGGGTTTACTTCCTGTGTTGATCATCACAGAGCACTGAGCAAAGTTGCCTGTGTTATACAGTAGTTTCTCAGTAGTTTATATTTTATATATAGTATCAATGTGCATGCTAAGTCACTTCAGTCATGTCTGACTCTTTATGACCCTATGGACCATACCCTATCAGACTTCTCTGTCCATGGGATTCTCCAAGCAAGAATGCTGGAGTGGGTTTCCATACCTTCCTCCAGGTGATCTTCCTGACCCAGGAACTGAACCCACATCTCTTATGTCTTCTGCATTGGCAGGCAGGTTCTTTATCACTCAGCACCACCTGGGATCCCCGTAGTATCAATAGTGTTGTTGTTCAGCCATCAAGTTGTGCCTGACTCCTAGTGACCCAATGGACAGTAGCATGCCAGGCTTCCCCGTCGCTCACCATCTCCTGGAGCTTGCCCAAGTTCACGTCCATTGAGTCAGTGATGCTATCCAAACATCTCATCTTACATCACCCTCTTCTCCTTCTGCCTTCAATCTTTCCTAGGATCAGGGTCTTTTCCTTTGAGTTGGCTTTTCATATCAGGTGGTCAAAGTATTGGAGCTTCAGCTTCAGCATCAGTCCTTCCAATGAGTATTCAGGGTTGATTTACTTTAGGATTGACTGGCTTGCTCTCCTTGATGTCCAAGGGACTCTCAAGAGTCTTCTCCAGTGCCACAGTTTGAAAGCATCAATTCTTTGGTGCTCTGCCTTCTTTAGGGTCCAGCTGTCACATCCGTGCATGACTACTTGAAAGACCATAGCTTTGACTATGTGGACTTTTGTTGGCAAAGTGATGTCTTTGCTTTTTAACACACTGTCTGGGTTTGTCATAGCTTTCCTTCCAAGAAGCAGTCGTCTCCTAATTTCTTAGCAGCAGCCATCATTCACAGTGGTTTTAGAGCCCAAGAAGAGGAAATCTGTCACTGTTTCCACCTTTTCCCCTTCTGTTTGCCATGAAGTGATGGGAATCCCAACACCATGATCTTAGTTTTTTAATATTGAGTTTTAATTGTCTTTCACCCTCATCTAGAGGTTCTTTAGTTCCTCTTCACTTTCTGTCATTAGAGTGGTATCATCTGCATATCTGAGATTGTTGATATTTCTCCTGGCAATCTTGATTCCAGCTTGTAACTCATCCAGCCCAGCATTTCGCATGATGTAAGCTGCGTATAAGTTAAATAAACCGGGTGACAATATATAGCATTGTCATACTCTTTTCTCACTTTTGAGCCAGTCCATTGTTCCATATAAAGTTCTAATTGTTGCTTCTTGACCTGTATACAGGTTTCTCAGGAAACAGGTAAGATGATCTGATATTCCCATCTCTTTAAGAGATTCCACAGTTTGTTATGATCCACATAGTCAAAGGTTTAGGGCAGTCAATGAAACAGAAGTAGCTGTTTTTTTTCTGGAATTCCCTTGCTTCCTCTTTTCTCAATAGTGTGTGTGAATGTATATGTGAATTTTTTTTAAAGCCTGTGGTGAATGACTTCCATCAGTATCACACACATCGTGTGGACAGGCACCTACACAGGTATAGTGCAATATACACACATAGATACCCTAGCACAATCAAAGACACAGAGGAACACACAGGCCCCCAGGGCTACTTTGAGACAGACTCATGCAGACACGGACCCCCCCAGCTGCTGTGGGGCAAGGGCTAGGCTGTTCCTTTCCTTACCACTGAGAAGTCAGTGATACTGCTAAAGCCTTCTATTTTGTTTGGGGGTCATTTTGTTTGTTTTGTTGCTGTTGTTTTGTTTGTTATATAGTGCACTTAATACTTAAAAGATGCTGGAAAGCAGAAAATTACCGCAGAGACAATCACTCCTCCCAGGCTCCAGGAGAGAGCCCCCTCCGTCTGCACTCTGCAGTCTCTCCTTCAGAAGTTGCCTCTAAGAAGGTTGTCCCTCTGCCTAATGTTTTGGGTTCAGGCTAGGAACTCAGTCCTTCCAAATGAGAAAGGTGTGCTGGCTGTCTGCCCAGTGACTTCAGGTCCAGTTTCCCTTCTCCTCACCCTTCTTGGCAGTTTTTGCATTTAAATCATACTTCTCCTCCTGGTCTGATCCCAGGCTTCCCTCAGGAGGCCATTTTCAAATTATGATTCCTTGCTCATCTTTCAATCATTGAACTAGGGTAACAGGTTCTCTCTTGGGTGGATGACAAAGTGCAGAAGAACAAAAACAAGGAAAGAAAAGAGGGGAACCGCTTTAATTGCAGCCAGAATAAAACTGAATCCCGGTCCCCTGGACTTTCCCCAGTTGCATTAATTAAGCTGAGGGTTGAATCATTCAAGTGCCGCCTCCCTAGCCCCTGCTCTGCCACTGACATCACTCTTCTTCCAGCGGCAACCCTGCCCCTGCTCCACTGCTCTCTCTCCCAGGATCACTTTGTCACCAGATGCTCAGTTAGGGATATTAGGCCCTGACTGAAATGCCCTTTTGAAAAAGACTCAGCATAATTATTATTAGTAAGGCCAGTGTATTATTAGCATGAGTGGAATCAGGATGGGATTTCAGAGCCTGAGCCAGCTCGTACCCTGGGGAGTGGAGCGAGGCCCAGGTCAGGTTTCTCAGCCAGCACTTCTCTCTGCTCTGAGCCTGATGTGTGGGTTCAGCCAGGAAAAGCCTCCTCCCTATGTGCCTGTCATCATGCCTGTCATCATGCAGGAGGGGCCGGCCACCTGTAGGAAAGTGCAGGCCCCTGCAATGCCTCCACCAGTCATTCTCAGCAAACACATATTAAGCACCTATTGTGTACAAAATACAGCAATGAGAAAAACAGATGCTTCCTGAGCTCCTTGAATTTCCTTCCTAGCAAAAAAGATGGATATTAAACAACAAATGCAATTAATCATGTAATTACAGTAGTTGCATGCTATAATTACAATTGTTAGGTGCCATGATGAAACAGATATCAAGCATGTGTTACATACTCTGAGGAAGGAACGTCTGGCCTGAAACTCAGAGGTGGAAAGGTGTTCATTAGGGAAAGAGTGAAGCCAGGGCCCCATGAGGACCATCCCAGCAAGGTCAGGGTGTGGAGGGGAGGAGAGTGCTGGGAAAGCTGGTGCATAGCACAGCTGGGGGAGAATCAGCTGTCCAGGAAGAAAAACTTTCAAAAGGGATGGTGTGGGAATGGTGAGGAGAGGTGAGTCAGCTTCATGGGATAGGACCATGAGCCACACAAGTGGGCTCCCAGTAGCTTTGCTCCAGCCTTTGCGATCTAGGGGTGGGACTGGGGGTAGGAAGAGAGGAGGAGCCGTAAATGAGACCCTGACCCAGACCCTCAGGGAATAGGCTGGGGGCCCCTATGCAGAAATGAAGGCTTGAAACCTGAGGGCGCCTGGATTGAAGCACACCCAGCAGAGGGTGGAGAGCCAGATTTCACCTTCTCAGCTGAAGTCCCAAAGAGTGAGTCAAGAAGTCAGTGAAGCTGTCAATCAAGGATCATTGATTCCTTGCAAGAGCCAAGGACCTCTGCTAGGGAAGGAGAATAAATGTTATTTATATTTAATATGCTGATTGGCAGTAGTATCTGTAAATCATTCACCAAGATACAAGCTTACTTTCCTGATTGGATGCTTAGTAAATACAAGTTGGAGCCATGGCTTAGAGAAAAGAGAGATGGCTTTCAGCTGAGATGAGAGAAGGGGTGGAGTAAGTTTCTGGATGAGTTAGAGGCAAATTCAGCAGTAAAACTGGGCACATAAAAGGTACTCAGTAACTGTTTACAGGATGGATGGATGAAAGGATGGATAGATGGAAGGATGGATGAATGGATGGGTAAATGAATAAGGTTACAAGGGCTCAGAGGCTGAGGGTTTTCCAGAAAGGGGAACAGATCAGAATGGGAGAGGTCAGAAAGTAATGTGTGCATCAGTGTGCTCCCAACTTGTAAACAGGCTGGTTTGGGGGAGAGGGTGTGCAGGCCAGTAAAATCATGGCATGTTAGCGCTGGAAGGACCCTGTTATTAGTTGCGTTGTATTTCCCCAAAAGAAGTTACATTGAAGTTCTAACCTTAGTACCAGTGAGTGTGACCTTATTTGGAAATAGGGTTTTTGCAGATATAACCAAGTACAGATGGGTGGGCCCTAAATCTAATGACCTGTGTCCTTTTAAGAAGGAGGTGCTGGAGTCTTTGCAATCTCCCCCTAGTTCTGCAGGCCTCCTCTGCGTCATTAGAGAAGTTGGTACTGGGGACAGGGAGGTGCTTGCTCCCAGTTTAGTAGGGCATTTAGGACCTGAGAGGGCTTGATTCATGAGCCCTGCCCAGGGCAGAGTCTCCTCACAGAGAGGCCTCTGGGACTAGCGAATCTCTAGAAGACAAGGTGTTTATCCAAGAAAGGAAAACCAGGCCCTTCCATCCAGCTCTCTGAGAGCACATGGAAACAAAAGTGATTCTCTAAAGACCCCAGTCACTCAACCAGCCCTATCAAGGCTGAGCATATTACGTCTCCTCTGGGAAAGCTGAATTTAAAAATCTAAAGGAAGTCAAGGAGCTGTCTTCTAGAGTAGTTTATAGATCCAGAGGTAAAAGAAAGAGTGAGTCAGAGTGTAAGTAAGAGGAAGAGAGAGCAAATTGAGAAAGGGAAAGAGCAGGCAGAGAGCTGATCACAGGTCAGTTGGCTGCCTCATCCTGCATATACTCTAGCTCCGGGGGAATATGTGGGGAGGATTTCAGAGGGAAGATTTTATTTTAATCCTCCCACAAAAGCATTCAAGGAAACCCTTTTCCTGTGAGAAAGTAAGAGAGTACAAAACGGAAAAAGAAGACTCTGGTGAAAAGATCCGTGGAGACTTCTACTAATACTGCTCACTTAGAGAACACATGCCATCTGGGTGTTTGATAAAAAAGAGGGAAAAAGGCATAAAGAACAGTTCAAAGCCCATGGATTCAGCTTGTAAGTTACAAGCTGCTTGCCTCTCCTCCTGGCCAACTCTTTCTTTCTTGGAGGTGGATATTTTTTTTTTCTTGGTCAGCAGTGACTGGCTTTTCAAAGTAACCTGTCAGATCTTTGTTCCTTTCTTCTCTTGTTGGCCAAGGAACTGAGCAGTGGGGAGAAATGAGAGAAGGTGACCCAAGTGACAAGAGCAAGGCTGACCTTCTGTTCATTAACCTTCTGAGAGTTTTCTATTAACATGCAAAGCCTCAGCCCAATTCTGCCTGGGCCTGACCCAGCAGCTTCACATCTTGCTACTCCATGCCAGATGGGACAAGATGCCTGCCTTGTCTGCACACATCTTTTTACTTCTTGACTATTAGAGGTGTATGTTTTGAGAACACGCCCCAGGGCTCTGGCCCATGACTTAGCCAGGAGTGGCCATGGGGCCTTGACTTTAGGCATCATCATTTTTTTTTTTTTTAACTTCTTTGGAAGAGATTTTGCACACTTGAAGGATCTCTTCCAGTGGCTCAGTGGTAAAAAATAAAATCCTCCTGCCAGTGCAGGAGATGCAGGTTTGATCCCTGGGTTGGGAAGATCCCTTGGAAAAGGAAATGGCAACCCACGCCAGTATTCTTGACTGGGAAATTCCATGGACAGAGAAGCCTGGCAGGCCACAGTTCATGGGATTGCAAAGAGTCAGACACGACTGAGCAACTGAGCATGCACAGGGATGGTAGAGGATGGCAGAAAATCCAGGGAGGCTCCATCCTCCATTGCCCAGCAATGTGAGTTCATATGCTTTTAAACCATCATCACTGATAAAATAGTATGAAATGGCTTTGTAGTTAGATATTCTACCTGGAGAAATTAGAAGGGCAGAGATTTGGCCAGGAAACACTGGGACAGGAGTGGATGGAATGGGGTGAAAGGTGGGAGCAAAAGCCTGGGCAAGGGGAAGGGCTAGTTCCTTAGTATCACTTTAAGGGAGCTTATGTTCCTCCTAAATTACTTGTTATTACACATGCTATGGTTCTATTATTCTAAAATAGTGATTAGTTTTCTACAATAGTTCTCAGTATCGGAAAATTATTTTAGTAAATTAGAATACATCATCATTTGAAATCCATTATTCAGTTTTTTTTTGTTGTTTATTTGTACTGGCTTTTGATATGCATCATTCTACCAGTAATCATTATCTTAAATGACACACACACTAAAATTATTTTTCCTTGCTTTATTTTTCAATGTTTTCATCACATTTCAAAACGTGTAGCATAACTCGGTCCAATAGCTCTAATGACAAACAATTCAAAGCATAGAGCTTCACAGTAGATAATTCTGAAGGGTGATCCCCTCAGCATTTATAAGAACAAGGCTGAATTTTTAGCCAGAAAACATGGTGAGTCCTGGCCAAATTATTAACTTATGGTAAAAGTCACTTTACCTCTCTGAGGTTCTGTTATTTGTCAGATGGGAACAGGATATTGTACTCTGTCTATATCACATAACTATTGACTATAGAGATCAAAGGAAAAATATTGTGTTGAAAGTGTTTTAATAAATTTCTGAAGTCCTATAAAATGTAACAAAATACAAATTACTATAAAAGTCGATGAAATAGAATCAATTATTTTGAATCTTAGTGAAATATTTTTACCTGATTTGGGAAGAAAATCTGTTCCAATAAAGTTACATTCAGTTAATAATGCAAATGGTGGGATCCTTGCATTAAAATCTGACTGATGTAATATAAAGAGTACAAACTTGGATGCCAATGAGATTGAAGTACAAATCCAGGATCTGCTACTAATATATGATGTAAACCAGGTGAGATTTTTACTTCATGAACCTGTTTTCTAATCTATAAAACAAGGGTAAGAACCCACTTCTAATAAGGTATGACTGTGAAAATCAAACGGCTTTAAATATACCAAGTGTCCAGTAGAGTACCCAGTGGATCCTTGATAAATGTTCATTTGCTCTCGCCTCCTCTGAGATTCCTCATAAAAACGGAAATGGACATATAGCTGTTCTCTTATAGCATTTGTTTCTTCAATGCAAACTCACTCAATATGTGGTTGGTTAACGGGGGAACAATGTCAGTATAATGGCTTTCATATGAGCCTTTCCTGGGATATTCATGTCATAAAGCAATGAGGGGCAAGGTTTCTTAAAATTAAAAACCTTAGCATCATAAGAAGACCTTAAGAAAAAAGTTGAAATTAACAGAAAAGTCTTTCTGTAGTGCAAGTAGTGGCTGGTTTAGTAGTTTTTAGAACCACCATATTTTCTACTTCGCTACCTGATAAAGCTGAGACAAAAAGGTGAGAAGACTATGGAAGAATGTCCTTTATGTTAAATTATAATATTTTGGATAAATAAGTCTATACTATGTGTCAGATTTTTAATTTTAATGAAACTGATCTCTGTGGGATGGGAATGCCTCCCAGGACCTATATTTCCAAAGAAGAAGCACAAAATCCAGGTTTTGATTGCAAAGGGTCAACTGACTGGTGCAAATGCAGATTTTACTTTACCTATTTGCTATTTTTACTAGGACTGTTGTATTTTTGTTATATTTTGAGTGGTCTTCTCCAAATGCAATTTTTTCCCCATAGTCTCTTTTGTTTTATTGTGCAATTTTGCAGACTGTAAGGTTTTTTCAAAAAATATATAGGACATTATAGGAAAAAAAGCCTGTATTAAGATATTAGAGTCCATTCAGTCACCTACAGGAAGCATATGCTTCATTTAGGCTTAAGAAATAGTTGAACCATCACTGGGCCTAACCATTTGCAACAAATAATATTTTTGCAATTCTTAATAAGATCAAAATTGAAGCAATTATGTTAGAATATACATGTGAATCAAAGGAAAGAAAAAAATGTGAGTCACTAGAATGCCTTTCAACTCACATGGTCAATAATGTCAGCTCCGTGTCCTAGAATTTATAGGAACTGGGTTGGGGCCTTGCCAGGAAGATGGGGAAACCTAGCTAGGTTTAGACTACCACCCAGCTTCAACCACACACCTACTCTGTTTTAGATTGAACTCTTACCGAGTTTTCCTTTCAGACAAGGGATTGGCCACTACAAGTACAGTACCTGAAGACAATAGATCATCCAATTTGATGACAATGGGTCATTTTATGTGTTCCATATTTTTATTCCACCAATCATATCAATATTTTTTCAGGCCTGAAAGCGACTCTTCAGATCATGCCCACTATCAGTCTTTAAGGAAGATTCAGGGAAGTTTTATTACATTTTGGAAGCATCAAAGCTAGGTTATTTTCCATGTTGTATTTTCTTTACTGTCTACATTGAAGTCATGATAAAAATGCTTGGAGGCACTCATCACTGGCTTCTCTGTAGGAACAATTTCAAAAGGAAATGCCATTATTTGGTCAGAGAATTTCTTTAGATACCTGATCATTTGAAAAAGATATTTCAGAGAAATTTTTATTTGGATAATTTGATGAAGACACCTACACTATGGATAAGATTTTTAATTTTCTCCAAATTAGTCTCTATGAAGAGGGACTGCCTTCCAGGACCTGCAGTCCAGGGTCAGAGCTTAGCCCTCATATCTCTTCAGTCTCCTTCAATCTGGAATATTTCCACTGTCTTTCTTTGTCTTTGATGACATTGACTTTTTTTTAAAGAGTACAGTCACTTTTGTTCTCATTAATAGAACGTTATTCCTTTGAGTTTTTTCTGGTATTCATCACAATTAGATTCAGTTTCTACATTCTTGGCCACAGTCTATGTAAGTGATGTGTGTTCTTCCTAAAGTATCATATCTCAAGACACATCATGCCTATGTGCCCCCTCACTGGACTTACTAATTTGATCACCCATTTAAGGTTTTCTCCAACTTCTCCAGTGTATATTTACATGCAATATATGTTACATATTTTTTCTCTTGTAACTGATGAGCAGTCTGTGGGAAGACAGTGAGGCTATGAAAATACCCTGTTCTTCATCAAAATCCCCACTCTCTCTTCCTCATCTTTAGCGTTCATTGATGATTTTTATCTTAACCTGTCTGTACTACCACAGCTGCAAAATTACCTTTTCCAACTCTAGCCACCAGGCCAGCACTTGTCATTGACAAAGGGAATATTTTCAAAGCTAGTTCCATAAGCCGATCAAATGTTCTTTTGTCATGCTTGGAATCTCAACCTAATAACATTCTGAAGATCACACTCTTATGATTTTTGCCTGAGAACTTTTGGAATGGTCTTTGGCCAGAAACATTAACATTCTCATCTGTCCCCAGGTTACCAATTCCTGTTTTAGGCTATGACCTTTCAAACGTGCCCACACTTCTGATCTACTTGATTTACTTGAGGGGAGGGTAGAAGAGAGGGGAAGCAGACAAACTTCAATCTGTCCCACAAATATGCTGGCTCATTAATTCCTGCTTCTCTGCCTCATGCCTACTTTGTTCCAGAGCTAGGATGCCCTCCCTCCCCCCACTCCACCCTGCCCTGTTCTGATCTTACCCATCCTTGGTCCCAGGTAGTAAAACACAGCACTGGAGGGCCCAGAAATGTGAAAGTCTGAGAGGCCTCCAGAGATGTTTCCTACAGGATGTAGAACCACTGGGAAGCTGTCCACCAAGCCCAGATGAGCAGGCTCTGCTTACCATGTGCAGAGGCCACAGGTCTTGGGAAGTTGCCAGAGTTTCTCTTGTCTTGTGGTTGAAGACTGTCTCCTGAACTTTTTGGGCTCCTACAAAACAGTGGGTTTCCAGGCCTCAGGAGACTATGGATCTGGGAATTGTTTTGGAGGTGCGCACAGTTTACCAGCTCCAAATAAAATGGGTTCTGAACTCTGAAGAGAAAGAGCCTTGGACTTCAGCAGGGAATGTTCCCATGACTCTCACAATTACAGAAAATTTGGAATGGAATTGGCCTTGCAATTCCAGACAGAGTTTCAAGGCTCTGGTGAGATTAGGGAGGCCACTAAGTGCCACAGCGAAAAGGTCAAGGTCAGGGTGCAGACACTGATGGGTTTCTCCTTCCTACTGTGAAGAATCCAGGTGGTCCAAAACCACCCAGCCCTGGGCTCCTATGGGCTCAAGCAGGATAGGCAGGGAGGCAAACCAGGGGTTTAGACCCAGCAAGTTGGGAGAAAGCTGAGCCTGGGAATGTGTGAGGCTCTCCAGCAGTCGGTTTTCTAAGAAATGGGAAAACTATCAATCCTAAAGTAGATCAGAAAATAGATTAATCAAGAGAAAGAACAGATAAGATGCAAGCAACATTGACTAAAAATCTAAATCAGGCTGGCGTCCCAGCACACCCCAAGCAAGTTCTGTATGCAAGCCCAGTTGGGACAGCATAATCCAAGGCCAGGAAAGAGCATGAGAGGCTGGGAACAGCCGTGGGCAGCTCAGCCTACAGACTCGCTCTCACCATGCTCTCGACACTGCTTGTACAACCTATACCTGCCTTCACATCAGTGCCCTCCTCCAGGCTGCTCTGTGGCTCTTCAAAGCCTCTGCCACAGGCCTCGTGGTCTCAGCCGGCCCTGCATTTGTCTCTCCCAGCAGCTGGCCTGGCTTCCTCGTTTACCTCAGCTTCCGCGTGCTGCTCAGTAACTGTGGAGTGACTTAAGAAATGAATTAATGAGTGACGTGCTTCCTAGAGATCTGAAATACCAAGTAGGAGTCTGGTCAGTGTTGAGCGGAGTAGAAACCCATAAACCCAGGGAGTGAGATGGCTGTCCCAATGCAGCTGGGCTCTTCACAGCAGGAGGGAGACACCCTTCAGTTCCTGCTCTTCCAACCCAGACTTGACCCTTCCCCTGTGGCTCTTAGTGGTTGTTATCACAGGCCCCACTCACAGACTTATGCCTGTCCTCACCCCCACTCACTGCCCGCCCCCCCACACCCGGGGAGGACGACCAGAGCAGGCAGGAAGAAGGGCATCATGGGTCCAACTTGAAACATCAGCTCATCTGAACAAAGGGACCCAAAGAAGTCTCTCTGTTTTTAAAATAAATAAATACATAAAATTGTGTTTAAAGTAAACAGTGGAAGAGACTCTCCCTTCCCAATCTCCAGAAGTCACTGTCATGAATAGCTTGGTGTGTTTCCTTCCCAGCTTGTATGTGTGTGTGTGTTTATATTTTTTATGGTCTCAAAAATAGTCTCAATATACAAACCAATCCATTCATTGCCTTGCTTTGTCACTTGACAATGTATCATAGATATGAGTTTTCCCCTGCTTAGTGCATTACTTCCTGCTTTTGGAAACCTGTTGCTGCTACCCCTGTAGGTTTCTCAGATTTTTTCTCAGGCATCCTTTGTATGAATGAGCTGTAGAAACTAACAAACTTTCCTTTTTTAACAAACTCTCTTTGATGGCTATCTAGGCAGCTTCTGATGTTGTTTTATTTCAAACAGTGCTTTACTAAATATTCTTATGTAGATGACTCTATACACTTACATAGCTAGTTCTGTATGATTAACTTCAAGAAAAATAATTGCTGAGCCAAAGAATTTGCACATTTTTAATTTTTAAAGTAATGTCAAACTTAAAGAAAAGTTCCAAGAATAATACAAATAGTATCCATATAACCTCTGTCCAGATTTTTTACTTGTTCTTATCATTTCACCCCATTTCTTTATTATTTGCCTGCTCCCCACCAAAAAAGTTTTTTTCTAAACTCTTGGAAGGCCTGCTGCAGATATCATGGCTTTTATCCCCATGAAGTATCCCACATACTTCAGTATATATTTCTGTATTTCCTAAGGATAGGAAAATATTCAGTTAATAACTGTAATAGGACAGTTGTCAACTTCAGTAATTTAACATGGATAAAATACTTTTATTAAATCTACTGTCTGTATTCTAATACTGTTAACTGACCCCCAATATTCTTTTTAGCACTTTTTCCTTCTAGTACAAGATCTAGTCCAGGATCAGATATTGCATTTCATTGTCATGTTGATAAAGTCTCTTTTAATCGAGAACACTTTTACAGCCTTTCTTTGTTTTTTGTGATATTGTCATTATTAAAGAATACTGCCCCTACTTTGAATAGAAGCTTCCTCTTTTGGGGTTTGTCTGATCTCTCCTCATGCTTAGAACTGGGCTATGCTTTATGCGTTACATAAATGATGGTGTGTCCTTCTCAGGGTACCACATTTGAGCACATGATGTTCAGCTGCCCCTCATGGTGATGTTAAGAACTGCATATTTCAAATTCGGGTAGGAAAAAAAGTTCACTTCTTGAAACTTTTTTGCCAGTATATACTCCTGCCACAGTTTGTGAGATTCCCTCCACCACCCCATGCCCCTCCTTATGTGGGGACCACCACCAATCTTCTTAGTTTATGTCTAGTCAGTACACTCTGCTTGTTAATGCTTTATTTGAAAAAGAAAGCAACACGTGTTTTTTTCTCATTTTACTTTGAGGTATGCTTTAGTATTCTTATATCTTAACAAAGGCTCTCCAAACATCAAAAATGCGATAGAGTCACATGGTCTTTTGTAGGCCTAAACTCACTGGGACTTGGACAGTCTAGAGGTGATGATGAAACTAGTGGCTCTGTGCTCTGTAAAAGTGAAACAGAAATCAGTTCTTTTTTCCCCCATTTTGGATAGAAAAGATGTTCCTGTCCTCCATATTCAGGGACATTTATCTCCATTTATCTTTCCTGCTTCTTTCTCATTATCTGCTATGAGGAAAAGGCTGCATGGGATTAGGAACTGAAGCCGCTTTCAAGTGCCCCCTCCACCTTCTATCAGGTGTGGACCCATGGCCACCATCCTCGCCTCCCCTGGTTCATGTAACTGGTTAAGAAGGGGCTCTGGAGGAGCTGGCCTCCCGGAATGGTCTTTGGGGCTGGCCCTGCCCTCCCTCATTGCTGCCGGAGAGGACAGGCGGCCTGGAGAACAGGGCTCCGGCCAGGAGGCAGGCAGAGCAGCCTCCCTCGCACATCTCACACGCTGCCAGCATCAGTCAGCAGCGCCTCGTGCGCCCCTCTGAGATAATTAAGCATTATTATCCCTATTGGCAGGTGGAGACGGTAAGACAGAGTGGTTAAGTGACTTGGTTATAACTGCTGGGATTGTTTGAGGGAGAAGCCGTGCCAAGAAGGGAGGGCAGTTCAGAAGGCCAGGGGAACTTCAGCTATTTAATATGACTGATTATTTTAAAATAGCTGCCGGAGGGTGGGAACAGGAAGAGAGGCTAGAAGCGTGGCTAGTGGACATTGGTGAGGCAGCATATTACCCTGTGAATAAGGAAAAGACCTAGTGGAGAGGGAGGTGGGAGGGGGGATCGGGATGGGGAATACATGTAACTCCATGGCTGATTCATGTCAATGTATGACACAACCCACTTCAATACTGTAAAGTAATTAGCCTCCAACTAATAAAAATAAATGAAAAAAAAAAAAAAAAGAAAGGAAAAGACCTAGTATACCTGTGAAAACGAGTTGCTACCATCTGTCGATGCTTACAGAAGAGGAAGGAAAACATGGAAGGCCTTAGTCAGCTCAGTGAGGTCGAGGAATACACCCCACGGGCTTCCCAGAGCAGGACAGAGGTCCCCAGGATGGCCGCGTAGACGGAGCAGCCGCGCCTCAGAGCAGCAGGAAGCTCGCAGACAGAGGCAGGACTAGAAGGGGCGAAGTGTGGTTACCTGAAGGTCACAGGGGAGACCCTTGGGGCAAAGGCGGGGCACCAGCACAGCCTGTTGGCAGAGACAGAAGCAGATTAGACCGGTTAACCCAAATGCTCTCAAGGGGCAGACTTTTCAGGAGCACTGATAGCGAGGCCCAGGCTTGGGGGTTGCACCAGGAGAGACCAAGCCCCACCATCCCTGATGGACTCCCCGCAAAGCGCCCTCCTCAGGGCAGAAGTGGTATTGTTCTCTGTCCCTCTACCGCCCGTGCCCTTGCCCGGAGGGTACAGACAGCCTGCTTGTCCAATGAATGAAGGCAGCCAGTGAATTTTTAGCCCTTGTCTCTCTCCCCTTTCTTTTAAATTATAAACTCGAGAAATCTGTGATACATACATATATATATGTGTATATATATATATATATATATATATATATATATGTATCAACTAAATGCCCACATCTCAGCCATCAGGGGCTACTTTGGGGGTGGATAGTAAAACACAGCTGTTTACCCTGACAGTATAGTACAGGGAAACAACGCCTGTGTGGTTGAAAACAGGGTGTGTATGTGTGTGTGTGTGTGTGTGTGTGTTTTCCAGCTGGGAAACGTCACCAAATGGCCTTTCTGTTCTTCACACATGAAACACACACTATCATCCACATATTTTTAGTTAATTTATGTCCAAATAGGCCTTTCTCTCGCTGCTGGAAAATGATGTTTGGGCTGCAATTACCTTTCGCAGCATCTCACAGAAGGGTTTCAACGCTCACAAAGCTCAGGGGAGAGGCAGCCAGGACCCCACCGACTGTAAATCTCTCCATTTGTAGCTATTCAAATCACATATTTTATTACTAGTACGAAATACATTGTGTCATTCATTTCAGAGGAGCAGCTAATGCTTCAAGAAAAGCTTTGAAAAACATTCTGTTTAGAAACAATTTTGTCTGCAGCCAACGCAGTGTGTCTTTTTGGGTTGTCTTTTCTCCCAGCCCTTTTCTCTGTTCTGTGTGCCATTTGCATGACAAATAAGACCATCCTCTCCAAAAGCTCACCTGTTCCCGCAGCCGGTTTCCCACCTAAAGTTCTAATTCTCTGTATGTTGCATCATAATCCTTAGCATGGTAATAAATTACAGTGTCACCATCAAGATTGTGGCTTCTGGAAAGAAATAAGCAGTGGGGCCAGATGAACTCTCTCAGAAGATGGAGAGATGGAGAGAGTGTTTTCATGCAAATTCCTGGCATCCTAGGGAACTAGGAACGGCCTCTTTATAATATAGACTCAGTTGCAATCCAGCAGCCAGAAGCCATTTCCACTGGCTGTTAGAAGCTGGTAACACTAAGAGAAAGATAACCTTTTCAGCGTAAACTTCTTTTCCTTCTAGGCTGATATGGGTCTTATCTGGAGAAAAAATCACTTTGCTGATTAGGTTGGGAAAAATGGGCCAGTGTACTTTCAGAGTGCTTTAAATAGAGACATTCATTCTAAAATACCTTCTTAATTTAACACTTAGAATCACGTTAGGTCTCTGGGCACCATGCAGTGGACAGGAACAGGAGAGCAGGAGAGCGTGTCCCGTGGATGTACCCTGAGGGCAGGGACATCGGTGTCTGAAGTGTCTACTGAGGGCTGCAAGGAGCCCCTTCTGGACAGATGCCTCATCGAGGCTGCTCAGCGACATGTTCAGGACAGTCACTGCTGCTGGCAGTGTTCCACTTGCCACTCCAGAGGGCTGCTTGCTATATATGATGTAAACTTCACCTCAGTTAACCCTCTGTTTCCCTCGGGCCTTAAAAATACTTAATGGAAACTTTGATGAAGCCAGCTTATTGACCCTTCCCCCCACCATTTTAAGATCTTTCGAGGTTCCGTGCAGTAAGGCAAATACTTGCCATGTATAGGCTACCATTCCCTCACTTGTGGCAGGCTTCGCTCAGCAGTCATGGCACTTTTCCTTGCTGAGTCCAGATGAAGCCTTAGAATCCTTCTCAGCCCAGCTGTTAACAATGACCAGAGTTGGTATTTGAGATGAGACTCCACTCAATCCATGACTTACGCTTGATTGGTCTATGCTAGTGATTCTTAAAGTGTAGGAGCCACATTGAAAATTTGTTTGAAATGTAAAATTCTCAAAGCCAGCCCCAGAGCTAGTACAATTGAAAGTCCAGGTTAGGGCCGTGTGATGTGTGTTTTAACAGGACCGATTCTGATGCACATTCGAATTCGAGAACCACGGCTGCAGACCAATGTGTGTGTTCAATGACCGCTCATTAGAATCACCTGAAGCATGTTAAAACTCACCAGTGCTTGGGCACCACTCCCAGAGATTCTGAAGAAATTGGATCACCTATTGGCATTTTAAAATAATAATAGTAATGACCTTCCCCAGAGTGATCCCAGAAGCACACGCTAGGTTTACTGGGTATGTCAGGAAAAGATATTGACCTGGTCTTCAGCTAGTGCTATGTAATTAAGATGCAGCTATGCAGGCCTGGACTGACCAGCTGAGTCTGTGGACACTGCTAGCAGAGTGAGGGTGGGTTCTCCCTTGGGCGTGTCACCATCATCATCAGAGCTGCCTTCTGACTGTGGTCCTCCGAACCACATCAGTGGAAGCACCAAGGACCTGTCCTTGAAGTCCCCACCCTACAGCGCTCATGTTGCTAGGCAAAGGACAGTCCTTCAGGAAGTAGACTGATCAACAGCACTGAGGAGATATTACAGAAGGCCCTGTGGTTTATCTGCTGGGCTTCCACCTTAATGTTAGAAAGTTCCCTCACCCCCAAATCCCACTACCATCACCCCCCACCCCCCACAGTAGTAGCCCATGGTGGACCTGGGAATTTAACAGCAATATTTTTAACTAGTGCCTGATAAAATGGCATATACTCAGTGTATCCATTTTCTTGGGCTGCTGTAACAAAATACCACAAATTCAGTATTAAGAAGAGGTGGCAAGAATACCCAGAAGAACTATACAGAAAAGATCTTCATGATCTAGATAACCATGATGGTGTTATTCCAGACCATCCTGGAATGTGAAGTCAAGTGGGTCTTAGGAAGCATCACTACGAACAAAGCTAGTGAAGGTGATGGAATTCCAGTTGAGCTATTTCAAATCCTAAAAGATGATGCTGTGAAAGTGCTGCACTCAATATGCCAGCAAATCTGGAAAACTCAGCAGTGCCACAGGACTGGAAAAGGTCCATTTTCATTCCAGTCCCAGAGAAGGGCAATGCCAAAGAATGTTCAAACTGCCACACGATTGCACTCCTCTCACATACCAGCAAAGTAATGCCCAAAATTCTCCAAGCCAGGCTTCAGCAGTATGTGAACTGTGAACTTCCAGATGTTCAGACTGGATTTAGAAAAGGCAGAGGAACCAGAGATCAAATTGCCAACATCCGTTGGATCATCAAAAAAGCAAGAGAATTCCAGAAAAACATCTATGTCTGCTTTATTGACTACGCCAAAGCCTTTGACTGTGTGGTTTGCAACAAACTGTGGAAAATTCTTAGATGGGAATACCAGACCAGCTGACCTGCCTCCTGAGAAATCTGTATGCAGGTCAAGAAGCAACAGTTAGAACTGGACATGCAACAACACACTGGTTCCAAATCGGGAAAGGAGTACGTCAAGGCTGTATTTTGTCTTATATGCAGAGTACATCATGAGAAACACTGGGCTGGATGAAGCACAAGCTGGAATCAAGATTGCTGGGATAAATATCAATAACCTCAGATACATAGATGACACCACCCTTATAGCAAAAAGTGAAGAGGAACTAAAGCGCCTCTTGATGAAAGTGAAAGAGGAGAGTGAAAAATGTGGCTTAAAACTCAACATTCAAAAAACTAAGATCATGGCATCTGGTCCCATCACTCCATGGCAAATAGATGGAGAAACAATGGAAACAGTGACAGACTTTTTATTATTTTGGGCTCCCAAGTCACTGCAGATGGTGACTACAGCCATGAAATTAAAAGACGCTTGCTCCTTGGAAGAAAAGCTATGACCAACCTAGACAGAGTATTAAAAATTAGAGACATTATTTTGCCAACAAAGGTCTGTCTAGTTAAAGCTATGGTTTTTCCAGTAGTCATGTACAGATGTAAGAGTTGGACTATAAAGAAAGCTGAGCACAGAAGAATTGATGCTTTTGAACTGTGGTATTAGAGAAGACTCTTGGGAGTCCCTTGGACTGCAAGGAGACCAAACCAGTCAGTCCTAAAGGAAATCAGTCCTGAACATTCATTGGAAGGATTAATGTTGAAGTTGAAACCCCAGTACTTTGGCCACCTGATGCAAAGAACTGACTCATTGGAAAATACCCTGATACTAGGAAAGATTGAAGTCTGGAGGAGAAGGGGACAACAGAGGATGAGATGATTGGATGGCATCACTGACTCGATGGACATAAGTTTGAGCAAGCTCTTGGAGCTGGTGATGGACAGGGAAGCCTGGCATGCTGCAGTCCATGGGGTTGCAAAGAGTCGAACATGACTGAGCTACTGTACTGATCTGAAACAGCAAGCATTTTTTTTTTTTCTCTCCCAGTTCTGGATCAAGGTGTTGGCTGGGTCATGTTCCCTCCAGAACCTCCAGAGAGGAATGTGACCCAGGCCTCTCTCCTCATTTCTGGTGGCTGCTGTTAACTCTTGCCATTCCTTGGCTTGTAGATGCGTCACTCCCTTTGCTGTCTCTGTCTTTACTTCGCATGCCCTCTTCCATCTCTGTGTTGTCACATGGCCTTCCTGTAAGGACACCAGTGACTGGATTTAGGGCCTGCTCTAATCCAGTATGACCTCACCTTTTACTTCCTGTTACCCAGCAAAGGGCTGATGTGCATAGAAGCCGATACTATGGCACTAGCATTCGAGAACAGGAAAAGCTTTATCGTGAGGTCGACCAGCAAAGAGACAGGAGACAGGGCTCTTAGATCTATCTCCCTGATAGATCCAGGGTTGGGTCATAGTTTTACAAATTAGGGGAGGAGGGTTGGTACATGGACCACTGGTGGGGCAGGTTTTGATTAGAGGGTTTTGGAACGTGGCCGTTTATGGTATGGTAAAGGAGCTGCAGAACTGGTCTTCATGAATAGTGAACCCTTAGCTTCTGAAAGGGTTTCAGCATTCAGGTTCCATCATGTCCTGGTCCTTTGGTTCTGTGGGGTGGAGAAACTTTGGTTCCAGGTGTTATTTGAGATCAATAAATTCTCTGCATGCAATTCAGTTGTATGACTTGCAGTTTTGTTCCTATTGCCTCTGCAAAATGACTCAGTATCTTGTTAGAAACAGAATAGGGCCAGACTGGAGCTGGTTCTGTGGTTACAGTTCCATCCCCAAAGACCAGATTTCCAAATAAGGTCATGTGTACTGGTACAAGAATTTAGAAGTTGAATGTATTGTTTTTTGGGGTTGGTGGGGAGGCAAACTCAACTCGCAACACTCCATCAATTCTTGTTTAATGGTAACAATAATATTCTTAGTGGTTTACATATATCATGTTGGATCTTCAAAACAACCCCAATATGTTTTATATGTTATAAACCTATTTGAGAGTGGGCATTATGAAATTCAGAGCCACTACATGACGTCTCAGTCATAAACCTATCACTTCAAGGGGATGCCTTCTGCAACATGATTCCAATGTTCTATGACTGACAATACTCAATATTCATCAGTGTCTGGATTCCTGTAATATCTCCACTGAGACTTTGTCTCACACCTGATGGTGGAGAAAAGTACTGTAGCAGTGCCCAGACAGCTAGAAACATTACCCTTCTGAGCATCTCTACACTGAATAGCTAGGAAGAGAAACCTGTAGTTTTCAGACTGTAGCCTGAAAAACTCCACAGTCGGGTGGGTCCTAGAACCAGAGATATGAGCTATACCTCTCTAATGTCACTGCAGCAAGGCAGCGAGCTGGCTGGGTGGCCTTGGGGATCTCCATCACCCGAGAGTGGGACTGGGTGTCATTCCTGTCAGGTTCCCGGCAGGGTGCTTGCCCTGTGCTGCATAGATGTTTATTGCAGGCTGGCTGAGCCTGAGGACTACAGTACCTCTAGGCTGAAACCTTCTACCTACTGGCATCACTCTTAATGGTAGGTGTGGCTGTGTGTTTTTAGCAGGTGCCCCTGAATGGCTGGGTTAAAATTAATCTGCTGCCAGATATCACTTTCTAGTTTATCAAATCACACACACAGTCTTTGTAGTTGATCTCATACCTGAGTTAAGGCATGATTATTCTGAAACAAGCTTCTGGAAGTGTCATACTTGTGAAGAATGCCGAGCTTTACCTGGAAGGTCAGTGTATGAAGTACGCTGATGATGGTGAGCTGCCTTCCTACCCTCTTCTCTTCTCTCTCCTCCATGTCCCAACAGTGACTCCTATAGCAGCTCTAGGGAACCTAGTCCCTGGTCCCTGCAGAATGCACACCTGTGCCTTTGGTATCCCTGGGGGACATCGAGGCATCTGGTGCTTGGAGGAAACCATGCAGGGGACAATCCTCTCTTCAAGCCCAGTGTCAGCCCCTCTGGCCCACAAGGGTGCAGAGTCCTTCCAGTGGGCCTCAGCTGTTGTCTGCCCCCTGAGAATTCATCCCTTGTGCTTCCTCCCATCTAGCAGAGCAGATCACTCCTTCCTTATGCCTCTTCCTCATGCCTCCATTGGCAAGAACCAGGACCTTCAGAGCACTTGGCCATCACAGGGGCACCTTGACCTTGGTCTTTCTAGTCCAGACTTCTCTTCTGGAAGAAGGACCTTCCTCATGAGAAGAAGCCCCGACAGCTGCAGTGACATTCTACTTCCTTTTCACCTAATCTCCTGCATGGGGCTGGTCACCATCCTCTACATTAATAGATTTTCTTTCATGTAATTGAAGATGAGTTAAATAATCCATCATAATTACCTCTGAGCATCTGAAGGCAATGCTGATGATGTGATGTTTGCAAAGCTGAGAGGGAACTCTAAAACCCCCGGGAAGGAAACCACCCAGCCCCTTCCCTACCACCTGCCTGCCTGGAGGTCAGCGGCCCCTGCTCTCTTGGCAGGGGGCCTTCATGACACAACTGTCACCTGCCTGTCCAGGGTCACTCTTCTCAAGGGCTCTGCCACCTTCTGGGATGGAGGCAGGGTGGTGACAGCCCGAACTCTGTGTTCAGTGAGGCCCAACGGTGCAAGGTGGCAGGAGGGCTGAGGCGCCTCGCCAGCGGGCCTGGCACTGCCAACTCACATGCAGGAGGGAGGTGCAACAGCTGTCACAGCGGGCCCTGGGGTCTGCCCCAGACTTGGCAGAGAGGACACCTTCAGACTCCCAAATCGCCTCTTTGAAATTCAGGAGAAGCACGCTTTCGTCTCCCTTCCCCGTTCCCTGACACAAACAGGCACAAAAGATAAGCCGTGACTCTTATCCACAGACCCACATGACCAGATTTTCTCTGCTTCTCACTCTCTCTCACACACACTGGTAAGTTTTCACTCAGAGTCTCATTGCCTCTCCCTCTCTCACACACACAGCCTGACACTAGTTAAATCCCGCTCTCTCCTACATTAAGTAACCCGGGTGTATTGTATTGAGAGACCGCTCTGCTCCAGGGGAGCCCCAGGTCCTCTCCGGGTGTGGCAACATCCCCCACCCAAAGGGGGCACACAGCATGGGATCTCTGAGCTGTCGGACACTGTGTTTGACAACTCCTGGTTCACTGGCTGGATTTTCCACCTCTCTTCCCAACCATGGTACCGAGGAGATAAAACCAATAAATTCATTCATGTTTGGGGGGATGGTGAAAACAGAGCATCCTGTTGCCTCCGCAGCCCGAGCCTGCCCTCCAGGCATTTGTCACGTTGCTGGCATTTGAGTTGAGGACTCTCCCACCACAAAAGCCTGCCACAGTCCTGGGGGAAATCAGGGCTGTCTTCGTTGCGGAAAGCTGGATGTGTGCCTGGGGAGGTTGGGGCCAGAATGCCTTCGTTCCTCCCAGACCCCAGCGAGGAAGCCAGATAAAAATACACTTTGCAGTTTGCTCCTTTTTCTGTCACTAGTGCTCAGATTAACCACTTATACATTTTTAAGGTATTTTTTGCTGAAGTCCGATGTGTATCTCTGGTGATTTGAACAGATCATGAGAATGGTCAGTATAAAAATAGCCTCCTTCAGTCAAGGCAAGGGGCAGATGAGAAGGGGTTGGAGGGAGCTGTAGGCCTCATGTATTATGGAGGCAGAGCCCAGGCATCTCAACGGGGCCGGGGCAGTGAAGTCCAGTGTTTGGCGTGAAGACTTAAAAATGAGGATCGTTTTTTTCCCTAGAGGATGATGAACTCTGCCCCCGTGAGTGGCATCAGTGCCCGAGAAAGCTGCCCTCTCTATATATCCCCCTTCAGAATTCCATGCTCTGACCACTCTACATTGCTGGCAGTTACCTTCCTCTCTGCTACCTGCTACCCACAACATCTGCCTGGATTTCCCACCTCCACATGCTCTGCCTGATTAACTAGTTACCAAGTGGATAGCATGGACCCTCTATGCCTGGCCCTGCCCCAGCACTGGATGGATAGTAACCCCGTTTTCCTCATGACAACCTGAGTATGTAAGTGTGGTCATTACCTCCATTGTGGCAACAAGAAACAGAGGCACAGAGAGGTTAGGTAACTTTCCCTAAGTCACACAGGTAGAAAGGAACAGTACTGGTATCCACATCTGGCCAAAGGCTCCAGAGAACTGCCCCTCTGACTGTTCCTGGCCACCTTCCCTGACCCCTTCCTGTGTTAGGGAGTCTCCTCCAGTTCTCACACACCCTGTACCCTCCTCGGCCTCCCCCTCCTCACTTCCCATCTTGTTAACAGTACGTATGAAGTTTCTGTTTCTTGTCTGCCTTCCCATTCCCCCTGCAGCTTGACGGCAGAGCCCCTAGCTAGCTCAGCTCTGGGACACCAGCTCCTCAGGAAGGGCCTGGCACAAAACGGTGCCCACTGCCTATCTGTTGACAGGGTGTATGTACAAATGGATGAATAGCAATCCCCTGCTTCTCAGGCGGCTCAGTGGTGAGAAACTTGCCTTCCAATGGAGGAGATGCAGACTCGATCCCTGGGTCAGGAACAGTCCCTGCAGGAGGAAAGAGCAACCCACCCCAATATTCTTGCCTGGGAAATCTAATGGACAGAGGAGCCTGGAGGGCTACAGTCCATGGGGTCGCGGGGAGTCGGACGTGACTTTGTGGCTGAGCTGGTAAAATAGGCTGAGATCTGGCAGACAACCTGAGGACGAAGCCGAGAGCCAAGCTGGAAACTTCTGGTGGCGGGGGTTGGGGGGTGGCTGGAGGGTAAGACGGGGAAACAAGCCTAAAAGTGGCCGGTTAGGAAAGTGTCTGCAGCTCTGGGTGTCAGCCTCACAGAAGGGCGGGGAGGAGAGCCAGCATCTTTCAGTGCTGGGCAGGGTAAACCAGGGGCAGCCGGGGCCGCCTGTGGACTGCAGAGTGAGGACAGCCTGTCCCCCGGGGCTGGAGCACCGGGTGCGGGGGGCAGAGGGTGATCTTGTGGTCGGGGGTGTCCGGAGGTATTACCTTCACTGTCTTCCTGTTTTGCTTGCTTAGCTCCCTTCTGACCCAAGTGTTGTGATGCGTACGTACAATACTGTGGGTCGGCAGAGCCGCACCTGCCTGTCACGGCTCACGTAGCTGATCTCAGGCAGTGTGCTATGGTAGTGCCTCTATGTTAGTTTCACTGTTCCTCTCACCCACGGTGATGGTAGAATCAGGACATAGGGAACTGAGGGGTGAATGCAACCGCCGGCCCAGTCACCACCTCTGGTGTGGAGCAATGCGGCGTGCCCACACGTGGTGTGAGAGAGACCAGCCCTGCAGATTCCTCTGCCTGGGGACCCCGCTGTCCTAGTTCGCAAGACATCGGGGTAGGGGTGGAAGGATGGACGTGTGTGCCCAGTTTATTCTTACTGACTTTCAACTGGGAGCTCAGTGGTTGGACTGACCAGGCTTCTCCTTCCCCCAGGGAGGCAAGATCCCCGTGAGATGGACAGCTCCAGAGGCCATCGCCTACCGCAAGTTCACGTCTGCCAGTGATGTCTGGAGCTATGGGATTGTCATGTGGGAAGTCATGTCATTTGGAGAGAGACCCTACTGGGACATGTCCAACCAAGATGTAAGTGTCAGCTGCTCCTGGCTGCTACCACCCTCACCCCAGGGGTCCCAGGGCTCTGGCATGCCAGGCCCACCTGGTTTCTCACTGGGCCTCGGGTCCTGAATGTGAAGTGTCTGGCGCAGGGGATGCAGGGACCTCCTTTGCACCAATGTTTGAACTAATCAAGAACCCAGCACAGAGATGTGATGGTTCCTATGACCCCAAAGCCTGTAAATGTGCCCTGACCAATCCGAGAGATGATGGGCTGGTTCTGAATGGCCTGAATCATGAATAGATCAGGTCCAAAGTTGACCACGGAATTGTACCCTGCTGCCAAGCACTTGCCTGCGTGCCCTCTGTCACCATGTGTGATGGAGAGGAAGCAGTGCTGGTTGCCTGGCAGGACCTGGCTTCCAGCTGCTCTGCTCTGATGAATGTGCTGTGTTGAGCCAGCGGCAGCTTTTGTCTGTGACTTCTGTGTCTCAGCTCTAAACGGAGGAGTTCATTGTAAAGGCCCTTCTTTCCTGAGAATCTGCTCTTCTGAATCCTTGGCACCTGTCGGTGAAGGAGGTGCTGAGCAAGAGTCCCAGAGCTGGTCAGCTCCAGACAGGTGTTGGGAGGGGACCAAGCTGAGTGGTCAGCAACACCCCTCCCTGACCTGCAAGGGATAGGGAGACAGGAAAGAGAAGCATCATCTGAGATACTTTTAGCAGAGGCATTTTAGGGGTGTTCCAAATGGGACCCTTTGCTCCATAATTACCAAAAAGTGGATAACCTTTTGTGGATGATTTGCTTCGATAAGGTCACAATCAAAATCCTACCTTGATTCCCCCCACCCCATCCCTGGGACCGCTCCTTCTTGTGTTCTAAATATATACAGTTCCTTTGGGGCTAAGGGGATCACAGTCTGCAATATCTGCATTACCTCTGTTCTCACTTGCTCTTCCCATCACTGGGGAGCAGTTATTATCTTCCCCAACTTCCAAGGAAAAAGAGACAGGGCTGGCCCCATCCAGATGGGGAAAACAGCCATCCCAGAAGCACTTCCATCATGGGTGTGGGCTCCCGAGGCACTGGTAAACTGGAGAAGTTGGCCCCCAACCAGTCCTCTGTCCAGTCAGAGGTTTCCAGCCATGGCTGTTGCTCAGAAGGCTGAGAAAGGTGGTGACCTGGGCACCCAGAAAACACTTTCTAGTGAGACAGAAGAGGATCTGGGTGCTTAGTGGTAATGGCCCCTGCTCCGGAGGGTAGAGTGACTTCAGCCCAGAGCAGGCGAAACAGCTGTCTCCTCAGCCAGGTTCTACTGCCCACCATGGGTGGTGTCTAGATCCTCTATTATCTCTGATTCTCCATGCTTTGCCTCTGCTCCTGTAGCGTGTCGAATCAGTAAGTGTCGGGGTTGATGCCGAGGCTGCTTTCATGAAATCAGCTGCACCCTGGTTCCGTCCACACTGTCAGCTAGAAGAGTAATAAATGTTAGCCAGAAAAAGCAGACCCATTTTGCCCTGCCCAGAGACTGTAATCCGATTAAGAACAATTCAGCACATGTGGAATGGATTAGGGAACTCTGACAGGCAAGACTTGACATTCAGGATGTTCTCAGCAAATGTATTCACCTCTGCTGAAAACAAATGGAGTTTCTGATATTAGACTTTCAGAAATCCCAAATCATTCACTCAACAGATACTCAGAGTTTGCTAACTGTGACTAAGCATTGTGCTCACTGGCTCTATTCTTTGGGGGTTTACAGCCCAGCACCATATACATAGGGCTATGGGAACATTTGGGGGTAGGTAAAGAAGGTTTCCAGATATTTAATGCTTGAGCTGGGCCTCAAAGGGAATTGGAACATCTGCAAAGGAGCAGTTTTATTCTCCTTTCATTTTTTGGTTTTTTCCCCTAAAATAAAGCCTTTCACCATTGTGCAAAGTACCAGTCTACTCTCTGTGGAAGGCAGAGAATGACTTTTGCCCATTCAGAAGGCATCTCCCGACCCAGCCTGGGAGAGACCAGGAGGGGCTCCCGGCTGCAGCCCGACTCATCAGAAACCACTGAGGTGGTGGCAGTAAAGGATTTTACAGATGACAATTGAAAGGCTTTAAGAAAGAGAATTGCAGAGGCAAGTCGGAGTGCTGGTAATTGGGCTTCCAGAGCCCAGGAAGTTCTTTGAACATGTACAGAGAGTTTGTCAGCCAGAGAGAGAACTTGGAAGTTCTACTGCTTGGATCTGATTGACAGAGATAATGAGAGTGGCAGTGTCTGTGGAGAGGAGCTGCGGTTTTATTGAAACATCAGAGCTCAACTTAACCCCCTCTGCCCTGGATCCTCCACTGCTCTGAGCTCCTCCACTTCACTCTCCACATGGAAGGTCGAGGAAGCCCGCCCACCGCCCAACTCACTAATGGAAAGTGCATGTCTGGGGGCAGTTGGGAGCCCCGCTGGGGACAGGAGGGCAAGGGGAGGGGTCCTGCTCCTTTCACAGGGGAGCACCAGCCCTGGGCCCCTGGTCCAGACTACCTGCCCCTCGTCCCCACCCAGCCCCGCACCTGCCATCCCAGGGTACAGGTGAGCAAAGGCAGCCCACCGCACCTGTTCCTATAGACCATTCAAAGTGAGTCACGGAGCCTGCTCCATGACAGCTCCCGAGATGTTCTCACTGCCGCACTCACCATCAGCTTCTCTCTGGAAATACCATCTGATCTCATTTCAGTCGCCAGTCTTTCAACATCCATTTATCTCATCCTGTCATGGATCAAGGAGAGGGGCCCAGGCAGAAGTGAAGTGAAAGTCACTCAGTCCTGTTCGGCTCTTTGCAACGCCAAGGACTATAGCCTGCCAGGCTCCTCTGTCCATGGAATTCTCCAGGCGAGAATATGGGAGTGGGTAGCTGTCCCCTTCTCCAGGGGATCTTCCCAACCCAAGGATAGAACTCAGGTCTCCCACATTGCAGGTGGACTTTTAACAGTCTGAGCCATCAGGGAAGCCCAAGGGGCCCAGGACTTACTCTGATTTTCAAGTCTGCTCAGCAGGATGCCCTCTGACCCCAGGTTTGGGTCACATCTTTGTTCACAAGTCAGATGCAGTCAGATGCAGTCACCGGTGTTGGGACTATAAGTCCCAATTCTCCTGCCTCCTCTTGGCTTCCTCCACAGCTGCCAGTGAGGCAGGTGTGAGAAGGAGTGATCCCAAGGCCCCATTAGAGGACCACAAGTACTTTTTTGAAATAATGATGCTTTAATTTGAATATAACTTATATGTACTCAGATAATTTAGAAAACACCAATGCTTAAAAAGAGAATAAAAATCTTCAAATGTATAGTGCTTCAATGAAGGACATAAGTAGATGAATGTTTTTGTTTAGTAGCTCAGTCATGTCAGACTCTTTTGAAACCCCATGGACTATAGCCCACCAGGCTCCTCTGTCCTTGCGATTTCCCAGGCAAGAATACTGGATTGAGTTGCCATTTCATTCTCCAGGGGATCTTCCCGACCCAGGAATCAAACCCAGGTCTCCTGCATTGGCAGGTGGATTCTTTACCACCTGGGAAAATCATAGATTAATGTTACCCATATACCAACTAATGATTTGGTATTTTTTCTTTGGAGCAGAGAGTAAAGCATTTATTTATTAATTTTTTGTATGTGTAAGAAGCATCGTTGCTCCCAAAGCATCTACTCAAGCAATAACAGCAAAGTTGTCCAGAAGAAATAGCAGATGGAATAAAGTCCAATTTTGTAAGCAAAAGCAGGGGAGGGGGTTCCTCTCTCCCAGGTGAGACACTGGGAGAGAGGTACCATTTAACAAGTCCCCACTACATGCTTTCCAAACACCATCTTCCTAAACCTCCAGATGGCTGGTAGCAGAACAGCAACACTTTCTGCAGAGAAGACCTCCACTGTAGTAGCCATGGCCACAGTGACAGCCTCCATGTGATGATGGGATCCTTTCCATGACTCTCATGTTTGGCCCTCAACGCACACCGCCTCCTTGTATCTGTGCAGTTTCAGGAAGTCAAGTGACTCTCCCATGTTTCTGGAGCTAATAAGATATGGAGTTAGTATTTTAACCCAGATCTCCAAGGTCTGTGTGCTCAATGGCAATGCCACACCATTACCAACACAGTGTGTGGGGCTTCAGACCTGCAGGGAGGAGGAATCAGTGACTCTTTGATGTCCCCTTAAAAAGAAAGTCAGCACATCAAACAAACAGAGGAAATACAAAATCAAACACCAGAACAGTCTTCCGAAGATTCTAAAGAGGTGGTGTGTAGAGGAGACAAGGGCAAAGCGGCTACATGGCATCCGGTCTAAAGCTCCCAGACAGAAGAGTCAGAGCATGCCAGTCTCTCGATGCCATGCCAGGAGCGCTTAGGTCAGCTGGTCGCACCTCTGAGCTATGCCCACAGAAGGGCTTTGCCTCCAGTGCTCCTTCTTCCTTTGGGCAGACAGAAGAGGAATCTTGTTGGGGGGAGCATTGGTGTATGGGAGTCTGGCCATGAGATAATTTGAGCAACGAGGCCAGCAGTTTAGGGGAACATGAGCTGCCTTGCATTCGAAGACTTTGGGGGGCCCAACCCCCTCAAAGAAGTTGAATCTGGACACAAACTCCTCCTACCGGCCCTACCAGCTTGTAAATTAGGCAATCCAGAGCTTATGGAGCCATTCAGCGGGTATTCCCACTTGTCCCCATGCTGAGTGGGAACTCTGTGACTGAGCCCCTCCACCTGACTGCCTGGAAGGAGCTAGAAAGGATGCCCCGTTACTCACCTTCTTGGGTTACTTGGTTTAGGGGCATATCCCCATTTCCTACCATGAAGACATCAAACAGCTCCAAGGACTGTTCTCCAGGCTGAGATCACTGTGGCAATCCCACGGAGTCTGAAAGAGTGGGCTTCAGGGTGTTCAGAACTTAAACTCAGATATCTCTGTTCCCAGCCCTGTCCCTCCCTAGCTGTGTGCCCTCAGGTAAATGACTTCCCTGATTGCATGTTCATTTCCTCATGGGGAAAATAGGGCTAAAATGGACTCCTGAAAAGGTAACAGGTAATCTCATTGACAACAGTCTGGCCGAGATAAACATTTGTTGGTGGTATAATGTATTATTCAAAAGTTGCTGGTTTTTTATAAAGTGATCATGTTGGTATGGTTTGTGTGCTTGTTTTTCTGAAACATTGTGGGTTTTTTTTTTTTTTGCCACATTGAATAGAAGTAATAATACACCTTGATTATGTCTAATGACTTCAGGTTATTATATTATCTCATTCCCCCTCATGCCCTGAATACCATGCATAGAATTTGTAACAGTATAAACTAATCAAGAATATTCACTTTCTGACCAATTTACAAAGTAAAAAAAAAAAAAAAAAAGAATAATCAGTTGAGATGAATCTGACATTTTTTAAAGTAGAAGCAAAAATACCTGAAAATTCCTGAGCTCCAAATTATTTCCTATGTTGCTAAAGGTCTTTAACTGTTTATGTTAATGTAAAATCAACGCTTAATTATTATAGGGTATAAACATATAAAGAAACAAAAAGACAAACACAAAGGGCATTCATATTTCTACCCGCCCAGAGGCGTCCACCCTTAGCTCCAAGTATAGATCCTTCCAAGGACTGTTCTATGTATGTGTGTAATTATTAGTCTTTGTTTTGTTTTGGTTCTTGTTTTTCTACAAAAGTGAGATCATACCATAGGTATGATCTTAAGCACTTAGGCAGCCTGCTCTTTTGCCTAATATTATAATATTATTTCCATTTCAATTGCAAATAGTGGGTTCACTGCATTTCCACATGCATTGTTTCATCTGTCCTGGTGCCACCAGCTGCCGGGAAGGCAAGACTGGGCCTGGTATCCTCTCAAAGGAGAATCTCCAACCGTCCTTTAGCAAACATTTCATAGCCATCTAGTGTATGTCAGGCCCTGTCCCAGTAGCTGGGGACACAAAGACACAATAAGATGCAGGCCCTGCTTTCTGGGAACTCATAGTCTAGGGGCAAAAGCCAAGTGCCCATAAAATCTATTATAGTGGGAGGCATAGGGGCACAGAATGAGGACACCTGGGGCAAGGAGGCTCCACACTCAGAGGCTAATTTGTGAATGACTGGCTAGTGACTCATTGGCAGTCATACCTGTTCTCGTGTGTGTCACTGCAGGTCATCAATGCCATTGAGCAGGACTACCGGCTGCCCCCTCCCATGGACTGCCCAGCTGCTCTACACCAGCTCATGCTGGACTGTTGGCAGAAGGACCGTAACAGCCGGCCCCGCTTCGCAGAAATTGTCAACACCCTGGACAAGATGATCCGGAACCCGGCAAGTCTCAAGACTGTGGCTACCATCACCGCCGTGTGAGTCCAGTAGAGCAGGGTGGTGCCTAGGGGTGGGGGTGGGGGTGAGGGTGGGGTCTCATAGTTGGGCAGAGCCCTGAGCAAGGCTGCTAGCCTTCCAGCCACTGCGAGCAAGGAGAGATGGCTGAGCTTATCCACAGATAGAAGAAGTTCCAAAACTCTTCCCTTCCTTTTTCCCCTCTACCTTTCTGAAATATCCCCTGTCCCCAGCACAGGCTGTAAACAGATGATCAAATACCTGTCTGGCTCTCTATGTCCATTGGCCTCAGATAGACTGGGCACAGACTCTGTAATTATTAGGCTTATCTTATCTGACTGATATGAGACCCCACTTCTGGGTAATTCTGTTTCCAGAAGACACCTTTCAGTGTATGAGGCAGGGGGAGCTGCCGACTTGGAACCTTGGCCAACCTGACGGCTATGGGACAGAGAAATTTAGAGCAGTTGGTTTTGTTACAAGCAAATGCACAGAACTGTCAGCTACTGTCAGCAACTGTCAGCTGTACATCACTCGTCTACATTTGCAGAGTTAACTTGTTTTTTAATTCATCCTTTGGACCAGAGTGTACTGGGTGCTTATGTGCTAACTGCCATGACCTCGCTGGCCGTATAGAGTGAACAAGATAGACATACTCCCATGGAGCTCAGAATCATTTAGGAGCAGTACACATTAATCAGATGATTGCCCAAAGATACTCCAATTGACGCTTCGCTGGCCAATGTGGCAGGGAAGTGTGTGATACTTGGAGAGCATACACCTTGGTCTTGCATGAGGGAGGCAACCCTGATGCCTCTTTTTCAATTGAGAGCTGAAGGGCGAGGATGCATTAGCTGAGTGAAAGCAAAGTGGGAGTAGAGGGTCAGGGTTCCAGCCTGTGCAGAGGCCCGAGCATGTGAAGGACAGGGCCGGTGTGTTGGGAGTGCTGTTTGTGAGGAGATCAGGTGGGGACTGAGGCTGGGAAGATAGGCAAGGGCCAGATGCTCAGGGCCTTTAGGTCCTGCTAAGGCCTCTGAGTTTTCATAGCAATGATTACCCACTGAAGTGGGTCAAGTTTGACATGTATCAGGGGTGGGATGGGGGTTCCTGTCAGGATCACATCTACCTTTTTTAAAGAGTACAGGCTAGTGTGGACTTGATGTTGAGGGGAGCATGAAGATAGACTCAGTAGGAAGACATGGCAGTAACCATGGTAGAGATAGCATCTTGAATCAGGCTAATTGTATAGAAAGAAGCAAATGAGTTTGAGAGGTTTTGAAAGTCAAATCTTTATGACTTGGTGAGAGGTTGGGCGTGGATACTGAAGGTGAGGGCGATGTGAAGATGGCACCCTGATTTCTGGATGTGGTACCTGGGGGTCTGCTCTAAGAGGATGCAAGAGAAGGTCAGTGGTGGGCTGGTCTATTCCATTTCTTTCAATCAGGGGAGGACGGAACCAGGAGAAAAGAATGTTACCAATATTGGGGAGGTTGCAGTGAACTTCATATATTTGTAAAAGAACCATGTCTTTGGTTGGTGAAGCTCTTAGATTTCAGTTTACAAAGGAACTGTGATCCTTCTCTTCCCTTCAGACTCCACGCTGTGTCAGTCTGCCGGTCTGGGCTGACTGGCCTGGGACGGAGCCCACATACAGGGGGATGGGCCACCTGGCCTTGAGGAGCTGTGCCAGCTCAGAACTGTGTAGAGAAGGAAGGGTCAGCCCCGGTCTCCTCCACTAATCCTCATCCCACCAGGGGCGCTGAACCTCCATGAAGTTCACCATCCATTCAGAGTGTGGCTCTGCACACGCCCCCCTGCAACTGTAGGGTCACTGCTCGCCTCTGTCTCGCAGGCCTTCCCAGCCCCTCCTCGACCGCTCCATCCCAGACTTCACGGCCTTCACCACCGTGGATGACTGGCTCAGCGCCATCAAGATGGTCCAGTACAGAGACAGCTTCCTCACTGCCGGCTTCACGTCCCTCCAGCTGGTCACCCAGATGACGTCAGAGTAAGTGGGGGTCGTCACCTCTGTCCTGCCTGAGGGTGGTGGTCAAGCCTCCCTCGCTGCTGTCCCTCTTGATGCAGGTCTGGCCTTATCCTCAGAGCCCCATGTCAGGATAGAACCAGGCCTGGCAGAGAAGAGCCTGGGAAAGATGGAGGGGTGAGGCGGGGAGGCTGAGATTTATTCCAGGTCCCAAATGAGAGTTCCTCCAAGCCACTGCCATATGTCATTTGCCTAATCACCAAGAGCCCTTCCTCCGTTTAAGTTTTTAAACTCAGCCCATCAAAGAGAGCATCCAGATGGAAAGAACACAGCCAGCCAGCACTTTAAACATCAGAGCAGGAAGAGGCAGAGCACTGATTCAGCAGCAATTGCCCATGCGCCCGGAGCCTGTCTTCATCCTCAGATAGCACTTGTAAATAAGCAGACGTTTCCAGCCCCCACAAATTATTTTCCAACTGCAGCCCCCACAGGAGTGTGAAGGAATACAAAAACTAAAATTATTCAAATAAGATGAGAGCCAGAAAGGATCTTAAAGACCCATGCAGTCCATCATTTCCCCAAGAATGTTCTGAGCAGCACCCGTTCTGGGAAATGTTAATAGGTTCTCCTTGGAAAAAAGGTCCCATGGTCAAATAAATTTAGGAAATACTGAGTACTTTATCACTCTCCTGGAGATTCACTCCACATATTAGCACTGTAAAGGCCATGAAAAATCCTGAGATAAAGAAGCCCATGGAAAATTATTAAATACCGTGGAACTGTATTTCAGAAGGCAGGGTTTTGTGGCCCTACAGTTTGGGAAATCTGTATCTAGTTCCACCCCTTCCATTCAGAGATTCAGAAAGGTGATGGCGTTAGTGCCTGGAGACTGGGCTGTCAGGAGTGACAAAGAGGGAACTGAAGCCTGCTTTCCTGACTGCCAGCTCCGTATGCTCCCGCCTGTCCACCCGGGGACACACGGGGCTGCACTTTGCTGTACTTACACTGAGTCATCTGAGAGCCTTTTAACTACTGATGCCTGGTTCCTACACCCAGATCTTCTGATTGATTTGGTACATGGTGACACCTGGGCATCCGGATGTTAAAAGGTAATTCTAATGTGCATTGGCTCTAATCTGCATCTGAATTACAGTGGGCAAGAGTCAAATTCTGAACACACATGCATACACACACACACCAGCAGGGACCTGACCAGCTGCCCTGCTGCAGCTGGGCTTGGTGGCCTGTGACACATATTTCCCCTGGTCAGTCTGCCAGGTGATGGACAAACACCTATTGATCACCTGTGCTGTTTCAGACACAGTGCTCTGGGCTGGGATTCCATCCTGGGGCAGGACAGTTACTGAGTCCCTGGGGAGCAGTGGGGGTCTTCCAACTCTAGCAGTTGGGTGTCAGGGGGACAGCTTATTGACCCTCAGCCTTCTGTCCCAGACTCCTAGTCTGCAATCAATTTTCCTAGAGTCCAGCTTCATGTCTCTCAGGTTTATTCCCTCCAGAAATGATGAAACCTCCACTTTCTCCTGGGAAATGGCTTGGATGTCCCTCTAGCCTTGGACCCACTAAACACCAGAATTCATTTTTTCACACTTGAGTTCAATTCCTGGTGATGCCTTAAAAAGCCCTTGCCATCATGAATTATCATCAGACACCAAAAATAAAAAATAAGCCCTTCCCAGTGGAAAACCAGCTTCCCCATCTTACAGAGCTAAAAAGGATGCCCAAGTTTAGGGGTGGAGTGAGTGTCCATGAACGCAGGACTGTATCTGATTTCCCTCTGTCATGGGATGAGTATGAGGACCTGCATCCCCTGATCCTCCGCAAGCCTAAGGAATCAAGTGGAGTCATTCCTTCAGTCTGGGAACAGCCACATGATAAAGCGCTAGGGGAAGAATAAAAGGAAAGTGAAACTGAAAATAAAAGGATTTAGTTCAAAGTTAAGAATGCCACACACTATTGGAGCAATTTCCTTTGCTTCTTGAGTGATAAAAGGCGGAAAAAGAACATGTGTAACTAAATAAAGTAGATTGCAGGACAATTTGTGAATTCAGAATTCAAGCATACCTCTCAAAAGTATTTGCTGAAAAGACATGGACAATTTGACAGTCTAGGCCAGCTACAACCCAAGGGAAGCTGACCACCAGCTGAAAGGAGGGGTTGGGAGAGCCCAGGTGTGGACGGGAAGCCAGCACTGGGGCTCCTCATGAGTCTCACGTACAGTGTTCAGAGCCATCTGCTCTACTGGGGCAGGGGGGTCTTCAGGGAATACAGTCAGGATGTTAGAAGAATTCTGAGAACAGCTGTGTAGGGTAACTGAGAGCCAGGCCATCCTGAGTTTGAATCCCAGCTCCGCCACTGCTTACCTGCTGTGTGATCTTGAATATGTTACTTAACTTCTTTGAACCCTGCTTGCCTTGTCTATAAATGTGCAAATGATAATAGTACCCACCTCATTGGTTTGTGGTGAGAGGTAAGTGGAATAGTATATATAAGGCACTTGTCTATTGTCTACCCACAGGACACAAGTGAGAAATGATCGCTGGTAAATTATTATCATCGACTCTGAGTGGTTTGGCAGTTTTTATAAAATGCTTCCATGGGTATAAATGAATTAGTATATGGCACGTGGGAAGCACTCAAATAATGTAATATTATTAGCTAAAGGAAGATGCATGGTCTCCCCAAAGTCAAATATAAGCCACAAACTTGTTCGTATTAAGACTCACAGCTCAAAGATGAATCCAGTCCAAATCCCTATCCTAAACATCTTCCTTGGATTCCTGCTTGGGCAGATATTTGAAAGTTATTTTGAGATCACCCTTCTTAAAAATTCATGACATTAAAATTCTAACAGAAGCAGAAAATGGAAACTCAGGGGAAAACATCAGAAAACCAGGCAAGCCCTACATCTTTTCAATCACAATGGGCAATCACTAATTTAGGCAGAAACCTCACAGAATAACCGAAGCCCCATACAGCGTGTGCTTGGAGTGTTAAACAGAAAATAGCAGAGGAAAGTTCTAGTCCGCCTAGGGTCATGGACGCAATGAAAGGGCTGCTCCAGAACCTGCAGGTGAAGAAGAATGCACAGTGCTTTCAGGGTCTTCTAAGCTGGAGGGGGCATTGGAAGCAGGGGCCACTGCATGGAGAAATTGAGATTGAGAAAGGGAATATTAAGTTAGATGTTTGCCAGCCTCGGATAAACTTGGGCACATTGGATTCTAAACACATTTTCTTGCCTACCACACTATTATTAGAAGCTTGCCTTCTGTGATGAATTTTGACCAGTGGAAAGCACTAATGTCCCTTCTTTGTGGCTTTTTCCCTCCTAGAGACCTCCTGAGAATAGGGGTCACCTTGGCAGGTCATCAGAAGAAGATCCTGAACAGCATTCTGTCTATGAGGGTCCAGATGAGTCAGTCACCAACGGCAATGGCATGACAACTCTTGTTTTCTGTGGGGAGGAGAGGAAGGAAAAGGACTAGGCTCAAGGGGAACCAGAGGTTGACCACTGTGGAATGATCTGGAGAGACTGGCTTCTCACCTGAGAAATGTGTTCTCATAATGAAGAATAAGCTGGACCTGTTCCTAATAGGCAACCTTCATTTCTCAGTGACTGGTGCACGTTTAAGGTGCCGTGGGGAACCAAATATGTAAGGATAAAAATACATAAAGGTGATGTTCAGTGGAAGTGAAGACAAAACAGTAAGCATCAAAGACCCCAAGAGTGAACTCAGCTCGCACCCTGGGTGGGCTGGAGTCATCCACCAACAAGAAGAAAGGGAAGGAGGTCGAGGGAAGAAACAGAAGTAATTTCCCATTTTCTTCCTCACCAATGACGTTCTTTTCTTTTCTCCTTTCGTCCTCCTCCCCACGAGCCCTCTCCCTCCCCGCACATCCATCTCCCTTTGCTCATGACTCGTGTAGGGAAGTTTCTTCAAACAAACCCCAGCTCCTGAGACTCCAGATGTTCTGTCAGTTGCCAAAGGACCTTGCTGACCACTGCATGGGGGATCCAACCAATTCAATTAATGTCTTCATATTGAAGAAGAGATGTACCTTCAATTGAAAACCTTGTTTTTCTTTTGTTTGCATTTTCTGCAAAAAGGAAAAAGAAACCACAAATTGGAAAAAAAAAAAAAAAAAACCTGTTTCCGTGTGCAAAGGCACGCCTATGTATGTCTGTGTTATCAAGTAACTGCTTGTTCGTAACAGATGCAAACAAGAAAGAACTGGGAAGTCTTTGCCCCTGGAAAATCCACAGGGGCTGGAGCATGTTGTCGGTCTGGTTTTCTGATTGGCCCCGTTGGCCTGTTGGCTCAGTGGGGAGAGAGAGTAGGGAGAAAAATAAAATGAAAAGGGGAAAAATCTCCGGAGGGCTTGCAAATTCAGACAGGAAACAGGTGAGTGGTTTGAATTGGATGCAGTGTGGGCCATTCGAGAATGATACTGACTGATTCGTTATTCTTGGTGACATCTGAAGAGAAGGAGAAGGAAGGTGTTTCTGGAGAATGTTCTTCCACATCCCCCGAACCTAATTCAAGACGGTGAGGAAGAGAGTTCTTCCCCTCGTCTGGGGACTGGCTTGAGCTGTGTGGCATCCGAGGAACGTTTCAGATGTGTCTGTGTTTCTCTGCATTCCTTCCTGTACCTCATTGTTCAATTCACTTTTGTAAATTCCACCTAACATTTAAATATTTTTAATTTCTCCTTTTACCTTAATCTCCTTGCTAATTTTATCTGTCTAATTAAAATGAGCAGAAGCATGTCCGGGTTTACATAGAATGGTGTCAGAGTGTGTATTCCCAGACGCCAGTGGGTCCCTCCCTATGGTATGGGAGAATCCTTAATAACTGCCTTTCTTCCCCTAATAAGGGGTGGGGGGCACATCCTAGACCCCACGACACCCAAGAAGCAGAATGTGTGAGAACCACTGTCACTGGTGTGACACACACAGACACACAGACGTGTGTCTCAGTCGTGTCCGACTCTTTGCGACCCCATGGACTGTAGCCCACCAGGCTCTTCTGTCCATGGGATTCTCCAGGCAAGAATACTAGAGTGGGTTGCCGTTTCCTTCTCCAGGGGATCTTCCTGACCAAGGGATCGAACCCAGGTCTCCCGTATTGCAGGCAGACGCAGGCAGATGCTTTAACCTCTGAGCCACCAGGGAAGCTAGCGTCAACTGGTGTGAAGAAGAGCCAAATAAACAGGAGGCTCCAAAGCCTCCAACATACAGCACAAGAAGTCACTGGCAAATTAACATAAACCATCACCAGCAACACAGACTCTGCCCTCAGCTCAGTTTACACACTGCATTGGAGAATTTCACATCCAAGTGAATTTTGTGAAAGCCACTGAAGGCTAATCCAGGCGCTTCCTTGTGGGGTCTGTGAACATGCAGTTGGTGGGGGGTGGCCGGTGGTGCGGTGAGGCAGTGAAAGGAGCTAGGTTTCCCACTTAGGTAATTTTAAACATATTTAAGGTGAGATTAGCCTTTTTACCTATTCTTAGGGAACTTTACCTGCAGAGACACTTACTTTCAAGTCCTTTTAGAGAGGTTCATGGGCCTGGGGATATGGCTCTGATGCAGGGGGAGCCTATCTGAAAGCTCCATCCTTTGCTTCATGGGCTACTGGGAGAAGACGATCCAAACTGTCTCAGCAGACTGGCATATGGCTGAAAAGGGCCCCATCCAGCCATACAGCAGGTAGAGGAGAGAACCTCCCTCATGAATAGCTCACTAATTCCATGCATAATTTGTGAATTATCCCCAAAGACCTCAATCCACGCCATGTCTCATGAGCCTAGGCAATTTGGCTAATCTCTTCTCAGTTTTCCACAGGAATGAATTCTAATTTGTCACCACATTTCTCAAGCAGCCTTCTGAACCCAACATCCTCACTGTGACTCCACCAAAGCCAGTCCACCTCCACCTCCTGGCTGTGAACAATGCATGATCAAGGTGAGGGTCACGGCAAGCCCTTTGGTTAGGTGTGTCCATAAGATCCCACTAAAGAGAGAAAGAATCCAACATACCCAAGGGGAAAACAGAATCGAGGCTCAGGCACCCCCTGCCTAGTTCCCAGTAGGAGGGGTGTGGCCACGCCTGAACACAACCGTCTACAATGATACAGAGCGTCTCTGGAGAGTGAGACCCCGTGCCCTCCCTCTGAGCGTGGGGCAGGTCACTAACCTCTCTGACCTCAGTCTCCTCAAGTGAATAGTCAGCTGGTAATAACTATTAATGCCTTGGAGGAAGCCTAGCTAACACTCTGGGGCAGGCTCTCCCTGCCAGGCATGCTCCTAAGTGCTTTACCTGTATTAACCTTTAGCAGATGCCTTTCTGTCCCCCATTTGGAAACGGAAGGACAGAGACCTTACCTAGATCGCAGAACGGTGGAGGCAGGCTGTGGCTCAGGCTCTGACTCCGCACTCTCACCTGCCATCCCAGCAGGACTTACACCTGAGCCTGCACCGGCATCCCCTGGAGGGTGCAGTCAGTAAAACACACATCTCTGGGCCCCACCTCCAAGTTTTCTGATTCAGCAGATCTCAGGAGGGGAACCCTAGAATGTGCACTTCTCATAAGTTGCCAGGTCGTGCTGATGCCATTGGTTTGGGGACCGCACTATGAGAACCACTGCAATAACTTGACTTCCTAACGATTAGTGGCAGTGGATGTAAAGCCCTTGACTCGGGGGTTGATAGACATCGAGGTTCTTGAGCTACTCAGAAAGAGGGGAATGAAGCCTGTCACTCTTGGGCGTGAGGGATGGGAGAGGCTGGTCTCCTGCATGGGGCATCTGTGCCCACTGGTGGTAGGTGATTCTACTCACACTGTCAAAAGAGTCCCTGGGGAGAAGGCTGGTGACAGTAAGACCCCAGTCTTATGAATTTCAGTTAGGCTGCCTCATCACCCTATGGAGGAGGATTAATTCTAATTCAGATCCTTCCTTAAGAACACACTTTGCACAGTAGTCAGTGGCCTGTGGCCCTAAGAACCAGCTTAAAGAAATGAAATCTGTAGCTGCGCTGCTCGGCCCAGGGTGTAGCTCCCAGGGGAGCCACCTGAATCACCAGGGGTGGGGTGACATGGGAGGCAGGTGGGAGATGCTTAATCCATGTTCCTGGATCAGGAGTTATTGGAATGGAAGTGATTTGTGGGAAAGCCTTGAAGATTGTGACTCACCTCCCTGTGTTTTCTGCTTGCCCCTCTCCAATACTCAAAGATAGAAATGAAGGATAGAATAGATAAATCTACAGACATATACTTACTGCATCATCTGAAACATCACTGAAGTTCTTAGATGTTGAACAGGTACACATACTCCTGAGATCACACACCTCCTTCTACTTCCCTGTACCCACCCCCCACCAAGTTAATTGTAGAACCAGTTCACTGGGCTCACACCAAGGACCCCTAGTAGTAGTAGCAGTAGTTGCTCAGTTGTGTCTGACTCTTTGCAACCCCATGGACTGTAGCCTTCCAGGCTCCTCTGTCCATGGAATTCTCCAGGCAAGAATACTGGAGTGGGTTGCCAAGCCGTTCTCTTCTCCTGGGATCTCCCTGACTCAAGGATCAAACCCAGGTCTCCTGCATTGCAGGCAGATTCTTTACTGTCTGAGCCAGCAGGGAAGTGCACTAAGGACCCTTAGGATAATTTAAATCCAATGAGGATTAGAACTTATCTTTGATCATCCATCTGTGAAGAGAATAGAAACCAATGAGGACTGAGGACTAGGACTCCAGGAATATCAAGGGGCATGGGCAGAGCAGGAAGGGGAGAGAGGCAGGAGGGTGAGAATCTATAAAGCATCAGTTAACAAAGATGCTAATGCTATGTTTCGTTCCTGAGGCCTTAATGGGCTGGCCTGGGAACTTCGTTATCATTTCTGAAGTAATAATGGCTCGGGCACCAACTGACTAAGCATGATTAATTCCTACTGTGAAAGTGAATAAAGGGAGAAGCATAGCGTGATGGGGTACCAGTAGCAGACAGGCATCACCCAGGGTTCACTGACACCAAGAAGGCTCAAAGAAGATCCCTGTCAGAGTGAGCCCTGTGTTCATTCCCACACCTTGCAGTTCATAAAGAAGTCACAGGGTCATTTTCAAAAGGAGCCAGGCTTTTTGTATTGTCCAAAATACCAATAAGACTAGGGGCTGGTGGTGGTACAGGGGAGTCACTGAGGTCACAGAAAGGTTATCAAAGGAAGGAAGTCGTTCAAGTTGATTGAGATCAAATGTTGAATTATTCACCAGCAAGAGTCTCTTGAGATCAGCAGTTTCATATACAGAACAGAACGGGAGCACGGAGGTCTAAGAACAAACTCTCAGTCCTCAGAGAACATCAGGCATGGGAGTTGGGGGTGGGTGGGAGCAACACATTCTGCAGACCTCAGGGTGGGTGGGTTGGACAACCCATGGGCAGCAGCAGATAGACCTGTATCACTCACCTGAGAGAAAAGAAGATGCTTCCTCTCCTTTCCCACAACATTTGCATCCCTCTTGGGTTGACCATGTTATCACAAGCCCTTGATGGGCCCCATGTTGCCAGGAGTCATGGCTGGCACACCAGTGTCCCCAGGTAGAACCTTCCAGTGATCCCCAAAGTGAGAGTGGACACAGAGGCATATCCTATTCATCTCTGTAGCCAGCACACCGCCTGCCACAGGAAGGTGCTCCACACGTACTGGGTGACTTCAATCAGTTTGAGCTGAGAAAGTCTAATAGGTCCTACATCACCTATAGAGGCCCATGACCTTAAACAACATGCTTTTAAAGAAATAAATTGCTAGGTATTCAGTTGGAATCTTTCTAACTTACTCTTAACTGCAATCGATTGTAGGCTATTCTAATTTTAGTTGTGTGAAGTTTAACACATCCCCTTTCAACCCTGCATCTTTGATATGATGTCATGAACTTCCCCAGAGTACCAATCTGGGAGAGCATCCTCCCATAGAGTGTCAGTCACTGTATGAAGTTCTTCAGATGCAGAGATGAAAGCGGCCCTGTCCCTGGGACAGTAAAAACAAACTGGAAGGGCAATGGAACACAGTGAGTGGTCATCCTCCTGAAAGCAGAACCAGGTCCCTGCCCCTTCAGAACAATGTCAAATTTGCTGAAAGGATGGGCAGGACTTCCCTGAGCAAGGAAACCTTATTTGCATCTTTGCCACTCCTTGTACACTATGAATTTCTTCTAAGAGTTGTTTTACCTTTCTAAAGCCACTACAAGATTTCCTGTAGCCACGCATTCAACAGGAGAAGCTGAAATCAGAAAACAAAATGATGAGCAAATAAGCCACTTCTACGCTACTGAGATGCTGAGCCCGTGCTATGCTGTTCTCCTAAAAGAGAGAGGTTCTCTTCATTCCCATGAGACTTCAGTTTCCTTTTCTGATCTTTAAATTCATATTGGCAACAACAGTATGAATTAATGTAGCTCTGGAAATGGTTTTCTGACTCAGATTACGATGCCAATTCCCAGCTACCATCTTTGGTAGCTGAACTCAATTTCATAAATAACTTTAGTGGGGAAATAAACAAACATGGCTATGGGAGCCCAGAGAAAGGCACTCAAAAAAGGCATTGGTGAGGGGGTTCACTGAGGACTGAAAAGACTTATCAAATTGGGAAGGGGGAGATGTCAGTGATGAAACTCGCCTTGCAAGAGGAGGTAGCAGCATGGATGAAAATTTGAAAGCCATAGGGTAGGTGGCATGTTTGTGGGATCACTGGCTGTTCAACAAGGCTGGAGACTAAGATTTTGGATGTGGACGCCTGGACAGGTAGGCAGGGGCTAGATCACGAAGGGTCTTATGTGGCATAAGGGATCTGGGTGCTATTCTAAGTGCACATGGTGGAAAGTGGACTGAAGCAAGGGAATTAATATTTTCTGCAAATCACTCTGGCCACAAAATGGAAAATATAGTGGAGGAACTAGATTCAATTCTGGGAGCCTGGTTAGGAGGCTGGTGCAATAATGCATGCAGGAGATGATGGTGGTCTGGGTGGTGGGTATGAAGTTGCATTGGGGATGAAGAAAAGTGGATCAATTCAAGGAATATGAAGGAGGTAAGACCAGCAGAAGGTAGAGGTGGATTGGCTGTCAGGGATGAGGGTGGGAGGAGTTGAAGAGGACACCCCAAGTTTGTGGCTTGGGCAACTAAGTGGGTTTTGATACCATTCACAGAAATAAAAGATACAAAAGGAAGAAGATATGAGAGAGGGGGCAACAAGTGAATTTGAGTTGTTGATGGGCCATTGGACACATGGTTCATAATTCAGCAAAGAGATCTGAGTAGATTATATAGATTTGGGGGCCATCCTTTTTCTAGATGATCAGCAAAACCATGGGAATGGAAGAGTCTCCTGCATGAGAATGTGAAGGCGGGGAGAGAAGGGGATGCACTGAAAACAGCCACATTTAAAAGATGCCCTGGCAAATGGAGGCCCACAGAGGGGTCAGGATGAAGCCACTGCAGGAAACGAGGAAAAGCCAGAGTGTGCCATGTCTGTGGAGCCTAAGGAAAGCCTTTTAGGGATAGAACAGCAGCTCCAGGGCCCGGTGCTGCCAAGAAGGGCTGATATAAGGCCAGGATTGAAAACTGGCTGTGGGTTTAGCTGCAGGAGGCCATGGGTGTTCTTGGTAGGGCAGTTTCAGCAGAGGCAGTGACAGAAGACACTGGCTGAGCTGAAGACAGAGAGGCCATCACAATCTTTCAAATAACTCGACTTTGAAGGGAAGAAGAAACAGAAAGAAGTAGCTGGGTGAAGCTCCCTTTGCTTGTTATTTTTTAGGGAAAGAGGCTTGAGCGTGTTTAAGGGCTGATGAAAAGGAACCCAGGAGGAGAGAAAACAGGGAGACACATGGAGAGAGTCAGGCCCCAGGAAGGCAGGGAGTGCTGCTGGGTGGGTATTGTGGCTGAAAATGCAGCTGCTCTAATTCAGTTTGGAGGGTGAATGAAATGAGGAATGATGGAGTTCTAGCCCAGAACTCAAGCTCCCCTTCTCATCTCCTCCCAATCTAGTCACATGGTTCCCATAGCACCAGAGTCACGATTGAACCCATGGTGCTAGAGACAAGGTCTAGACCCTCAAACACTCAAAGGCAGGTCTGGCTCAGTCTCTTGTGGGGTCCCTGCTTCTTTCCCTTGGTCCTGGCATGCACAAGGTTCTGTCTGAGCCCTCAACTGTCTCTGGCAGGTATGAGGTTTTATTTTAAACATGATTGCTCCCCTCCTATCACCTTGTTGCAGTTTCTCCTTTGCTCTTGATTGTGGGGTATCTTTTTTTGGTGGGTTCCAACATTCTCCTGATGATGGTTGTTCAGCAGCTAGTTGCAATTTTGGTGTTTCTGCAGGAAAAAGATGAGTGCATGTCCTTCGACTCCACCAACTTGAAACAACTGGAGAGACAAGGCAGACATTTGTCATGAAATGGATGAGTGGTCAGTGAGAGGAGCTGGTGAGGAACTCATGTGGAACATCTCAGGACTCTCTCATACTCGGAACCACTGGCCCCCCACCACTAAAGGGATAAAGGGCAAATTCCTGACCATAAACAGAAGGCCCATGCCCATCTCTCCAGCCAACCTTCTCACCATATGTCTGCTCCCCACTGTGCTCTTTCCATCTCTGTCTCTGCACTCAAGGCTGTCCCTGTGTTAGGGTCCCTTCCACCCCCCGCAGGCTGTGAGCCCTCCAGGCCCCACCTCAGACAGGAGTTCTAGCAGAACTCCAGCTCACCTTCCCCGCTCTTCTCAACCTCATCACATGGTTGGTGGGGTTTGGCTTTCCAGCTGGGCTTCCAATGTCACCACAGACATCTCTAGAATATCTGACCACAGCCAGGAGATTTTCAGAGGCAGATAAGCAGATTAGGGCTCCCGTATCATGTTTCAGTCTGTGTAAAAGCAGAGAGTATCCTTCATTTAGAATTTAAAGTGAGTCTTTCTATCAGCTAATTAGAGGAGGTATTCCTAGGGTGAAGCCGGAATTATGGCCACTTGAGAAGTTCCTAAAAATAATAATCACAAATTATATAATTGGTAATAGCAATTACTACTATTGCTACTTTTTTTTTGAGCACTTGCTATGAATCATGCACACCAAGTATTTATTCAACTGGTATTATTATATGTATTTTGAAAATGAACTAAGTAGTGAGGCTCAAGTTCAAGCAACTTGTTCTAGATGACAGTGAAGAGCCAGGATTTCAACACAGGTTGTTTGTCTGAAGGTTGTTCTCTGACTCACAAGCACACTGCCATCCTCTGTGAGGAGTCCTCCCAGAATTCCTTACTGGATGTCCCAGTCCTGTCACTCAGCATGGGTGACTTATTTACACACGGAGGCTTTGTGTCTGTAAAGTGGGGATCATATTCTCTACTTCACGAGGTTTCTTTAAGGAGGAAATGAGGGCCCCCCATTATTCACACAGTCTAATTTCTGGTTTTTAGTGAGGGCTCCATAAATGTTGCCTGGTATCTGTTTTGCTTCTAGAGATTTGGGAACATGATCTAAAAATAGAAATCAAATCAGTGCCTGAGGTTTGCTGTAAAAAGCCTTCTTGCCTCTGATAAGGTCAATCCTTAACCTCTGTGGATGTGGGGTTTGTGTGAACTTCACAGTTGCTTGTATCTGTCATCTTAATCATTTCTGCCCTTCACCTCGCATGTTTGCTGAGGTTGAAACTGAACTTTGCCTTGCTCCTGAGTGGGTTCCCAGGCTGCCTGTCATCCTGGACCAACACTTGGATTCTGGAAATGCCTTCAATATGTTGCCTAGGCACGTTGCCTGCTCTCTTCCTTCCTGTGCTAAACCAAATCTCTTCATTGGATCAAAACCCAGTTTCTGGGCCTATTGGTCCATATGAGGGGCTTTCTTCAGCTAGTAACTGTTCAGAGATTTTCTTCTGACTGAAATGCAGTCTAGTGGGTCAACCTGCTGGGTTTCCATGAATGCATCAATTGGCAAGAACTTACGTGTCTAAATTGTTTAAAATCATAACAGTCATACATTTATTTTAATGTATACTAGAGAAAAAATATGCAGTGCATAAAATACATACTATATTATTTCACAGATGCCATCAAATTTCCTTTTAAAATATATTTATTTAAGTAAAACTGTGCCTTGGTTTTAAGAAGAAAGAGTAACTAAATAACAGTGTAATTAATATGTGGATATAGCAAAGTGTTTGGGCTTCCCAGGTGGCGCTAGTGGTAAAGAACCTGCCTGCCAATGCAGCTAGATATAACAGATGAGTGTTCGTTCAGTCCCTGGGTTGGGAAAATCACTTGGAGGAGGGCATGGCGACCCACTCCAGTACTCTTGCCCGGAGAATCCCATGGACAGAGGAGCCTGGCAGGCTACAGTCCGTAGTGTTGCAAAGAGTCAGACACCACTGAGCAAATCAGCACAGCAAGCACACGTGGCAAAGTGCTTAAAGGAGGGACTTGGAATCCTATGAATCTTCCTCTTATATTTTCACATTTTCCAACCCCCTGCTCTGATCTCCCATGACCCTTTTCCTCTGATACCCATGGCCTTGCTGTCTGTCCTGGGGTTCCAAGTTGGAACAATGCTCTGGCCCACCTCCTCTCACCTGGCTGCTTCCTGGCCATGCTTTGAGTCTCAGCTCCCCTTGAAGGCATCCCAGAGGCTTCCCACCTGGTCAGCTGCTTCTCTTCTGGGACCCCTCATTTCCCTGTGCTTCTCACCATCATAACGCTCACTCTCTGTATTATAATGGTATGTTGATGCATCTGTATCCTACAATCCCAGACTGGGAGCTTTGCCAAACTGGGGACCATGTCTTATTCATGGCTGAACCTGCAGGCCTGGGGCAGAGTCCTCACACAGTAAATCTGTTGAATAAATGAACTAATAATTGAATCCATGCACTTCTGACATCAGTTGCTTCCAACTGAGAAAACCAAAAGACCAACAATACTCATTGATTACACTGATTCTTCTTGAAGTGACTTCACCGCAGGTGCAAAGTTGGGCCACGTTTACTACAACTCTTTAGAACCGTGTTTACACTGCCCTGCTCACATGCTTTTATTTGTGCTTTCTCTGAAGGAAAACGCAGCAGCTGAGCAGGGCACCTGGTGACGGGTCCCCCTGCAGAGCAGAGCGGCTGGCACCCAACCTCGCATCCACTCTGCCCAGTTGGGGAAGGGCCCCTCCGCCTCATTGGTGACCTCCAGTCTTCCTCACAATCTAATGTTTTCCAAATGCAAACTGCCAACTGCGACTTTGAAAGATATTCTCTCTGACATTCAATTTAACAATTAACAATTTTTTTATTGTTTTTTTCCCACCATGGGGCTCAGTTCCTGCTGGGATGTTTCACAGAAAGGGCAGTTTGCCAAGCATTAACTTGTCTGGCCCAGGGGGCATAACTGTACAGCTGATTTCATCTGAGTGAACATCATTCCTTTGGTCTTATTTGCAAACTGTCATATGGTGCTGAGATTTAGTTAACTGTTTGTGGTTCTGAGTCCTGTGGATAATCAGAGAGCAGGGCTATTTAGCATCTCTTCTAGAATCTACTGCAGTAGATGTAATCAAGGAGATAGTAGCATTTTTCTGTAAAAGGCCTGAGAAAAAAATATTTTAGGTTTGTGAGCCATATGGTGTCTGCTACAACTATTCAACTCTGCCATTGTAGCGTGAAAGTCATCATAAATTATATTTAGATGAATGGGTATGATTGTGTTCCAATAGAGCTTTATTTACAAAAACAGGTGGAGGGCTACATAAGGTACACAGGTATTAGTTTGCTGAGCCTGGTCTAACTAGTGGTTAAGAACTCTCTCTCTGGAGTCAGGCCAGCCTGGATACAACCTGCCTCAGGTGGATGGAAAGGCAGTGACTGGAGTCAGGGAGGCTACGGTAAAGTTCAGGAATCCAAAATACTTGCAAAAGCCTCCCCAACTACATCCTGATTCTGGGACTCTGATCAGTGATCTCTAACAGTCATCCTGGAAAGCCCATTTCAGGAGATTCTTACTGGACTCTCACCTTGCTTATTAACACCCATCATATAGAAAGGTGAAAACAAAGCACATTTCTCAGAACATTGCTGTGAATGGTGAAAAGCAGATGCTCATGGTCAGTGTTAAAATGATCCTGGTCTTGGACTAAAGCATCAGGAAAGGGAAGAGTCATCCCAGGGAATCTGTCTCCTTAGGGATTAAGGAAAAGAATGAGACCTTCTCCAGGCAACCAATAGAGGGACAGGGGAGAGCAGAGACATCCAAGCAGGTGACTCGAGAGTGGTGCAGTTAAGACTCAAAAAGGGTCTTGAAGAGGTTAAACCAAAGTTATTTATGTATTCATGAATTCATTGACTCACACGTCTTTACTGAATCCCTATAAACACAGGCACACTCTTTGCTCCAATGGCACTTAACAGCCTAATTGGGGAATGAAGAAAAATGACGTGAGAGGTGCTGTCATAAGGGCAGTAGTCCTGATGGAGGCAGAGGGGGCTGATTTCAGAAGGTCTGGCCTTCTGGATGAGGGATCTGGCAGGAGACAAGGTGGCCATTTCTAGACATGCGGGGAGCAGCAGACATGCTCCAGAGACAGGCCAGCTAAGAAGTTTGGCCCCCAGCAGCCCGCACCCTCCCAGGTGAGGTCCCCTGTCATTGGCAGCAATGGAAATAGTCCTGATGATCCAGATGCTGTGTGCTCCTGGCCCTGGCTCTCAGAGCCATCGGCCCACCCCTGCAGCCTCTGAGGCTCCAAGAGCATTGCTAAAGCCTCGCTGAGACCTATACTCTTCATATACCACGGGGAATGTGTCCCTTTCCCAGCCTACACATAGCTGCCAGCATAACCGGTTGCCTCACACATATAGTAATTAGAAGAAACAGAAGCAATGAGAGAAAATTGGTTAAGTAGGCTCAAAATGGCTTTTTTTTTTTTTTAATATAATGAAGGAATAAATCTCAGGGAAAAGGAGTGAAAGCAGAGTGCACAATTATGTCTCTTTTGGTCACACATCAGGTATTAGTCACACATCAGGTTTTTAGCTGGAATCCCAAGGTCCCCTGGCCGACATAAGGCTCCACCTCACCCACACCAGAAGGCTGGTGGCTAGTCCCACAACTGGCGTGGAGGGCATCCGGCTGGTACCCATGGCATTGGTGCGTTTCTGCAGACCCTGTGTTACTTGCTTCTCTCGCTCTAGGCCTGGTGACTGCATTCTGTAGTCATCCCTGCCCTCTGGCAGGATCTGCACTCTTAGGTGGAGACCTCTCTCCACATCTTCCTTCCTGCAAACACATATTATGCAACTGCCCATCGATCAACAGCTCCTCTCAGCCTCGTCACCCTCCCCTCCTTCTCCTTTGCTCCGCAGAGCTTCTCAGTTGTCAGTTGCATTTCTCTATTTCTATGGCAACCACAACCCCCACCCTCATTGCCTCCCTCACCCCCCACTTCTCTCCTCATCCCCTCCTCCTTTTGCAAGTAGGATTTGCAGAGAAGCTGCTGACAGACTGGTCTTCTAGTAATTTCCCTCATAAAACAGCTGAGGAGAGGGAGCTGGGAGGCGGGGCTGTGGGGTGAGACCAGCTCTTTGAAAGCCACAGGGATCAGAGAAACACAAGAGAGAGATGTGCACACACAAAGAAAGCGTCCAGGATGCAGTGACTGACAGCAGTGTGAAGCCGGGGCCACCCCAGCCTGGGGGCGCTGAGTGAGGTGTGCAATGCTCCCTGGAGACGTGCAAGAATGATGAGCCAAGTGTTAGCCTGACTGTTGGCCATCACAGCAGGCCCCAGGGGAGACTGCCTGCCTGGCTGCCGTGACACAGGCCAGGGCTAGTGAGGACACAAACTGCAGCTCACAGGGGAAATTATCCCAAATACCCTCATTATCGAGGCAAGTGCCTCTGAACCCATCAGCGCTTAACAGCTGCCCAAAAGTGTCCTTGTCCTGGAAGACGGGGCCATTTCACCAACTCTAATGGCAAATTACATCCATCCCAGTCAGCTGTGAGTCACAGGCTCTTCTGGGTCCTGGAGGCCACCAGGCAGCTGTGAGATACAGGGCAGGTGTGAGGACACAAAGGCCACCGAAGGACATGTTGCTGGGGGCCAAGGGGAGGCAAGCAGCTTAAGCTGGAGTGAGTCAGCATGCCAGAGCTCAGGAGGAGAGTAAATATTAATAGCTTTATTACATGCCTTTTTTAATAAATAAAAGAAATATGTTTTTGGCTGCTAATGACCTTCAAATTAGCAGCTCTTTCAAAAAGCACTTATGTATTTTTAATTCCAAATGTAGCTGAGTGTCAGTTGCAACAGCAATGGAAGCAGCAGGGCATCTGGGTAGTTTTAAATAAGAGGAAACCCAGATCATTATTTTTGAAACTGTCAACTTTTACGCCTTTTAATGGATTCACTTTCTCTCATCTCTTCCCCTACTTCTGAGCTCTTTGAAGATTCCCAGGCATTCTCTGTGGGAGAAAGGAACAAAGGCACAGGTCTGCCATGTGGAAGGACCTGAGCTTCAGTTCCCACCTGGGCGTGCAGGGCGTCACTGTCCCTCACAGAGAGGCTTTGGCACAAGGGTTTATGAAGAGCAACAGGGAGAAAAGAAAAGACAGAAGTCCAGCCTGGGGTTCAGGGTGCTGGGTAATAGGACCTGGGGTTTCCTTCTCTACCTTTTCACAATTCTTAGTTACCAAAGGAGGAACCAGTGACCTCAGAGCAGCACATAGAGAAATTAGCGAGGACACAGAGGAGAGACTGGGATCCCCAGGTGGCTCAGGGGTAAAGAATCTGCTTGCCAATGCAGGAGACACGAGTTCGATCCCGGGAGGAGGAAATGGCCACCCACTCCAGTATTGCTACCTGGAAAACTCCACAGACAGAGGAGTCTGATAGGCTAAAATCCATGGAGTTGCTACAAGTAGGACACGGCTGAGTGACTGAGCACACACACAGAGGAGAGACCAAGACAGTGAGAGAGAGGAGATGAAGGCAGAAGTAGATAAACATACTAAGAAGTTGAGTAAAGAGGGAGCAGGCAGTAAAGCAGGGCTTCTCAAAATGTGGACCCCAGTCTGGTAGCTGCAGCAATCAGCTGGACACTTGGTAGAACTACAAGCTCTCTTGCTTAAGCCCAGCAGCAACAGATCAGAAGCTCTGAGGGATAGGCCCCACCATCTGTGTTTTTTCAGGCTTCCACTGATCTGGAGCAGAACCGCAGCAGAGGAAGGAAAGGAGGAGAGCAGTAAAGGGGAGTGGGAAGAAAGGAAAAGAGTTGATAGTGGCAGAGGAGGAGCAGAAGGCAACTAAGAGAGAAGAGAAACACTCCTTGTAACACTCATACACTCCTTGTTGTTTTCAAACAGCCCACGGTCCATGGAATCATGGACCCTACAGACACCAGCATCTGCCCTCACCAGGGACCTCTCTTTCCTAGTAGTTTTCTGAGTGGGGATGACTGCCAAGTCGTCAGTGACCTGCAGCTGCACCAGCCTTCTTCTGATACTGGGGGAGGGTGAATGTCATTTCACTGGTCTGTAAAACAGGGATGGTGTTCCTCCTTTGCTCACGTGGGATCCTGAAAACCCTTTCTAATGAGCACTCCATTTTCATTTCAGCTACCAGAAGGATCAGCTTCCAGGCTGACTTTTAGACAAAAGTTGAGCTCTTTTCCAAGTTATTGGACTGATGGACAAGAAAGGACGTTTCTTAAGTATAAGCTTAAGCTTATATCTTAAGCTTAAGGTATAAGCTCTTCTCGCTTAAGGCATAAATGTATGTCTCCTTGTTCAAAGTTAACAAATGCATGCCATCTCCAAATCCAGCCAGTAGGCCTTTATGAAGTGTCTACTCCGTACAAGGGTGACTCTGCCTGACTAAATCCCCCAAGGACCTCTGGTCTCTTACACAGTGATTGAGAATAAGTTCTCAATCCCACCCAGACTTCAGCCTGCTATTTGTCTTCTCCAAAGACTGACTTTCTCAAGCATCCATTCTGGCATTGTGAAAAATGGGACTCAGGACTACTCTGATTTTAATAGTGCTAACTGTAACTATTCATTCAACAAATGTTTACTTAGTAGGAACTTCAAGCATCTGGAAACAGGTACTGTTTCAAGTGCTTAGGATCCATCAGGAGACAAAATACAGATCTGAATCTTCGGTAGGACCTAGGGAAGGAAGACAGACAAGTAACAATAAACATAAACAAATTTTCTAACATCTTTGAAGGTAAAAGTGCTGTGGAAAAGGGAAAAGTTGAGAGTAGAAGAGTAGTTCACAATTTTAATTATGGTGATCAGGGCAGAACTCATTAAGAAGATGGGATTTGAGCAAATACTTGAAGGAGGTAAGGAAATGACCCGGATGGGAGGCTTGTAGGCAATTGCCACTGGAGCTATGGTCTGATGTGTTCAAAAAACAGCCTGATGTCTTCAAAGAACAGTAAGTAGTCTTGCCATATGTATCTCATTTATGCCTCACTATGCCCTAATGAACAAGGTATTGTTATTAGCATTTCACTGATGTAAAAACTTAGATGTAAAAACTGATGAGGCATAGGAAGGCTGCATGCTTTGGTTAAGATACTGGTTGCAGAGATGAGATTCCAACCCTGATTGAACTGATCCTAAAATACACATTATTTTCTAAAACATACCCTGCTTTCCTGTGTGTAAAAGTGGATGTGTGGGTGCTGGTCACAAATGGCACACAGAGCCAAGCCATGAAGACAACACAATTGCCACTGAATATGGCCCAGTTTCCAAACTTGGCACACGCATGTTTGCCAAGGGGAATGTTCTTACACTAGAAAAGGGATAACTCATGACCAAGGGAAGATACAAGTCCTCAACAATAACAAGAGAGTCAAGATCAGCCATTCTAACTGATTTCAAATCTCCCAGCTCAGTTGACTAATGTCACTGGACTCTACCAGAAGTTGGCTGATGGTGAGACATCAAGGCAATCTGGGAGCCTATTGCTGAGAAAGTCAATAGCCAAAATGTTTTGGATGCACACCACGGAGTGCTTGTGTCTCAGGTAATGGACTAGTAGAGTTTCACATAGAAGCTTTCATAAATTTTAAGATCAACAGGCAAAGCAAGAATTAGGATGGATAATATAACACCTATTTTATTATATACATGCATAACTAAAGTATCTGCATTGAACACAATAAAATGGTTGCCTATGATTGGAAATAGTGGGGATAAGCTGCCCATTCCCCTCTTATTTCCCTTGCTGCCTTTAAACTAGATCAATACACATATATACATATCTGTTTCTGGACATCTGAGATGCTTCATTAGTCTGCTAGCTCTTACTCCAGGACAGCACTATCTTAATTATCACAGCCTCATTGCACATTTTAATGTTGTGTATCATGGGTCATCAATCCTTATTCACTTTCATAATTTTTGTAACTATTTTCCCCTATATATTTTTCCAGCTGAATTATGAGATTATTTTGTAAAGTTCCAAAATACAGGCAATTGATATAGCTCTGTTGTTGCTGTTATTAAGTCGCATAATTGTGCCCAACTGCTTGTGACCCCATGGACTGCAGCACACCAGGCATCCCTGTCCTTCATCTCCCAGAGTTTCCTCAAACTCATGTCCATTGAGTTGGTGATACCATCCAATCATCTCATCCTTTGCTATCCCCTTCTCTTCCTTTCTTCAAGCTTTCCCAGCATCAGGGTCTTTTCTAATACATCGTTTTGTTCGCATCAGGTGGCCAAAGTTTTGGAGCTCCAGCTTCAGCATCAGTCTTTCCAATGAATGTTCAGGGTTGATTTCCTTTAGGATGGACTGGTTTTACCCCCTTGCTGTCCAAGGGGACTTGGGACTTCTCCAGCACCACAATTCCAAGGCATCAATTCTTCATCATTCAGCCTTTTTTATTGTCCAGCTCTCACATGCATACATGACTACTGGAAAAAACATAGCTTTGACTAGATGGACCTTTGTTGACAAAGTACTGTCTCTGCTTTTCAATATGCTGTCTAGGTTTGTCACAGTTTTTCTTTCAAGGAGCGTCGTTTAATTTCATAGCTGCAGTCACCATACACAGTCATTTTGGAGCCCAAGAAAATAAAGTGGGTTGCTGTTTCCATTACTTCCCAATCTATTTGCCATGAGGTGACGAGACCATATGCCATAATCTTCGTATTTTGAATGTCGAGTTTTAAGCCAACTTTCTCCACTCTCCTCTTTTACCTTCAACAAGAGGCTCTTCAATTCCTCTTTGCTTTCTGCCGTAAGGGTTTTGTCATCTGCATATGTGAGGTTATTGATATTTCTCTGGCAATCTTGATTCCAGCTTGTGATTAATCCAGCTGGAAGATATAGCTCTAAATATTAATGTGGGAGAGTAGAAATCCTTGCCTCACATACCATGTAATTTACAAATATGGCATTTTTTTCCATTTCATTAAGTAGTCTTTTATAGTCCCCAGCAAAGTGTTATACTTTTCTTACAGATGCTGTGTGTCTTTTTTGCTAAAAATTACTGTGATTCAAGTTTTGCTTTAGTTAAGAGAATCTTGCTTCTCATTACACTTTCTTCTTTTTAAAGTATTTTTAATTTTTAATTTATTGATTGCACTGGGTCTTCAATGCTGCATGCAGGCTTTCTCTAGTTGCAGTGAGCAAGGGCTACTTTTTGTTGTGGTGCGTAGGCTTCTTATTGCGGTGGTTTATCTTGTCACAGAGCATGGGCTCTAAGCATGCAGACTTCAGTAATTGCAGCTCTCAGTCTCAGTAGTTTAGTCTTACAGGCTTAGTTGCCCCATGGAGTGTGGAATCTTCTCAGACCAGGGATCAAACCTGCGTCCCCTGCATTGGCAGGTGGATTCTCAACCACTGAACCACCAGGGAAGTCCTTAATGTATATTTTATAAATATCCAAATATCCAATAATGCTGAGCATTATTACTATTTAACATTTCTTCAGTGAAATTTATTATTTCATTTGCTTTTTATTCAGGTACATAATATTGCAGTCTTCAATAAAAGAATATTAATTCCAAGTTATCAATATTTTTTAATTTAATTGTTTTCCTGCCTTAGTGCATTGTCTGGAACTTCTAGAAAAATGTTCAATAATAATATTGGCAGATATATTTGTCTTTCTGCTCATTTAAACAGAAATACCTTTATTGTTCCATAATGAAGTGTGATATTGGTTACTGCTATTATATAGATATTCAAGTAAGAGAAGATCTTTGTTTTGCTAAGAATTATTATTTTAAATAGGTACTTTATTTTTTTCAAGTGCATTTTGGCATCTACAGAGAAGATACTGTATTGATCTAGATTTGAATTCCTGAAGAAAAATATTTCATCATGGTATGTTTTGCTTTTAATTGAGTGGTGGATCTGATATGTTATAATTTTACTTATCTTGCTCTGTGTTCATAAATATTATTAATGTGTGGTTTTCTTCTTTGTATACTTATGCTAGCATTTTCTTTTCAATGACCCTGATTATTTAATTTTCACTTTTCTAAAAGTATAATACAGAAGAAAAACTGTCCAAATTATAAGTCAGTATTCTAATGACTTTTCATAAAACAAATATACCCATGTAACTACCACCTACATCAGGAAATAAGAAAGCCACTAGCATCAAGTTCCCTCCTAGGCACTATTCCTGCAGCTTTGCAAAAGTAAACAGGTAGCCATCTCCTGCTACCTAAAACAGTAAACATAATGTTTTGTGTTATTTTTAACTTTATATAAATGGAATAATAATGTGTATTATTCTGTACCTGATATTTTGCTCAAATCATATTTGTGAAATTCATGTCCTTACAATTTAATTCGTTCATTTTAATAGCTTATGATATTCCTTTCTGTGAATACATCACAATTTGCTTATTTACCCCATTGTCATACATTTGAGTTATTGCCAGTTTTTGATTGTTACGACTGTACTATGAGTATTCTAACACATGTTTTTTGGTGTGCATGTCTTTTATAAACACATGTTTGCATTTCTGTTAGCATATATCCAGAAGTGAAATTGCTGGGTCATTGAATTTCTATATTTACTGCTTTAACAGATACTCTCAAGTAGTTTTCCAAAGTCATAGAACAAGACATGAAGTTTCTTCTAAAGAGATAGTTTTCACCTTTTTAAATGAAAAAACCAAGGTGCTGTTGGGCCAACCTGGTTAAGTACTTAAATATACTATTTCCACTTGACAAGTGAGGCTCATTGGATATTCCCCATTTGTTAATCATTGATCTTGACTTACAAGGACTTCATGATCAGGCATTCACTTTCCACAAAAGAAAGCTAATAGATGCTTTTCAAAGGCAGTATACCTGAACACTGTGAATCCATCCACATAGGCCCAAGAGAGTAGAGTTTGAATTTTGTCAGGGTTTATCAGCCACCCCACAGGTATGATTATACTACAGTCAGAACCACAGAGACCCAGGCTTCTGACTTGCCAACCAACAGGGCATCATTTTTGTAAGAAATCTTTGGACATCAGGAAGTAGAGACAGTCTTGCTAAAATCTGACTCATTCCCCTCTGGCAAATCACAGCACAGTTTAGGCACCTATGGAGAAATAATAAGCATTCAGTGAGCACTTATCTTCTGATCAGGAGACTCTCCTCTGGACTTTATTAGCATTCACAATACATGCATGTAAAACGTCAGTATCAATTGCACATTCAGCAGTGGAAGCCACAACCATAATACATTTAATTGGCCTGAAGGGTCCCAACCACAAAATTACATTAACTCCCTTCCTCCTCTCTGAAACTTGTTCAAACCCCATTAACTACATCTGCTCTCTTATTTCCTGATCTGGGTGGTGGTTACATGGATGAGTTTGCTTTATGAAAATTCATCAGGCCTTTGACTTATAATTTCGACAATTTTTCTTCTACATTATACTTCATAAAAGTGGGTATTAAATAATCAGGCAACAGGCACGATGGTGGCTTGGGTAACTGTATCCAACAGAGCCACACCAATTTGAATCTTTTCCCTCCTCAAAGTCCCCCAACACACACAGACAGGTGCATATTGACTTCAGAACTTCTTGAAACAGGAGGAAATTTCAGCCCCATGCATAATCATCTTTATCCTCAAAGTAACTGAAATAGCAAGGGATAGAGAAATTGAGGTAACTGGAGAGAGTAACTCCACACCAGTAAGCAAGGCACATTTACTTTTCATTTCAAGCAGTTCAGCAGCTTCTCTCAGCTCTTACAAACAAACCTCCATTGTTTCAGCCTATCTGATACTAAATGGAATGGTGACGTCCTCATGGCTGACACCCTCTATTCCATCACTGGGAATCTCTTGACTCAGCAGTCACAGCCACATTGATTTCTTACTGAGGCCATGGGATGTGTGCCATCTGGCTGGCTTAGGCTTGGCTCCCACTCCAATAACCTTCTTTGAGGAGCCCTCATTAATCTGGGGCATCATTTCCCATTACTAAGAGAAAACCTCCTAGGTTCTTACTCGATCTCTACATAAGGACCAGGGAAATTTTCAAGGGTGGCAGGGTTGACAGCAAGCATTTGTCTAGATTCCATTGGGTCAGTTTCTCATTCTGCAGTAGGTCACTTTAATCATTATTGTAAACTCAATCCACGGCAGTAAGGCCCTGGATACTAGTCAACACCTCATTTATGGTTTCCCAGAGGAGTTTGTTTTAGGAAAACTCCCTTATTGTGGCTAGTACCTACTGCAAAAAGAAAAGAAAAGAAATCTCTGAACCCTATATTGTCACTTGCAAATAGATTTGTAGTCATCATGACAGACAGATAGAGCCCTAAGATGAACCAGTTGTTCCCAACCTTAACAAGCATCATGCATCCCATTTCTTCATCTTCCAACTCAACTGGCTAAAACTTTACAGATTCTCTGGCTTTCTGCACATTGTGATCGCAAATTCCCCTCCTTTCCTTTCAGGTATATATGGGTATTTTTGAAATTGTTATTCAATGGAGACAGAACCTTTGGCCAGCTGCCCTCAAGAAAAATCTTAGTATCAGTTATACAGTGAACTTGAAGCTGTCCATTGGACTGACAAAGTGTCCCCATTAGAGGAGAGTTGTAACATCCAAGGCCTGGTTCAGGCAGCTGTCTTTGAACCTTTTTCCTAGTATTCGATCTACAGTTCCTCCCCAACTCCTTGTCATTAACAGGCAATGAAATGGAGGACAATTTATTGCCTGGTTGAACATATATTTTGGTGAACATGTTTGCTGACACTGTCAAAACTGTGAAGGATCAGGAGATTTTACCTTACTTGCAAACTAAGTGACCCTGCCGTTGTTTCATGAATGCTGTTCTATCAGACTCCTGGGCCAGAGATGCAGGACAATTTATTTGTATCATTGCTTTTTAGATTCCATGTATAAGGGATGTCATACGATATGTCTCCTGAGATGAAGGACAGTTTATTACCACAGAAATAGTAGGAACCAGAATAACATAGTTTTTGGACTGGTTCCCTGAGTCCCGTTTCCCACAGAATGGCGGACACGGGCCAAATGACACCTGCGTGGCAATGCGTTGCACTGCAGAGAAGAACTCCGAACTTACTCAGTGGTAAATTTTCTTTCTGTTACAGAGAGACATTTTCTTCACTGCACTGGTGACTAAGTGTGCATGTACTTTGCTCCAGAGGATGTCTCCTAAGGCTATGAACTATGCAGACATTCTTGAGAAAATAGTCCAGAACAAAGGGCAAGCATTGCCTTACCCATAAGACATGCAAGAAATCCATAGAGAAATGTCTCTTAACAAGTCTAATTTACATGAAGTTCACCCTTTTCAGCTTCCCTGGTGGCTCAGTGGTAAAGAATCCTCAACGCAGGAGATATGGGTTCAATCCCTGGCTTGGGAAGATCCACTGGAGAAGGAAATGGCAACCCACTTCAGTACTCTTGCCTGGGAAATCCCATGGACAGAGGATCTTGACCGGCTACAGTCCATGGGTCCGCAAAGAGTCGGATGCAACTGAGTGACTAAAACTTTCAATTTTCACCCTTTTGAGGTGTACAATCCTATGAGTTTTGAAAAACATATATGTAGTCATGTGATCACTCCCACAATCAATAGAGAATATTTTATCATCTCCCACAGTTCCCCTGTGCTCCTTTCTTGTCAGCTTCTTCCCTCCCCCCACAGCCCCTAATAACTACAGATCAGACTCTATGGTTTTGCCTTCTCCAGAGTGTTATATGAATGAAATCATAAAAAATATAGTCATTCGTGTCTAGCTTCTTTCTCTTAGCACTATGCTTTTGAGATTTGTCCATGGCATTGCATGTATCAGTACTCATATATTTTTAATGCCAAGTAGTATTCCACTGTCTGCACAATGTTTTTTTTTTTTTTTTATCCATTCACCAGTTGATGGCAGTTTGGATTGTTTCCAGTTTTTTACTATTATGAATAAATATACTATAAGCATCCACGTACAGGCTTTAGTGTTAACATATGTTTTCATTTCTTTTGAGCAATTAGTTTGAAATTAATTCTTGGGCCATATAGTAAGTTCAAGTTTAACTTAAAAAAAACTGACTATGGTTTTTCTAAGTGATTTGTACCATTTTTCATTTTTAACAGCAGTGGATGAAAATGTTACTTCACATCCTTATACTTGACATGGAATTGTTTTTAATTCCAGTCATTCTAGTAAGTATTCAGTTATGATTTTCATCTACATTTCTTTAATGATTAATGATGTCAAACACCTTTTAATGTGCTTATTTATCACTTTGTATGTCTTATTTTGTGAAGTAGCTATTCAAGTCTTCTTTCCATTTTTAAGGTTTTTTTTTTTTTTTTTTTTTTTTTTTTTCCTTATTGAGTTTGGAGAATTTTTTGCATATCCTGCATGGACATCTTTTACCAGGCTTTCTTTTTTCCCCCGAAGATGTTTTCTTCCAGTCCATGGCTTATCTTTTTATTTTCTTGACATTCAAAGAACCTAAGTTTTACATTTTTAAAAATTTAATTTATTTATTTTTAATTGGAGGATAATTGCTCACAATATTGTGTTGGTTTCTGCCATACATCAACATGATGTATACACATGTGTATAGGTATACACATGTCCCCTCCCTCCTGAACCTCTGCTCCACCTCCCACCCATTCCACCCCTCTAGGTTGTCACAGAGCACTGAGTACAATTACATTCAATTTAACTTCTTTTTAATATCATGGTTTGTACTTTTGTGTCTTCTCTGATAAATCTTTGTTTACCTGAAAGCAAAAAATATCCTTTGATGTTTTCTTTGTTATGCTTTACAGTTTTTCTGTTTCTTTTTTGGTTTAATTTTAAAATATTTTTGGTCACGCAACACCGCTTGTGAGATCTTAGTTTCCCAACCAGGGGTTGAACCAGGCCCTCTGCATTGGAAGCATGGAGTTCTAATCACTGGACTGCCAAGGAAGTCCCAGTTTTTAATTTTATATTTAGGCTTGTGATCCATTTTGAGTTGTTTTTGTTGAGGTTTTTTTTTTTTTTCCTTTTTACATGGGGATATCCATGGGGTTGCAAAGAGTCGGACACAACTGAACAACTTTCACTCACTCACATCTCGTAAAAAGAACTGTTCCATCAATATTTGCTGAAAGGCTATCTTTTATCTATTAAGTTACATTGGAAACTTTAGTGAAAAACAATTGATAATACATGTTTGATCCTATTTTTGCTATCTTTTTTCTGTTCCGTTTATCAATATACCTAACCTTTCACAAATACTACTGTGTTAATTTTATTTTACAATAAGTAAGTAAATAATGTGATGGTTTCCTACATGGTCTGTAAAAGGTTGTTTTAGCTATTCTAATTTCTTTACTTTTCCGTGTAGAGTTTAGAATCAGCTTTCTGATTTCTACGAAAAAGCTGACTTGTATTTTGAATGGGGTTGCAATGAATTTATAGTTTTTTAGGTATAACTCTCCATTTGTTTAGTCCTTCTTTGATTGCTTTCATTAATGTTTTATAGTTTCAGCATACAAATATTGGGGTATATTTTGCTAATATTTTGTGCTTATGATGCTATTATAAATGAAACTATTTAAATTATATTTCCAAGTGGTCATCTCTAGTATATAGAAATACAATTATTTTTTATTGACCTCATTAAATTTATTTATTAATTCTAGTAGCATCATTGTACATTTTTTAGAATTTCCTGCATAGACACTCATGTTACCTGCAATACAGTTTATCCCTTCCTTTCCAATTTAGATTTTTTTTCCCTCCTTCCTTTCCTCTTTTCTTTCTTTCTTTCTTGTCAGCCTGACTAGAAACTCCAGTAAAATGTTGGTCAGAAGTGATGAAATCAGACCAGACACCCCTGCCTTGTTTCTTAGGGGGTAAGTGTTAAGTGTTTCACACTAAATGTGGTATTAAATGTAGGGTCTTTCTAGAAGCCCCTTTTTAAATTGAGGGAGTTCACTTTTCCTAGTTTGATGAACATTTGTGTCATGAATAGATACTGAATTTTGACAAATGCTTTTTTTTACATCTATTGAGATAATCATTTTTTTTTAAAGATTATAATATGGCTAATTGGATCTGTTAATATGCTAGTGTTAATCTAACCTCAATTCCTGACATAAACCCAGTTTGGTCATGATGTATCATCCTCTTTATATATTCGGGTTGCTTTGGATTATGATTTTTACATTGATGTTCATAAGGGATATTTGTTCTTTACTATTCTTATCTTTGGTTTTATCAGTGTAATGCTGGCCACATGGAATTCAGTAGGAAGCTTTCCTTTCTCTTAAATTTTCAAAAAGAGTTTGTGCCAAGTTGCCATTTTTCTTCCTTATATTGATATGTTTGGTGGAACTCCCCATTGGTGTGAACTAGGCCTGGGGTTCTTTGTGAGACAGGATTTAGTTACATATTCAATTTCTTTAATAATAAAGGGGTAGTCAGGTTATCTGCCACTTGAGAAAGCTTTAACAGTTTGTATATTTAAAGAAAATGCACCATTTCATCTAGATTTTAAAATTTTGTCGCTAAAAAATTCTCCATAATGTTTTAAGTTTTTATAGTTATAAAATCCATTTTGTTGCATATTTCTTCTTTAATTTATTTTTATTGAAGTATGGTGGTGGTGGTTTAGTCACTAAGTCGTGTCCAACTCTTGTGACCCCATGGACTATAGCCTGCCGGGCTCCTCTGTCCATGGGATTCTCCAGGCAAGTGGCTTGCCATTTCCTTCTCCATTATTAAAGTATAGTTGAATTACAATGTTGTGTTAATTACTGCTGTACGGCAAAATGACTCAGTTATACATATATATATGTGTGTATGTATCCACATACACGAAGAATGTATATACATTCTTTTTCATATTCTTTTCCATTATGGCTTATCACAAGATATTGACTATAGTTCCCAGTGTTAAAGAGTAGGACCTTGCTATTTATCTGTTCTATATATACCAGTTTGCATCTGCTAATCTCAAACTCCCAGTTCAACTCTCTCTTACCCCCTCCCCCTTGGCAACCACCAGAGTATTCTCTATGCCCCTGATCTTGTTTCTATTTCATAGATAGTTTAATTTGTGTCATATCTTAAATTTCACACATAAGTGATAGATATATGATATTTGTCTTTCTCTTCCTGATTTACTTCACTTAGTATGATGATCTCTAATTGTATCCATGTTGCTGCAAATGGTATTATTTTATTTTATTCTTTTTTGTGGTTGAATAGTATTCTATTTGTATATGTACCACATCTTCTTTATCCATTCAACTGTCTTGCTGTATATTTCACTGCTGACACTGACAACTAGTGTCTTATCCCTTTTTTTTCATAATCCGTCCGCTTAAAGTCTATCAATATTTTTTATTTTTTTGAAAACAAGTTTGTTTTTATTGATTTTCTCTGCTTTCCTATTTCCTATTTCATTGTCATCCACTTTGATTTTTAGTACTTTCTTTCTTTTACTAATTTGAACTTAATTTGCTCTTTTTTTCTAGCTTCTTCTAGAGATGGAAGCTGACTTGGGATGTTTCCTTTTCTTCCTTTTTTTTTTTTAGCGCCAAATATTTTATAATTTCTCTTTTGATTTTTTTCTTTGACCCATGAGTTCTTTGAAAACATGTTATTTACTTTCAACTATTTGGGAGTTTTCTAGATATCGTTCTTTTACTGATTTCCAATGTAATTTTGGCTCTGGTCAAAGGGTAAACTTTTAATCATTTCAATTCTTTTAAATTAATCGACTTTTTAAAGTTAATTTATTTTAACTGGAGGCTAATGACTTTACAATATTGTAGTGGTTTTTGCCATACATCGACATAAATCAGCCACAGGTGTACATGTGTGCCCCTATCCTGAACCCCCCTCCCAGATCCTTCCCCACCCATCCCTCTGGGTTGTCCCAGAGCACTGGCTTTGAGTGCCCTGCTTCATGCATCACACTTGTACTGGTCATCTGTTTTACCTATGGTAATATACATGTTTCAATGCTATTCTCTCAAATCATCCCACCCTCCCCTTCTCCCACAGAGTCCAAAAGTCTGTTCTTTACATCTGTGTCTCTTTTGTTGTCTCACATATAGGGTCATCATTACTGTCTTTCTAAATTCCATATATATCCATTAATATACTATATTGCTTTTTCTCTTTCTGACTTACTTCACTCTGTATAATAGGCTCCAGTTTCATCTACCTTGTTAGAACTAACCCAAATGTGTTCTTTTTTATAGCTGAGTAATATTCCATTGTGTATATGTACCATAACTTCCTTATCCATTTGTCTGCCAATGAACATCTGGGTTGTTTCCATGTCCTAGCTATTGTAAACAGTGCTATAATGAACATTGGGGTACATGTGTCTCTTTCAGTTCTGGTTTCCTCAGTGTGTATGCCCAGAAGTGGTATTGCTGGGTTGTATGGCAGCTCTATTTCCAGTTTTTTAAGAAATCTCCACACTGTTCTCCATAGTGGCTATACTAGTTTGCATTCCCACAAACAGTGTAAGAGGGTTCCCTTTCCTCCATACCCTCCTCAGCAGTTATTGTTTGTAGAGTTTTTGATAGAAGCCATTCTGACCAGCATGAGATGGTACCTCATTGTGGTTTTGATTTGCATTTCTCTGATAATAAATGATGTTGAGCATTTTTGCATATGTTTGTTAGCAATCTATATGTCTTCTTTGGAGAAATGTCTGTTTAGTTCTTTGGCCCACTTTTTGATTGGGTCGTTTAATTTCCTGGTATTGAGCTGCATGAGCTGCTTGTATATTTTGGAGATTAATTCTTTGTTGGTTGTTTCATTTGCCATTATTTTCTCCAATTCTGTTTCACCTTGCTTATAGTTTCCTTCGTTGTGCAAAAGCTTTTAAGTTTAATTAGGTCCCATTTGTTTATTTTTGCTTTTATTTCCATTACTCTGGGAGGAGGGTCATAGAGGATCTTGCTGTGATTTATGTCAAAGAGTGTTCTGCCTATGTTTTCTTCTAAGAGTTTTATAGTTTCTGGTCTTAAGTTTAGATCTTTAATCCATTTTGAATTTATTTTTGTGTTATTTTATGACCCATAGTATAGTTTATCCTGGTAAATAGTTCATGTACATTTGAAAAAAGCTATTTTACACTGTTGTTGGGTGAGCATACTGTGGATGTCAAGTAGTTTAGGTTAATTGACAGTGTTTCAAGTCTTTCATATCTAGTTTTCTGTCTACTTGTTCTGTCAATTATTTAGAGAGGAGGGTTGAAATTTCCAGCAATGACTGATTTATCTATTTCTTTTTGTAGTTTGTTAGTTTTTGTGTACTTTGAATCTTTGTTATTTAGATCATAAACATTTAGGACTATCATGTTTTCTTGATGTATTGATATCTTTAGTGTCATGAAATGCCCTTCTTTATCCCTGATAATATTCTTTGGCCACCTGATGTGAAGAGCTGACTGATTGGAAAAGACTCTGGTGCTGGAAAAGATTGAAGGAAAAGAAGAGGGAGGCAGAGGATGAGATAGATAGATGGCATCACTGACTCAGTGGGCATGAATTTGAGCAAACTCCGGGAGGTAGGGAAGGACAGGAGGCCTGGAGTGCTGCAGTCCATGGGGTCACAAAGAGGCGGACACAACTTAGTGACTGGACAACAGCAGCAACGACATTCTTACTCTGACTAATGTTAGCAGGCCGCATCGTTTTCTATCCCTTCATTTTTAATTTACTTATGTCTTATATTTAAAGTGCATTTCTTCTAGGAAGCAAATAAGTGGGACTTATTTCTTATCCAATCTATAACTCCACTATGCAATTAGAGTGGTAACACTGTTTGCATTTAATGTGATTACTGTATAGCTTTATTATGAGGGTAACTTTTAAAATACTATTGAGAGACCCAAAATAAGTTTTTAATAATGGAAAGGCTATTATATTACTGGACAGAACGATCAATATTATAAAGAATTCACTTGGTCCTAATTTTATATCTATAAAAACAATAGATTATTTTTGAAGTAGAATAAATTGAATCATATGTTACTGGAAAAGTAACCATGTATGTATTGCTAGGAAAATTCTGAAAAATACAAATAATGAGGAAAAATCAGTCTTACAAATATTAAAATATTTTATAAATGTAATTTTAAATATTTTATAAATGTACAGTGTGCTTTTCTATGACTGGAACATCTGTGAGTGGAACAGAAAAGGAAAATGAGATATAGACGCAATGTTCACATAAAAATTTTGTATATGGAGAATCTGGAACAAGATGACCTTGAGCTCACCTCCTCCCACAGACACACCAAAACTATAGCTCCATGTAGAACAAATATTTGAGAATGACCTGATGATAAGTAGATGAGATTGTCTGTAACTAAGGGTACAAGGAAAAGGCCACTTTGAGACAGGTGGGTGGGGCAGAGATGCAGTCTTATCAGAACCCTCACACTTGGTGTGGAGACCCACAGGCAGGAGGATTATACCATCACAGAAGTTCCCCCTGAGGAGCAGAGTCCAGACTTCATGTAAGGGTCTCCAGCCTGGGGACCTGCACCAGGAAGAGAGTTCCCATGACAGTTGGCTTTGAAAACCAATGGGGCTTACATCTGGGAGAACATAAGGGCTGTTAGAAAACCAATACACCACCCCTGAAGTGTTCACACTGATACTCTCTCCAAGTCCCAGCGCAGAAGCAGAGTGTTGAAAAGCACCTGAGTCATATGAGAAGGAGATTCACTGACTAATTTTAGGGTATTTGCCCAAAGGGGAGGAATATGGTGGAAATCTCACCAAGGACAGAAGTGCTGGCAGCCACCTTTTTAGAAAAATAAAAATAAAAAAAATTCTTTCTTTGGTGAAATTATTCTGTATGATGTTATGTTGTATACTGGCTTGACATGATTTCAAACCTGCTTGTTCATGATTTAAGCAAAAGTAATTTTACTCTACTTGTTCATGACAAAGACCAAAAAAGTTGTTTTCAGAAATAAAGTTGTTTTGATATGAAAATGAAATAAGTTGCATCAAGATTTCATCTGTTGTTGTTGATAAGCACTTAACAGCTGGGCTGCTGAGAGGCCCCATTGGGGGATTATCAGTAAAAACAGAGAAGTAACTACAGAGAGGGGACATTTAAATGGTAGATATTGAGAGTTTGTGAGGAATATCCTAGAGTTTCTTTCAGGGGATATCTGCCCTTTGCTGATCTGCTATTTGAAGATCTTGAGATGCTTGTTCCTGTCATGGCCAAGTGACTCTTTTTCAGTCGGCAGTGGTGTTAAACCATGCAGCAATCTCAAGAACAGAAGGAACGATGGCTTCTGCCCTAAAAAAAGGTGCCTCTCTTAACAGGCAGTGGTGGCAAACCTTGAGCCAGCCCACCAAGATCAGGCAGCCAGCCAACACCATTGTTCCCTAGTGACATGCTCTAGCAACAAGAGACTTTTATTTTTGTGCTGGCAGCTGAACTTTCCCAAAGACTTCTCTCCAGAGAAACTCTAAAAATGTAAACTTCCACTTAATTTGAACTTTATTTCCTTCATTTTCCTTGCTTGGAACAGTATCATAATTAAGCTATCACTTGTTTGGAGTGTGTTATTTATTGGTTTGTTAAGAAACATTATTCTGTATGCTATTGGCTTACAAAATTATTATAATTCCCATTGTGAATCTGTGTACATACCCACACAAATTATAAATGGTGGGAGAACAGACAAATCTGTCATGCAGAATTCTCAATAATTCAGGAAGATACTTCCTTTCAAGAAAGTGGAGCATAAGTCCCCACTCCTTAGGTGTGAGCTGTATATAGCATCTTCCTTCCAAAGAGTTAACTTTAGAAAGTGAGAAAAGTAGAGTAAATTTATAGTGGAGAAACTGGACTGCCTCAGCTAGGTAATCAAGGTTAACATCAAAAGTATTGTCATGTTTATAGTGCCTTTAGCTTACATGATGTGATGGGAATAGTACTTTACTTTTGTGCTCTTCTTCCAAGTCTAATCATGAGAAAAACACTGAAGGCCATTATACAGAAGGCCTGACCAGAACCCTCCAAATTGTCAAAGTCATAAGAAACAAGGAAAATCTGAGAAACTAAGAGGAGTCTAAGGAGATTTCTAAGTCTAAGGGCTTCCCTTTTGGGTCAGCTGGTAGAGAATCTGCTTGCAATGTGGGAGACCTGTGTTCAGTCCCTGGGTTGGGAAGATACCCTGGAGAAGGGAAAGGTTACCCACTCCAGTATTCTGGCCTAGAGAATTCAAGGACTGTATAGTCCATGGGGTCACAAAGAGTTGGACATGACTGAGCAACTTTCACTTTCACTTTCAAGGAGACATGATGACTAAATCTAATGCGATAGGATCCTGGGACAGGAGAAGGGCATTAGTTAAAATCTAAGGAAAACCTGAACAATAAAATATGGACTTTAGTTTAAAATAATGTTTTAATGTTGATTTATTAATTGCTATAATTGAACCATACTCATCCAAGATGTTAATAATAGGAGAAGCAAAAATAATAATAATAATAATAATAGGAGAAGCTAGGGTATAGAAATTCTGTGTTATTTTTCACAATATTTTAAAAATTCAGGTGACTTTTATTTTGTTTGTTTGTTTTTAACTTTAATATTACCTCTATGGCAAGTTCTCCCACTGACCGTCACAATTAAAAAAAAAAACAACCTGAAATATTCTAAATTTGAAAAGTTTATTGGAAGTTTAAAATGAACAAACTCCATAAAAAATTTCTAAATAAATGCTTTTAACTCACATAATAGCAAAATACTAATTTTTGTAATACATAAGAATGCCTATAAAATTTTTAAAATAGCGGTAACTTATTAAATATGTGTGTGTGCTAAGTTGCTTCAGTCATGTCCGACTCTGCGTGACCCTGTGGACTGTAGCCAGTCAGGCTCCTCTGTCCACAGAATTCTCCAGGCAAGAATACTGGAGTGAGTTGCCATGCCCTCCTCCAAGGGGTCTTCCTGATCCAGGGATCCCACCCGCCTCTCTTATGTTTCCTGCATTGGGAGGCGGGTTCTTTTCCACTAGAGCCATCTAGGAAGCTATATCCTATATACACAAGCACTTTTTACAACTTATTTATATACAATGAAATACAATTTATTTCACTGAAATAATAACCTATATGAACAAAGATATTTATATTAAGATAATAATTGTAAAATGATGTTTTTAATATCAATTATTTATTTTAAAGCCAGGTGTCCTTTACTAAGATACTTGTTAAAGACTTACATATATGTAAAATATTAAATGAGATATAAGGTTGCTATTAAAAAGAAACAACTTTATGGGTGCCGACACACAATAGCCAAAATAAACTGTCAGGCAATCAGTTTCAGAAAGCAAAGTTCAGAATATTGTGTGCCTAAAAATAATTCATTTTAGTACACATAGCAATTTAAGAGAAATTAAATCTCTAGAAGAAGAATTGGATAATTTAAAAAGTACAACCAGAAAACAAAAGTGTTCTTAGTGAGCAAATATGATTGCAAAAATAAAAAATTAAATTATATTCTGATAATAAATACACAGCTGAAGACAAAGTTCATCCTCTGGCAAATAAGGTTATGTTAATGTCTCAAAACAGAATGAAGTGAAACATATAATTGAAAGTTCAGGCACTGTAAGACAGATGTAGCAGTTCTAATATTCACAAAGAAGAGATTTAAAAGAGAAAACTGAGGGAAGACAATGATAACAGCAAATATCAAGGAAATATTAGAAGAAAATGTCTTGAAGCTAAAGAAGAGATTCTTCCAATAGAAAGAAGTGACCATATCCCAACAGAGATTAATGCCTTAAAGCTCCCATTGAGAGAAAGCTTAGTGACAATTCCAAACAGGAAAAGAAGATCCTAAAACTCCCTGGAGAGAAACAAAGACATGACTTCAATGTAAGAAAAATCAAACTGATCCAGACTTACATACAACAATGGGTTCTAGAAGACAAAAGAGGAATGCTTTCAAAATTCCAAGGGAACTCATTTGAATCTGGAAGTCCATGCCAGTCTAAGTAGTCAATCAAGTGTGAGACCAAAATGAAGACATTTCAGGTATTTCAAAATCCATAAAGTTTAAATTCCATTCACATATATTTTCTGAAACAAAAATTCAAGAATGTATCCTAGGTACCCAAATAAAAGAGGAAAATGTGGACTCCCAAAATGGCCTAACTGCTGCATAGCAATCCTAGAACATAAGTCACATAAAAACAGGAGTGAGAGGACCTCTGTGAAAAATGTTCTGATGAAAAAGGGGGATTTCACTCAAACAGTAACATGACTAAGGAACTTCAAGATCTTCAAATGTGAGGAGAATCTCAGTCATGATATCTAGAAGAAATGAAAGGCTACTCAGAAAAAACATGGTTCTGTCTTTAAAAGCAAATCAGAGAGGAGGTATGGTTATACGCTGACAGGGTGTAAACGAAAGAAAAAGCACTTGGCTTTTAGCTTCTGACCAGTCTTCAATAATAATAAAGGAGAATGTATATTTTTGAGGGGAAAAAAAGCACAGTATTGGAATTTGCATTGAGCAATAGTTACATATTCATAATATTTTTGCTGCTGCTCAGTCGCTAAGTTCATGTCCGACTTTTTGTGACACCATGGACTGCAGCAACCAGGCTCCTTTGTCCTCTACTATCTCTCAGAGTTTGCTCTAACTCATATCCATTGAGTCTGAGATGCTATCTCACCTCTTCCACCCTCTTCTCTTGTCCTCAACCTTTGTCAGCATCAAGATCTTTTCCAAGGAGTTGGCTCTTTGCATCAGGTGGCCAAAGTATTGGAGCTTCAGCATCAGTCCTTCTAATGAATAGTCATGACCGATTTCCTTTAGGTTTGACCTCCTTGCAGGCCAAGGGACTCTCAAGAATCTTCTCCAGCACCACAATTCGAAAGCATCAATTCTTTGGCGCTCAGCCTGCTTTATGGTCCAACTCCATACATGACTATTGGAAAAACTATAGTTTTGACTAAACAGATCTTTGTTGGCAAAGTGATGTCTCTGCTTTTTAATACACTGTCTAGGTTTGTCCTAGCTTTTCTTCCAAGTAGCTAGGTCTTTTAATTTCGTGGCTGCTGGCACCGTCCACAGTGATTTTGGAGTCCAAGGAAATAAAACCTGTCATTGCTTTCACTTCTATTTTCCATGAAGTGATGGAACTGGATTCCATGATCTTAGTTTTTTTTTTTTAATGTTGAGTTTAAAGACAGCTTTTTCACTCTCCTCTTTCACCTTCATTAAGAGACTCTTTAGTTCCTCTTCACTTTCTGCCATTGGAGTGGTATTATCTGCAGGAGACCTGGATTTGATCCCTGATTTGGGAAGACCCTCTGGAGAAGGAAAAGGCTACCCACTGCAGTGTTCTGGCCTGGAGAATTCCACAGACTGTATAGTTCAAGGGGTTGCAAAGAGTTGGACACAACTGAGAGACTTTCACTTTCACTTGGGAAACCTAGGTTCCTCCCTGGGTCAGGAAGATCCACTGGAGAAGGGAATGACTACCCATTCCAGTATTTCAGCCTGGAGAATTCCATGGACTGTATAGTCCATGGAGTCACAGAGAGTTGGACACAACTGAGTGACTTACACTCACTCATCTGCATGTTTTAGGGCTTCCCTAGTAACTCAGCTGGTAAAGAATCCACCTGCAATGCAAGAGACCCTGGTTCAATTCCTGGGTCTGGAAGACCCCCTGGAGAAGGGAAAGGTTACCCACCCCAATATTCTTGGGCTTTCCTGGTGGTTCGTTAAAGAATCTGCCTGCAATGTGGGACACCTGAATTCGATCGCTGGGTTGGGAAGATCCCCTGGAGAATGCTACCCACTCCAGGATTCTGACCTGGAGAATTCCACTGACTGTTTAGTCCATGGGGTTGCAAAGAGCCAGACAGGACTGAGTGACTATCACTTTCACTTTCATCTGCATATTTGAGGTTGTTATTTCTCCCAGCAATCTTGATTCTAGCTTGTGATTTATCCAGCCCAGCATTTTGCTTGATGTACTCTGCATAGAAGTTAAATAAGCAAGATGACAATATATAGACTTATCATATTCCTTTCCCAATTTTGAACCAGTTTCATGTCCAGTTTTAACTGTTGCTTCTTGACTTGCATACAGATTTCTCAGGAGACAGGTAAGGTGGTCTGGTACTCCCATCTTTAAAAAATTTTCCACAATTTATTGTGATCCACACAGTCAAAGACTTGAGCATAATCAATGAAGAAGAAGTAGATTTTTTTCTGGATCTCTATTGCTTCCTCCATGATACAACAAATTTTAGCAATTTATCTCTGTTTCTTCTGCCTCTTCAAAATCCACCTTTTACATTTGGAAGTTCTTGGTTCATGTACTACTGAAACCTCAATTCATTTCAGTTCAGTCGCTCAGTTGTGTCCGACTCTTTGCGACCCCATGGACTGTAGCACACCGGGCCTCCCTGTTGATAACCAACTCCCGGAGATTGCTCAAACTCATGTCCATCAAGTCAGTGATGCCATCCAACCATTGCATCCTCTGTCGTCCCCTTCTCCTCCTGCCTTCAATCTTTCCCAGCATCAGGAACTTTTTCAATGACTCAGTTCTTAACATCAGGTGGCCAAAGTATTGGTGCTTCAGCTTCAGCATCAGACCTTCCAATGAATATTCAGGACTGATTTCCTTTAGGATGGAATGGTTGGATCTCCTTGCAGTCCAAGGGACTCTCAAGAGTCTTCTCCAACACCACAGTTCAAAAGCATCAATTCTTCGGCACTCAGTTTTCTTTATAGTCCAGCTCTCACATCCATACATAACTACTGGAAAAACCATAGCTATGACTAGACAGACCTTAGCTTTGACTAGATGGACCTTTGGCGGCAAAGTAATGTCTCTAATTTTTAATATGCTGTCTAGGTTGGTCATAGCTTTTCTTCCAAGGAGCAAGAGTCTTTTAATTTCATGGCTGCAGTCATCATCTGCAGTGATTTTGGAGTCCAAAAAGATAAAATCTCTCACTGTTTCCATTGTTTCCCCATCTATTTGCCATGAACCGATGGGACCAGGTGCCACGATATTAGTTTTCTGAATGTTGAGCTTTAAGCCAGCTTTTTCACTCTCCTCTTCTACTTTCATCAAGAAGAGGTTCTTTAGTTCTTCTTCACTTTCTGCCATAAGGATAGTGTCATCTGTATATCTGAGGTTATTGATATTTCCCCCGGCAATCCTGATTTCAGTTTGTGCTTCATCCAGCCTGGCATTTCTCATGATGTACTCTGCATATAAGTTAAATAAGCAGGTTGACAATATGCAGCCTTGACACACTCCTTTCCCAGTTTGGAACCAGTCTGTTTTTCCATATCCAGTTCTAACTGTTGCTTATTGACCTGCATACAGATTTCTCAGGAGGCAGGTAAGGTGGTCTGGTATTCCCATCTCTTTAAGAATTTTCCACAGTTTGTTGTGATCCACACAGTCAAAGGCTTTGGGATAGTCAATAAAGAAGAAAATGAAAGTGAAGTCTCTCAGTCGTGTCCGACTCTTTGCGACCCCGTGGACTGTAGCCCACCAGGCTCCTCTGTCCATGGGATTCTGCAGGCAAGAATACTACAGTGGGTTGCCATTTCCTTCTCCAATAAAGCAGAAGTAGATATTTTTTCCTGGAACTCTCTTGCTTTTTCTATGATATGACGGATGTTGGCAATTTGATCTCTGGTTCCTCTGCCTTTTCTAAATCCAACTTGAACATCTGGAAGCTCATGGTTCATGTACTGTTGAAGCCTGGCTTGGAGAATTTTGAGCTGAAGCCTAGCTTGAAGGATTTTAAGCATAACCTTGCTAGCACGTGAAGTGAGAGCAATTGCACAGTAGTTTGAACATTCTTTGGCATTGCTGTTCTTTGGTATTGGAATGAAAACTTTTCCAGTTCTGCGGCCACTGCTGAGTTTTTCAAATTTGCTGACTTTGAGTGTAGCACTTTAACAGCATCATCTTTTAGGATTTTTAAATAGGTCAGCTGGAATTCCATCACTTCCATTAGCTTTATTATAGTAATCCTTCTTAAGGTCCACTTGACTTCACACTTCAGGATGTCTGGCTCTAGGTGAGTGACCACACCATTGTGGTTATCTGGGTGATTAAGACCTTCTATGTATATTTCTTCTGTATATTCTTGTATTCATAATATTTTAAGTGATATTTACTTATTTTTGAAATTAAATTATGGATAAGTACTAAGAGAACTAAATTATGTTTATAGAATAAAAATAAATGTTACAAACTTTGACCATGTAGAAGGGACAGGGAAGAAATGAATGTTAATATTTTCCCATACATTGTGGGAAATATTGTCTAAATTTGAGGAAAAAAAATAAAACCTAACATTAAAACTGTCTGAAGTTTGAGCAAGAGGATAATCATGTTATTTAGTGACACAATGATAAATATCCATCAGCCATGCTAAGGACGGGAGAGGTTATGAGTGACTAACCCAAGAGAGAGGAACTTATGTGTTAGAGGTGAAGGAGGACAGCTAGGGTTATCACTTTCCATAACAGGCTCTACTGTACAATTTGAAATTGTTTACCAATGTGGATGTTTGCTTCTGTAATAAGAAATATGAAATAGATTATTAAACCAATGATCAGAGAAAATTAGAAACTAGAACTATGATCAATTAGAACCTTCATAGATTTCTTTTTTTCAGTCTCTTTAGTGTGGTCTTAGGAAAACTGAAATGGAAAACCAGTATTCTAGTCCTGGCTTTGCTGAGAACTCACTTTTTCCAAGTTGTTTCCTCTCTGGGGTCTCAGGTTCCTCACTCATAAAATGGAGGCTAGAGCTCGAAATATCTAAGCTCTTTTCACCTCTAAATTTCTAACATTCTAATTTGAGCTTCATTTATTTCCCATTTGATAAGCTCACTAGCTTGGCAGATTAAGGGCATGCGTGCTAAGTCACTTCAGTCGCGTCTGACTCTTTGCGACCCTATGAACGGTAGCCCACCAGGCTCCTCTGTCCATGAGATTCTCCAGGCAAGCGTACTGGAGCAGGTTGCCATACATTCCTCCAGGAAGGCCATCTCACATATCCTTTTTATTCTGAGGCTATCAGGCATCTTTATCTGGCTGGTCTTTCATGACAAGTCACAGGGCTGGAAGGCAGGCCAGCTCCTGATAGAAAGTCACTTATGCCTTATGACAATGCGGAAGGTAAGTGGGATACTCAGTCCTGTCTTTATTGACAGAGTTATCAATGCAGTCACATAGAACCTACAGAGAGGTATTTTGGGTTCATTTTGCAGAAAGACAGTCACCGTAAGCACAGTCAAAGAGTTTGCAGCAATAGATGGTAGACTCCAGTATTGAGTCCACCAGTGGTAGGACTGTGGTGGGGGGTAAGAGTGGCTTTGGCACGGCATGGCATCAAGTGTGGGAAAGGACTGGTTCTGAAGGAGGAGAGGAGAGAGGATCTCACCTGCTCATCACCCTCAAGGTCAGCTGGACCCAGCAGCTGGGGGCAGGGAGCAGGAGTGCAGAGTGTACCTCCAGAGGCACTGAAAGAACAGAGAGACTTGGCTGTGGTGTGACATTGTGATTTATAATAAAAACTATTTACTTGGTTTTTATTTCCCTTCCTGGCACAGAGCTCCTAAACTCTCCTAATTTCCTGTGATGAGAGCAATAAAGATGTCTTTTGCTATGCTAAGGAGCGGACTTTCAGAAAACAACTAAGGATGGGGGCTGATTGCCAGGAAAACCAACCATGGAATTAGAAGGTTGAAAATCTCAGTCCCATCTGTCTCCTTGACCTCTGGGGAGGAGAGAGAAGCTGGAGGTTGAATCAGTCACCAATGGCTGATGATTAAATCAATCACGTCCGTGTAATGGAGCCTCTATAAAAACCAAATGGGGTTTGGATAGCTTCCGGGTTGGGGAACACACGGAGGTGCTGGGAGAGTATTGAGCTTAGAAAGAGCATGGAAGCTGTAGGGCCTTACCCTGCACCATGCCTCCTGCATCTCTTTCATCTGGCTGTTCCTAAAATGTATCCTTTTATAGTAATTTGGTAATCTGGTAAGTACAATGTTTCTCTGAGTTCTGTGAGCTGCTCTAGCAAATTAAGAGAATGCAAGCAAGGGCTGTTGAAACCTTGTGTCTATGGTCTGCCTTTAGAAGCACAGGTGACAACCTGCGCTTGTGATTAGACTCTGAAGTTGGGGGAGGCAGTCTTGTAAGATGAGCCTTTAACTTGTGGAATCTGACAGTACCTCTAGATAGGTGGTGTCAGAGTTGAGCTGAACTGTAGAACATCCAACCTGTGTCAGAGAGTTGCTGGGTGGGGAAAGAATCCACAGACTGTAATTGGGAGCAGAATCTGAGGTGGCCTCATGTATTAGTTTTCCTGGCACTGCCATACGAAAGCACCTCAAACTGGCTGACTTACACAATAGAAATGTGTTGTCTCACACTTCTGGTGGCTGGAGTCTAGAGGTCAGGGTGTCAGCAGGGTTGCTTCTTCCTTCTGACGCCATGAGGAAGAATCTGTTTCCTGCTTCTCTCACAGCTTCTGATGATCAGCTGGCAATGTTCCACATTCCTTAGCTTTTAGAGGCATCACCCTGATCTCTACCTTCAGGCTCACAAGGCCTTCTCCCTGTGTGTGTATCTTTTTCTGTGTCCAAATTCTCCTTCTTTGAAGGACACCAGTCATATTGGATCAGGAGCTACCCTGCTCCACTATGACCTCATCTTTACTGATCACAACTGCAATGACCCTATTTTCAAATAAGGTCATATTCTGGGGTTGCTGGGGGTTAGGACTTCAACAAGTGAATTTGGAAGGGACACAATTCAACTCACAACAACTCATGATTAAGCTGTAGACCAAAGTCCTTTCTACTCCACAGAACAGGAACTTTTGGAGAAAAGAATGTTAGGATTAGCCAGGAGGTGTGGCTTCCGCTTCCTTACCAGCAGGTAATGGTGGGAGACAGGTGGCTTAAGGGCGGGAGTGGGTGAGCATAGCTCAAATGGGTGGTGGGGAGACACAAATTAAGGAGAGGGTGGCTACGATAGCTGGAGAAGGGCAGACGACTCTTTCCAGGACATTCCAGTCAGCATGGGAGGAGCTGACTCTCCCTTCTACTCAATTATTACTATAAAATGCTATTATTAAAAGACTCCCCCAATCACGTTTATTTTTCTCAATCAGGGTTATGTGGGTTGTTGGGGAATAGGGATTTCTGCCCTGGACCATGGACCAGGTTGACATCTGCTCCAAGGGCTCTCAACTCTGGGACCAACATTTATCTGGAACACACTCTTCTCATGGTAGATGGTGGGCTGCAGAAGCAGAGGGGGCCAACCAGACCACGCAAAGTTGATGCCTCTGCTCACATCACACCAGGTAACAGCACATCAACCACAGCAGGTCACGTGGTTAAATCCAGCGTCAAAAGATCAGGCACATATCAGTGCTTACTCTACTGGGGGTCACTGCAAAGTATCCCCGCCGAAGAAATGGGTGTATCATCTCTTTTAGGAAGACAATAAAGAAGCAGAAATAATATCCAATCTGTACAATTTCAGCTTTTATTTCTTTTTTTTAATGACAAAATTAACCCGTGCTCACCATTAGACATTTGAAAAATGTGTACAAATACCCACCATCTGGAAATAGCCACTGCTAACATTTAGCACATTTTGGGTATATTTAATCATTAATATAGTAACCCTCATAAACCATCCCTATGCCCCCCTTGCTCCAGCCCTGCAGTTGTTTTCTTAGGCCTGGAAAATCAGGGTATACTTACAATGTTAGACTTACGAAGGAGAAAGCTTCTAGGCTTTGGATTCAGAAGTAAAAAAAAGATTTAATTTGCTGGAATGGTAGAACACAACCAGCTACATGAAACTCAGTATGAAGATATAAAATATCCTACATTTAGGTGAGAAAAAAAACTGTACAAGATGGAGAGATGAAAACTTAATAACACTTCATGTGCGAAAGATATGGGTGTTCCAATTCATCATAAATAAAACAGGAGCCAATCGCGAGGCTGTTTAACAGATGTAGCCAAGATAAGGGTGGATCGTGTGTGTTATATATGTACCTATATGTGTGTGTTCTTTATTTTAAATGAAGAACACATTTTTGAAAGATGTATAAGAAACTGCTAACAGTGATGATCTCAAAGTGGAGAAAGGCTACTGGGGAGGGAGCTCTACTTTTTATTTTATATCCTTTTGTGCATATATAAAAAATGTGAATTTTTTTTTACTGTGACTGTATATTATTTTTGTATTGTAAACACTGTTTAAATTGGAAAAAAATGCAAACGAGGTGATAGACACACTGTTGGGGAAGGATAAAGCTGTTTTCCATTTGGGGCATGCTGCTTTTTATTATTTTTATTACAATAACACAATATGACAGCATTAGAGCATACACAGTGTATATCCTCATTGATGTGGTCAGCACTTATACACAATTCTGTACCTGTGCTTCATCATTCGACTTTAGCAGCGGTCTGACACAGTTACTCTGGAATTAAACTGCCTGGGCTGTGTGACTGTGGCCAAGTTACTCAGCCTCTCTGGGCCTCTTTCACTGCTTTAAAATGGAAATAACAGTATTATCTTCTTTGTGAGGTTATAGTGGTGATTCATAAAGGTAATCACTAATATGCTTTGAACAGAGTCTGAGGTGTAATCAAAACTTTCTTTAAATATTATTAACATCTCCTCAGGTTTCTATGTATTTTCTAGATTTTTTCTATGCATAAAACTTCATAGCCCAAATGTGTCATAATGTAATTAATCTTTCTCCTATTGTTTGGATAGAGGTTACATATGGATACATGTATTGCTATGAAGATGCTATAAGTCAGTACTTACAGTATTTCTCAAAGTTTAACATGTATGTAATTCACCCAGGTAAACTGTTAAAAGGCAGTTTCAGGAGATATAGGTGACCTGATATTCTGCATGTCTAGCAAGCTCCCAGGGGATGTGAATGCTATTGGTCTGTGAACCACAGTTTCAGCAGCAAGTTATGAACATCCAGTGAAAATAGGAGGATTAAGAGGGGTTTAGAAACAGTCCCTGGAGAAACAAGGGGTAACTTGCCTGGATCACATGGAAGTTGTGACTCTAGAAAGCCTTCAAATACTTGGAAGACTGTCACACAGAGGAGAAACCTGATTTCTGGAGCTTCAGAATTCAGACTAAATGGGTAGAAATTGTAGGGAGGAAAATTTTCCGGCCATATAAGGAAGAAATTTCTTACAGGTTCCGCTGATATCTGCAGCTCTAGAGGTCCAGGAACTAACACTGGCTCGACCACGATGACAAAGCTGGCACCCTGCAGCAAAGCAAGGGGGTGGCAGGATGAATGACCCCAGATGCAGTGAGAGCGGGAATCTTCAGAAAGAGAGCACCTCAAGAGGAGACGAGCCTCTGCACATGGTCACGGAGGAGGCCTGGAATCCCCACTACATTCTTCATGCCCCTCTGTGTCTCTCCCATCCTTCTTCTGCCCTGAGCCAGCGTAGCGAGGCCCTGTCTAGTGGCTGGCTAGATCTGCCTCTGAGTTCTTCCGGTGCCAGACTCTTCGAGTCTGCCTGCAGCCACACTGCTCGCTAACTCATTTCCTGGCTGTTGGTCTCTCCATGAACTTGCAGCCTGGAGACTGCCAAGGCAGCAGACTTCAGTGACAGATTTTTGCTCACCACGTAACCAGGAAGGATCTGGGCATGTCCTTCAGTGGGATGTAGACATCTCATCGTCCCGCTGGCAGAAGTCAGTGGCACCTAAGTTCGCTCTTCTGAAGTGGTGGGCCTGGCTCTCCACCCGCTGAGCAGGAACAGCTGTGTCTCAGTGGGAGCGGATGAGCACCAGATTTCCTGTCCCTGTTCCACTTGGAAGCAGAGAATCATTAGGGTCCTCAGGCGACTTCTGAAGGGCAAAGGAAAGTGGGAGAGATGCATGCAGGGGATAAGCAGGACAGCCCAAGCTCCAATTGGAGCCAGACCCAGGAAGCCAGCAGAGGAGGAGGTGTTCTAGAGTCATAGAGTCTGGCCTGGGGAAGAGTTTTCATAGGAGAGACACTCTGTCAGTGACAGCGTACAGCAGACCACTTCCATCCCAAGGGACAGCTCTCGCCCCAGTGCACACCCATCTTCCATCATCTCAACACAGAACAAAACCTGCCAGGCAGAGCCTTTTCCTCTCCTGTCAGTCATGGTTGCTATGAGATGAATAGGGTACAAGGTTAAGTGAGGCACACTGCAGAATTAGAACTCAAGACTAGTGTCCTTCCTAAGATGCTGACATGAGAAAAACGGTGTCAAGAGAGCAAAAAGACCACACTACTAGGAGGTCACAGACGCTGCTGTAAATGATAGAGAAACAGCAAAGCAGAAAGCCCCCACTATCTGCCTCGCCCAGGGTGGGGTGGCCGAGGCGGCCTGTCTTTCACATGTTTTCACATGTTTATCTTCCGGTGGTGAATCAATGCTGATGTTTGATATTCATCCATTTGTCTTGTGTCTATGGTTCCAGCCCCACACTGAGAGCTGGTTCTCAGTAAAATCTTGTTGAGTGACCGTGTTTCTGGTAGAAAGGGGAGGGCAAGGAAGGGCCGAGAAGGAGACAGAATAGTAGTGTGGACTCCCCAGCACAGGGCGTGTGGTGTGTACCCACCCCTTGTAACAGGGATGGACCTTCTTTTTCATGATCATCTGAGAAATGATTATCATTTTTCTCGAGGTCAAAGACGGGAACATTAAGTCAATCAGTGGAAGGTATTTGTTGAGCACACTTTGTATTCTCCCCTGTGCTCAATATGATCAAATATATAAAGCCTTCAGCTCAAGGCTACTCACCTTGACATAACCAATATCTTTAGATCAGAGGAGGCTCCTGATGAACATTTTTTAATGAATGAATGTGAAGCACTAATAATAATGGGACACAACACAGAAGGCTTCTCTTCAGTGTATTTCAAAGGGGAAAGAGAAAGATGTGACGAGAAGGTAAGAAAGAAAGGAGCTGCTGCTTCTGCTGCTAAGTCGCTTCAGTCGTGTCCAACTCTGTGCGACCCCGTAGACGGCAGCCCACCAGACTCCCCCGTCCCTGAGAGTCTCCAGGCAAGAACAGAAGAGTGGGCTGCCATTTCCTTCTCCAACGCATGAAAGTGAAAAGTGAAAGTGAAGTCGCTCAGTCGTGTCCAACTCTTAGCGACCCCATGGGCTGCAGCCTACCAGGCTCCTCCATCCATGGGATTTTCCAGGCAGGAGTACTGGAGTGGGGTGCCATTGCCTTCTCCAAAAGACAGGAGAGTGATCCCTAATTTAGCATGAAGGAATTTGGAGCTGAGTTTGAGTGTTGAGTGGCTGACCAGGTGGAATTCTTGAACCTTGAACCTTGGTGTACACACACACACCAGTAGGGGTCAGAGTCGGGGGTGGGTGGAGGCACCAGCCTGCCGTCCCGTGTTCCTCAGCACTGTTAGGTTCTCAGTCCTCCCAGACCTTGCTGTGATCTCTCTCCCTTTGATTATCTTACAAACACCCTTATTAGGCAATTAAATGCTGAAGTTGAACAAAAGAAGAGAGGGTGTGAAAGTGATAGTTCACATGCACGTCTAATTAGCCCTGAGTGGGGTAGATTGCATAAGGCCCAACTTAGATTCACAAAGGGATTGAAGCCAGAGCTGCAAAACCAAACTCTTTGTTGAAATGGGGAGGGAGATGGGTGTCAGCATAATCTTCCTGTGGCTTGTCAGTGACTTGATGGTCTTTTCCATTCCTGTCGACCCGCACATTCACTTTTTACAAAATATTTATTTAGTTGGCTGCATTGGGTCTTAGTCATGGCACATGGAGTTTTCAGTGCATCATGTGGGATCCCTCTTGGCAGTGTGTGGACTCTCTACTTGTGGCCTGTAGGCTTAGTTTCTCTGCAGCATGTGGGATCTTAGTTCCCCGACCAGGGATGGAACCCATGTCCTCTACATTGAGAGACAGACTCTTAACCACTGGACCACCAGTGAATTCCCCACACATTCACTTTACATTATTATTTCCTTTAATAGGAAACTCACAAAATCCTTTAGGTTAGATGACTAACCTGTGATGGTGGAGTTCAAATGCACCATCAAGACATCGTCAAGGAATAGGGAGCATAAAAGAAAGGTCTTCAGACTCTGTGTGCAAGGTTTGGCACCTTCCAGACCTGGGGCCCAGTGGGTAAAGGGAAGAACCAAACAGTGGGTTGGCCAGGACCCAGAGAGTGGATCCTTCCTCAGGCTTAGGAAAGGTGCAGGTCCAAGCATTAGGTGACAGAAGACTGAGCAGGCAAGACAGTAAAAGGAAGTTGCTTCTTTCCTGATTAAAACAAATTCCTATCATACAAGGTTGGAAACATATTAAATTTAGTAGTTACCATTTACTGAAAGTTTACTCTTTTCCAGGCACTATGCTATTTGGCATATATTATCTCAATTCCTGTAATCCAAGTATTTGAGTTTTTACTTTACAAGTGAGAAAACTAAAGAACAAAAAGATTAGGTAAACTGTCCAAATTGTAAACCTAGTGAGTGATGGAGGTGAGTCTGTATCCCAGGTTCATCTGCACTCAGAATCCATACTTGTAAGGCACGCCACACTGCCTGCCTCCTAAGGATGGTGAGTCTCCAATGAGAGTGCTGGAGGAACCAGCCTACTCAGAGTCTCACTGCCAAGGTTCTGCTTCTCACTGGAATCTCGCTAGTAGCTGATACCACCTCCACCTGGGTTCAGGCGATCTGATTTTTGATTTCACATTTCAGCCAAAACAGAAGCCCTGGACCCTACATCATGTAGCTAAAACCAGGCCTTAAGACTAGAACAAGGTTCGATACTCAGGATATCGCCCCACTCCTCTCTGTAGTCAGGATGGTCTTGTTTTGTTTCTAATACAGTAGGTGCTCTACAAATATTTGTAACATGACATTAGATAATCAAGTACAAAAGAGAGTAAATTATTGAGAATCCATTGCTCCAGCCCTTTTTATTGGATGGTCTACCCTCCTCTGGTGGATACCATCAAGGCACCCCTTACAACCCAGAAGCACATGCTTAGTAGCTTTCTTGCAGTTGTGGTTTAGTTGCTAAGTCATGTCTAATCCTTTGCAACCCAGTGGACTGTAGCCCACCAGGCTCCTCTGGTCAGGGGATTTCACAGGCAAGAATACTGGAGTGGGTATTCCCACCTGCTCTTCTCCAGGTGACCTTCTCAACCCAGGGATTGAACCCAGGTCTCCTGCCTTGCAGGTAGATTCTTTACCATCTAAGATACCTGGGAAGCCCCAGTAGCTTTCTTGGCATAAAATGTGGTCCCTCTTGGTATCTTTAGAGAGGCAAGTGGTGATGCCTCCTCAACTGGCCTAAATAAAGCTGGCACATGTATAGATGTCCAGAGGGATGGTCCTACCCTTCAGACCCAACCCACAGACCCAGAGCACAGCACACGCCCAGTAGATCATAGAATCAGTGCAGGTGGCACTGGGTGGGAGGCAGTCTTGCCAGTATCTTCTGGAAGCAGGACAGCGGGAAGAAGCCAGGAGGGAGCACTGAGTCTACCCAGCAGGAGCTAGGAGCCTGGACCATGAGGCCAGGGAGATAAGCATATGTCCAGGGGTTGTAGGGTTCCAATGGGACACACATGCAACATGAAGATGGGGCACAGATGTTCAAGTGCAGAGCAATAAGGGTCCCTGAGAGGTGTGCAATATCCTGACAGGTATTAATGGCTTGGTCCAGGGATAAAACCTATAGGTGGGGATCAAAGAAAGGCAAAGGCTGAGAACAAGACAAAATCTGAGAGATGTCAGTGTCCCAGACACAGACCAAGGGTAGGAAAAATCTCTGGGAGGCTTGAGGTCAGTCAAGGCCTTCCATAGGTCAAGAGAAGCTGGAACCCAGAGTTAGAGATTCACTGTAGAACAGGGGTCCCCAGCCTCCAGGATCTAATGCCTGATGATCTGAGGTGGAGCTGATATAATACAATTAGAAATAAAGTGTGCAATAAATGTAATGCACTTGAATTATCCCCCTTTCCCAGCCCATGAAAAAATTGTCTTCCACGAAACCGGTCCCTGGTGCCAGAAGGGTTGGGGACCCCTGCTGTAGAGACTGTGGGGGCAAAAGAAGATAGAAAGGTTGATCGTAGAAATGGGATGAATGCCTCGGTTCTGTAATCCAGGACACTTGAGATGGTACCACAACCAGACAGATGAAATCCCAAGTCAACACATCACAGACCCCAGGCTCCTTACAGAGCACTAGCCTGGAGCTGGATGTGGTCCCTGAGACTGGAAGACCAGTCCAGTCTCAAGGACCTGCAAGGGTTAAATAGTTCAGTTACAGGGGAGGGCTACGGGAGCCAGGATCTGAGCAGGCAGCCCATCTCATCACTCTCCTTCTGTCCACTGTGATATCAACTAAAGATCAGCCATCTGTGGAAATCCAATAGACATATAACATGGACATGTCAAGTAAATCAATCTCCAATTGACCTGGACCAGCCATTTCTGCTTCTAGCCCTGAGTGGGTGCCACTCAGGAGCTGGCTGACAGCACACACCACAATGTCATGACCTTCCTGCAGGCTGCCCGGGACTCCAAGTCCACTGTGCCAAGCTGTTCTTCCTGGGACTGCAGGGGCTTCAGGGTGTATGCACAGTCTGACAAGAGTCCAAGCCTTACCAAGGGGAACTTCAGGCTAGAAAACATGCCCCATGCCATGTCATGCCAGTGTCCTTAGCATGCTCAGAGGACAATTCAATGACTACCAAGAGCAAGCAACCCAGCTTTTGACCATCAGGAGTTAAGCCACCAATCTAGAAATCACTGCTCCTTCCTCAGAAATGTCTGATGGCTCCCCATCACCTGGGCAGGAAACTAGAGGACCGAATCCCCAGCATTGGTCCTGAGGCTGCCCTCCTCCATGCTGCCTCAGTCAGTCAGTCAGTCAGTTCATTCGCTCAGTCGTGTCCGACTCTTTGCGACACCATGAACCACAGCACGCCAGGCCTCCCTGTCCATCACCAACTCCCAGAGTTTACCCAAACTCATGTCCGTCGAGTTGGTGATTCCATCCAGCCATCTCATCCTCTGTCATCCCCTTCTCCTCCTGCCCTCAATCTTTCCCAGCATCAGGGTCTTTTCCAATGAGTCAACTCTTCGCATGAGGTGGCCAAAGTATTGGAGTTTCAGCTTCAGCATCAGTCCTTCTAATGAACACCGAGGACTGATCTCCTTTAGGATGGACTGGCTTGCCATGCTGCCTAACTCTGGGCTAATACCAATGTAGCCATTCAAGAGACTGGGAAGTCCCCTTTGCTACCATGAGTTGGGATCTCTGGCCTGGACATAAGGCCTTATTCCCATCTGTTCCTTCTCCAAGGGCAGGGCTCTGCAGTGACATCCAAAGAAGACTGTGGTTCAGGAAGATGAGTCACCTTCATACTCATAAGTATATTGAGGGCTTGGCACTGGGGAAGGACTCCACAGGCTGAGAGGTAAACTAATGAATCGATAAAGAAATGAAGACACACATATATGGGACTCATCCTTATCCATAGAGTTTGCTAAGAAAATGTGTCCAGAGGAGATTTTTTTTTTTTTCTTTTTTTCTTGAGCCCAGTACCCAGACCTTGACACTCATCTATTCTTCTAGGCTGAACTGGCCTCTAGGGAGGGTTATCACTGTCCCAGTGATATTTCAGGCCATCTCTGAGTGGAGATGCCCTCACTTCTTGGTGGGGCTAACAGATGCTACTAAAACCACCCACCTTGTCAAGGTGTTGTGTGCTGTTCAAGTGGATAGGATAGTAGTCAGAATTAGTTTTGTCTCCCAATTATTTTCAGCTTTCCACTTTTAATTACACAGTGGACTGTGTTTCCTGGCTTCCTGTTGGTTGGGTGGGACTGTGAGATTACTTCTACCCAGTGAGAAATAATATATATACCTCCTTTGAGGCTTAATGTGAGAACCTCCAGATCTCTTCCTCCTGGGTGTGACTGGCATCATTTGAGATAGTGGTGCTACTTCATCTGCTTGGGCCCATATGAACCTATGAGGACCACCATCCTCTGTAGCCTCCTCCTCTGGGTAACCCACAGTGGAAAATGGTGTTGAGTGAGAGAGATTCATTGGAAAAGACCCTGATGCTGGGAAAGATTGAGGGCAGGAGGAAAAGGGGATGACAGAGGATGAGATGCTTGGATGGCATCACCGACTCAATAGATGTGGGTTTGGGTGGACTCCGGGAGCTGGTGATGGACAGGGAGGCCTGGAGTGCTGCGGTTCACGGTGTCGCAAAGAGTCGGACACGACTGAGCGACTGAACTGAACTGAACTGAGAGAGATTTACGTCTTTGTTATTTTAACTAACTGATATTACAGGAGTTGTTTGTTACTGCAACATAGCCTAGCCTGACTTGAGTGATACAGACGCTGAGGAGGTCACAGTCTCTGTAAATGCGTGACTGACTGATCACAGCTAGTTATTGCTGGGCATAAGACTCTTCTTTGAGTCCCAACCACACTTACAAAAGTGTCTATTATGAGAACCACAACTGCTTTGCTTCCATTCTAAGATTCTTCCATCCTCAAGGATACCAAGGGCCCACTTTTTAAAACTGGGGAATAATCGCTTTGCAGTGCTGTCTTAGTTTCTGCTGAACAACAAAGTGAACCAACTATAAGAATTATAGTTGATTATATTCTTATATATAAGTATACATACATCCCCTCCCTCTTGTATGGGAGCACCAAACTGAGCTCCCTGCGTTATATAGCTGCTTCCCACGAGCTCCCTCGCTTACACATGATAGTGTATATATGTCAGTGCTACTCTCTCAATGCATCCTACCCTCTCCCTCCCCCACGGTGTCCATGGGTCTGTTCTCTGTGTCTCAGTCTATCTTCTTGCCCAAGGGCCCATTTTTAGTGAGCTCCATACACAGTATTCTTGGCCCAGAGGGGACTATCCATAAAGCATTTTAAAAAGCTTCTGGCATTTCCATTACTATCTCTTCTTCAAGGCAAGGGAGACAGGAGCCTTTGGGGTCTTGTCAAGGGATATAACAAGAAGGTGAGTCTTTGAATTTCCTTCTCTGCAATGGTGCAGAGCTATCTGGCCTTTTGGTTCCACCTAGCATGTGCCAGGGAGAAGGCAATGGCAACCCACTCCAGCACTCTTGCCTGGAAAACCCCGTGGACAGAGAAGCCTGGTAGGTTGCAGTCCATGGGGTCACAAAGAGTTAGACATGACTGAGCAACTTCACTTTCACTTTTTACTTTCCTGCATTGGAGAAGGAAATGGCAACCCACTCCAGTGTTCTTGCCTAGAGAATCCCAGGGATGGCGGAGCCTGGTGGGCTGCCGTCTATGGGGTCGCACAGAGTCGGACACGACTGAAGTGACTTAGCAGTAGCAGCAGCACATGCCAGTCCTCAGGAGAAAGTTTCATTAATAAAAGAATCCAATTGTTGGAACCCAACTAGCTGTCCAAGAAGACACACAGCGGGTACAGAATCTGATGGGCTCACCTATGACATTATGTCTGCCTCATGTAAAGTTATATTTCACCCTCATTAGTTAACTCTCAAATCGTATGCCCCAAGTTACCCCAAATGGTGGAGCTACAATACTTCCAGGCACAATCTTTTCTTTTGTATCCTGATTATCCATTTCACCCCAGGCCATGTCAAGTCTAACTCCTGCTTATTCAGAGACGAACAGTGAGGTGGGTTCAAACTGTCAGCCTCTTCTACAAGCAACTCAGGGGCAGGATGAGAGTGTATTTCAGAAAGGATTGCAGAGTCAGGGTCCTCAAGTCCTCTGGTGCTCAGAGCTCCGCATCCCTGTATCATAAACTCCTCCTTCATGCCCCGGATCCTTGAGATTGTGAATTATGGAGTGCTGTCATTAAGAAACAAGAGACACAATCTTCAGAATTTGTAAAGGTGCTTCAGTCACAGATGAGATATTATTTACTTTAAGGATAGATTTTTGTTTGAGCTTAGGGTAGGACCTTGTTTATGCTATCAGATGCTCTGCCAAGGACCCATCACGTCCACAGCTCGCCTCCTTCCATGCTCTGCGGCAGGGCTGCTGGTCCCCAGAGCTGCACCTTCACTGGGCTTGTGGCATCTCAGGTAAGCACACCAGGTAACTGAGTCAATTCTCCCTCTCTGTCTGTTTATGCATTCCATCTGGGCCCATGACCAATTCCACATATCCCGAGGGCCTGCTGCCAACAACTAATTTCTGGAACCAATTTCTATATCAGCCCAGATTTTGCTGCAACAACAGAAACCAATTTTGACTGATTTAAGCAGGGGGAGAAAAAGAAGGAAAAAGAAAACAACACTATGGAAAGAAGGGAGTCTGTGTGTGTGGCTGACTGGAAGGATCCTGAGGTAGCTCACAGAACCAAGGAAGGAAAAGCCAGCTTCAGAACCTGGGGTGTAGGACTAGGCTGTTCCACACACCTCGGCAGCAGCAGGAACCAGAGTCCTTCTCAGACTGAGACAGGGGAACTGGAGCCCTTTGCTGCAATGCTGCAGCGCCTGCACCTGGACACAGCTCAAGCAACGAAACAAAAAGAGACTACATGGGACTAAAAACAACTGCATGCTTGGGCAGTTGAGGCAATTCTGGACAAAAGATACAAAAAGACCAAAAACCTACTGCCACCTGAAGAGCCAGGAGCAAAATCAGGGTGCAGGGAGCAAAAGCAGGATACTGAACATGCCCCCTGCACTCAACACCACCAAAGAAGAGAGCAAAACACCTAAGCCATCCCTACCCTCATGCCACAGAAGGAACCAGTTCGCCACCCCTCAGTGAATGAGCAAGCAAAGGAAACTGTCGTTTGTTCTCGCTCCCCGCAGCTGCAGCAGGGACCCCAAAAAAGCCTTGCCTGAATTTCTTGCCTGGCCTCTAGTCAACTTCTGTTGATTGGGAAGGCCAAGAACCCTGGTCGGTATCAGGATGTCATATGCAACCCTTTATCTTCTTTGCCCCACAATTGTATTTTCCATGATAGGATTTGAGATTAGCCCAGCTTGATTCCCAGGTCCAGTCCTAAGAAGAGTCAGAATCTGTTACCAGCAGAAGGGAGAGAAACAGGTGTCTGTGTAGAAATGACTTGACCCTTCACTCAGCCCAAAGCCACACAGCCCTTTCTCCTGAGTGCTCTTCCCACTGAGCAAGTGATATGAGGGGGATCAGGGCAAGACTGGGCCATGAGCAGACCCTTGTCTAGAGGAAAGTTTGGCATCTCTGAGACCCTAGACATGGGACCTGTGGGCCGCTGTTCTGCTCTTGCCCAGAAGGAATTCCTCTAGGCTTCTCTTCCTCAGCCTCCCAGATTCTTGTGCATTCACTATAGAACAAGTTTGCCCAACATCACAGGAGCCTGGAAAAGGGACACAGACCAGGTGGGATTCTTCCCCTAGATGCAGGAGCTCTGCATTCTTTTTCTCTTTTCTATCCCTGCTAGGAGATAGTAGTCAGGAAATGTACCCTTGTCTATTTCCACTGGGTGGAATTAACATGCCCCTGGTTGAACCCCCTTAGCACACTTGGAAAATGAGTGGGTTTCACTGAAGAAACCCTTTCAACACTTTACCAGAAGCAGCCTCTCTTGGGAGGAATGAACCTCTCTTGAGTTCACTGACAGTTTGAAATCTCCTCCCTACACATGTGAAAACTCCCTCAACCAACCTAGACTACAGTAGGACTGGGCTCTAGGGAGAACTATGCTTTGGAAGGCAAATGCCCGTACAACTTCATATCCCAACCTGAAAGCACTTTGGCAACAGGCCTGTGAGTTTCCAGAGGTCTTGTTGGCATGACCAGAAGATACATCCCATATGACCAAATGTCCAGTTTACTACAGGGTGGGGTTGATCCTCACACCAATCCAGCCTCTTACAAGGGCTACCGTTACCTTCCATGGTGGGGCTGACAGGGCACAAGTAGGCCCTTTTCCAGGAATCCGTGACTAGGCATTTACTTCCTGGCATGAGCAGACTCTCAGATAGCTGACCTGACCCTTCTCTCCCCTCACAATGCTCCCCCTGCTTCCTGCCTGGTCCCTGTCTACACTCAACTTCGCTCTCCCCTTCACACTTGGCTCCATCACCATCCACCATTTACTTTCCAAACCTATCTTCTTTGGCTCCCTCCTCACTTCATCTTCAACCTCTCTCTCTGGGAGTACTGGCTACCTCCCTGTGCCCGTCTCTCCTGTATTTCTCTTAGATCTCCTTAGCATTTTTGTGCAATTATTTGCTTAACCTCCTGCCTTCTCCTGTACACTGTGAGTTCCTCCAGGGCAGGCACCTACGTCTCTTTATCTGAGAGCCCAGAGTTGGTGTGAAAGCCATTCCAAGCAAGCCCTGGATGAATGGTACGTGGGTGCAGCCTGCGTTCTGTACCCTTAGGAGAACACTGTGGGGCAGACACCTGCACAAGCCCAGCCTCCCTTCTTCGGTCTAACTGACTCCACGCTCAGCCTTCTAGAGCCTCTCTCCCGAGGCCACTTTGTAGATCTTCAAATAGTTTCAAGGTTTGATTCTCCACCATCAGTCTTCTCATATTGTCTCTGCTGACAGAGAAGAGTGGTTGGGGGAAAAGTTACAGAATGCATCTTTCTGCTTTTAGTGAATTCCAAATTTGTTAAAGCCTGATATGAGAACAAGCTGGGAAGCAGTATCAGCTGACAGAATGAGGCAGGTAGACTGGCCTGGGTCTCCCTACTTGTTCCACAGCCCCTTGCCTTCATCATAGGTTTTTCCATATGTGAAAGAAGCAAGACTTCTGCAGAGGCTTGATATGAACTGTGATGGAGTAAAATAGGTTAAGCACTTAGCAGTGCTTGGCTAATGCTAGGCATGACTGTCCCAAGTTTGAGCAATAAAATAGCTGGCTAAATGAGAATTTTCAGGAAGCATCTACAAATATATATAAAAGTCTAGGAAAATCAGCAACATGAAATCTGAACAGGAGCTTATAAGAGGATGCCATGAGCTCATTATACTTTGTATCAGAAGTTCTTTATCCCCTGCAAAAGTCAGTGAACCTACCACTCCAGAGGAAGACCCAGCCTGGGGTGCTGAGGGCTGAGAGTGCCTATCGATGCTTATTAAGAAGCAGCCTTAGACCAACCATATGCATACTACATGATGCAGCAACTTCATCCAACAGAAACACATCTGTAAATTCACCAAAATCATGTACGTTATTGTTATTCATAGCAGCAGTGTGCATGACAACCTAAAATTTGAATCTAACTACATGACCATTAGCAGAAAAATGGACAGCAATAGTAGTGCATGCAGTCAAAGGAATACTGCACATCAGTGGACACATCAATGGGGATAAATGAACTATAACCACTTGTCAACGTGGGTGAATCCTACCTCACGATGCTGAGTGAAAGATGTCAGGCACAGAGGATGACATGCTCTGTGATTCTATTTACAAAAATTCAAAAGCAAGTGAATCACATATATGCTGTTAAAAGTCAAGTGAGTGTCCATTGACAGATGAACGGATAAAGAAAATGGGATCTATATATACAACTAAATACTATTCAACCATGAAAAAGAAGAAAATCCTGCCACTTGTGACAACATAGATGGACCTCAAGGGCATCATGCTAAGTGAAATGTTAGAAAGAGAAAGACAAATACTGTGTGATTTCATTTATATATGGAATCTGGAAAAAAAAATAAAAGCTCATAGAAACTCACTGAGGTCACATTTGTGGTTACCAGAGGCGGGAAGTAGGTAGTGGAGGAATTGGATGAGGGTGGTCAAATGGTACAAACTTCCAGTTATAAGACAAATAAGTTTTGGGGAGGTAATGGTGCATTGTATAGTTAACAATATTGTATTATGTATTTGAAAGTTCCTAAGAGAGTAGATCTTAAAAGTTCTCATCATACGGAGGTGATGGATGTTATCGAAACTTAGTGTGCTGGTCATTTTGCAATGCATATATGTATCAGATCTTTATGTTGTATACTTTAAACTTATACAGTGTTATATGTCAATTATATATCAACAAATATGGAAATGTTTGAAAAGATCAAGAGAATTGTCACCTTGGAAAGAGGAAGTATTGACAGGAAAGAGAGCTAGTAATGTTTTGCTTCTTGATCTGGGTGCTGGTTATGTGCATATGACAAGATGATGAAAATTCACTAAACTGGATACTTATTATTTGTGATTGTCTTCTATAGGTATGTTGTACTATGATTTTTTTTTAATTGCTAAAATGGTGCCACACATCTCTGGGCCTGCATGCATGCTCAGTCGTGTCTGACTCTGCTCAGTCATGTCTGACTCTGCAACCCCATGGACTGTAGCCTGCCAGGGTCTTTTATCCATGGAATTTTCCAGGCAAGAAAAGACTGTTTCTTCACAGCAGCAGTCCCCTTCTGTTACGTGACTTCATCCATACTTTTGCCTCGAGATCTACCAAGGAAAAGTTTACTTGCATAGTCAATTTATTAATAATTTGGGTAAATGACATCATAGTCATTGCTTAGAATTTCAGCACAATGTCTGGTCAGGGAACTATTGTAAATACCTTAAAGTGAAATAGTCTCACAGTCATGTCCAACTCTTTGCGACCTTGTGGATTGTAGCCCACCAGACTCCTCTGTCCTGGGAATTCTCCAGGCAAGAATACTGGAATGGGTTGTGATTTCCTTCTCGAGGAGATTGCCCTGATCCAGAGATTAAACCCAAGTCTCTTGTGTCTCTTGCATTAGCAGGAGGACTCGTTACCACTGTGCCAACTGGAAAGCCAGTGTTGCCGCGTATGCACACAAAAAAGGTGGGCTATGGCAAGGCCTCTGAAGGGGTTGTCACATAGGATGTCTGGTTGAGTTGGAGTTCCCATCTGTGGCAGTGTGATACTCACTCCATATAAAATTCTCTTGATGGATAACACAACATCTGATTAACTTCCTGACTTTTGAGATGAGTTCTGATTTGAGGATTCCCTTAAAACTGCACTGGGCTGTGGATTGTGATCCTTGTGAAACACCTTATTCCACATAATCAGGCAGGTCTGGCCCCAAGTCTATTTAATAACTCTAGAGAAGATCCTCCTTGGCTCCCCCAGATTTTAGCTACATCAGCCCATTGAATGTATCCTCACTTTGGTGCCAGATCTGCCTCAGGTAAACCAGAGGCCTAGGAACTTCAACTGGAAACACTCTGTGATGTCCGTTCCCTTTGACTGAAAACACAGGTAAAGATAACCTGAGACCTAGAAGCACGTATTGATCTTGTCATCAACTGTTTACACCAAAGACAGAAATCAAACCTGGCGCAAGCTGTACAACTTCATTACTGACCCAAGCCTATTTAATTCTCTTTCAAAGACTTTACTGCAAGAATCAGACTACAAGAAATGCCCTTATTCCTCACAAACTCACCAATATCATAAGTTATCTGTGCCCTATACCCTATATCTACATTCTGAGAGCTTTAATTTCTTATTTTTTTAGATAAAGTTAATATTTATTTTAAGAATGTATTGATATTGTAGTACAATAGGCACAAGGAATTACTTTGTCTGATCTTTGATATAGATGATACAAAAATATTTAGTTTCCAAGAGTCATCAAAATTTTTTAAATGTATTTTTTAATCAGAGGAAAATTGCTTTACAATGTTGTGTTGGTTTCTGCCATACAACAAGGAGAATCAACCATAATTATATGGATATCCCCTGCCTCTTGAGCCTCCCTCCCCTCCCCCTATTCCACCCCTCTAGGTCATCACCTAGATGACCTAGAGAGTGCCAGCCAGGGCTGCCTATGTTACATACTAACTTCTCACCAGCTGTCTGTTTTACACATGGTGGTATATGTATGTCTATGCTACTTTCTCTGTTCATCCCACTCTCTCCTTCCCCTACTGTGTCCACAAATCCATTCTCTACATCTGCGTCTCCATTCCTTCCCTGCAAATAGGTTCATCAATACTACTTTTCTAGCTCCCCGTGTTGTACAGCTCTTCCCACTAGCTATCTCTTTGACACATGAGATCTCTTCTAGATTCCACGAATATGTGTTTCTTTCTTTCTGACTTACTTCACTTTGTATAACAGATTTTTGGTTAATCCACCTCACTAGAACTGACTCAAATTTGTTCTTTTTCATGGCTGAGTAATATTCCATCACATATATGTACCACATCTTCTTTACCCATTTGTCTCTCGTTGGACACCTAGGTTGTTGCTTCCATGCCCTGGCTATTGTAAATAGTGTTGCAATGAACACTGGGGTACATGTGTCTTTTAGAATTGTGACTTTTCAGGGTACATGCCTGGGGTTGCTGGGTCATATGGGAGGTTTATTCCTAGTTTTAGGAATCTAAAGGATTCCTAAAGGATTTAGGAATCTTCACCCTAATCTAAAGGATTGTAAGGAATCTACATACTATTCTCCATAATGGCTGTATTGGCTTATATTCCCATCAACAATTCCCTTTTCTCCATCCTCTCCCCCACTTATTGTTTGTAGATTTTTTTGATAATGGTCATTCTGACTGCTATGAGGTGATACCTCATTGTAGTTTTGATTTGCATTTCTCTAATAATTATGATGTTGAGCATCTTTTCCTGTGTTTATGGTCATCTGTATGTCTTCTTTGGAAAAATGTCTGTTTAGGTCTTTTGCCTATTTTTTGATTGGGCTGTTTGTTTTTCTGATACTGAGCTATTTGAGTTGCTTATATATTTTGGAGATTATCCTTTATCAGTTGTTTCATTTGCAATTATTTTTTCCCATTCTAAGGGTTGTCTTTTAATCTTGTTTATTGCTTTTAAGTTTAATTAGGTCACATTTGTTTATTTTTGTTTTTATTTTCATTACTTTAAGAGGTGGGTCAAAGAGGATCCTACTGTGATTTATGTCAAAGAGTGTACTACCTATGTTTTCCTTTAAGAGCTTTCTAGTTTCTGGCCTTGTATTCAAGTCTTTAATCCATTTTGAGTTTATTTGTGTGTGTGATGTTAGAAAGTATTCTAGTTTCATTCTTTTGTGTGTCGCTGTCTAGTTCTGCCAATACCATTTATTGAAGAGGCTGTCTTTTCTCCATTGTATATCCTTGCCTCCTTTGTCAAAGATAAGGTACCCATAGGTGTTTGAGTTTATCTCTGGGCTTTCTATCTTGTTCCATTTGTCTATATTTCTGTTTTTGTGCCAGTACCATAGTGTCTTAATGACTTTAGCTTTGTAGAATAGTCTGAAGTAAGGAAAATGGATTCTTCCAGCTCTGCTTTTCTATCTCAAGATAGCTTTGGCTATTCAGGGTCTTCTGTTTTTCCATACAAATTAGGAATTTTTTTTTGTTCTAGGTCTGTGAAAAATGCCATTGGTAGCTTGATAGGGATTGCACTGAATCTGTACATTGCTATGGATAAAACAGTCATTTTCACAATATTGATACTTCCAACCCAAGAACATGGTATTTCTCCTCATTTGTTTGTGTCATCTTTGATTTCTTGCCTCAGTGTTTTATAGTTCTCTGCATACAAGTCATTTGTCTCTTTAGGTAGGTTTACTCCTAGGTATTTTATTATTTTTGTTGCAATGGTGAATGAGATTGTTTCCTTAATTTCTCTTTCTGATTATTCATTGTTAGTGTATCAGAATGCAAGGAATTTCTGTGTGTGTGTATTAATCTTATATCCTGCAACTTTAGTATATTCACTGATTAGCTCTAGTAATTTTCTGGTGGCATCTTTAATGCTTTCTATGTGTGGGTATCATGTCATTTGCAAACAGTGAGAATTTTACTTCTTTTCCAATCTGGATTCCTTTTATTTCTTTTTCTTCTCTGATTGCCATGGCTAGGACTTCCAAAACTATGTTGAATAATAATGATGAGAGTGGGCACCCTTGTCTTGTTCTTGATCTTAGAGTAAATGCTTTCAGTTTTCCACCATTGAAAATAATGTTTGCTGTGGATTTGTTATATATGGCCTTTGTTATGTTGAGGTAGGTTCCTTCTATGCCTGTTTTTTGGAGAGTTTCTTTTTAAATCATAAATGGATATTGAATTTTGCCAAAACCTTTCTCTGCATATGTTGAGATGATCATACAGTTTTTAGCTTTCAATTTGTTAATATAGTGTATCACATTGATTGATTTGCATATACTGAAAAATCCTTTCATTCCTGGGCTAAATCTCACTTGATCTTGCTATACAATCCTTTTAATGCATTGTTAGATTCTGTTTTCTGAAATTTTGTTAAGGATGTTTGCATTTATGTTCATCAGTGATATTGACCTGTGATTTTATTTTTTGGTGGTATCTTTGTCTTGTCTGTTATCAGGGTGATGATGGCCTCATAGAATGAGTTTGGGAGTTTTCTTTTCTGTGTAATTTTCTGGACAAGTTCAAACAGGATAGGTGATAGCTTTTCTCTAAACTTTTGGTATAATTCACTTGTGAAGCCATCTGGCCCTAGGCTTCTGTGTGTTGGAAGACTAAGATCTCCAACCTCAGAGGTTCAGCTCAATCTCTTACTGTAGCCCCAAGACTTCCAATCTACATAGCACATAGGAGAAAGAAAGGGATAGAGGAAAAAGGGGTGGGGGGAAGTCAGCCAAATATACAAACAAAAAAAGAACAGACAGACAAAACCCCAAGACAAATGGTGAAAGCAACACTCAACAGACAAGAATACCCAAAGAATTTCACACACTCACAAAGAGAAAAGAAGAGAGAGAAAAAAAGAGAAAACAAAGAATAAAAACAGGAACCAAAGAGTAAAAGATCAACCAAACCAATAAACAAATCCCTATGTGAAAATGAATACTAAAAACTAGACTAGCAAAAATTTTACAAAATCCAAAACATAGGGGGGGAAAGAACAAGATGGTGGAGGAGTAGGCAGATGTGGAGTACACCTCTCTCCATGGATACATCAGGAATACACCTTCAGACACAGAAGTGCATGCAAAACACCAGCTGAGCACAGACAGGAGTACCTGACCAGTGGGAAAGAATATATAGAGCCATGCAAAACTTGGTAGGATGAAGGAACTAGGGGGGGAAACAGGAGTGTTAGTAGGAATGGACCTGCCCTTGGTGGGTGGGGAAACTGAAGCAGGGGTCCCATCCCTACAACAGGGTAGTTGTCTGAGTCAGAGGAGAAACATTAAAGGCTGAGAGTGAAACAGCTGATCTGTGGCAGCCTAAATTGAATGAGAATCACACAGCCTTTGCACAGCCATACACACCCTGGACAGGGATGCAGGTCCCCTAGAAGATGCACTGGCTGGGAGCTGGAGTTTAGGGATTATGAAGCAATCCCAGGGTGAGGGCTGCTGTTGACTGCAGAGAGACGAATCAGGTTGAGAGGCTGTGAGGAAGGAGATTGTGGTGAGAAGTGCCAGTGGAGGAAAGCCAGGCAGCTATGAAAGCAAGGCAATACTGCTGAGTCATGCCTAGGGGGTGGAGCCATCACCATAGCCTCTCTCTCCCCACAGGCCAGCACTGGCAGCTGAACAATAGAGAGGCTGGCCCATCAAGTGCCTGACACCAAACTACAGAGTAGAACAGCACCCAGGGTGCCCCTTTAAGTGCCTGACATGCCCGATCTACAGAGTAGGACCCCAGCTAGCGGGGGTGCCCCTCTATGTGCCTGATGTGCCAAACCACAGAGAAGGACTCCAAGCAAAGGAGCAGTCTAAGTGCCTGAATGGGTGGGGCTATGGAGAAAGACTGGTCAAAGAGGCCTTCTGATCACCAGCTACAGGAGGGTCGGGAAAAAGAAACAACCAATAGGGCCATAGCTCCTGCCTGAAGACAATCCGTGTCCCTTCACACTTGGTGCCACCTGGGTCGCTGCAGCTCAAACAGCTGTGCCACCTTCACGTTCAACCCTCACTGGGGCAGAGCTGCCACAGGCAAAAAAAAAAAAAAAAAAGTCTTGCATCTATGCATGCAAGGTTGCTTAGGTTATGTTCAACTCTTTGTGGCCCTGTGAACTGTGACTTGCCAGGCTTCTCTGTCAGAGGCGGTCTCCAGGCAAGAATACTAGAGTGTATTAGTGTATTGGCCAATACTGGTTGCCATACACTTCTAGAGCACTGTATTTCCTGCTGGCCCTAGCCATCAACTCCCCTGAGTATCTGGTGTAGCCAGAATCCCTGCAGACTCAAGCAGCTGCACTGCCTCCACAACTGGCCCTCACTGGGGCAGAACCAAGTCTTCCAGGGCAACCTCAGGAGCAAACCGCAGCAAACTGCATGTGGACGACCCACATGCAGAGGTGGAAGTAAAGCCACAGTGGAAACCCAGAGGCAGTGTGGCTAAGAAAGAAGACCCCAAACCTTCCCACTAGCTGTACAAGCTGCAGATTAAATCCACACAATCAACTAGGCAGACTCTGTGTCTATGGAATATATAAAAGGATATTGAGAGCTCTCACAAAAGAAAATGCACTAGTTCTGATAGCTGTGGACATTGGAGGCAAGAACATACAGAAGTAGGACCAGGTTAGAATCCGAGCTGCCCCCACGCCCCAGCAGGTCCAGAGAGCAGCACAGTGTTGGAGGGCATCCTAGGGAGGTGAGGTGGACTGTGACTCCCAGCGAGGGAAAGGACTCTGACAGCAGTGACTCAAGAAAAACTTTTATTATTCCTATGTTTTGACTTGTTCTGTAGATTCTTTTGGATTTTTTTCTTTCTTTTTTCTTTTTCCATTTTTCACCCCCTTTATTGTAGTTGCTAATTTTATTGGCACTCTGAAATCTAAATAAGCTTTTGAGTTGTTTTTTTTTTTTAATTCAGTCCAACTTTTTATTGTTGTCATAATCCTCTGCCTCTACATTGGGCTTTTGTAGTTCTATGGAGTTTTCCTTTTTTTCTTTCTTCTTCCTGTTTTTTTTCCCTTTTCTCTTTTATTTTAATTTTTAATTTTTAAAAACTATTATTGTTAGTCTACATTTATTTCTTTTTTAGCTTCTCCTACTGTTCTTTTCCACTTGCAGTCAATCTTTAATGTATATAAATCTTTATCTACCTCGATTTAATTTTGCATATCCATCCTTTCTTTCTTTCCTCTCAACATATTTGTTTTCATTGCTTTATTCCCCATTTGGAACCCTGATTTAGTTTTGTTTTCCAGTTTGTACTTTAGTTAGCTTTGTTCTTAACTGGTTGGTATAATTTTTGGTTTCTTTTATTTGATAGGTCAAACTATTGTGCTCTATTTTTGTTGGACTGTTTTGATTTTGTTTATGGGTGTTTATGTGTATGTGTATATTCCATTGTTTTAATTATTATTTGCCCGATTTTGTAACTGGCATTTGTTGGGTTCATATTTGGTTTCTTGTTTTAGGATATTTGTTTTAATCTCACTTAATGCCATAACAAACTGCTTGTGGAATCTTCATTCCTGATCAGAGATCAAACCCTGAGCCTTTGAAGTGGAAGCACTGATTTTCAAGACCCTAGACTACCAGAGAACTAACCCTAGGGAGTATAATATAGTGAGAATTCACACAAAGAAAACCACTTGAGTACAAGACCTGGCATCACCCAACCACCAGTAGCACTCTGTGCAGAATGCCTAATCTAAACAACAAAACAAAAATGCAAACCCAGTCATCAGCAGACAGGACTACCACCTCATTCAGCCTTGCCCATCAGTGGAAAAACAACAAAACAAAACAAAAAAACTCAGCACAATTCTCACCCTATACAAAGATTACACAAACCATTGCATCAAACTTAGGAGGGGAGAAACCAAAAGGAAGAAAGTATTCAACCTTGAAGCCTGTGAAAAGGAGACCTCAAACACAATAAATTTAAAAAAATAATGAAAAGGCAGAAAAATACTGCAGATATGAAGGAACAAACTAGAAACACTGAAGTTCAAATAAATGAAGAGGAAATAGGCAAACTACCTGGGAAAGAATTCAGAATCATGATCATAAAGATGATCAAAAACCTTGAAAACAAAATGGAGAAAATGCAAGAATCAATTAACAAAGACCTAGAAGAATTAAAGAATAAACATACAGAGACAAACAACACAATTTCTGAAATCAAAAATACTCTAGAAGGAATCAATAGCAGAATATCTGAAGCAGAAGAATAAATCAGTGAGCTGGAAGATAAAATGGTGGAAATAACTTCTGAGGAGAAGAATAAAGTAAAAAGAATGAAAAGAACTGAGGATAGTCTGAGAGATGTCTGGGACAGTATCAAATGCACCAACATTTGAATTATAGGGTTCCCAGAAGAAGAAGAGGAAAAGAAAGGGTACAAGAAAATTTTTGAAGAGATTATAGTTGAAAATTTTCCTAACATGGAAAAGGAAATATTCAGTCAAATCCAAGAGGCCGAAGAGTCCCATATAGAATAAACCCAAGGAAAAACACATCAAGACACATCCTATCAAACTAACAAAGATTAAAAACAAAGAAAGAATATTAAAAGCAGCAAGGGAGTAGCAACAAGTAACATAAAAGGGAAATCCCATACATTTAACTGTTGATCTTGTAGCAGAAACTCTGCAGGCCAGAAGGGAATGGCAGGATATATTTAAAGTACTGAAAGGGAAAAATCTACAATCAAGATTACTGTACCTGTCAAGGATTTCATTCCAAATTGATGGAGAAATCAAAAGCTTTTCAGACAAGCATAAATTAAAATAATTCAATACCACCAAACCAGCTTTACAACAAATGCTAAACAGATGTATATAGTCAAGAAATACAAGAGATGAAAAAGACCTGCATAATCAAACCCCAAACAATTAAGAAAATGGCAATAGGAACATATATATCAGTAATTACTTTAAATATAAGTGGATTAAATGCTCCAACCAAAAGACACAGACTGGTTGAATGGATATAAAAACAGTATTCATATATATATGAATCCAGCTGTCTACAGGAAACTCACTTCAGACCTAAAGACACATGTAGACTGAAAGTGAGAGGATGGAAAAATATATTCCATGCAAATGGGAAGCAAAAGAAAGCTGGAGTAGCAATCCTCATATCAGACAAAATAGACCGTAAAATAAAAATTACAAGAGATAATGAAGGACACTACATAATGATCAAGTTATCAATCCAAGAGGAAGATGTAAACATAGATATTTACATCTATGCACCCAACAGAAATGGTATGGACCTAACAGAATCAGAAGATATTAAGAAGAGGTGGCAAGAATACACAGAAGAACTGTACAAAAAAGATTTTCATGACCCAGATAATCATGATGGTGTGACCACTCACATAGAATCTGACATCCCAGAATTTGAAGTCAAGTGGGCCTTAGGAAGCATCACTATGAACAAAGCTAGTGGAGGTGATGGAATTCCAATTGAGCTATTTCAAATCCTAAAAGATGATGCTGTGAAAGTGCTGCACTCAGTATGTCAGCAAATTTGGAAAACTTAGCAGTGGCCACAGGACTGGAAAGGGTAAGTTTTCATTCCAATCCCAAAGAAAATTTTGACAAAGAATGCTCAAACTACCACACAATGCACTCATCTCACACGCTAGTAAAATAATGCTCAAAATTTTCCAAGTCAAGCTTCAGCAGTACGTGACCCGTGAACTTCCAGATGTTCAAGCTGGTTTTAGAAAAGGTAGAGGAACCAGAGATCAAATTGCCAACATTTGCTGGATCATTGAAAAAGCAAGAGAATTTCAGAAAAACATCTATTTCTGCTTTATTGACTATGCCAAAGCCTTTGACTGTGTGGCTCACAATAAGCTGTGGAAAATTCTGAAAGAGATAGGAATACCAGACCACCTGACCTGCCTCTTGAGAAACCTGTGTGCAGGTCAAGACGCTACAGTTAGAACTGGACATGGAACAACAGACTGGTTCCAAATAAGAAAAGGAGTACGTCAAAGCTGTATACTGTCACCGTGCTTGTTTAACTTGTATGCAGAGTACATCATGCGAAATGCTGGGCTGGATGAAGCACAAAGTGGAATCAAGATTGCCAGGAGAAATATCAATAACCTCAGATATGCAAATGACACCACCCTTATGGCAGAAAGCAAAGAAGAACAAAAGAGTCTCTTGATGAAAGTGAAAGAGGAGAGTGAAAAAGTTGGTTTAAAGCTCAACATTCAGAAAACCAAGATCATGGCATCCAGTCCCATCACTTCATGGCAGATAGATGGGGAAATAGTGGCTGACTTTATTTTGGGGGGCTCCAAAATCACTGCAGATGGTGAAATTAAAAGCCGCTTACTCCTTGGAAGGAAAGTTATGACCAACCTAGCATATTAAAAAGCAGAGATTACTTTGCAAACAAAGATCCATCTAGTCAAGGCTATGGTTTTTCCAGTAGTCATGTATGGATGTGAGAGTTGGACTATAAAGAAAGCTGAGTGCTGAAGAATTGATGCTTTTGAACTGTGGTGTTGGAGAAGACTCTTGAGAGTCCCTTGGGCTGCAAGGAAATCCAACCAGTCCATCCTAAAGGAGATCAGTCCTGAGTGTTCGTTGGAAGGACTGATGTTGAAGCTGAAACTCCAATACTTTGGCAACCTGATGCAAACAGCTGACTCATATGAAAAGACCCTGATACTGAGAAAGATTGAAGGCAGGAGGAGAAGGGAATGATAGAGAATGAGATGGTTAGATGGCATCATCAACTCAATGGACATGAGTTTGAGTAAACTCCAGGAGTTTGTAATGGACAGGGAGGCCTGCCATGCTGTGGTCATGGGGTTGCAAAGAGTCAGACATGGCTGCACAACTGAACTGAACTGAACCGATGCACCCAACACAGGAGAACTTCAGTGCATAAGACAAACACTAACAGACATAAAAAGAGAAATCGAAAGTAACTCAATAGTATTCAGTTCAGTTCAGTCGCTCAGTCATGTCCGACTCTTTACGACCCCATGAATTGCAGCACGCCAGGCCTCCCTGTCCATCACCAACTCCTGGAGTTTACTCAAACTCATGCCCATCGAGTTGGTGATGCCATCCAGCCATTTCATCCTCTGTCGTCCCCTTCTCCTCCTGCCCCCAGTCCCTCCCAGCATCAGGGTCTTTTCCATGAGTCAACTCTTCTGCTTATTTAACTTACATGCAGAGTACATCATGAGAAACACTGGGCTGGAAGAAGCACAAGCTGGAATCAAGGTTGCCAGGGGAAATATCAATAACTTCAGATATGCAGATGACACCACCCTTATGGCAGAAAGTGAAGAGGAACTAAAAAGCCTCTTGATGAAAGTGAAAGAGGAGAGTGAAAAAATTGGCTTAAAGCTTAACATTCAGAAAACTAAGATCATGGCATCTGGTCCCATCATTTCATGGGAAATAGATGGGGAGACAGTGAAAACAGTGTCAGGCTTTATTTTTGGGGGCTCCAAAATCGCTGCAGATGGTGACTGCAGCCATGAAATTAAAAGATACTTACTCCTTGGAAGGAAAGTTATGACCAACCTAGATAGCATATTAAAAAGCAGAGACATTACTTTGCCAACAAATGTCCATGTGGTCAAGGCTGTGGTTTTTCCAGTGGTCGTGTATGGATGTGAGAGTTGGACTGTGAAGAAAGCTGAGCACCAAAAAATTGATGCTTTTGAACTGTGATGTTGGAGAAGACTCTTAAGAGTCCCTTGGACTGCAAGGAGATCCAACCAGTTCATCCTAAAGGAGATCAGTCCTGGGTGTTCATTGGAAGGACTGATGCTGAAGCTAAAACTCCAGGACTTTGGCCACCTCAATAGTATTAGGAGACTTCAACACCTCACTCACACAAATGGACAGATCATCAAAACAGAAAATTAATAAGGAAACAGAAGTCTTAAATGATACATTAGATGAGAAGTATCTCATTGATATCTTTAGGACATTCCATCCAAATGCAGAAGAATGCACCTTCTTCTCAAGTGCACATGGAACATTTTCCAGGCTAGACCACATCTTGGGTCACAAATCAAATTTCAGTAAATTTAAGCAAATTGAAATCATATCCAGCATATTCTCTGATCACAATGACTAGATATCTCTGACTAGATATCAATTGCAAGAAAAAAAAAACTGTAAGAAACACAAACACATGGAGATTAAACAATACATCTTTAAATAACCAACAGGTTACTGAAGAAATCAAAAGGGAAATTAAAAAAAATTCTAGAAACAAATGGCAATGAAAACATGACAACACAAAACCTATGGGATACAGTGAAAACAGTTATAAGAGGGAAGTTTATAGCAACACAATTCTACCTCAAGAAACAAGAAAAACATCAAATAGACAACCTAATTTTACACCTAAAACAACAGGAAAAAGAACAAAAAAACCCCAACATTCGCAGAAGGAAAGTAATCATAAAGATCAGAGCAGAAATAAGTGAAAAAGAAATGAAACAAACAATAGTAAAGATTAATAAAACTAAAAGATGGTTCTTTGAGAAGGTAAGCAATATTGGCAAACCTTTAGCCAGACTCATCAATAACAAAGGAGAGAAGAATCAGATCAACAAAGTTAGAAATGAAAAAGGCGAGGTTACAGCAGGCAATGCAGAAATGCAAAGAATTGTAAGAGACTATTATGAACAAGTATATATATTATGAACAAGGCAATAAAATAGGCAACCTGGAAGAAATAGACAGATTCTTAGAAAAAGTTCAATCTTCCAAGACTGAATCAGTAAGAAATAGAAATTATGAACAACCCAATTACAAACACTGAAATTGAAGCTGTGATTAAAAATCTCCCAAAAAAACAAAAGCCCAGTACCAGATGGCTTCACAGGAGAATTCAGTCAAACATTTAGAGAAGATCTAATGCCTATCCTTCTAAAACTATTTCAAAAAATTTCAGAGGAAGGAACACTTCCAAACTCATTCTACGAGGTCACCATCCCCTGGATACCAAAACCAGACAAAGACAACACATAAAAGAGTAAACTACGGGCCAATATCACTGAAGGACATAGGTATAAAAATCCTCAACAAAAGTTAGCAAACAGAATTCGGCAACTCATCAAAAAGCTCATACACCATGATCAAGTTGGGTTTATTCCAGGGATGCAAGGATCCTTCAACATATGAAAATCAATCAATGTGATACATCATATTAAGAATTTGAAAGATAAAAACCATATGATAATTTAATAGATGCAGAAAAGCCTTGACAAAATTCAGCACCCATTTATGATTAAAACTCTTCAACAAATGGGCATAGAAGGAACCTACATCAACATAGTGAAGGCCATATATGATAAGCCTACAGCAAACATTATTCTCAATGGTGAAAAACTGAAAGCATTTTCCCTAAGATCAGGAACAAGACAAGGGTGTCCACTATCACCACTATTATTCAGCATAGTTTTGGAAGTCCTAGCTACAGCAATCAGAGAAGAAAGATAAATAAAAGGAATCTAGATTGGAAAAGAAGAAAGCTCTCACTGTTTGCAGATGACATGATACTGTACAAAGAAAAAACTAAAGATAGTATCAGAAAATTGCTAGACCTAATCAGTGAATTTAGCAAAGTTTCAGTATACAAAATCAATACACAGAAATCACTTGCATTTCTATATATTAACAATGAAAAATCAGAAAGGGAAATTAAGGAATCAATCCCATTCACCATTGCAACAAAAAGAATTAAATATCTAGGAATAAACTTACCTAAGGAGGCAAGATAACTGTACACAGAAAATTATAAGACACTAGTGAAAGAAATCAAAGACAATATAAACAGATGGAGATTTATTCCATGTTCCCAGGTAGGAAGAATCAAAATTGTGAAAATGACTATACTACCAAACACAATCTACAGATTCACTGTGAGCCCTATCAAATTACCAATGGAATTTTTCATAGAACTAGAACAAAGAATTTCAAAATTCATGTTCAAACACAAAAGACCCCAAATAGCCAAAGCAGTCTTGAGAAAGAAGAATGGAGCTGGAGGAATCAAGCTTTCTGACTTCAGATTATGCTACAAAGCTACAGTCATCAAGAGAGTATGGTACTGACATAAAAACAGAAATATAGACAAAAGGAACAAGATAGAAAGCCCAGAAATAAACCCATACACCTATGGGTACCTTGTTTTTGACAAAGGAAGCAAGAACATACAATGGGGCAAGACAGCCTCTTCAATAAATGGTGCTGGGAAAACTGGACATCTACATGCAAAAGAAAGAAATTAGAACACTTCCTAACACCATACACAAAGATAAACTCAAAATGGATTAAAGACTTACATGTAAGACCAGGAAGTGTAAAACTCTTAGAGGAAAACATAGGTAGAACACTCAATGACATAAATCAAAGCAAGATCCTCTATAACCCACCTCCTAGAGTAATGGAAATTTAAAAAAAAGTAAACAAATGGGACCTGATTAAACTTAGAAGCTTTTGCACAGCAAAGGAAACTACAAGCAAAGTAAAAAAGACAACCCTCAGAATGGGAGAAAATAATAGCAAATGAAACAACTGAAAAAGGATTAATATCCAAAATATACAAGCAGCTCATACAACTCAACACCAGAAAAACAAACAACCCAATCAAAAACTGGGAAAAACACCTGAACAGACATTTCTCCAAAGAAGACATACAGATGGCTAACAAACACATGAAAAGATGCAAATCAAACTACAATGAGATATCACCACACATAGGTCAGAATGACCATCATCAAAAAGTCTACAAACTACAAATGCTGGAGAGGGTGTGGAAAAAGGGGAATGCTCTTGCACGGTTGGTGGGAATGTAAATTGATACAGCCAGTATGGAAGATGGTATGGAGATTCCTTAAAAAAAAATAAGGAATAAAACCACCACATGACTCAGCAATCCCACTCCTAGGCATATACCCTGAGGAAACCAAAACTGAAAAAGATACATGTATCCCATTATTCATTGCAGCACTATTTATAATAGGTAGAACATGGAAGCAACCTAGATGTCCATCAACAGATGAATGGATAAAGAAGTTGTGGTACATATACACAATAGAATATTACTCAGCCATAAAAAGGGACACATTTGAGTCAGTTCTAATGAGGTGGATGAAATTAAAACCTATTACACAGAGTGAACTAAGTCAGAAAGAGAAAGATAAATATTGTATTCTAAAGCACATATATGTAATGTAGAAAAATGGTACTGAAGAATTTATTTGCAGGCAGCAGTGGAGAAACAGACATAGAGAATAGACTTATGGACACGGGGAGAGAGGAGGAGAGGGTGAGATGTATGGAGAGAGTAACATGGAAACTTACATTATGAAAGGACATGTAAAATAGATAGCCAACAGGAATTTGCTATAAGGCTCAGGAAACTCACACAGGGGCTCTGTATCAACCTTGAGGGTGGGATGGGGAGGGAGATGGGAGGGAAGTTCAAAAGGGAGGGAATATATGTATAATCATGGTTGGTTCATGTTGAGGCATGACAGAAAACAAAATTCGGTAAAGTAATTATCCTTCAATTAAAGAATAAATAAATTTAAAATAAACAAACAAACAACAACAACAACAACAAAAACCACCTTCTGAACTCACAGGGGGTAGGGGGTGGTGTGCAAATAGCATCTTGGCTGGGAAGTGTTGGTTGACAATGATCTCTGTGGTGAATTCTCTCCATTTTGTCTTCTGAGCACTTGTTTCTCTGTTCTGTCTGAGGTTCCAAAATTTCCCTCATCCCTGTCCATGAGGAGGTTTCCAAGGTGTGGAAACTTTTCCTCCTTCACATCTCCCTCCCTGAGGTGCCCATCCCAAGTCCTTTGTCTCTTTATTTTCCTATGTTTTTATCCCTACCTCATTCTGTGGAGGTTAGCTTGCCTTTTTGGAAGTCTGGGGTCTTCCATCAGGGTTTAGAAGGTGTTCTGCAATTGTTCCACATACAGATGTAGTTTTGATGTAATTATGGAGAGGAAAATGAACCCCCTGTCTTACTCCTCCACCATCTTGAAAATTTTGTGAGAGTTTGTAGATGATTTTAATTTATTTTTGTCTGCTGAAGCAGAAGATGGCCAGCATCTTTTGTCTAAAGATGGTGTTGCATACTCAGGAGGAATCTCAGGAGGCAGGTTCCATCTGCAAGAACAGCTGATGACTAGTTGTGCTTGTGGCAGACACTGCTGGTTTGTAACCCCTGCAGCTAGTTCCATTCCTTTTCTCCTTTGCCACTTGTCACTACAAGAATGTCTGTGTGCTAAGTCGTTTCAGCCATGACTGACTCATTGTGACCCTATGGACTGTAGCCTGCCAGACTCCTCTGTATATTGCATTCTCCAGGCAAGAATCTTGGAGTGGGTTGCCATGTCCTCCTCCACTAAAAGAATAGAAAGGGTTAAATACTTTGCCTCTAGTAGCCATACTACACTGATACAGCCAAGGAGACTTAGCAGAAATTTTCCAGAATGTTGTTTCATTGATTGATGGGAAAGATAGCTGGCATTTCCTTTATTGTTTGTTCCTGCAATGACTGTGAATGATGTCTGGAAATGCTAGCAGCCATCTTGCCACTGTACCGTAAAAGTCAACCTGCTAAGGATGGTGAAGAGGAAAAAAAGAAAGAGCAAGGAATGCCTACTTGCAAACAAGAAGGAACACTGCAGAAATAAAACCCAGAATCTTTGGTATAACCATAATGTACACAATATGGACAGTAAAATTGTGGGAATCTACTTGCTGTGAGTGCCAGCATATCATGCAGAACTATCTGTAAAGTAGGACCTAAGTTTAGGGGGCCAATTGTTCACAGGGAATTTCCCATGATGCTACAGATGTGTGTGGAGGGAGAAAACAATATAGCTCTGTACAAAGGAGTCTAGGTCATCAGTGAATTTGACTTGCTTGGACCTGCAGGACCTGCATGAGCTTGATCACTTTATCACTTATGTTTTCACTTGATAATAAATTGCTTTTATGCATGCCTAACCTTATAACTTGAAGGGTTTGGTAATACTCAGTTTAGGATGAACACGCTTAGAGTTCCATGATCACACAGTCAGGCATTACCTGGGCTAAACAGCAAGCAAAAAGTTATTTCACAAAGATATACTTACCTATAGAAGAGAGAAGAGTTTTCTTCCAAAATCTTAAGGCTCAACGCAGTGATTCTTGCCAGAGGACATAAAGAGCAACAGAAACTTAGCATGACGTTGGATCGCTAGGTCACAGGGACCAAACATCAGAGTAGCTTGCCCTGAAGCCTGGGTTCTTGCAGAGTTTTGTCTTTCTCTGAATCCTATTTAAAACTTTCAGTTTTTTTGATAAATAGGTCTGAACATCACACTCAAATGTGGTATAGATCACCTCCAATATTCAAAGAAGTCCAAAAAATGCACTATATATTTGAAGTGACGAGTGAAGAAAAGGGAAGAACCTACAACCAAGAGTACCCAGACTCATTCAGATTTGATGGAGAAATCAAAAACTTTCCAGATAAGCAAAAGTTGAGAGAATTCAGCACCACCAAACCAGCTTTACAGCAAATGCTAAAGGAAATTCTCTAGGCAGGAAACACAAGAAGAAACACTTACACAAAATAAACCCAAAACAATTAAGAAAATGGCAATAGAATCTTACATATCAATAATTTACCTGAAAATGGATTAAATGCACCAACCAAAAGACACAGACTGAGCTGATGAAAACATGAGCATGTATGCACTTCCACTTACCAGATCACTTTACTTAACTCCTCAAATTGTATGTAATTATTTTATATTGTTAGGTTAATCATGTTTTGATTATGGCTTGCAATTGTAATTATCTTCTATTTTTTGTGTGGCTATTGATTATGAAAACTTATAAACACCTTTTACTATTGTGATTATGTAACTATTATTCACTTAATACTATTGTATTATGATTGGTCAACAGAAAATAATAGAATTCTATATCACTAAGACTACCATTTAATAGAAAACTTGTAATCATTTTTAAAAATCTAGATGTATATCAGAATTTTCTTGTAATTTTTTGAAAAGTACAAATTGCTTTTTTTCTCCAAAGATTTAAAAATGGACAATTAATTTCTAAATACATGGAGTTTTTAAAGTATCTTTGATCTTTGATATTAATTTCTCATTTTTATATTAATTTTTCACTTAAATGCTTTCTTCTCTGCAATCACCCTCTGTGTTTTTTAAGTCTTTAACTTTATTAAGTCTTTCAATGGCTAAGTCAAATATCTCTCTTGGTAAACGTCACATTGCACCTGAAAATATATGGATTATTTTCAAATATCTCTTGATATTGATTTCTAACATAATTCCACAGTAATTAAAAGACTCTGTATGATTTCAATACCTTTATCCTGTAAAATTTTTGCACCTTGTTTTATGTCCCTGGATATGTTCCAATGTCTCTTAGTTTATAGTCTGTGGTAACATGAATAGAATTTGTATCCTAGTCCATGTGAAAACTGTATAAATCTTATTAATAATTATGTTATTATGTTGAATTGATTCATGGTGCTTTTCAGGTCTATTGTATCCTTCTACTTTTCTGTATGTTCATTCTATTAATTTTTGAGAGTTTGATATTGAAACTCCAACTAAAAATCTTAATTTATCTACTTAAACAATACTTGTACAGTAGAACTACATGTAACTTTGTTCTGCATTTGCCAAGTCTCCTGTCAATGTGTTGTTATACTTTCATAAATTAAAAAATAAAAAAGAAAGGAAAAAAAACCCAAAGAAGTCCAAAAAATGTTTCCTCTTCTTAGAAGTACAATGAAGGTTATATCCCACATGTCCCAGCTCATAGGAGCTCTAGACTTGTTACTGAAGTTGTAGGCCCTTGACATTTTACGGGATTTATCTCCAAGCCTCTGACACCAAGGTTTCTTTCTAAAATTTTAAGGTACTTTGTACTTTCTGATTTTCAGAACTGGCAGTGATCAGTGTGGTATTCTATAGAATGTCAAGATGACTGATTCTCTGGATTACATGGCAAAGAGTAGGAGAATTGATATAGTCTAGTCGAAGGTAATCAGGAAGATATCCTGCAGTCTAGCCCAGTGAAAAAGAACCACTTCTAGTAGCTCTTGTTAACTGATACAATGCTAAGAGCACTTGCTTACAAATAGCTGTGTAATAGGTTCCAGGGATTGTGTCGATTTGTTCCAGGAGAAATTCAACATCTGGAACAGCTGCAGTAATTTGTGCCAGTGCATAATTAAATTTACAATACTCCACAGTCCCTCTCCAAGATCCATCCACCTCCTGCACACGCCAAGCAGACCAAACTCAACAGGAGTTGAGAAAAATGGCCACTGTGTGTCAGTCAAGTTTTTAACAGCAGCCCTGATCTGTGCAGTTTCCCCTGAGGTACGAGTTTGCCTCAGGACCCAGTCATTTCAGTCATGTCTGACTCTTTGCGACCCCATGGACTCTAGCCCGCCAGGCTCCTCTGTCATGGGATTCTCCCAGCAAGAATACTGGAGTGGGTTGCCACTTCCTTCTCCATTGCCTTGGGCTAACTATCCTAATAAGAATGATAAGTTCCAGAAGCTTCTTCTTGGCCTTTCCTACTACAAGAGTCTTTATTTCTTAAATCAGATAGCCAACATGGGAGTCCTACTGGTGGTTGATTATGTCTATCCTAATTGTATATTAAAGAATAAGGAAAATGAATAAACATAAAGGACTTCCAGAGCTGAAGATTACTATGGGACAGAATTAGGCCCCATTTATCGCCAAACCTCCATATGCTCCTCTCTGGCATTTTGGGTCCTTAAAGATTAACATTAAATCAGCACTAGTGTCTGGCTAATCTCTGGAGGATTGATATTATGCATTAGCTTGTATACAATCATCCTAGTAAATGACTTCCTATCCCTTTGAAGAATTGTGGAGGTGGATAAGGAAGTAGAGTTACAGGGACTTGTCTCAAGAGAACTCAGTCTTTCCTGCCATCAAGGGCTGTGGTTCTGTGACCTGATTTAGGCTTTGAAGCTGGGAGAGAAACCGGTATCCTCCATTCTAACAGATCTCTCCAGGTTTCTGACCAGCAAGCAAACTCTAGATTCTCCTGTTATATCAGTGAAGCAACAGTCTAAGAGCCTGCCTGTACAATTTATTCCTTACAACACTGTGATCAACTTGCCAACTGCCAGAATTACCTGTGCCTTAAAACTGTTCAAATATGATGATCATTTCATCCTTGCTGCTCATTATAGTTATTCTGTTCACCTTGTCTCTGACAGTTTGATGTTATCACTTGGTTTCTGCTACTCCAGAATTCTACCAACATCACTGACATCAGTAAACCACTTCAGAGGCAGCATCTCCTACAGATGGCCACAACAGAGCTATGCAAGATTTCAGGTGTTCCCTCATTAATGCTCTTCTCCAAACCTTAATTAAGAAAACGCAACCTGGACCTTTTGGTAGACTTATTGGAGCTGAGGAAGTGCGGAGCCTGTAAGAGAAAAATCCACCTGAACACTTCTATTTCCTTCTGCATTTTGACTTTCCTCTCTATCATGCCAGGGAAGTTTGAGCAGATCAGCATCACTAAATTCAGGTTTCAGTTGACTAACCAAGAACCATATAGATAAATTCAGCCTGATTCACTATTATAGACAATCCTTCTTGCTCTATCACCTTATAAATCATTCCCAGGCTATTTTTCAGGTCTCTGCTTATGTAAGTTAGCAAAATCTTGCAGTTATTTGAGCCTCTCAGCTATTCGCCTCTGGGACAGATTTTGCACTTGCATGTCATCTGGAACATGTGATCTACCTCTGGATATGGGCTTCCCAGGTAGCACTAGTGGTAAAGATCCCAACTGCCAGAGCTGGAGACACAAGAGGTTTGATTCCTAGGTCATGAAGATTCCCTGGAGGAGGAAACGGAAACCCATTCCAGTATTCTTGCCTGGAGAATCCCATGGACAGAGGAGCCTGGTGGGCTACAGTCCACAGGGTTGCACAGAGTTGGACACGACTGAAGTGACTTAGCACACCCCTCTGGATATATGTCCAGAAACAATAAAGGTGAAAGAATTAGAGGCAGTGGCTTAGGAAAGAATGGTTCTGAAAGGGTCAAAAGAAGCTGGGGCTGGAGCCAACCTTCTTTTGTTAATAGAGGGAAAATGAAGAAAACATGAAAACTGAAAGAAATATTCCCTTTTCCTCTTCTCTTTTCCAGTCTTCCCTAGTGACTCTAATTGGTAGGATTTCATAGGATGTCCCACCAACAAGAGAGCCTGGGAAGTAGAGTTTGCAGAGTCTCAGCCCCAGCATCATAGACTAAAGTAGGAAAAGGTAGTCTTGAGGGTGAGATATATCAGGTAAATATCTGGTCTTGGTATGGCCCCAGCACTGTTTCATTTATCCTTTTTGCCACACAACATCCATTCACTTTCTCTGGGAAAAAAACAATACCATTGAATTTTTTGGAACTCAAATTTTCTCACTCTCAGTCCTTGCAAATTAGGTAAAATGATCCACCCTCAGCTCCAGAGATGAAGAGTAGATGGGTACAAGCCAGTCAGAGGATTGTATCACACTGGTCACTATGAGGAGGAACTAAAAGGCAAAATGACAAAATTCAACCAGAGTGAATGAGATGCATGGAGACCTTCTTGAGACTTCTGGGACAAGGGCAGAAAGAAGCTTAAGGTGTTCAATCCTACTATCATGATGCTGATAACCAAATAAATTGACTTAGTAATCTTGTTACAGGGGGCTTCCCAGGTGGCTCAGTGGCAAAGAATCCATATGCCAATGCAGTGTTCTTGCCTAGAGAATTCCATGGACGGAGGAGCCTGTCAAGCTACAGTCCATGGGGTCGCAAAGAGTCAGACATGACTTAGTGACTAATCAACAACAAACCCTTATGGACTTAAATTTGCCAACTTTGAGTCCATTGGAGGTAGGTATAAAACATAAACACATACAAAGTAGAATGATGCACAATGAAAGCAAATAGAAATCTGAAAAAAGGAACAGAAGAATAGATGTTGGCAGGACCCTACAGTTGAAGCCTAAGTGAGCTCTGAGTTTCCTGGCAAAAAGGAAGGAAAGAGAAAGAAGAGATTTATATGGTCCTTACCCTCAGATGAAACAAAGCCCACAGGTTGGTTTGTAGAAAGAAGAAGGTATCAGTGCTATTTCAGCACCTACAACGTGGCAAGCACTCTCCATGTATTATTTCATTCATTTCTCTAACTTGGTAGAATGAATGTTAGTCTTCAAGACTTAGAGATAAAAGAACAGCCAACCTTCCCAACAACCCAGAAAGGTAAAAACAGGACCCACATCACAAATAGGAAAGCCATGTTGGATGTTTTTATTGGTGCTGAAGAAAACAAAGCTCTAAAAGGGAGAGTCTTGTAAGGGAGGGTTATTATGGGATTATACAAAATCTTGTGTGTGAAACTTTTGAAAATTATAAAGCACTATAGAATTAAAGTGCTCTTTTACTTATTTTTTAAAAAAAGATTTGAGAAAACATTTTTTTTTTTTTTTGTATTTATCAAGGGTAATGATGGTTTTTTTTTGTTTTTTTTGTTTTTTTTATTTTTATTATTATTATTATTTTTTTCCAGTGGGTTTTGTCATACATTAATATGAATCAGCCATGGATTTACATGTATTCCCAATCCCGATCCCCCCTCCCACCTCCCTCTCCACCCGATTCCTCTGGGTCTTCCCAGTGCACCAGGCCGGAGCACTTGTCTCGTGCATCCCACCTGGGCTGGTGATCTGTTTCACCATAGATAGTATACATGCTGTTCTTTTGAAATATCCCACCCTCACATTCTCCCACAAAGTTCAAAAGTCTGTTCTGTATTTCTGTGTCTCTTTTTCTGTTCTGCATATAGGGTTATCGTTATCACCTTTCTAAATTCCATATACATGTGTCAGTATGCTGTAATGTTCTTTATCTTTCTGGCTTACTTCACTCTGTATAATGGGCTCCAGCTTCATCCATCTCATTAGGACTGGTTCAAATGATTTCTTTTTAATGGCTGAGTAATATTCCATGGTGTATATGTACCACAGCTTCCTTATCCATTCATCTGCTGATGGGCATCTAGGTTGCTTCCATGTCCTGGCTATTATAAACAGTGCTGCGATGAACATTGGGGTGCACGTGTCTCTTTCAGATCTGGTTTCCTCAGTGTGTATGCCCAGAAGTGGGATTGCTGGGTCATATGGCAGTTCTATTTCCAGTTTTTTAAGAAATCTCCACACTGTTTTCCATAGCGGCTGTACTAGTTTGCATTCCCACCAACAGTGTAAGAGGGTTCCCTTTTCTCCACACCCTCTCCAGCATTTATTGCTTGTAGACTTTTGGATAGCAGCCATCCTGACTGGTGTGTAATGGTACCTCATTGTGGTTTTGATTTGCATTTCTCTAATAATGAGTGATGTTGAGCATCTTTTCATGTGTTTGTTAGCCATCTGTATGTCTTCTTTGGAGAAATGTCTGTTTAGTTCTTTGGCCCATTTTTTGATTGGGTCATTTATTTTTCTGGAATTGAGCTGCAGGAGTTGCTTGTATATTTTTGAGATTAATCCTTTGTCTGTTTCTTCATTTGCTATTATTTTCTCCCAATCTGAGGGCTGTCTTTTCACCTTACTTATAGTTTCCTTTGTAGTGCAAAAGCTTTTAAGTTTCATTAGGTCCCATTTGTTTAGTTTTGCTTTTATTTCCAATATTCTGGGAGGTGGGTCATAGAGGATCTTGCTTTGATTTATGTCGGAGAGTGTTTTGCCTATGTTCTCCTCTGGGAGTTTTATAGTTTCTGGTCTTACATTTAGATCTTTAATCCATTTTGAGTTTATTTTTGTGTATGGTGTTAGAAAGTGTTCTAGTTTCATTCTTTTACAAGTGGTTGACCAGTTTTCCCAGCACCACTTGTTAAAGAGGTTGTCTTTTTTCCATTGTATATCCTTGCCTACTTTGTCAAAGATAAGGTGTCCATAGGTTCGTGGATTTATCTCTGGGCTTTCTATTCTGTTCCATTGATCTAGATTTCTGTCTTTGTGCCAGTACCATACTGTCTTGATGACTGTGGCTTTGTAGTAGAGTCTGAAGTCAGGCAGGTTGATTCCTCCAGTTCCATTATTCTTACTCAAGATTACTTTGGCTATTCGAGGTTTTTTGTATTTCCATACAAATTGTGAAATTATTTGGTCTAGTTCTGTGAAAAATACCGTTGGTAGCTTGATAGGGATTGCATTGAATCTATAGACTGCTTTGGGTAGAATAGCCATTTTGACAATATTAATTCTTCCAATCCATGAACACGGTATGTTTCTCCATCTGTTTGTGTCCTCTTTGATTTCTTTCATCAGTGTTTTATAGTTTTCTATGTATAGGTCCTTTGTTTCTTTAGGTAGATATACTCCTAAGTATTTTATTCTTTTTGTTGCAATGGTGAATGGTATTGTTTCCGTAATTTCTCTGTCTGTTTTTTCATTGTTAGTATATAGGAATGCAAGGGATTTCTGTGTGTTAATTTTATATCCTGCAACTTTACTATATTCATTGATTAGCTCTAGTAATTTTCTGGTAGAGTCTTTAGGGTTTTCTATGTAGAGGATCATGTCATCTGCAAACAGTGAGAGTTCTACTTCTTCTTTTCCTATCTGGATTCCTTTTACTTCTTTTTCTGCTCTGATTGCTGTGGCCAGAACTTCCAACACTATGTTGAATAGTAGTGGTGAGAGTGGGCACCCTTGTCTTGTTCCTGATTTCAGGGGAAATGCCTTCAATTTTTCACCATTGAGGGTGATGCGTGCTGTGGGTTTGTCATATATAGCTTTTATTATGTTGAGGTATGTTCCTTCTATTCCTGCTTTTTGGAGAGTTTTAGTCATAAATGAGTGTTGAATTTTGTCAAAGGCTTTCTCTGCATCTATTGAGATAATCATATGTTTTTTATCTTTCAATTTGTTAATGTGGTGTATTACATTGATTGATTTGCGGATATTAAAGAATCCTTGCATTCCTGGGATAAAGCCCACTTGGTCATGGTGTATGATTTTTTTAATATGTTGTTGGATTCTGTTTGCTAGAATTTTGTTAAGGATTTTTGCATCTATGTTCATCAGTGATATTGGCCTGTAGTTTTCTTTTTTTGTGGCATCTTTGTCTGGTTTTGGAATTAGGGTGATGGTGGCCTCATAGAATGAGTTTGGAAGCTTACCTTCTTCTGCAATTTTCTGGAAGAGATTGAGTAAGATAGGTGTTAGCTCTTCTCTAAATTTTTGGTAGAATTCAGCTGTGAAGCCATCTGGTCCTGGGCTTTTGTTTGCTGGAAGATTTTTGATGACAGTTTCGATTTCCTTGCTTGTGATGGGTCTGTTAAGATCTTCTATTTCTTCCTGGTTCAGTTTTGGAAAGTTATACTTTTCTAAGAATTTGTCCATTTCATCCAAGTTGTCCATTTTATTGGCATAGAGCTGCTGGTAGTAGTCTCTTATGATCCTTTGTATTTCAGTGTTGTCTGTTGTGATCTCTCCATTTTCATTTCTAATTGTGTTAATTTGGTTCTTCTCTCTTTGTTTCTTAATGAGTCTTGCTAATGGTTTGTCAATTTTGTTTATTTTTTCAAAAAACCAGCTTTTAGCTTTGTTGATTTTTGCTATGGTCTCTTTAGTTTCTTTTGCATTTATTTCTGCCCTGATTTTTAAGATTTCTTTCCTTCTGCTAACTCTGGGGTTCTTCATTTCTTCCTTCTCTAATTGCTTTAGGTGTAGAGTTAGGTTATTTAATTGGTTTTTTTCCTGTTTCTTGATGTAAGCCTGTAATGCTATGAACCTTCCCCTTAGCACTGCTTTTACAGTGTCCCATAGGTTTTGGGTTGTTGTGTTTTCATTTTCATTCATTTCTATACATATTTTGATTTCTTTTTTGATTTCTTCTATGGTTTGTTGGTTATTCAGAAGCGTGTTATTTAGCCTCCATATGTTTGAAGTTTTAACAATTTTTTCCCTGTAATTGAGATCTAATCTTACTGCACTGTGGTCAGAAAAGATGACTGGAATGATTTCAATTTTTTTGAATTTTCCAAGACCAGATTTATGGCCCAGGATGTGATCTATTCTGGAGAAGGTTCCGTGTGCACTTGAGAAAAAGGTGAAGTTGATTGTTTTGGGGTGAAATGTCCTATAGATATCAATTAGGTCTAGCTGGTCCATTGTGTCTTTTAAGGTTTGTGTTTCCTTGTTAATTTTCTGTTTAGTTGATCTATCCATAGTTGTGAGTGGGGTATTAAAGTCTCCCACTATTATTGTGTTACTATTAATTTCCTCTTTCATACTCGTTAGCGTTTGCCGTACATATTGCGGTGCTCCTATGTTGGGTGCATATATATTTATAATTGTTATATCTTCTTTTTTGATTGATCCTTTGATCATTATGTAGTGTCCTTCTTTGTCTCTTTTCACTTCCTTTATTTGAAAGTCTATTTTATCTGATATGAGTATTGCGACTCCTGCTTTCTCTTGGTCTCCGTTTGCATGAAATATTTTTTTCCAGCCCTTCACTTTTAGTCTGTATGTGTCTCTTGTTTTGAGGTGGGTCTCTTGTAGACAGCATATATAGGGGTCTTGTTTTTGTATCCATTCAGCCAATCTTTGTCTTTTGGTTGGGGCATTCAACCCATTTACATTTAGGGTAATTATTGATAGGTGTGGTCCCGTTGCCATTTACTTTGTTGTTTTGGGTTCACGTTTATACAACCTTTCCGCATTTCCTGTCTAGAGAAGATCCTTTAGCATTTGTTGAAGAGCTGGTTTGGTGGTGCTGAATTCTCTCAGCTTTTGCTTATCTGTAAAGCTTTTGAATTCTCCTTCATATCTGAATGAGATCCTTGCTGGATACAGTAATCTAGGTTGTAGGTTATTCTCTTTCATTACTTTCAGTACGTCCTGCCATTCCCTTCTGGCCTGGAGGGTTTCTATTGATAGATCAGCTGTTATCCTTATGGGAATCCCTTTGTGTGTTATTTGTTGTTTTTCCCTTGCTGCTTTTAATATTTGTTCTTTGTGTTTGATCTTTGTTAATTTGATTAATATGTGTCTTGGGGTGTTTCGCCTTGGGTTTATCCTGTTTGGGACTCTCTGGGTTTCTTGGATTTGGGTGGCTATTTCCTTCCCCATTTTAGGGAAGTTTTCAGCTATTATCTCCTCGAGTATTTTCTCATGGCCTTTCTTTTTGTCTTCTTCTTCTGGAACTCCTATGATTCGAATGTTGGGGCGTTTCACATTGTCCCAGAGGTCCCTGAGGTTGTCCTCATTTCTTTTGATCCTTTTTTCTTTTTTCCTCTCTGCTTCATTTATTTCCACCATTTTATCTTCTACCTCACTTATCCTATCTTCTGCCTCCGTTATTCTACTCTTGGTTCCCTCCAGAGTGTTTTTGATCTCATTCATTGCATTATTCATTTGTAATTGACTCTTTTTTATTTCTTCTAGGTCTTTATTAAACAGTTCTTGAATCTTTTCAATCTTTGTCTCCAGGCTATTTATCTGTAACTCCATTTTGTTTTCAAGATTTTGGATCATTTTTATTATCATTATTCTAAATTCTTTTTCAGGTAGATTCCCTATCTCCTCCTCTTTTGTTTGACTTGGTGGGCATTTTTCATGTTCCTTTACCTGTTGGGCATTTCTTTGCCTTTTCATCTTGTTTAGATTGCTGTATCTGGAGTGGGCTTTCTGTATTCTGGAGGTCTGTGGTTCCTTTTTGTTGTGGAGGATTAACCCAGTGGGTGGGGTTAGACGATTGGCTTGTCGAGATTTCCTGGTTAGGGAAGCTTGCGTCAGTGTTCTGGTGCGTGGAACTTGATTTCTTCTCTTTGGAGAGCAATGGAGTGCCCAGTAATGAGTTTTGAGATGGGTCTATGTGTTATGTGTGACCTTGGGCAGCCTGTATGTTGATGTTCAGGGCTATGTTCCTGCGTTGCTGGAGAATTTGCGTGGTATGTCTTGCTCTAAAACTTATTGGCTCTTGTGTGGTGGTTGGTTTCAGTGTAGGTATGGAGGCTTTTGGACAGTCACTTATTACTTAAAGTTCCTTGTAGTCAGGAGTTTTCTGGTGTTCTCAGGTTTTGGGCTTAAGTCTCCTGCCTCTGGATTTCAGTTTTATTCTTCCTGTAGTCTCAGGACTTCTCCAACTATACAGCCCTCCTTTCGAAGACAATGGGCTGCTTTTCTGGGCGCCTGATGACCTCAGCTAGCGATCAGAGGTTGTTTTGCGAAGTTTGCTCTGCGTTCAGTTATTCTTTTGATGAATTTGTAGGAGAGAAAGTGGTCTCCCCGTCCTACTCCTCCGCCATCTTGGCTCCTCCCCCCGAGAAAACATTTTTGATAAACATAAAATTACGGTTACCAATGGGGAACAAAGAGGTGAAATGAATCAGGAGATTAGGACTGACACATATACACTATTATGTATAAAACAGGTAACAAATGAGAACCTACTGTATAGCACAGGGAACTTTACTCAGTGCTCTGTGGTGACCTAAACGGGAAGGAAATCTGAAAAAGAGGGGCTATATGTATCTGTATAGCTGATTCACTTTGCTGTACATCAGAAACTAGCACAATATTATAAACCCAGTCCTACTCCAATAAAAATTTTTAAAAAGCAGCTAGAATATCTTAGACAATGACAATAAACATAAAATTTTTTAAAATATATAAAGTAAAAGGCTCCTCAAATAAAAGACATTGATGGATAATTTCTTTAACTTCAGTTTGACAAAAATGCAAAGCATTTTTCCTGATGAATGGTTTTTGCGTAAAGGAAACATAATTAAATTCTAGGTCTGCAATGTCATGCCTGTGGGGGAAGTAAAATGGCCCAGGCCAAGCCTTTTGCTTTCTTGTGACCTTGTTAGATAAAATTACAGAACTTAGGGGGTCCAGGAAAATGGGGAACTAGCATGCTGTTCTGACTGTCTCTTTCAAATCGCCTATGTCTTGAGCAGGCCTATGGGAAGGGTTGGGTCTCTATATCTGTGCTGGATTCTCAAGACTGCAACTAGAATGATCTTTCTAAAATGCAAATCTGAGCATGACATTATCGTGCTTAAAAATCCTTATTAAAACTACACACTGACTTTGGGATAAAGCCCAAGATTCTTAATGTGTTCCTTTATGACTAAGCCCTCACACTCTGGACTCACGTAACACCTCTCTCTTCTCCTCCAAACTCTATTCTCTCATCACACTGAGCTACTTTTAGCCTCCAATGCACCCTCCCCTCACCTCCTGGCATTTCTCTGTGCTGTTTCTACCTCCAAGAATGTCCTCTCTGAATCTTTCCCCCCTTTGGCCCTCTTTGCCTGGCTCACATCTACTCACATGTCAGGAGCCAGATCAGGCCTTCCCTTCACCGAGAAGTCTTCTCTGACTCCTAGTTCTGGCCTGAGATGATCACAACACCCGGGCTCATGTCCATCCTGGCACTCCCACCCCAAAACAACCTTGCTTCTTTTTGCATTGGATTCACGTATTTCTCTGACACATCTCAGGGGAAGCACTGCCTATACGGCGCTTGTTGGAGAAACCAGTCGATGAAATTACCAAATGAAGGGTCTTGAGTATAATGTGTCTAAATTGTATTTCTGGGACTTCCCTCCTGGTCCAGTGGTTAAGAACCTGCCTTCCAAAACTGGAGGTGTGAGTTCAGTCACTGGTGGGTAATCTAAAATCCCACATGCTGTGCGGCAACTAAGCTGGTGTGACACAGCTATTGAGCCTACATGCCTCAACTAGAGAGCCCGCGTGCCACAGTGGAAGATCCTGCATGCTTCAAGCAAGATCCTGCCTGCCCTAAGACCTGATACCGCCAATAATTAATTAATTAATTTAAAAAGACATATATATATATGAATGCAATTTCCCTAAGTTTCAGTTCATGGATGTACAGGTATAAGAGATGACTTCTTGCCACGGAAGCTTGATTCCTGCATTGAATTTTGCCCTAGACATAGGAGTTAAGCTGTGGACAAAAATGAATAATGTACTGGAGTGGGTTCAAAATGAGCTGAAGTTCAGTCATTGAAAGACAATGTCACTATGAACCAGTTGGACCAGCAGTTTCTGAGCCAGAGCATCTGATGTTCCTGCTCCCAGGGCCAGGCCTGGGCTGAGTCCAGAGAGGGGGCGTGGGGGGGAGTAGCCACAGCTGTGGGAATTTATGGAGCATGGGAGAGGGGGATGAGATCTGCCAATGCTCAGCTTTATTTCTGACCTAATTTTGCTCCATTTTAGCCAGGAGAGTCTTTCGGGGGGTCTGTTCCTGACACAGTCTCCAAAGCTGAGCACAGAAAGCCTCAGGGAGCACACACATCCCCTATACTGCACAGAGTTGACCTCAAATATCTTAGTTACCCCAGCTTCTCAATCCCTGGTGCCTCAAGTGCCAACAGGGCAAGGCAGTGCAGTCTAGTGGGGAAAGCCCTGATAGAGCCATCAAAGCTTCGACACTGGTCCAGTCTCCTCTAGTTTGGAAGTTATGTCACCTTGGGACAAATCTCCATCCCTCTGAGCCCTAGGGTTTCTCATCTGTAAAATGGGGATAAAGATACCTGCTCTGCCTACCTCAGGGGTTGTCGTGAGGATCAAATAAGGAAATGACTGCAAAAGAGCTTTGAAAACTGTAAAGGGCCATGGAAATGCCAGAGAGAGTGATTAAGAGACAGCAACTGCCCCCACACTTACTTCAAAGGGGAGAGACAGGGTGGAGAAGGCTGACATGCTCTGCTTTTGAAGTGCACAAGAGCAGCTCTCAGCAGAGAAAAAACAGCGTTGCTGCTTAAAAGGCAACTTTCAAAACAACCATTTTCTCTCTGAAGGGAGAATATAGTTGGGAGTACTTCAAAGGCTGGGGAAATTTTCCAGAAAAAAAAAAAATGACGTTCTCAATCCAACTTTTAGTCAATTCAGAGTTATTAAAAAAAAAAAAAAAACCTTCAGAACTCGTCACTTATTTAAAAAGAATGTTAATGCATTGAAAAATTAAAAACTGTTAACAAGAGGGGCGGACAAGGGCACTGTTTTCCCCCTTCCTGAGGATCACACTGCAGAAGGCGGACATAATGAGTCTGCTCATCGTTCACTGCTTCCCCTGATTAAACATTCACTCCAAGGCTATCCCCCCTATACTGATAAGTTCCACACCAAGAATAAGTCACCAGGAAGAGGCCCTTTTCTCCCTCTATCCATCTCTGACATCTAGTTATCCAGCATGGTGAGATTATTTATTCGGTTTTTCTTTCTCCTTCCTTTAAATATGGCAGCTTACCAAAGATCAACTTCAAGAATCCAGAGCAGAATTACAGTATCCTACCTAAAGGGAAAAAAAGGCATCTCCACCTCCAAGCAAAAGGAGACCCTTCTTTTAAAGCAACTAAATACAAAAATCAGAGAAGCCCCAACCTTAATTCTAGTGGGCAGTGAATAGCAATGCAGAAGGAGTGCCTGGCCGTGATGCCCAGGAGGTCAGCCAACTGGAACTTGGCCAGATTTCTATGGAAATGTGACTCTGCCCTCTTCCCAGCCCTCTGTCCCTTCCTGTTGCGGTGTTGTACTGAGGAATCGGCTTGAGACTGAGGTCCCTAAGATCCTTCAGAAACAAGGTTTCCCCTCAACTTTGTCCTGGAGGGACTGTTCAGGTCTCTGTGGACATAATGGAGACATGATTGCTGGGAGGCCTGCATATTTTCCCCATAGGCTGTACCAATGTCTGTAGATTTTGAGCAAATCATGTACCTCTTAGACACCATGAAAACTCAACTGGATGGTCACATTCCCTACTCTTACTATGCACACCCAGACAGGGGTAAGGGATGAATAGGACAGAGTATAAAAAGACTTCCCTCTTCCCAAAGCAGCGGACTAGAGAGGAAGATTCTTCTGCCTCCACTCCCTACCAGATTTGGCTTCAGAGTTTATTTCTGCAAAGCGCTTTGAGAGGAGAAGTTGAAATCTTAATGGTCTAAAGGCAGAGAATGGCAGATGCCAAGAGAAGATTAGTTTGGAGGAGAGGAGAAAGAAGGACCACAAGCAGGGTGATGTCATAGGAGAGAAGGGGCTGTCTGAGCCCTAGCTCTTCTGTCACACTTTTAAGCAACCTTGTTTAATTAAAGTTGTGCTTCATGCTGGCAGGAGAGCAATGCAAGTGTCAGTGTACTTGTCAGGAGCTCCTTTGCCTGGAGCACAGATAGGAACACCCATGGCTGAATGCCAAGCTTCATCTCCAGCACAGATGGGAAGGCCAGGGGTAATTACCCAGTCCTGGCCAGTCGCCTTCCTGGGTTAAATTACAGAAAAGTAGGAGACAGCGGCTCTGTCTGATTCTTATTCAGCATCATTTCCAGGAAAAGAATGAAGACAATCAAGCATGACGCTCTGATTTGGGCAGGAAGGCAGCCCTGAACCTCTCCATGCCATGGACCACTTTGTAGAAAAGGACCACTTTGAGAGATGCAGGCCTGCTGTGAACTGGCCCCACCGTGGTTCACTCTGGTACCCAGCTCTACATATGTAACCATCTCATTGATCCATCTGAACTCTGCAGGGCACATTCCTGAAGAGGTTTTCCTCCAATTTCTGTCTCCAGTTATACTTTGTCCAATCTCCACTTCCCTTCTTTCAGGTATAACTTGGACAAGTTGGGACTTTCTGGTCACCTCCAGTCTAGATTGCAAGTTTTGACTTCCTGTTACTCATTGTAGGCCTGGAAAGACGGAGTAGGGAGGAAGGGGCATAGTCCATCCTCTCACTCACCCTCAGATTTCTTACCTGCCCAGGGGAGGATGTGACCTGCTTCTGGGGCACATCATCTGGTGGTCTGTGTCCCCAATGCCCTTTGCTCCACATGTCCCCCTGATGTCCACCTTTGAAGCAACAGAACTCAGGCCTCTTCCTCACCCTCTCCATGTTCTAAAAAGACTACCAAGGACCACATCTGTATCCTCTGGAGGCTGCTGGGAAATGAGGATCATCACCCCATCTGCTTTTGGGGCAGACCGTTCCATAGTTCCTCCCTGCAGGTGCCTTGGAAAAACCCTTTACTCCAGCCTGGAAAAAAATCTCTGTGATGCCACTCTCCTCACACCCCAACACCCATTTTGTAGATTAGGAAACTCAGATTGAGTAAGCACACGATACCTGGGGGGCATGAAGATAGCCTACAGGAGAGGGGCTCAGGATGCTTTGCTGAGTGTGCAATTTGTCTGAAGATGGTGTTGATAGACAGTGCGGGTCACCACAAGCAGTTCTGAGAAACTGCTTGGGAAAACTGGTCCCATGCCAAAATGATGACCAGGACCAGCATGTGGCTGATGAAGAGTGAATGTGACCTTGAACTTGCATGAATAGTGATGAGGACAAGAAGAAGAAAAATAACAAAGATTTATGGAGCACTGTGTATTGGACACTTGCTGCAACCACGTCTATGCAAATATAACCTGATAGCACCTTGTTTCCAATACACCTTGTTCCTGTTGGTTTTGAGGGATTCTTGGATTCTTCAGTGTGGCGCTTATGGGAACCTGCTGACACTTTCATATGTGGTCAGGAAGCACAAGGAAGTCAACAACAAGAAGGCTGTTTGTGGCCGATGGGCAACAATAAGTTCTTCTCTCTTCCAGAAAGACAAATACCATATAATATCACTTGTATGTGAAATCTAAAATATGCCAAAAATGTACCCAAGGTATGAAATAGACTCATAGTCATTGAGAAGAGTCTTGTGGTTGTCAAGGATAAGGGGGAACGGAGGGGATGGACTGGGAGTTTGGGGTAAGTAGATGCAAGCTCTTACCTGTAGAATAGATAAACAGCGAGGCTCTATTGTATAGTATGGGAGACTATACTCAATATTCTGGGATAAATGGAAAAGTATATAAGAAAGAATGTATACATGTATGTAAAAGAGTCACTTTTCTGTACAGCAGAAATTAACACAACACTGTAAATCAACCATATTCAGTTAAAATATATATATAAATTTTTTAAATTCTCTTCTCTCCTATCCCTCAGATGGAAAATCCCAAGAGACACTGCTTTGCAGAGGACCCTGGCAGAATTGAGACCCAGTTGGCAATGGTGGTGACCTACTCAAGGACATGAATTTTGGCCCTACCTCCTTCTTGCTTCTCTCTGCCCAGGACTGTATGTGGACCTCCTAGTCACCCAGTGCTATTCCCTGCCATTTCTTCCCAAAATAAATTCCCTGCCTGCAAATCTTTGTCTCAGGTTCCAGAAGTGATCCAGACTAAGTTAATCATGTTTAGTCAGTGTGTTCAATGCTTTAATATGGATTGCCTGTTTTAATCCTAAAGTGACCTTATGAGGTTAGCACCCTTTACCTCTCCCTTGGTAGATCAGGAAAGTAAGATACAAAGCTGAAAATACAGGCGGTAGAGTTGTTTGTCTTAGGTGGCAAGGTAGAGGTTGATGACCCCAGTGAACTCAGTTGAGAACTTGTCCCCAGCCTTGGGTGCTGGGGTTGCTTCTGGGCTCTGACTCCATCACAGGGAGCATGTCCACAGGAAGCCCTGGGATGCTGAGGGAAAGCGAAACCAAACCCTAGGATGGAGAATTGGAAGGAATGGGTACCTCAGCCCAGCAAACATCCAGAAGACATCTGAGAGCAGTCTTTTCTTCAAGACTACCTACAGGAGATAAAATGGTGTGTTCCAACTCAGTTGGAAAGACAGAACAAACACCATACAAGGAGGCAAGTCGGCAGTCCATGTCAGAGAGCACAGAACGAGCAACCCCGGCAGACAGCAAGCCTGGTGTTGCGGGAGGGAGAGCTCAGGGTGCACAGCCAGCCGGTTCCTGGGAATGCTGTGAGGAGACTCCTATGGGGAGATTCTATCAGCTTAGGATAGAAGCCTAATTTTTGACTAAGATTTGCCTCTTCACTTACCCTCCAAAGACAACCTTGACCATCCTCTGGGGTTCCTCAGAATCCTTCCTGCTGAGAGAGCCACCAGGAGGTAAGATTTCACTGGGGCATAAAGGGTACGAGATGCCTTTCTAATCAGGAAAGACCCTGCTGTTTGCCACATGAATAAGGTCCTTAATTTGCTCAGGTAAGTGTAAAGGGGAGATTGGATTCTGTTCTCTGTAGTACTTGGAGCAAGGATGGGTACAAAGAAGAAGCCCAGTAAAAGCTTGGTATGCAAACAGATTATGAGAATGAGTTGAAAATTTATTGGCTTTAAGCTCTTTGTAAGCTCTAGACGGGCTTGATTCCTCAGCTATAATAGCCCAGCTCTGTCCCAAGCCTTCTGTGATGTGCTTGGAGCATCCTCTTGACTTTGAAAGTCACTTCCCTTAAAACCTAGTGAAAGCCTGGAGCTGGAAACAGAGCAGACATAGGACTGGGCTCAAGACATGGGTCCTTGGGCCTGATGAGTAGATTGTCTGTGGCCTCCTGGGAGTTCTGAGGGCTGAGTGGATGACGAGCTTCCTGGACAGAGCTGGGTGATCATGTCTGTGCTCCACCCACAGACAGATCAGGCAGAAGGGACATCAAGGGCAGACAAGGCTTTGCCCTTGGTGTGTGAGTTCACACATATGGAAGAGGGCTGGAAGGGGCCATTACCTCCACCAGTTCCTCAGAGAGAAGAGGAAATGGGCTGGAAAACAGGCAGTTTAGGGAGGAATTTAAGGAAAGGCATGAATCAAAATCCAGTCTTCCCATTCTTTCAAAAGTCATCCAAATTACCGAAGACACAGCTCTCTCTCTCTGCTTCCCTCCCCTAACCCTACTGACTGTGTACAATCTTTGAGTGGCCTCTGGCTGTAGGTGAATTTTATCCCAGTATCTCAAAGAAGAGGCTGTCTGGAAACTCCAGGGAAGGAGGAATGAATAATAATGGCTTTAGGGCCACAAGCTACCCTAACTCCAGCCCAAGAGCTCTCAGGAAGAAGAGGAAAGAGCCTCAGCAATCAAGCAGCATGGACTAGAGAGAAGCTGTCTTAGACTAAGAAGATGCCCAGGAGTGTCGGGCCCCTTTCATTCTCACTAGGACAAGGGGAAAGGAAATGTACTTGAACTTGGCGTGGTTCCCTCCGTCCCTACGGCCATCTCCTGGCATGGATGTGACAACTTCGCCTGGTTCTCCTACTTCCTTAGTGACACAGTCCAATCCATCTCCATACAGCAGCCGGAAAGAAACTTTTTATGCTCAGATGGTGTTCATCTGAGTGTGCCCCCAAAAGTCAAGTGCAGACGCTACACCATAGTCTGTGAGGCTCTGCCTCATGGGACCCATACCTCTCTCTCTAGCCTCATTCAACTTTTCTACCTCTCATTTACCGCATCCCACACATGCTGCCTTTATTTCAGTTTTCCAAACACAACACAGCTCCTTTTTTCCTGCCTCTTGAGTATTTGCCCCGCCATTCTCACTTCCCCGAGCCTGTGCCGACCCCCCTTACCATTCTTCACATAGCTGCTCTTTCTCATCCTTCAGGGCTCAGTGTGAAGTCACCTCCTGGGGGAACTCCCCTGACCTCTCTAACTGAAGTCAATCCTGGGTCTGGGTACCTGCAGATTCATTCTGATACTCTGCATCATGGACATGGGGACGGGGGAGGCTGACACCTGCAAGTGTTGTTTTCCGTCTTAAATGTTTGTTGGCCTCTGGCAGCCAATGGGAGGCCCTGACAGAATGTCGGAGCAGGAGGATGCCTTTCTCTATGCCTCAGGTTATATCTCTGGTAGTTTGGCTGTCTTTGGAGCCAACTGTAAGACTTTGAAGTGTGTTAAGCAGAGTAAGGGGCACCATCAGTTTATTTTTTAAAAAGATCACTATGATTGCCCTTTGGAAAACATGTTGAATTTGGGGAAACGATTTAGGAGGAAGTCCAAGTGAGAAATGATGATGGCTTGGACTGCGGTGATTGCAACTCAGACAGAGAGAAGTGGGCAGATTAAAGTTGTCTTTGCAGGAAGAATTGCCAGAGCTTGGTGACTATTTGGATGTGGTACTTGAGAGAGAGCTATGATCAGGAATGACTTCTAGGTATCTGACTTGAGTAACTGGCTGGATAGAGATGTTATCTATTATGATGACAAAAACCAGGATGGAACAGATATGGTTCTGTTCACAGGGAAAACATATTTATTCCTCTGATCTGTTTTCCCCATCCTGTAATACCTTTTATCTATGTAAGCAACTTACTATCTATTACCTAGGTATCTATTTATTATTTATCTGGTGTTTATCTATCAATCTTATCTTAAAGTTTGCATTATAGCGTATATACTATGCTGTGATTTCACCTTCCTATTGTTCACTGCTATTATACAGATATTCACTTGCATTCTATATTGACTTTATATTTTGTCCCTTTGCCAAGTTTTATAAACTAGATTATATAAGTTTTCTTGGTGTGTGAATTAAGGTTTTCTACGTGAACTATAACATTGTCTGCGGAAAAGACTGATTTACCTCTTTGTTCACATCTTTGTTACTTTATGTCTATATCTTGCCTTATTACAATGGTTAGAACCTCCAATACAATGTTGAATAGAAGTGATGAGAGACTATCTTTGCCTTGATACCAATGCTGGAAAATATTGAATATTTCATCATCAAGCACAACGTTTAGCTCTAGGATATTTTCTGTAGATGCTCTTCATCAGAATGGGACAATTTTCTTCTTTACCTAATTTCTGAGAATTTTTATCATGAATAGTTGTTGAATTTTGTCAAATATTTCATTCTATATCTATTGAAATAATCACATTTTCCTTTTATTTTGTTAACATGACAAATTATTTTTGAAATACTAAGCCAATTTACATTCCTGGGATAAACATCACTTGGCTAAAGTGTATGACTATTTTTATACAGTGCTGGATCTAATTTGTTAATATTTTGTTGAGGATTTTTTTTATTAATTTCTATTTTTTTCTTTTTAAATGTGTGTGATAGCCAGAGCTAATTTGTGGTTTTTTTTTGGGGGGGGGGTCTCTGGAATATTTCAGCAGTATAATAAAGGCTCTTCATCCTGATTATGTCCAAATTTGAATGTCTCTGAACATTGTGGGGCTTCACGTATCTCTGTACAGCTTGTCTCTTGAAGCATCTGCTCCCAGCTGGGCATTTCAAGTCCTTACTGTGTGTTGATAGCCATCCCTCCAAGACTTGTCAGCAGTTTCAAACCTCCATATCTGCCTCCTCAGTTCAATGATAGATAAAGGTCCCTCCACTTCTCTGCACTATCATAGGGGAAGCGTCCCCAGACAGAAAGCTGGTGAGCTTGAGTTCAGCTCTTGTTGAGTTTCCCCTTCTGTCAGGGATTATGTTTCTACTCTGTCTATTGTCCAGTGTAGTAAATAATTGTATGTATTTGTTCATTTTTATGGATGACAGTGGTGATGATGCTGTTGGTCTAGTTTTTGTAGATCACTCAGTTGTTCTTTTTAATCTAGAAACAGAGGCCCTTCAACTCAAGGACGTTTCCTTAATTTCTTCATTGATGAATGTCTCCCTTTCATTTTCTCTGTTCTCTTTTTTTGGGACTTCCTATTCCTAGATTCTGGATGTCTAACATTCCTAAAATGTTCCATTATTTTTCCTTGATTACATCATTTTGTTTCTGCTTTCACCTACTTTTTGGGAGGTATATTTAGCTTTATCTTCTGATCCTCCTTTTGGGCTTTTTATATTTTGTCACCATATTTTAAATTTTCAAGATTACATTTTTTTCTCCCTGAATATTAATGTTTATAGCCTCCTCTTCTTTTGTTTCATGAGGATAATCTTTACCAGCTGTCAGATGGTATTAATGATAGATTTTTAAAATATTTTTGATTCTTGAATTTCATCCAAGTTGCTTTTTCTGCTATTTGTTTTGAGTTCTATGTTTCAAATTAGAGGACCTCTTCAGTTTTCTGGTGATCCTTAATTATCCACCTATGTTTATGATTAGGAAACCAAAAGTCTGATTGGGAACTCTGTAAATGACTGGGTCTTTTCTATTATGGATGCCACATATGGCCATGTGTACTGGTTGAACTTTCTTTGGGAAGCTTCAATTCCACTGGGTTTAGGTCTGTCCTCCTAGGCTGGTCAAAGTCTTTAGAGAAGATTCTTCTGATGTGCTTGGAAGGTCAAGTTGTGCTGCAAGAGTCCTGGGAGAGGGTAAAAGGGGGCTGGCAGTCTCAACATTCAGTATACAAGCTTGCATGAAAGCCCTCTTGTCTCTTTCTCTTATGACAACCTTGCCCTCACTCAGACCTGATGCCCTGAAGGCAGAAACCTTCTCTTCTCCTCTCTTTGCAAAATAAGCTACCAGTATTCTGGAATGGTGGAGAAGGGGTGGTTTTCCACCTTCCTGGAGTCAGAAAGATCTAGAACAACTTTTATCCTGTGTCATTTTCATTCCCACTCCCAGGTGTACCCAGACCAGCAAGTCCTGAGCCTTCTGAGAACTTGGGGTTGAAAACTGGTGTGCTTTACAGCTCTACTCATTGTGGCCTTTAAATTCCACTTTCTTTATGCTATGTCAAATATGAATTGTACGCCTGCAATCCAGCTTCCAACAATGTTGTTGGTATCACTCTTTTTACAATCTCTTTGTCCTTGAATGTATATGCCTTTAATTTTTTAAACATCATTTTAGTAGAGTTTTGTAGAAGACTGTATTTTTCCAACTGACAGATAAAATGATGGCTTGATACCTAAGACTAGAACTGGTAGCCCACAGTTACCAATGAGAAGCAAGCATGCAGAATTGCCAGGTTTTCCAAAAATATGCAGTGCTAAGATGAATATAAACATTTTCCCCAAGCTCCACAGCTGTAGAATAGGAAGCCTTAAATTTGAAAGTTTTTTTTTTTTTTAAAGAGCAGTGTTTACCCACTATAGGTAGAAAATATAGGAACATGAAATGGTACAGGCTGTTTATTTACAGCCAGTTGTCTTCTCAAATGTTCAAAAAACCTTGGGAAGCAGAGACACAGCAGATTTCCTAAGGGAGCAAGCATTTGGGACCTATCTGATAGCCCATCTAGCTATAGGTGAGCCCTTATCTCCTGTGTTCACCCACATTCTGAGCTTAATACCTCCCAAATCCCTCTCTGGATCTTGGTTGCAGCTAACTCAACTCAGACCCAGCAGGAAGTTGTTTTTTCATCTTTGCAGCTGGTTGATGGAAGAAGCATTCCAGTGTCTAGGTTAACTTAGTCAGGGCTTTGTGACTGGCTATGTTCTCAGCTACAGCCATCAGCCTCTATTCATTTGGGTAACTACAGTAGCCATCAGCTATTCCTGGAAGCCTTGAGAAGACAGTATTTCTCTAAGACCTCAAACACTCTTTCCATGATCTTCAACCCTTAGAATATGGGAAAGGGCCTTAGATGGGAAATGGACCATCATATCAAGGTGTCCATGTCTCCCCATTAGGAAAGTAAGCCTCCCCCTGGTGCTAGACCCCCGGAAACTATAACCTACCTCATCCTCCCAGGGGCTTCCTGCACCCAGCCTCCCCAGCACCATTCTCTCTAGGACACAAGCCTGACATACACACTCCATCTGCCTCCGGCCTCAGAAATCCATGGACATGGACAGGTTATCTCAGTCCTGCCCTTCCCTTAGGTTTACCCTTAGGGAACACCAGCAAATATAGAAAGGGTTACACAGAGGACATTATCAGGTAACATTTTTTTCTGTAGGTTGAGATTTCAATTTGACTCTGTCTTCAGCTCTGTGTTATGATGCAGCAATGTCATGATCACTTCACAGCCATGGAAGAAATTATTTTCACTGGCATCTTTCATTTCTGATCCCCTCATCTCATGTGTCTGCCTGCTGACAAACCAGAGCTGTCAGAGCCACCTGTCACTGTAGGGGGAAAAATACCTTTTTGACAACTGTATCTTCCTCCAGAAGATACCCTTTGTACCCAATATCTGCTTCCCAAACTGTGTTTGTGACACTCACTTCTGTTATTTCAAAGGGACTCATGAAATACTCCAAAAAGGAATCTCAAACCCAATTAATTTAAATTCATTTTTGTGTTGAAAGTGCAACATGACATATTTAGGAGGAAGTGTGTGCATCATGAAGTTAAGCAATAGGAGTGCCTTGTTGTAGAGAAATAGCCTCCCACATTAAATGCAAACTCAGGAGCCTCCAAGAACCTAGGCAGGGAAGGGCACCAGGAGATGGAGCACTGCATTTGGGGTAGGGGTGAGTAAGGAGTGCACACATGTGTGCTCAGTCACTAAGTCGTGTCTGAGTCTTTGCAACCCTAGGGACTGTATCCCACCAGGCTCCTCTGTCCATGGGATTCTCCAGGCAAGAAGACAGGAGTGGGTTGCCACTTCCTTCTCCAAGGGATCTTCCTGACCCTGGGATCAAACCCATGTCTTCTTCATTGGCAGGCGGATTCTTTATTACTGAGACACCTGGGAGGAACTTGAGTGGGAAATACTTGGTTCTGACTCTGATGTTAGCTCAGAATTAGTTCTGTCTAAGCTGGTAGAGAGATTTGTCTAGGTGGAAAGAAAGAAAGTGAAAATGATTCAGTCATGTCTGACTCTTTGCAACCCCATGGACTATCCAGGCCAGAATACTGGAGTGGGTAGCCTTTCCCTTCTCCAGGGGATCTTCCCAGCACAGGGGTCGAACCCAGGTCTCCCACACTGCAGCCAGATTCTTTACCAGCTGAGCCACAAGGGAAGCCCAGGTGGAAAGAAATTCTTCTTTTTATTCCCCTTTAAATGACACCACCCAATGGTAATAACACCCTGCCCTTCTCCCTGCCATTCTCCTCTTCCCCTTGGACAACATGCCAAAGCCACGTCAGTCCCCAGGAGTCCTCTACGGGATAACAAATTCTAAGCTTGCATGCTTAGTCCCCTGATTCCTGAGTCGAGTTGCTTTTGTTCCTTTGTTGACTTTTGTTTTAATAAAGACCAACAGAAAATAAGAGGAATTCTTTACAGAGGAAACATTCAGTGGGGAATTTCTTGTTCTCTGAGTTCAATAGCAACATTTTGGCTTTAGATATGGGGTCGTGGGCAATGCATATGCATTGTCCCTACCACCTGCAGGATTCCATAGGCCAGTCAAAGACTTCTGGCAAAAAAGAAATGTATAAATCTGCCACAACCTTGAATATGTGGAAGAGTGTCATCAGTGTAACAGAAATGATAAAAAATTTATGGACAATAGGCTATAGATGTGACTGGATTGTTGCAACTCAAAACGATGAGGGAGAAAGCTCTAGCAGCAGTAAGTACAGTACTTCCCAGGGGAGCCCCACAGGGTCTCCCAGCTTGAGTTTGGCTGTGGAGTGATAATCAGAATCATTTGTTAGAGGACTATCTACAGCAGTGATTCCCAAATTGTTTTGAGTCACATACTCTACACTTGAAAAAATTAAGCATACATCCACAGTTTACATATTTTTTATTCATAAACTACATACACATACTCATTAGTAAATATCTCAACACAATTTATATTTAGGTGAGATTAATTATTAATACTAATGAGTGAGACTTCATCTTCCAAGCAGTTTTCATGATAGTTTGAACTCCAGGGGCAAAATTTTTTATCACATCTTATAAAATTATAATTATTTTCATCACATAGTGTCAATAAAAGTATAAAAGTTAGATGTATCATCTTGCTATTCTCAAGTTGTTTACTAGTGCTGGTATTTTAAAATTCTCTTTCCTATGCCAGAATTTTTAATCACTTAACCATTTTGAAAGGATTAGGTTTTTTAAATGGAATATATTATCCATGAATCTCCTTAACCAAGAGGTTACAAACTGCAACTCATCACAAGACAATCAAATAAGCAAATAAGTGGATTAAGAAACTCTTAGACTTACCCAGGAATGACAATCCATATATTAAAATTAATGTCTTACTGTCTTTCATATTTGAGATAAAATTCATGTCAGTAAAAGTTCTAAGCATCTCTGCACACTCAGTGGATCCACGTGCACAATGCTCAGCCTCCCCACCCCTAACTAGCACCCACTGATGTGTTATCCAGGCCAGTTATCCTTAGGCCTCCTGAGTCACAAAGAGGTTGGCTGCAGCATCTGCACCCTGGCTGGCCCTGAGGCCACAATGTGGGTGCCGGAGGAAGTGGAGAAGAGAGACGGGACATACATCAACCTCCTCAGCAGGCCAACGGACAGAAATGGAGACAGAGTAAAATACAGTAAAGTGCTATGACGAGGGTCAAGAACAACTTTGCCTAACACAAAGGTCAAACACCTTGCAGAACACAGTGGTGGGAATTTACACAGCGATAGGAAACGTGAACCTGCTTGTCTGCCCAAGCTCAACACCAAAACTCCCCCCAAGGCCTGGCACACAGCGGCACAGGGTCTCTTGTGTGCCATATGTACCAAACAGCTTTGTCTTTCACTCATAAGCATGAAAAGTCCACCAGGCTTTTAAGAACTTAAAGGAAAATCAATAGCATGGAAGAGAAAGCCACAATGAACCAAAACAACAACTAATTAAAGAAAGCAAGGAAAAGAAAGCAATTTTGAAGACTATACATCTTACCTGAATACTTAGAGTCATTTGAGAAAATATTTAAAAAGAGCAATCAGAGGGCAAAAGGACTATTAAAAATTTGTATTCTGAAAATTGAAATAAAAATTATACATCAGGCAGAAAAAAGAATTAATATAAATGAAAACCAAAATAGTGGTGAAAAGATAAGGAAATATTACATAGCAAAAACAGATGGAAAAGAAACAAGTAAAGATTTTTTAAAGTGAAGGGGAAAAACTGGATCCAAAGTTCTTTCAGTGGGAATCCCAATAGAGAGATCAAAGTCAATGAAGATGAGGAAATCATCAAAGAAAAATGACGGAATAAAAAGGAACAAAACTGGGTCATTTGTAGAGATGTGGATGGACCTAGTGACTGTCATACATAAAGAAGTAAGTCAGAAAGAGAAAAATAAATACCATATATTAATGTATATATGTGGAATCTGAAAAAAAAATGGTGTAGACAATCTTATTTACAGAGCAGAAATAGAGACAGAAACAGAACAAACATAAGGTTACCAAGTGGGAAAGCAGGGGATGGGATGATTTGGGAGATTGAAACTGACGTATATACAGTATTGATACTATGTACAAAGTAGATGACTAAATGAGAACCTACTGTATTATAGTACATGGAATTCTGCTCAATGCTCTGGGTGACTTAAATGGGAAGAAAATCCAAAAAAGAGGGGATGTATGTTTATGTATAGCTGATTCATTTGCCATACTGATATAACATTGAAAAGCAACTAAACACCAATAAAACTTTTTAAAAATAAAATTTTGAAAATGGTGAAGTTCCATCCAGACATGATGGTGTAAGTCTACTTTCCCTGTCTACTCTATGCTGAGTGTAACCCTGGAAATGAAGCAATTAACAACCAGAGCAGAACTCTGAAAAGTGGCAACAGAAAAAAGATGAATTGTTTTGGGGCTTTAAGACATGAGTAACAATTCAGAGGCAGGGCATCTTGCTTGGCCACACTCAACATAGGAAGGCTGCCCAGATCAGGCATTTCCCAGCCCCATAACCTCACCATAGAAGGCAACCTAGGTAGGTTCATTCTTCCCCCTGACCCAATAAGATCCCCTCTGACAACATAAATGAAGCCCAACACAACTGGCCAGGGGCCAGGGGAGGCACTCTCTTTCCTCCCAGGCCTGAGATTCCTCTTTTCTACAAAGAGATATAAGAGTCAGCAGGAGCACAGTTACATCAGACAGCTTCATCTAGGAAGAATCTTTGTCCCCATGAGCCCAAAACTTTCCTCCCCTACTCATAGACTCCCAGGAATGGGAAGTGGGTGAGGAAGTGAAGGGTGAGTGGGCACTGATAGAAGGAATCCCATCATACCCCCACCTCCCTGCCCCCCACTTAGAGCAACCTGGTGATCCCACTTGGGGAATCTCCTGCCTTCTAAAGGCAGCACCAGCAAGGACCAGTGATAACCCCAGTGGCACTAGATACACTCTGCAGACCAAAATAGCACTAGAAAGCGTTTGATTGATTAGTCTGCCTTTTGAACCACAGCCCACAAAAGTAAGCCCAAACCAGCCTATTAAACCTAAACAGAGTGACTGCCACCTAGGTGAAGAGGAGAGAGGGGCTGAAAAAGTCTTTGATGAAATCATGGCTGAAAACTTTCCAAATCTGGTGAAAGACACAAACTTATAAAAACAAGATGCTAAGTAAACCTCAAAAAGGATAAATCCATGCCAAGATACATCATAATTAAATTTTTTTAAGTGAAAATGAAGGAAAAATACCTTTGAAACAGTCAGAGGGAAAGATCACATTACCTATAAGAGAACACTCATTTGAATGACAGCAAATTTTTCATTTGAAATCATGGAAGTTAGAAAGAAGTGGCACAATACTTTCTGAAGTACTGAAGAAAAATAATTGCAAACTGCAAATGCAACATCTGTTGAAACTATCCATTCAGAAATGAAGGGGAAATAAAATCATTATCAGACAAAGGAAAATTTTTAAAGTTTATCATTAGCATACGTCCTTAAAGATTTGGCTAAAGAAATTTTTTCAGAGGGAAAGAAAACAAGAAAAGAAGGGATGTTGTAGTCTCAGGAAAGGAGAACAATGAGAAGAGAAGAAACATGGTTACATCTAATAAATATTTTTCTCATGAGTTTTATTAATTGTAATTAATGTTTGAAATAATAATTATATTAATAACAGAATCTCATGCCCAACACAATGATATTTAAAAGTGGATAAGGTAACATGATCTAAATGGTAGTGAGGTTTCCACATTTCAGTGGAAATGGTAAAAGGTGGGTACCAGTTGTGGTAGACTAAATCATGACTCCCATTGATGCTCTTAATCCCCAGAACCCTGAATTGTCACTTTATATAGTTAAAGAGACTCTCTAAATGTGATTAAGTTAAGGTTCTTGAGATGGAAAGATTATCTTGTATTATCTAGGCAGACCCAATATAATCACAAGGATTCTCATTGTAAAGAGGGAGGGTGATCACAGTCAGAGACAGAAGATATAAGGGTAGAAGCAGAGGCCAGAGAAGAGAGAAGTTGCTACACCACTGGCTTTGAATGTGCAGGAAGGTGTCAGCCAAGGAATGTAGTCATCTTTAGGGATACATCTTTATAACTCTGGATTTGGCAATGGTTTATTAGATATGATACCAAAAGGACAAGTAACAAAAGAACAATAAATATATTGTATATCATCAAAATTTAAAATTTTATGCTTCAAAAGACCATGTCAAGAAAGTGAAAAAGACAACCTAAAAATGGAAGAACCTATTTTCAAATCATATATCTAATAACTATTTAGTATGTAATATATATATAAAACTCAACAACAAAGACACAATTCACTTAGGAAATGCACAAATGACTTGAATTGGACATCTTATCACTCCAAGACAGTACCAACTGTTTTGATGACCAACAAGTACATGAAGTACATGCTTCCCTGCTGGCTCAAACTGTAAAGTGTCTGCCTGCAATGCTGGAGACCTGGGTTCGATCCCTGGGTTGGGAAGATCCCCAGAGAAGGAAATGGCAAACCACTCCAGTACTCTTGCCTGGAAAATTCCATGGACAGAGTCTAGTCCATGGGGTTGCAAAGAGTCAGACACAACTGAGTGACTTTACTTACTTACTTACTTAATTAAGTACATGAAAAGATGCTCAACATCATCAGTCATTGTTGTTGCTATTCAGTCACAAAGTTGTGTTTGACTCTTTGTGACTCCATGTACTGCAGCATGCCAGGCTTCCCTGAACTTCACTATCTCCTGGAATTTGTCTGAGTTCACATCCATTGAATTGGTGATGCCATCCAACCATCTCATCCTCTGCCTCTCTCTTCTTCTTTTGCCTTCAGTCTTTCCCAGCATCAGGGTATTTTCCAGTGAATCAACTGTTCGCATCAGGCAGCCAAAGTATTGGAGCTTCAGTTTCAGCATCAGTCCTCCCAATGAATATTCAGGGTTGATTTTCTTTAGGATTGACTGATTTGATTTCTTTAGAATTCAAGGGACTCTCAAGAGTCTTCTCCAGCACCAAAATTTGAAAGCATCAATTCTTTGGAGGTCAGCCTTCTTACATCACCTGATTGGGGCCAACCAGCATCCAGAATCAAACACCACTGAGAATTCTCATGTAACAGCAATTGAAAGTCCCAATTGGGAAAATGTTCCAGGCAGTCCATCCATCCCTTCAGTGAGACTTCTAAATTGAAGTTTTGGGGGTTCCCACTTATAATCCCAGCCCACAAGCTGATATCATCATCAGTTTGTGAGCAAATTGCAGCTCTGGTTTCACACTAATCTCTTTTACAATGCTGTTTGTTTTGTCTTGAGAGCCAAAGGATTTTGTTAAGCCCCGGGTGTGGTTAGCCAGACCTCTTCTGGGAGCTCAAGAATTCCAAGACCAGGGCCTCAAGAATTCTAAGACTCGCTTCCTATCTCATCTGTATTGCCACTCATCTTACTTGTGCCCTTGTGAGCAGGCACATAGTCAGGGCAGATCAGAAGCAAGGGCAGAGGCCTGCTCTGCTTTCTTGTCTCTGAAGCCTGAACAAGACTACTTCCACTTAATTTCCCTAGCACTGCTTAATAAGCCTAATAAGTTTAGGCTACCTTAAAATAATGGAAATGTTTTGAATCTGGTAGAAGTGATGGTTGCACACTATGATAGTACTAAGTATACCTGGATCATGCACTTTAAAATGGTTAATTCTGTTATGCAAGTGTCACTTTAAGGAATTGGCCAATCTCATCCTTATGGTTTTATACTCTATGATTCTGTTTACACAATATTTTTGAAATAAAAATGTTTAGAAATGGAAGATAGATTACAGGTTGTAGAGGGAGGAGTATAGATGGGAAACAGATAGTTATAAAAGGAGTCCCTGTGGCATTGAAACCATTTAGTATCTCAATTGTGGTGGTAGGTACACAAGCCAACACAAAAATGACAAAATTGTATTGAACACAATTCACATATGTGCACACACACACACACACAAGTACAAGTAAAACCAGGGAAATCTGAATAAAATTGGTGGATTGTATCAGTGTCAGTATTTTGAGTGTGATATGAGCCTATAGTTCTGTAAAATGCTAGAGGAAACTGGGCATACAAGACATCTCTTCGTATTACCTAAATTGCATATGAATCTATGAAAACCACAGTTATGGGTATTGAGATATATATTCTTGTGATGAGGGGATTTAGATGATAAACAATGAACAAATAGACACATATAATAGGGAAATGCAAGATATGGGGGCTACAGACACAAGCACTCATGCATGAACAAAATCAAATATTTCAAGCCATTTTCTATTCCCATGGAGCTGGAATTCATGTACACAGTACATGATATATACTATTTTTTCTTGATTATATAGTGAATATTAACTATGTAGTGGATATAGGGCTTCCCTGGTGACTCAGATGGTAAAGAATTCACCTGCAATGCAGGAGACCTGGGTTCGATCCCTGGGGTGGGAGGATCCCCTGGAGGAGGGCATGGCAATCCACTCCAGTATTCTTGCCTAAAGAATCCCCATGGACAGAGGAGCCTGGAGGGCTATGGTCTCTTGGGTCACAAAGAGTTGGACACAACTGAGTGACTAAGCACACACACATAGTGGGAATAAAATTGAGTGTTTTATCCACATCATTTTAGTTAAACCAGACATGAGGTAAATATTAAATAAAATATTATTATCATGTTCCAAAGATTTGTGTTTAGTTACAAGAAGGCATTTTCTCAGATTTCCTCTGAAAGGTATTAGGACAATTAATAATGGCACCATCTCAAAATTAGCTTAAAGATCAAAGGATCATTGCTAGGCACAGAGAGCAACTGTGCTTCTCCTCTATTGCGGAACTCTACAACTCTACAGTAAAGGGTACCTCTTTCAAGAACCAGGCAGTTTATGATGCAAATATCAGGATAGCATTGGCTTCCTGGTCATGATAAGGGGTGCCAACAGTGCATGCTTCTCAGAGGTCACCTTTTCACTTGTCCAGGTTCCAAGCCAAAGAGCACCATGTAAGGACTCCCTTCTATCAGCCATCTTCCAAAGTGCATCTGCCGTCTAAAGAACACACAGCCACGGAGTAATACTAGGAGATGCAAGGGAGGAAAATGTGTTTGTGCTTAGAAGCTATAGATTGTATTTGGAACTCAAAAGCAGGTTATGCAAGCCACATAGAAAACCATATAAAGTAACTGGGGATACTATGTTATTATGTTAGTTAACATAATAGTGGCACCTAACAAATAACAGCATTTAACTAAATTTTCAAACTGAAATATCCAATAACAGCATTGAATCAAATTATAAACAAATGAAAGCTAATGTTGCAATAGTTATTTCACTCAAAATATTATATATGGCAATATAATAGGAAACAAAGAATAATTACACAAAATGATAAAGGAGCAATCTAGAAATAAGATACACCAATCATGAACTATCAACAGAGATTCTGTTACGGAAGTTGAATGATTAAGAGCATGAAAGTTCATAATGGTTAAATGAAGGCAGACATATCCTCTACTAATAAAAAAGAAAGAAATTTGAGACAAGGCAACAGTTTTAAAACTTTTTCTTTCTCAACTACAGCAACTTGCAGTAGTATAGTAGGTACCAACACAAATCATGTTTGCAGGGGAGGATTGGGACAGTAAGCCAAGAGGTGAGGGGGAATAGCAGCCTTGCAGTGTTTTCATGAAGATTAAATGAGGCCATATTACTTACTCACGTGTCTAGTTCACTGCTTAACACATAGTATACATTTGTGTTTGTCAGTATAGCATACATAATGCTTTAGTAACAAACTCCAAAATCTCAGGGTCTTAATATGAAAAGGTTTATTTATTCCTCAGATAAATTGTAATGCAGGTCTGGTAGCCCTCGTCCATCTTGTAGCCAAAGCACACAGAATATGTGATCTCAAGGTCAGTGCAGCAAGGAAAGAAAGGTTGAGAAAATTTTGTAAAATTTTTGTAAGTGCGAGCCAGGAGCCAGCTCATATCACTTCCACCCTCATCCCACTGGTCACAGTTCTGTCATGTGGTTCTAAACCAACTGCAGAGGAAGGTGGGGCTGTGATCTTCCAGTGTATCCAAGAAGAAAAAACAGTACGGAGAACACAGATCACTACAGTGCCATGCTATTCAGTAAATGGGCACCCTGCTCTCTGGCTACAGCTCCTATGTCAAGTGCTATTACTTTTAAAAACCTTAAAAATATGACAGCAACTCCCAACCTTTGTTGCCAAGTGCTGGCTGCTTTGTATCATTTCAGTTTGCAAAGCAACCCTATTAAATACATTTATAACTTATTATTATAAATCAAGACACAAAGATGTAGAAATTTCCTGAAGTTACAAGTTAGCACATATTTGTCTTAATACCAGTACTTCTACCAAAAAGTGGGTGTGCCCTCCACGTGGCCGGGCAGCCCTAGCACAGACCCATGGCAGACACCAGCCTTCCCACCTCTGGCTGGTACACAACAACTGGCACGTTCATAGAAAGCTTCCATCCATGGTAATTTTTTCATTGATTTACTGGCTCCATTAAAAATATTGTTCCATAATGGTCAAGTCCAGAGGATGTTGCACTTCAAGAGAAAACTGCCCTAAATAAAAACAAATGATACTAGAATCTCTTCTCTCCCAATGAAACGATTCTCCTGTATTTTGTTCTCCTTGTGAGCACACCAAAAAAGCTTCTTCGGTCTATTATTTCCCAATTACCTCCTCTAGTGTTAGCTGAGAGAAGAGAAGGAAGATGAGATCATGAGGCTCATAACATTTGATCTTTTCCAGGCTTCAGCAAACCTGTGAATCACTTTCATAAGCTCAATCAATATCAGGTGTCACCTGGTGGCAGGTAAGGGCAATTCGATAGCTTTTCTAATACCTTGCAGGCATTGATTTCCCCACATATCAGGAGAGAGGAGACTGAATAGGGGATGGAGGAGCAGGAAAAGGCAGAGCAGCTCTGGGGCTCTGCAGGATGGCCCCAGAGATCCAAGAGCTCACGTCCGCCTTGACTATGCACTGATTTCCCAGCCTCTCCCAGCCAGGCCTGCTGCCCTCAAGCCTGCCCAGAGCCACCAGCCAGGAGCACATGGGTGAATGTCCGCCTAGATCTCGCATTCACCAGCTGAAATAGGGCAGTTCTTCTGCTTTCTCTATTTTAAAGGACTGAGCACCCCAGATGGCATGACTAAAAACTGCTCTCAGAAGATGTGAAGTGGAAAATATGGTTCTCAAAGTCTGGTCCCCAGCCAGCAGCACCAGCATGACTTGGGAAGTTGTTGGAAATGCAGATTATCAGGCCCCAGCCCAGGCCTACTTGATCAGAGTCTCTCTCTGGAGGTGGGACCCAGCCGTCTGTGTTTTAACAAGCCCAAGAAAATATCCATGCACCACAGCATTGATTCTACCATTGGTTCAGTGGTAGAATTCTTGCCTGCCACATGGGAGGCCCAGGTTCAATTCCCACCCAATGATTTGTGATGTTTTGCGGGCTTCCCTGGCTCCTGGCTCAGGAGTAAAGGATTCACTTGCCAATGCAGGAGACCTGAGTTTGATCCCTGGGTCAGGAAGAGTCCCTGGAGAAGGAAACGGGCACACACTCCAGTATTCTTGCCTGGGAAGTAATCCCATGGATAGAGGAGCCTGGGGCGCTACAGTCCATGGGATCACCAAAGAGCTGGACATGACTTAGCAACTAAACAACAGCAAGAGTTTAGAATCACTGTACCAAATGACACTGTAAGAGAGGCTGAGCTTTCCATTTCCCTGAAGTGAAGAGCAGGGCAAGGGGGAGTTATGGACCATCAGGATGGGAACCCAGGTTCCATCTGGAAGTTTGGACTGGTTTATTTGGCACCACCTTTTGCTGCTTCCTCTGGGCAGCTGACCAGGCATCCTGGAGCTGGGAGGGGTGATCCTCTGAATCGCAGAGTGGCAGCTGTGATGCAAGGCTGAAGCCCAGCGTGTAAGAGCAGCACAGCAGCCGTGGCTGGGAGACACCTTTGCAGGGCGCCGGGGAGAGCCGCATGGGCCGGGCAGTGCCACATGGGCCGGGCAGTGCGAGGCACTTCTCAGCTGAGGGTAACCCACTGCTCTGAGAGGGTGTGGGCTGAGGGCCTTGAAAGTCCACCAGTGTAGATGTTACTGAACTGAACTGCAAATACACCCAGCTCAACACAGGCAGGCTTACAACTCAGGCATGCTTCTTCCCTGAGAAAGGGTAAAGGCAAAAGAATGTGCTCATCCTTCATCATGTATCCTCAGATTCTGTCCTGATTCCCTGCCTCTCCCCCAACCCCAGGCCTAGCCCCCTCTCCCCGGGTCCAGTACAGGAGCTTCCTACAGGGCTGCCTCCTCCAGTGTCACTATCCTGCAGCCATTCTCCATCCAGAGCTAGAGAGAGGTATCTCTCATCTGACTGTACCTCCTCCCTGCTTAAAATCTTTCCCCAGCCTCCCACTGCTTCAGGGGGAAATCTCCCTCCCTCGCTGGCATATTCGTCATTGGTACTTGACTGCTGGCCCTCTCCAGCATCCCCTCCTTCCACTTCCTTGCCAGGGCCCCGCCGGGCAGGGAAAAGCATTTTCAGTATCAGGAATGCTGCTCCATCATTCCATTGTTACTTAATTTCCACTTCTTTCAAATATTCAGATTGAGGTCCTTTCATCCAAAGGGTCAGAACTGCTTGCCCCATCTGCACTCCCACGTTAGCTGGACACATCTAACTCAGCCCAAATCACAGTTTTGAAATGTGTTTGTCTTCTGCCTCCCCCAACAGACAGTGAGCAACTGAGTGCAAAATAAACTTCCTGGTGATGCTTTCCTGAAACCACTAGCGTTTTTGTGTGTTCACCCCATTAAGACACCAAAAATTTTTGATAAGTTGGGTTATTGTCCAACAAATCTCCTTTGAGCTCTACCTCAGGTAGGAGAAAGGAAAGCATGAATGTGCAAATTCCAATAATTTCTCATTTTTTTCCTTAAAAAAATATTATTTGGGCTTCCCAGGTTGTGCTAGTGGTAAAGAATCTGCCAATGTAAGAGATGCAAGAGATGTGGGTTTGATCCCTGGGTAAGGAAGATTCCCTGGAGAAGGAAATGGTCACCCATCCAGTATTCTTGTGTGGAAAATTCCATGGACAGAGGAGCCTGGCGGGCTACTATCCGTGAGGCCACAAAGAGTCGGACATGACTTAACAACTGAACAGAAACACGTGCTATTCATTCAGGCTGTAAGATCCCTTGAGAGGTCATCTCATCCAGCCTCTATCTCTGAGCAAGACTGAGGGAGGTTTCTGGGATCCTTTTTTATAACAGTTCTCGGTATGTCAAATTCAGACTGGAAAAAATAAAAGATCAGATGCTGATGGGTGATGCCCATACTGCAGAAGACCTGTTCTCTCAACATTGTTCTCTCAACATTCTGCCATGAGGACAGAACGTGAAATCCTCTGGGTGGGGTGAGATCCAGCCTATTTACACAGAGACACTATTTTAAATACATTATGTGTCACTGAAAGGAAAAGTTAACATGTCTCCTTGCTTTTATCTAACTTTGACCACATTACTTTTACAGTCCTGGTAATAAAGAGGACTGAAGTGCATGGCTGAAAAAAGAAGTTTACTTTCCTTCTCCCCCTCCCCACCCCACATTTTTGTTTGTATCCAGCTTTGGTTAAAAATATGAGGCACTCTCATAAATGCTGTGTACAGTTGTGTTTGACACTTTGTGGCCCTATAGACTAGCCTACCAGGCTCCTCTGTCCACGGAATTTTCCAGGCAAGAATATTGGAGTGGGTTGCCATTTTCTTCTTCAGAGGATCTTCCCAACCCAGGGGTTGAACCCACATCTCTTGCGTCTTCTTCATTGGCAGGCAGATTATTTACCACTAGCACCACCTGGACTCAGGTAGTATTATAAATACTCACAAGGCTCCCTGTCTTACAGATGGAGAAATGTTCAAAAGAGTCTCTTGTTCATCTGGTTCTTTGAGGCCCAGATTATGTTTCCTATAAGTAAAGGCTTCATTAACGGTGGTTCCCAGAGCAAAATCAGGTGAGGTATGGCAGGAGTAGGAAGTTTTAACCTTGAACTTGCCTTGGGCCCTGGAGGTCATCTGAGGATGACCAAGAAAGCAAATGAGTCTGCCAGATCATAGACACTTCACCGAGAAATCCTGTACTTACACAACCAAGAGGGAGGGGAAACAAGCCAGACCATCCTCAGGATACCTCTGCCAGGAGGGGACATCTGGTGCATTCTCCAGCTGTCCTTGGAGGCACCTCAACACAGCCTGTCTCGAGGGCTGGGTCAAAGCGCGAAGGATAGGACCTAGGAAGACAGGCTGTCAGGTCTGCCTGAAGACCCTGGGTTTTCCTGGGGAAGCTTTAACTACACTTTATTTAGCTGGCGCCTCAACATGAAGTGAGTCATCATATCTGTGCCCCCAGCGTCTAGCTGTTCTTTGTCGCCCAGAATAGTCTGGGAGCGTCATGGTCGTCTATTCCTAGGTACCAGCACAAGAGAGAAGTGTTTCTAAGACGGGTGCACATCAGTAAGTCCTCTCGCTTGTTTTTGTACTGCCAATTCCCATTTTGTTCCTACAGGAGCCCTTCTTTTCCTCAGGTGAGTGGCCCCTTGGGAACTCCCCAGAGAGTGAAACTGGGCTATCTTTAGTCACTATTGTATTAGTCAGGATAAACCAGGTTTTGCTCCACCAACAAAAAATTTCAAAATCTCAGTGATGTAATACAACACAAGTGTCCTTGGCCCATAAGAGGGTTCTGCTGAGATTAGACTCAGGGAACCAGGGTGACAGAAGCTTTATCTTCATACGTGCTTCTGTGACCACTGAGGATGTCTAGCACTTGAAGTCTTCTACTTGTAAGGAACACAGTTCATACCCAGTCATATTTAATTGGCTAAAGTCAATTACACAGGCCCATATAGAAGGATGTTCAGAAGTATATATAGCCCTCAAAGAAGGACAGAAACGTGGTCCTACTGTATGCTCAGAAGGTAGATGGTGAGCTGGAAATTTTTAGTGAACAAATGCAACCAGCATCTCATGGAGCCAGACAATACACCTTCCCGAGCACAACAAGACTATAGGTCCCTCTTGCACTGTATGCCAAGAACTAGACAGACCATGCTGATGCCTCCAGGCACAAACCCAGCCTGTTCAGAGACCACATGCTCTCCCATCCCTCTTAGGGGGGATTTAATTATAGCAAACAGTACTCCCATCTCTGTCATAAGAATCCCAGGATATCAGGGAGAGTGAAAGGAATCTTTGCATCACATAGTATGCTCTGTAACCTCCTCGAAGTAGACTTGTGCTTTTTAAGAAAATTATAAAAAGAAGGAAAATCCCCAAGCCTCCTCCCCTCACCCGTTCTAGTGCCAAATAACTATGTCCTTTCTGTTCCTCCCTTCCTGACTGCAGAAAGCACTTGGAAAGCAAAATAGTGAAAAACAAAACAAAACTACAATTAACAAACAGTAAATATTGAAAGGAGATATCACAGTGTGCATGTGTGTGGGTGAGTGAACAAAATAGATCTCCCCCCACCCACGTACTCTTCCTCAGAAAGGCTGTCTGAGAGACATACCCGGTTGGGCTACAGGCTATGATATAATTAGAACAATATTGCCCAATTGCAAAGACATGTGCCTGTTTGCATGAAATAGAAGCATCTGTTGAAATTATTTGAGGTGCCCCATCACTAATTAAAAGAGCTTTCTTTTATAGAGGATGCACCATATGGATGCTGCTGATTCTTGGGTTGCCGGATGTGAATGAGTGCTGGGGGAGCTGTTGGGGCAGGTGTATGGTGAGGAATATCTGGGAAAACATGACTTAGCCTTCCAAAATTTCTCCTTACAAGGAGGTGCAGGGGCGGGGGAGGTGCTGCTGGAAGTTGTTTCAGAGGGACAGAAACATGACGCACCACCCCAGATCGCACCTGGCTGTGTCTATGACCAGTGAGGGGCTTTGCCCCTGGAGTCTCGCTACGCCTTTTTACTCACCAAGTCACTGCTTTGTCTTCAATGGACTTTCCAGATAAACAGGATGAGCTACAGAATTTGGGTGGCTCTGTGCAAAATGAAACTATGGGCCCCCTTGCTAAAAATGATTAAGAATTTCCAGGCAGTGACAGCAAAGCTTTAAACCGCATGCAGGCCATACTGAGTGCTGGGTCCCGTGCAACTAGAAGGATGACATACTTGTGAAGCCGGCCCTGAAGGTAAGGAAAAAGGAAGAGCTGCTAGACAAATAGGAGCCAAGAGTGAACTCAAATAGGAGGTGGGGTGGTTAAAGCAGAGAGCAATGCAAGACAGCATTCACCCCCAGCACATTATAACCCATAAGGGGCTTTCATATCCATGCTCTGCTCTGCAGGCCACACCGCCCATGCTCTTGGCAGGACCGACTCAGAGGCAGGAAAGGACTTGTTCTCTTATCTCCTCACTGTGCAGACTGTGGTAAAACCCAGAAGCTAACTTCTGGCCCTACTTGTCTTCTCCTTCTTTATAACTTACCTACTCAGCAAGTTCTACCCGCTATGGACTCTACTCTGCATCAATATCCCCTAATACAAGGCTACTCTAGGAACCCATGTGCATCCTATTTAGCACTGGGAATTAGTCCAAATAGGTACCACTAAAAACAAAGTCAGTCCCAGATGAGCTGGAGACCTGTGCCTCCAGGACACACTGGTAAAGATGATTCTTACAATTCTCCCCAGCTAGAGAAGAAGAGGGAAACAGAATATTCAGGATGTGATTTCCAACCAACTTGGACGCTGAGGTTCAATAACTGGAACATACTTGAAACAATTATAGAATTGGGGGCAAGGAAATAAGAACCACTGTTCTAAGATTTCTGGTCTAGGACTAGCATTCTTTTTCTAGTTCAAGTACTACCATTGTAAAATCACTTTGGGGTCCAGCAGTATCTTTGTTTCAGATTCCAGTTTTTACAAACTACTTAAGGAGACAGAAGACCCATACCAGCCAATGGATACAGTGATCTTTTTGAAAAACAACAGAAATACAACACATCAACATTTGTCACATGTAGTAAAGTCTTTTTGGAAAGAAAGACTCGACATCATCCCTAGAGTTTCAACTTAAGAATTAAACTTAAGTTAGTAGAAGGAAGAGAAAAAAGAGTTGGAGCAAAAGTTAATGAAATAAAATGCAAGCCGAAAGTAAAGAAAATCAATATGGGAAAAAGTTGTTCTTTGACAAGTTGAAGACAATGGACAAACTATTCGTAGATCAAGCAAAAAAGAAAGAACACATTCACCAATTTAGTAATGAAAAAGATTGATCACCATAGATCCTACATACATGAAAATAAGAGAACTAGAACTATAAACAAATTTAAATCAATAAATCTGATTATTTAGGTGAAACAGAGAATTTTTTGAAAAATAAACTCCCCACAATCGACAAAGGAAACAGAAAAACTGAATAATGCTGTCTATTTAAAAACTTGAAAACCACATTGTACCAATCTCACCAGAAAAAAAAAAAAAAAAAAAAAAAAATCTCCAGCCTGAAACAGTATGCTAGGCAGAACAGTGGCTTTCCAAACTTGTCTACATCCTAATCTCTGAAATTTGTGACTACTTTATAGCAGAAGAGATTAGCATTTCTAATCAGCTGACCTTAAGGTAGAAAGAGTATCCTAGAGTAGCCAGATGGGCCCAATGTAATCATGGGTCCTTAACTATGAGTGAGAAAGGCAGAAGGGTGAGATTTGTATTATTTTAAGCCACTGAGTTTGTGGTCATTTGCTACAGCAGCAATAAGAAATGAATGCGCACAGATTCCCTGCTGAATCATACAAAACAATGAAGAAAAAGTAACACTAATAGTACACAGTTTTTCAAAAAATAGGGAAAGAAGGATCAATGCTTAACTTATCTTCTGAAGTCAGTGTACCTTCAATTTCAAACTCTAATGAAGATGTAGCAAAGAAAAGAAAATTGTAGATACCAGTATCTCTTATGAATATAGATGCACAAATCCTTAACAAAATAGTGGCAAGTTGAGTCCAACAATCTATTAAAAAAAAAGAAAATATGTCATAACCAAGTAGGGCTTATCCCAAGAATGCAAGTTTAGTTTAATATGTGAGCAGTCAACATGATCTATCATGTTAATGAAATTAAAGAAGAAAAATACAATATTAATTATTAGATGTGAAAAAGAATTTGACGAAATTAAACACTCATTCATAATTTTTAAAAAAATCTCTCATCAAAGTAGGACTATAAGAGAACTTTTTCTTTTTTTTTCTTTTTTTAATTTTTTAATTATTTATTTATTTATTTTTATTAGTTGGAGGCTAATTACTTCACAACATTTCAGTGGGTTTTGTCATACATTGATATGAATCAGCCATAGATTTACACGTATTCCCCATCCCGATCCCCCCTCCCACCTCCCTCTCCACCCGATTCCTCTGGGTCTTCCCAGTGCACCAGGCCCGAGCACTTGTCTCATGCATCCTGAGTGTCTATACCTAAAAACAAACAAAGAAACAGCTAACATCATACTTAGTGGCGTGATACTGGATATTTTACCTCCTAAGCTAGGGACAGGACAGGAATGCCCACCTTCACCACATCTATTCAAATGTTTCTGGAGGCAGTTGTACTAAGACAAGAAAATAAAATCAATACTGGAAAGACTGGAAAGAAGTAGAACTCCTTATTTGCAGGTGATATGATTGTGCATGTAGAAAGTACCAGGGAAGCTACAAATACAAGTACTAAAATTAATTAATGAGTTTAGCAATGGTATAAGGTATAAGGTTAATATACAGAAAGAAAGTTTATTCTTATATACCTACAGCAACCATGTGGGGCTTCCCAGGTGGCACTAGGGGCAAAGGTCCCCTGGAGAAGGAAATGGCAAGCCATGCAAGTATTCTTATCTGGACAGAGGAGCCTGGCAGGCTACAGGCCATGGGGTTGCAAAGCCACGACTCAGTGACTAAGCACAAGCACAGCAACTATGCAGAAAGAAAGATTTTAAAAACACATTTAGAGTGTTACCCAAAAAATATCGAATATGTAAGAACGTATAACAAAGAAGTCCAAAACCTTGATACTAAACCTAAAAAACTGCCAATAGAAATAGAGACATAAATAAATGGAAAAGTATATTGTTTTATTCTGTGGACTGGAAGATTCAGTATCATTACACGACAGTTCTTCCCCATATTCAATGTAATCTCAATCAAAATTCCTGTAGGCATTTTTATAGAAGTTAGCAAGTTAAAATATATATGGAAATTCTATATAAATTCATATGAACTCAAAATTTATATAGAAACACAAAATATCTAGAATAACCAAAACATTTTTTTAAAATGTTTTGGAGGATTGTTTTAAAACAACATTTTTAAAACAACATTGGAGGATTTATCTTGCCTGATTTCCGTAATGAAGCTTCATCAAACAAAACAGTTTGATACTGGTGGAAAGATAGACATATAGATCAAATAAACAGAGTAGATAGTCCAGAAATATACTACACATATTTGATCAATTGATTTATGACACAGATATTGAGGAAATTCAACTGGGAAAGGAAAGTCCAGATAGCTATGTGGTATAAAGTAATAAGCATTGATCTTTCCTTTACATCATACAAAAAAATTAATTCAAAATGGATTGCAGACCTAAGTATAAAGCCCCAAAGTACAAAATTTGTAGAAGAAAATGTAGCATATCTTTGTGATCTTGGGTTATACAAATGATTCTTAGAAGACAAAAATTATGCCCTATAAAAGAAAAAATGACAAATCAGACTACATCAAAATCAACACTTCCTGCTTTTTGAAAGCCATCATTAAGAAAATAAAAAGGTAAGCCACATATTGGGAGAAATGCTCACAGCACCATTATTTTTTTTGGCTTTGCTGGGTCCTTGCTGTGGCATGGGCTTTTCTCTAGTTGAGACAAGCAGGGGCCACTCTCTAGTTGCGGTGCACAGGCTTCTCATAGTGGTGCCTTCTCTTGTTGTGGGGCGCAGATGCAATAGTTATAGTGCACAGGCTTAGTTGCTTTGTGGCAAGGGGGATCTTCCCAGATCAGGGGATCGAACTGGTGTCTCCTGCATTGGCAGGCAGATTCTTGACCACTGAGCCACCAGGGACGCCCCTTCACAACACATATTGCAAAGAACTTGAATCCAGATTAGGTAAAGAACTTTTACAAACCAATGAGAAAAAGGGCAAAAATGTGAACATTCACTTCACTGAAGACATCGAAATAGCCAACATGCACAGAAAAAGATGCTCAACATCATTAGTCATCTGGGAAATGTAAATTAAAACCACAATGAAATACCACTAGATACCCATTGAAAGTGAAAATGTTAGTCTCTCAGTCATGTCCGACTCTTTGAGATCCTATGGACTGTAGCTCTCCAGGCTCATTTCTCCATGGGATTCTCCAAGCAAGAATACTGGAGTGGGTTGCCATCCCCTTCTCCAGGGGATCTCCCTGACCCAGGGATCAAACCCAGGTCTCCCACATTGCAGTCAGATTCTTTACCATCTAAGCCATCAGGGAAGCACATTAGAAGGGCTACAAATCAAAGACTGACCATGCCAGTTTTGGACAGGATGTGGAGGAGCTGAAACTGTCATGTACTGTGTGTAGGAATAAAAGAGTTTGTCAGTTTCTTAAAAAGTTAAATGTACACCTACCATATGACCCAGCCAGTCTACCTCTGTGTATTTACCCAAGAGAAATGGAAACATATGTAGACTTATATAGAAATGTTCATAGAAGCTTTATTTGAAATAACAACAACAACAAAACACTGAAAACAACCCAAATATCTATCCAAAGATAACTGGTTAAACGAATGTATTACATCCACACAACGAAATACTATTCAGCAGTAAAAACTAATAACTTGTTGTACACATAACACAGATGAATCTCAAAATAATTATGCTGAATGAAAGAAGCCAGATTAAAAGATGACTATAATGTATGATTTCATTTATATAAAATCCTAGAAGTGCAAAATAATATACAAATAGTGATGTGAAACATTTGTGGTTGCCTGGGAGATGAGAGTAGAGGGAGAAATATATTACAGGGAGGGAGAAAATAACTTTAGGTGATGACACAAAATTTGTTATTTTAATTGCGGTGATGGTTAAACAGGTGAAGGCAATTGGATATCAGAGAAGTGCAGCTGCCCGGAAAGTGTGCTCAGAGCTCCAGAGGCAGTTCTGTCTCCCTGATCCCAGTCTACAGCCCTTTCCCTGTATCATCTCACCTCTAGAAAGAGGGATTCTGATAAAATCATATGCATGGTAATACTCAAGATACATCAACACATTGAAACAGATCTTTGTGAGGCTGTTCAAAGAGATCTGAAGTGGTTTTACAAGAGTAACAGGAGAGCCAGTGTTTGCATACTGGCAGAAATTGTGAGTGTGGGACCCAGCTACGTTCTGCAAGGAAGCGGGGGGTGGGGGGGGAATCTTTCAGCAATAATTTCTATCTTTTGGATTCTCTGTTCTTAGCATCATTTTTTTGATTACTTACAATGAAATGAAGGTATGTATAAGAACATTTGGAAAAGGACATGGCAACCCACTCCGGTATTCTTGCCTGGAGAATCCCATGGACAGAGGAGCCTGTTGGGCTGCAGTCCATCGGAAAGCAAAGAGTCGAACATGACTGAAATGACTTAGCACAACACAGCATGAGAGGACACTGCCAATTTAATGCAGAAAATCTATGGCAGAATACGGATTCAAATGCCGGCAGCCTGACCTGAGGGCTTGAGTGCTTAACTGGGATGCTGTCCTGCCTCCCTTCTTCTGCCCTGGGCAGTCTCTCCCCTGGGGCACCCAGTTATGTCTCCTTGACACCTTATTCAGATTATCCATGCTGACTTTCCAAGAAAATAGACATATGGGGTCGCACCTTTAGTCATGCATTTATACAAAGACAGTAATAATATAATCGCAGCAAACAGTCATCTCATTCGTTGGCCATGTTAGTTCAACATATTGAACCAATCTCCTTGGGTTGAGTCCCTTCAACATGGACCCTTTCCCATTAGTATAAATGTCAATGTAGTGGAGGGGCCTATGGACCACTTCTTTGGGTACCTTGATGGGACAGAATTTGTATGACCTCAAGGAGTTGGTAAGTGGTTTGCAGTAATATGATTAGCATATAGAAAAAATGAGAGCCAATAAAGCAAGAATAGCTAAAAATGCTTGTAAGAGGCTCAAACAGAATTTAGGCAATTGAAACTGGATTGGGGAAGAGTCAGAGGCCGTGAGGAGAAAATGGTATAGTCAGAAAGCTTCAGGCTTGATAAACAAAAAGGAACTTGTAATGCATGCTCATCTTCTTCCTGGATTCTGTTTACCTGGAAGATAGTTTCTGATCATCCTTTCAGTGGATCTTCAAAGGATTTGCCAGAAAGCTCTGCCTTCTTCAAATTCCCTGGTCCTGAAATGCTGGAGAAGGAAAAAAACAAAGCAAAACAAAACAAAACAAAAAAAAACAGCACCATTTGTGGGTCTTGAGTCTGAAAAAGAAGCAAATCAAGCAGCTGGGAGATTCAGATTTTGCTCAATAACTGTCTTCAGAGACGAGAACAAAGAATCCTATAATCTGTTTAAAAGCAATATAGGAAAAAGATTGTTTTAACCAATGTAATTTTATATATTTCTGAATTGAGATAATTATGTTTCTGAATCAATAAAAATTCCAATATAATCAACCTCGTTGATAAAATTACCCAGACTTATTTATAGAAAACAAGGAGCACTTCCTTCTTTGAATTTAAAAGTATCAGAAATCAATTTCCAATTTGTCCTCAAAGCTTTCCCAATTGGCCCAAGCCATTCTCTAGGGAACCAGCACTTCATTGGAGCCATCCTCACCAACAGATGTGTCAGCTTAACACAAACCAGCATCTGCTCCCTCCCTGAGAGCCCACTGCCCCCCAACACACACACACTCTCTCTGCCCACAGAGGTAGGTTAGAAGACAAGATCAAAGTGGCAGATGCTAAGAGGGCTTTCAGCCACAGGGAAGGTACTAACTGATCAAGATTTTTGTAGGGCACCAGTCAGGGAGACGGGCAGCCCTGAGGTTGTAGAGACAAAAAACACACAACAGAATTTGCTGAAAAAGAATTAGCAGGGCAAACCAACTATTTGTACAGGAAAGCAGAAGGCAAAGGCAGATCCAAAGTGACAACAAATATCCTTCCTGAAAGATGGGAGAGGTGACTGCTCAACCAGCACAGTGGCGAAATTGGGACTGAGGGAAGATAGCTGAGCATTTCTGTTGTCTGGTGCTGGGGGAGGGGACCTCCATGTGGGCGCGGCTTTTGAGTTCACGTAGGAAACCAGTAGAAAAGAGCAAATGCCTATTTCTGAGTCTGGATGAGGCCCAGTCCCCTGCAGCAGGAAGCTTTGTCCTGCTGCGTCTTTGAATGACAAAGGGAATTTTTAAGGACAGCAGACTGCCAGTGAGTCTCTGTGATTACCACAGTCTCCCCAGCCTGGCCCTAGAGATCCTCTGTACACTAACAATTGAGGTGATCTTCCACTGACCAATCAAAATTGGTCACTGGTCATGGTGTTAGAGCATGCTGGCCCTGGAGGGCCCCTGTTGTTCTGGGCATTAATCTTTCGTTCTGTGTTTGGGGAACTTCTTGTGGTGGGGATGGTTTGTCCCTGGATGATGAATGTATGGACAGATTTCAGTCCTTCAGTGAAGAGTATGGTCTCTGCAGGCCACTTGACCCTCTGTCCAACTCACGTGACTGCAGCAGCCCCTCAAGCTGAAACCTTCATTTCTAGCCAGATTGGTCTCCTCATACACACACCCCAACTTATCACGCTAGGCCAAGCCCCTCTGACTTTTCTCCTGATATCCTCTTACCTGAAACGCCCTCATGTCATCCTGGATTGTTGCTTAGAGCAGAGTGTGTATCCTGCCGCTGTTTTCTTCTTGCCTGAGCTAGTGTAATACCAAATGTCTATAACAGACAAGGACACACTGCATAAAGTGTCTTTTTTTTTTTTTTTTTTTAGGTAAAGAGCTCCCTGGAGGTGGAAATGATGCCTCATATTCCTTGCTCTTCCTTTTAGTCTTCTACAAAATCTTGCACACTGATTGGCACACAGCTGGCCCTCCATAAATGCTTTCTACAGGGAACTGAACTAACAACAAGGGATATTATCAAAATGATGAGAGAAATTAGAGATGAAGAAGTGAAAATTCCCATCCTCTCCTCTCCCACCCCTACTACTGTGGAGCTACTTTTACACTTACTGCACTTGATCCATGTATTATCAACAATATCTGATGACTATTCAGCATTTATTGTCTTCTAAATGCTTTCCATGTATTTTATCTTTACAACAAATCTGGGTATTAGGTACTAAAATTATTCCCGTTTCACAAACTAGGTATCTGACATGATACAGAAAGAGATGTCTTGCCCATGGTGCCCCTAGAATCCAGTCACTTTTTTATATCAACTCTCTCAGATGAGTGAGGCTCTTTCCAGCATAGCTTGTTTCTTGGGTTTTCTTTATAGCTGTTTCGGGATTGATGCTTCTGTTCCTTCTCCATCCCAAGATGACACTGATTTCTTCCTGGCAACACTGTAATGGAAGACAAGCCAGCACTCACATAAGATCAATTTCTGAACCAATAGAATTTATCTAAATCTGTTGTGGATTAGTGAAAGTCCAGTTCTTCAGACTCACAAGGGAAGCAGAATATAGATCAAGCCCTCTTGCTGAAAATTCCAGACCATTGTCTACACACTTTTTGGCTGTGCTGGGAAGGCCATGCTGATTGTGTTGATGACTCATTGGAAGATGCCTGTTGCCACTTAAAAATGTTTGATATTAATATTAATGAACATTTTTGGACACTTACTATGGATTAAGCATTGCCCTAGGAAATGTACATTCATTAAATAATCCTTCCAAGAATCTGATGCATATGTGTGCAGTCACTCAGTGGTGTCAGACTCTTTGTAACCCCATGGAAAGTCATCCACAAGATTTGGAATCAACTTTTTCCAAATTTCTGTTAATGTTGATATTTTCACTTCTTCCCACAAATCACCAATGTTCTCAATGACATTTAGAATGGTGAATCCTTCCCAGAAGGTTTTTAATTGACCTTTCCCAGGTCAATCAGAGGAATGAATCACTGTCTATGGTAGCTATAGCTTTATGAATGTGTTTCTTAAATAATAAGACTTGAAAGTCCAAATTATTACTTGATCCATGATCTGCAGAATGAATGTCATATTACCAAGTATGAGAACTTGAATCTAATTATCAATCTCTATCAGATACCTTGGGTGACCAGGTGCATTGTCATCTAGTAGTGATATTTTGAAAGGGATCATTTCTTTTTTCCTGAGCAGTAGGTCTCAACAAGGAGCTTAAACTGTTCAGTAAAACTGTTGTATTGTAAACAGATGTGCTATCATTCAAGGTTTGTTATTCCATTTATAGAGCATAGGCAGAGTAGATGTAGCATAATTCTTAAGGACCCTAGGATGTTTGGAAGGGTAAATAAGCGTAACTTCAACTTAAAGTCACTAGCTGTATTAGCCCCTAATAAGAGAGTCAGCTTATCCTTTGAAGCTCTGCAGCCAGGCATTGACTTCTCTTCTCTAGCTATAAAAGTCCGGGGTGGCATCTGCTTCCAATAGAAAGCTGTTTCATCTACACTGAAAAATCTCATGTTCAGTGAAGCCAATTTCATTATCTTAGCTAGATTTTCTGGATAATTTGCTGTACCTTCTACATCAGCCCTTGCTGCTTTGCCTTGCTCTTTATGTTACAGAGACAACTTCTTTCCTTAAACCTCATGAACCAACCTCTGTTAGCGTCAAAGTTACCTTCTGCAGCTTTCTCACCTCTCTCAGCCTTCATAGAATTGAAGAGAGATAGGACCTTGCTTAAGATTAAGCTTTGGCTCAGGGAATGCTGTGGTATTCTAGATAATCTCCTGTCTAGACCACTAAACTTTCTCCATGTCAGCAATAAGGCTGTTCAACTTTGTTATCATTAGTGTGTCCATTGGAGTAGCACTTTAATTTCCTTCAAGAACCTCTCTTTCGCATGTACAACTTAGCTAACTGTTTGGTGCAATGGGCCAAGATTTCAGTCTATCTTGGCTTTCAAAATGCCTTCCTCTCTGTTTAATCATTTCTAGCTTTTAATTTAAAATGAGAAATGTGTAACTCTTCCTTTCACTTGAAAACTTAGAGGCCATTGTAGGGTTATTAATTGGCCTAATTTCAATACTGCTATGTCTCAGAGAATAAGAAGTGACTTAGCATGCATGCATGCGGATTTGCTCCTCTTCTGAGAATGGAGAGGAGCAGTCAAAACGCACAGAGTATTTATAGAGTAGGATTGCCATTTTATATGAGCATAGTTTGTAGTGCCCCCAAGTAATTATAATAGTAATACCAAAGACCACTGATCACAGATCATCATAACAAATATAATAATTATGAAAAAAATTGAAATATTGCAAGAATTACCAAAATGTGACACAGAAAAAAAAGTGAGCAAACGCTGTTGAAAGAATGGTACTGATAGTATTTCTCCAAGCAGGATTGCCACAAACCTTTTATTTGTTTTAAAAAAAACAAAATGCAACATCTGTAGAGTGCAAGAAAAAAATGAGGTGTGCCTGTACTTGTTTTTGTCATAGCAGCTAGGTTTCATTCTTTGGAGACAGGTATTAAAAAATAAATGTAAATATATTTATGGACACTGATGTTAATATAGATACAGATATTTAGAACTATTTAGCCTAATTTTGTGCAAATCCCCATGCATGCATGTTAAGTCACTTCAGTCATGTCTGACTCTTTGTGACCCTATAGACTGTGGCCCACCAGGCTCCTCTGTCCATGGGGTTCTCCAGGCAAGAATACTGGAGAGGGTTGCCATGCCCTTCCCCAGGGGATCTTCCTGATGCAGGTATCAAATCTATGTCTCTTTCGTCTCCTGCATTGGCAGGTGGATTCTTTACCACTAGTGCCACCTGGGAAGATCAGACACCTTGAATTCAGTATTGCCTATTAAAACTCAAAACAACCATTAGAAGTAGTTATTACATACTCATTTTACAAATCAGGAGACTAGGATTCAGCAACTTTGAGACACTTGCCCATTGTTACACAGAGAGTAAGTGGCAGAACTCTACCCTTCCTTTAGACTCCTGACCTAGTGCCCAGATGAGAATCAGACACTCTCTTTTAAAAATATTATTTTCAGGTACACAGCATTATAATTCAAAATCTGTAAACACCACAAAGTGGTCATCACTAAAAAACTAGTTATCATTCATCAGCATAAAGTTAGTCCCCTTTACTGATCTCACTCACCATCTTCCTTCCTGGCAACCTGACCTTTGTATCTATGAGTTTATTTTTGTTTTATTTTGTTTGTTCATTGTTTTGTTTCTTAGAGTCCACATATGAGTGAAATCATCTGGTATTTGCCTTTCTACTTTTGGCTTTTTCACTTAGCACTATACCTTCAAGGTCCAGACCTATTGTTGCAAATGGCAAAATGTCATTCTTATTTTTTGCAGCTGAGTAATATCTCATTGTCCATATATATCATATTCTTTTTATCAACCCATTCATTTATGGATGCTTAGGTTATTTCTGGCTGTTGTAAATAATGGTAAAATGAACAAACAAAAACCTAGGATTAAGAAGCTTCACCAAAAAATTCTATAAGCATTCATATAAGATTTAATGCATATCTTTTTCAAAAAATTAAAGAGGATGGAAATCTTCCAAACATGTTTTACAAAGCCATCATTACTCTGACACCAAAGCCAAAAAAAGACATCACAAAAAGTGAAAAGAGAGAGAAAACTACAAGCCAATATCCTTGATGGACATAGATGAAAAAATCCTCAATGAAATAATAGCAAACCAAATCTAACAATATACTGAAAGGATCTTACAATACAATGAAGTGAAATTTATTCCAGGGATGCAAGGATGGTTCAACATCCACCAAACAATAAATTTGCTGTATCACATTAACAAAATGAAGAATAAAAATCATGTTCAAATCAACAGATGCAGAAAAAAGCTTTTGAAAAAATCAAACATCTATTTATAATGGAAAGTCTCAAGAAAGTGGGTATAGAGAAAATGTACAATAACATAATAAAAGCCACAAGTGACAAACCCACAGCTAAAAACAAACTCAACAGTGGAAACCTGAAAGCCTCTCCTTAAATATTGGAAACATGACAAGGATGATCACTCTCACAATTTTTATTTCAACATAGTATTTGAAGTCCTAGCTATAGGAACTAGGCAAGAAAAAGAAACAAAAGGCATCCAACTTGAAAAAGAAGAAGTAAATTTGTCACTATTTACAGATGACATGACACTGTATATGAAGTAAATGAAAATAGTAGTCACTCAGTTGTGTCCGTCTCTTTGTGAGCCCAAGGACTACAGCCCACCAGGCTCCTCTGTTCACGGAATTCTCTAGGCAAGAATCCTGGATTGGTTTTCCATTTCTAATACTATATATATATAAAATCCTAAAGACTCCACCAAAAACTGTTAGAAGTAATAAATGAATCAGTAAAGATCCTGGATACACTCAATATACAGAAATCTGTGGCATTTGTATAAACTAATAATAAACTAGAAACAAGAATTAAGAAAACAATACAATTTTCAATTGCATCTAAAACAATAAAATACTTGGGAATAAATTTAACCAAGTTAGTGAAAGACTTGTACACCAAAAACTATACAGAAGTGATGAAAGAGATCAAATAAAATGCAAATAAATGAAAAATGAAAAGATATTCCTTGTAGATAGATTGAGAGAATTAATATTATTAAAATGTTCGTACTACCCAAAGCAATCTACAGATTTAATGCAATTCTTCTTTTTAAAATTTATTTATTTATTTTAATTGGAGGCAAATTACTTTACAATATTGTAGTGGGTTTTGCCATACATTGGCATGAATCAGCCATGGGTGTACATGAGTCCCCCATCCTCAACCCCCTCTCCCACCTCACTCCCCATCCCATCTCTCAGGGTCATTCCAGTGCACTGGCCCTGAGTGCCCTGTCTCATGCATCGAACCTGGACTGGCAATCTATTTCACAAATGGTAATATACGTGTTCTGAAGCTATTCTCTCAAATCATCCCACCCTCGCCTTCTCCCACAGAGTCCAAAAGTCTGTTCTTTATATCTGCGTCTCTTTTGCTGTCTCGCATATAGGGTCATTGTTACCATCTTTCTAAATTCCATATATATGTGTTAATATACTATATGGATGGTTTTCTTTCTGACTTAATTCACTCTGTATAATAGGCTCCAAAATTCTTGGCAAAATACCAATAGTATATTTCTCAGAACAAGAACAAATGATTCTAAAGTTTTAATGGAACCACCAGAGCCAGGTATTCAGTGGATGTCCCCTAGGTGGGCTGCATGTGCCTTCCTTTTGTGGTGGGGGCTGAAGCTGCTGCTGCAGCATGATGGTGGATGAGGTTGGCCCCAGACTGGCTGTAGGGCCTGATTTTGGCTGCTGAGAGGCACTGATGGGTAGGGTTGGCCCCAACCCTGGCCTTTAAATGCACCTGAGACTATTGCAGTGCCCTGGTGGGTAAGGCTATCACCCAACCAGCTGTGAGGCCTAGCTGAGGCACAGGGTGGGTTGGCTCTCAGCAGGGCATGTCCATTGGCACTAACAAGTTAGAGGGAGAATTCCAAAACGGTGCTCACCAGCACTGGGATTAGCAGGGTAGCCTGAGAGTGCAAAACTGGTTCCCACCAGTATATCAGTCCCCAGGGATCACCCCAACTGGTTCTTTCCTCTCTGGCAAATACTTCAGAATTAGTAAGCATGTCCCCTTTACCTACGGTCCATGTGGTTTTCAGTCTGGAGTTTTTACACTGGTTTTCACATTTAGTGAGTCTATGTGTGGGCCCTTTAAGAGTGAGTTTTATTCTCTGCAGTTTCTGGGTGTATTCTCTCCTGGTTTTCAAAGCCAAGTGTTTGGGAGACTAGTTGGTCCTGTGTGGGATCTGAGAGTTGGGATACCTGTTGTGAGGCTCAAATTCCTTGTTCCTCAGGGAAAAGAGGCATACCTTTGTGATTCCTCCTGATGGTGTACCACTGTGGCTATTACATGGTTTTTCCCTTGGCAAGACTGTGTCACTGCCTCTTCTACCCATCTTGATGCTGTTATTTACCCTTTGTTGTGGAGACTCTGTTCATCCAGTTTCAACTTCCTTTCCAAAGAAATTATTTCATATGTAGAAGCAGATTTGTTGTGTCTTTAGGAGGAGAGGAGTTCAGGATCTTCTTACACTGCCATCTTGAACCCTCCCCCAAGAATCAGGCACTCTTCAGATGCATAGTCTGTGATCACTTTGCTGATGGACTGTGTCACAGGCAAATGTCATGGGAAATCACTGAAAACAGGGATAGCACTTGTTTGAGATGACCTGAGGAAGTTTTTGCAAATAGTAGGACTACCTTCTGGCCCACATTTGCTTCTTTGAAAAAGCTACAATTCTGTCCTTGTCAAATATCCTTCCATTTGTTCTTTGTCAAACCTATGCCTATTTATTCTTTAATAGTCAAATGTCATTGCCTCTGGAAAACCCAGCTGGCTGAGCATCTCTCCATCTTCCCGAGGCAAAGTGAATATCTTCCTCCTGGGGAGCCCAGTGTCACTGGGCATTCACCTTTATGGGATTCTCCTTGGTGTTGTGGTCATGGCTTTAGCAACACACAGCAAAGGTCCAGGTCTCAAACCCCACTGCAAATAGCACTAGCACTTTTAACAATAGTAGAATTCTTGGGTTTGATTTCCAGCTTTTGTACTTGGTATCTAGGTGACCTTGGGCAGGTTATACACATTTGTTGTCTTTGTTTTCCTAATCTATAAAACAGAGTCTTCTCATGAGGACTGAATAAGAAAGTGCATACCAAGTGCTTCATGTATTGTCCATCACAGAGTAAGTCCTTCATCAACGGGAACAAACTTTACATAATCCTGTTGCTGTTTATTATTTCCCTTCTAGTCCATGAACCTCTCTAAGGCAAAACCTTTTCTAATTCATCTCTGTTTCTGCAGAGCCTATCAAGGTGCCTCCACCTTGCATGCACCAGTGGATGCATGATGGATGTCTGTGGAGTGACAAAATTAGACGACTTTGATTCTTTGGCATCTCTTGGGCTCCCCTTCTTCCAATGCTCAGCTCTGGAGCTGAGGGGCTCCCTGCCAGGGCAGGCCTTGATCCCCTCCCCAGGCTTGACAGGTGTTTCTTCGTCTGGCTCCAGCCCATAAGGCACCAACTCTCAGGCTCTCTCATTCCCCCTGATTCATCACACCCCGAGCTCCATGTCCAACATGGCTTTATGAAGCCACATAAGTGGCAGTTCAGTGGTGTGTGCAAGCTTTGCTTTCATTTTGAATCAATAGAAGTTTAAAAAAAAATCTTACCTTCTTCCTAAAAGGTCCATAAAGCCCTTCATGGGGCTCAAGAGAATTGTTCACTGTAAGATTTTAAAATTGCTTCCAAGTTACTTATCATTCATTCAGACTCACACTATTCTTTAAAATTCTTATTGATTTTGGAAACAGCCCTTTAATTGATATCAAAAAGCAATTACATTTTCCAGGCTGTAAATCTGTTTCACTCTCAGTATTAAATTCATCATCTCCGTAAATAATTTTCCCTTATTATGCATACATATTAACCAAACTATAAATAGCATCATTAGCGTACCCACGGTTGCCTTAACAGTCAGTGACCCTTGAATTTGATTTAGAAAAATTGATTCCTGCTGAAATTTTCTCTTAAATTAAATTGCCATCCCTGCTGAATGTCCGGGCAAATGAAGGAATTAGAGAGTCGTTACCTTCCATTTCCTCCTGGACTTGAATATAGCAGTTTAAAGCAGGGATTTACATAGACTCACCTGTTGATGAGCAGCCCTTAAAAATCACTGCTTTAGCAGAGTGCATAATATTTCTTATTTGATGCTCAAATTTGAATTTTTTTTAAAAAAGAGACTTCTCAGTCCTGCACTGCCTTCTAAAAACACAGAGGGACATGGAGCCCTCAGCTTGAAGTCCAAGGTTCAGCTGTGGAGTGGTTGATGGGAGGTGGAGTTGGGAGAGGGAGGAGCAGAGAAAGCTTGAGTTTCCTACCAGAACAATCGACAGCCTTGGTTATATCGAGCATGTTTTATCAAGGACCACACAAATGATGTGATAGCAGGAGAGGAGAGCAGAATCCAGAATGATAACAGGTATGATCAAAACAACATAAAATATAAAGGGATGTGGATAAAGACCAAAAAGAGACTTAGGAATGTTAGACTGGTTGATTTAGGGTGATTTATTTTCTGATTGGGACTTGAAACCAGCCAAAACACAGGTTGGGACTTGACCTCACTGCCTTTTAATTGAGATCACACATCTGTTCTTAGGACTTAATGAAGCTCAGGTTCTTCATGTCTCATGGCAGAAATAATTCAGTGAAAGACAAAGTTATAGGTAAGAAGTGGGTTTATTTAGAGAGATACACACCCATAGACAGAATGCAGTCCACTTCAAAGGCTGAGAATGACCTTTGGAGGAAACACACTCCACAGGCAGAGTATGGGCCATCTCAGAAGATGAGAGACCCAATATTCGGGGTAGTTAGTTTTTATAGGCTGGATAATTTCATAGGCTAAGAAATATAAGGATTATTCCAATTATTTTGGAGATTTCCAGGAATTGGATTTCTAGGAGTTGGGCCACTCCCCACTTTTTGGCCTGTTATGATCAGCCTTGGAACTATCATGGCACCTGTGGGTTTATCATTTAGCATATGTTAATACATTAAAATGAGAGTATAATGAGGCTCAGTGTCCAACAGAAGTTGAATCCTCCACCATTTTGGACCTAGTTGATTCCAACCAGTTTATGTTGCATCCAACAGCTATGTCATTTTAAAATTTACTTTCATTTTTAAATTTTTAGGCCTTGCTATATGGCTTGCAGGATCTTAGTTCCCCACCAGGGATTGAACCATGCCGCCGATAGTGAAAGCACTCAGTCCTAATCACTGGACCATCAGGGAATTATCCATGTCATTCTTTTAAGTGTTGTGCCTTGCCCCCTTCCCTCCTGTGTTCAACCTATGAACTTAGGAGAGACATAAATAAATGAATAATCCATCACATTCTGCTTCTGGTCTGCCCAAATACATGTCTTTTTTGAATGCAAAATAAATTTCTTGCATCTCAATAGTCCCAACAATCTTGTTTCATTTTCAATTCTGAAGTCTAAAGTCTGAAGTGCCACCTCTTGTTGTTCAGTTGCTCAGTTGTGATTGACTTTTTGCGACTCCGTGGAATGCAGCATTCCAGGCTTCCCTGTCCTTCACGATCACCCAGAGTTTGCTCAAGCTCATGTCCACTGTGTTGATGATGCCATCCAGCCACCTAATCCTCGGTCACCACTTCTCTTCCTGCCCTCAATCTTTCCAAGTATCAGGAACTGCAGCTTCAGCATCAGTCCTTCCAATGAATATTCAGGGTTGATTTCCTTTAGGATTAACTGGTTTGATCTCTTTTCAGTTCGAAGGACTCTCGAGAGTCTTCTCCAGCACTGCAGCTCAAAAGCATCAATTCTTTGGTGCTCAGCCTTCTTCATGGTCCAACTCTCACATCCAGACATGACTACTGAAAAAATAGTAGCTTTACTATAAGGACCTTTGTCGACAAAGTGATGTCTCTACTTTTTAATATGCCATCTAGCTTTGTCATAGCTTTTCTTTCAAGGAGCAAAAGGCTTTGAATTTCATGGCTTCAGTCACCCCTATGAACAAAGCTAGTGGAGGTGAAGGAATTCCAGCTGAGCTATTTCAAGTTCTAAAAGATGATGCTGTTAAAGTGCTGCACTCAATATGTCAGCAAATTTGGAAAACTCAGCAGTGGCTACAGGACTGGAAAAGCTCACTTTTCATTCCAATCCCAAAGAAAGGCAATGCCAAAGAATACTCAAACCACCTCACAATTGCACTCATCTCACACACTAGTAAAGTAATGCTCAAAACTCTCCAAGCAAGGCTTCAATACTACATGGACCTAGAACTTTCAGATGTTCAATCTGGATTTAGAAAAGGTGGAGGAACCAGAGATCCAATTGCCAACATCAGTTTGATCATTCATGTCAATGTATGGCAAAAAACACTACAATATTGTAAAGTAATTAGCCTCCAACTAATAACAATAAATGAAAAAAATTAAAAAGAAAAAAAAAGAAAAAGCATGAGAGTTCCAGAAAAACACCTACTTCTGCTTTATTGACTATGCCTTTGACTATGTGGATCACAACATACTGTGGAAAATTCTTCAAAAGATGGGAATACCAGACCTCCTTACCTGCCTCCTGAGAAATCTTTATGCAGGTTAAGAAGCAACAGAACTGGACATGGAACAATGGGCTGGTTCCACATTGGGAAATGAGTATGTCAAGGCTGTATATTGTCACCCTGTTTATTTAACTTATAGGCAGAGTGCATCACGCAAAATGCTAGGCTGGATGAAGCACAAGCTGGAATCAAGATTGCCAGGAGAAATATCAATAACCTCAGATATGCAGATAACACCATCCTTATGCAGAAAGTGAATAGGAACTGAAGAGCCTCATGATGAAAGTGAAAGAGGAGAGTGAAAAAGTTGGCTTAAAGCTCAACATTCAAAAAACAAAGATCATGGCATCCTGTCCCATTACTTCATGGCAAATGGAGAAACAATGGAAACAGTAAGAGACTTTTTATTTTCTTCAGCTCCAAAATCACTGCTGACAATGACTGCAGCCATGAAATTAAAAGACTCTTGCTCGTTGGAAGAAAGGCTATGAAAAACCTAGTCAGCATATTAAAAAGCAGAGATGTTACTTTGCCAACAAAGGTCCATCTAGTCAAGTGTGTGCTTAGTCACTCAGTCATGTCTGACTCTTTGTGACCCCATGGACTGCAGCCCACCAGGCTCCTTTCCAGGCAAGAATACTGGAGTGGGTTGCCATGTCCTCCTCCAAGGGATCTTTGCAACTCAGGGGTCGAACCCAGGTCTCCCACATTGCAGGTGGATTCTTTACCATCTGAGCCACCAGGGAAGCCCATCTAGTTGAAGCTATGGTTTTACCAATAGTCAGGTATGGATGTGAGAATTGAACCATAAAGGAAGCTGAGCGCCAAAGAATTGATGCTTTTTTTTTTTTTTTTTTTTAATAAAAACAGTCCCACAGCATTTATTGTCATCTGGTAATAACATAAGGGTGAGCAGAACAATATGAATACAAGTTTTAGAACTACATCTCTAACAAAAGACACCTAAAAAATGCAACGGTATTGCCAAACAATTTCTCACTTCATCTATCACTTCTAGTTGGAGACACTTTGGAGCAGAGTAATATTGTCTCCTTTTAGCATGATCCGACCCAGTTGTTTTCTTGACTTTGTTTTAGAATGAATCTCTTCTGCATCATCTAATACAAGGTTCATATACTCATCAAAACCAATGATACAGCCTTCTATCCACATATTCACTTGCTCATAAAGCCACACCTGAATTCACGATCTATTTTGTAAGTATCTGAAGATGAGATTGATGGGCTGCACCATCACCTTCTGCACCTTCTGGCCCTGGCCCTGGCCCTGGTATGCCATGCTGGACACTCACAAGCACCACACTACTCGAATTGATGCTTTTGAACTGTGGTGTTGGAGAAGACTCTTGAGAGTCCCTTGGACTGCAAGGGTATCAAACCAATCCATCCTAAAGGAAATCAGTCCTGAACATTCATTGAAAGGATTGATGCTGAAGCTTAAGCTCCAATACTTTGGCCACCTGATGCAAAGAACTGACTCATTGCAAAATATCCTGATGCTGGGAAAGATTAAAGGAGGAGAAGGGGACAGCAGAGTTTGAGATGGTTGGATGGCATCACCAACTTGATGGGCATGAGTTTGAGTAAACTCCGGGAGTTGGTGATTGACAGGGAAGCCTGGAGTACAGCAGTCCATGGAGTTACAAAGAGTTGGACACAATTGATTGACTGAACTGAACTTCAGTCACCTTCCATGGTGATTTTGGAGCCCTAGAAAATAAGGTCTGTCACTGTTTCCATGGTTTCCAAGCCTATTTGCCATGAAGTGATGGGATTGGATGCAAGGGTCTTAGTTTTTTGAATGTTGAGTTTTAAGCCAGATTTAAGTCCCACCTAAATTGTATCTGAATCAGATATGGGAGAGACCTGTGGTACAATTCATCCTGGGGCAAAATTATTCTCCAGCCATGAATCTACAATACAAGATCAGTTGTGTTTTTCCAAATCACAGTGGCGAGACAGGCATAGTATAGGCACTCTGATTCCAAAAGGGAAAAATCAGAAGAAAGGGGATGATGGGTCCCAGGCTAGATGCCTCTCCAAGGCAAATGGGTTCCATGAAATCTTAAGGGTCAGGCATAACCCTCTTTGGTCTTATTCTCTGCCCTCCACGCCCACAGGACAGATAGTATTGTGCCCTCAGGTTGGCAAGGGTGTCCTGCCCTTTCAGTTTCATGGGCTGCTCACATGGCTCTCTGGGGTGGCTCTGTCCCTGAAGTACTGGCCCTCTAAATCAGAGTTGGTCCCACCCTTTTAAACCAAAGAGGAGCCAGTCCTGCCCTTTGGGGTCCATGGTGGACATGACAGATCTGATGATCCCTGAATCACCTTGGGTATCACTCTTCCCTTTTCTTGAGAAGTAGCACATGTTTACAGTCTTCCTTTGTTTTGTCCTATTGTTCTTGTTTTTTTAGTCACAGTTTGCACTATTTCCGTTTCTGGCTTCTGTTGAAATGGCTGATTAGGTGGTCATTGGTTCACATCCACGCTAATCTCCTTATTGGCTAGCCACACACTTAGGGTTCTCTTCCAAACAGAATTTCTTGGACTGTTTTGTTGTTTTCAATATGGATAGGGTAAGAATTTTCCAAATATTTAAATTATTGTTCCTTTTTCAATTCATTTCTCTCTTCTTGCATTTTACTATAAGCGGACAGGAGGAACCAAGCTCTCTCACTTTACTTTGAAATCTCAGCTTAATATCCAATTTCATCACTCACAAGTTCTACCTTCCACAAAACACTAGAATAGAAACAGAATTCAGCCAAGATTTTTTGCCACTTTATAAGGATCACCTTTCCCCCATTGTTCAATAACATGTTTCTCATTTCTGTTCAAGACCTTGTCAGAATGGCCTTTATTGTCCAGATTTTTACCAACATTCTGTACATGATTGCTTATGTATTCTCTAAGAAAATGGAAAGTTTCCCTACAGCCCTTCTCTTTTCTTTCTGAGGTCTCATCAGAATTACCTTCAAAATCACTTCCTAATAATACTGGGATTATTTAGCATATGCCTCAAAGCTCTTCCAGTTTTCACCCATTACTCAGTTCCAAAGCTGCTTCCACATTGTAGGAAATTTGTTACCCACTTCTCATCCTGTCCGAGGATTGTCTTACTCTGCTCTGGCTGCTATAGCAAAACACCATAGACCAGGTGGCTTAAAAAGCACAGTAGGTGTTTATTTCTCACAGTATAGTGTCTGAGAAGTCTGAGATGAAGGTGTTGTTACAGGGAAGAGTCAATTCTGATTCCCTGTTTTATCTGTTTCTCTGACTTCAACGTTTGCTTGCTGTTGCTTTTGTTGTTATAATCATATATAATAGCCTGCCTCAGAGACTCCTGCCCCTCTGCCTGACTGTTAAACCAAAGTGCCTTTGTTCAACTCAGGGGGAGATAATTTGACCCTGTCTACCTGTGAATGGCTGCAAGAAAGAAGAGATTATTAACACATCCCTACCCCAAGGTTAGCCATTCCAGGAGATACGTGAAAGATAATGGCCTTTTTACTTTACTTCTCACCTCCTCTTCCTCTTGTTCTGTAAAAGAACCTAGTATCCAGACCCCAGCAAGATGGTTATTTTGAGACATTAGTCTACCATATTTTCAGTCAGCCTGCTTTCCAAATAAAGTTGTATTCCTTGCCTCAATACCTAGTCTCCAATTTTATTATCCTGTGGTGCAGCAAGTAGAATGAGCTTGCACACACTCATTGTCAGTATATTTGGTTTCTGATGAGAGCTTGCTTCCTGGCTACCTTTTCTCTATATGCTCACATGGATTTTCCTTAATGCGTGGGGTGGGGGTGGGGGGGGTGGTGCTGGAGATTGAGAGAGCAAAATCCATTCCTCTTTTTAAAAAGGCACTAATCCTATCATGGGGATCCCACCCTCATGATCTCATCTAAACCTATTACCTCCAAAAGGCTTCACCTCCAAATATTCTCACATTGAGAACTAGAGTTTTAGCATATGGATTGTGAGGGATAAAAACATTCAGTCTATAAGTTTCCCTATGCCAGTTCTTTATGCCCTGACTCTGTATACCACAGGTAATGCACAGGCTCAGGTGAACATCAATAAATATCGTTTCAAGAAGGCTAGGATCAAGCAGGTAGTATCACAGCTTCACTAGTATCACAGTGAAGCTGTGAAACACAGAAGCTTAAAAGCTCAGAGGCTTCTGTGGACTGAGAAAGACTGTAAACTATGAGAGTTGTGAGTTAAGGTTTATTCAGAGCCAATTGGGGGTTATAGCTTGGGAGACAACCCCTCAGATAGCTCTGAGGAACTGTTGCAAATGGGTAAAGGGGGAGGTCAGTATATACATGACTGTTAAGGGCAATATGTGCAGTCAAGCACATATTTTGGCAGAAGGTTGCTGCTAGTCTCGAGGAGCAGATGTCTTCATTAATGATTTTATTGCTTCTCTAGATATGAGAAGATGCAAGAAATTGGGCTTATAAAATCTTCTCCTGAAAATATCTAACTATCTGAAGGCCAGTCCTGCCAATTTTCCCCAGACTTCTGCCCTGAACTCCTTTCAGGAAGTGTTGAAGGTCAGCAACTGCTGGATATATGTGCATGCTAAGTTACTTCAGTCATGTCTAACTCTTTGCGACCCTGTGGACTATATCCCACCAGGCTCCTCTATCCATGGAATTCTCCAAGCAAGTATACCGGAATGGGTTGTCATGCCCTCCTCCAGGGGATCGTCCTGACCCCGAGATCTAACTCACATCTCTCATGTCTCCTGCATTGGCTGGGGGATTCTTTGCCACTAGTGTCACCTGAGAAGCCCCAGTGACTGCAGCGGCTGCAGCCTAACCCCAGGTTCTAAGCTATCTGAGTTCTTGGCTGTGCAGGGAGTTGTCTTAGAAGGCCAGCTTCTAGAACCCCATTCCCTAATCGAGTTACATTTAAGTGGAGGAGGAAGCCATGCCCCACAGTCTGGTGGGAAGCCTCCATCTGATCCAGCTTGTCACCAGGAAATATGATCAAGACATTGAGAATATTTTGGCTCTAATCTTTATAAGACTCCTCAAAAGAAGGTATTATTGTCCCGATTGTCCCAGCAAAGACTCAGTGAAGTGAAATAGCTCATGTGGGCTCATACAGTGGCAGAGCCAGGATTAGAATTCCAGGACAGCTTATCTCTCATGTTGCCCCACTGCCCAGTATATCACCTTAAGTGTTGTTCATAGAGAAAACAAAATAAAGGGATGAAAGTGCTCCAAATATACTAGCAATTATTATCATTACTGAAAAGAAAACAAGAGCTGAAGAAGTCTTGTGTGCACCCCCCTGGATGATGCTCATGCATCCCTGAGGGGCCCCTGTTGGTACATAAGGTTTGGTTCACACATCTGCCTTGTGTTGCAGATGATGGGTTCTTCAGGTTAGGAGCTGGGGTTTGTTCATCACCATATACTGAAGGATGAGCCCAGCCCCCAGGAAGCACTCAATATGCACCCTTGGAATGGTAATGGGGAAGGGATAGAGGGCTTGCTCACTGACAACATGCCCAGTGATGATGGCATCCACTGAAGGGACTAGAGGGCCACCTAAGGATGAAGCTTGTTACTGAGCCTCCAACTCATGATCTCTCACTCTGCTCTCTCCGGCTATGGGCCAGTTCAGGCCTTCTTCAGTAACTATATGTGGTGGGGGTCCCAGACGCAGGGACTCCTCCTCATCCTGGGGTAACATGTTCCTGAAAGAGGGGTCAGGTGAACTCATGCTGACATTTTTCCTCCTCTCACTGAAGTAGTTACAAGCATTAAGCTTCTAGAATCCTGCAAATTCCCTTAATGACACTAGTTCCTCCATGGGGTATAAATGCTGGTCTTCTTCCCTCTCTCTGTGCTCTCTCACCTCGCAGGGTCCTTCTTACAGGAGCAAAGCTGAGTGTGTTTGCCAGGCCATGCTGAATAATGGGCTGCCAGGTACTCAGGAAGGCTGCTGAAATTCACCGCTGCCTCTCCCTGTTTGCATTTATGTTGTATGGTCCCTGAAAGCCAGAGCTTTTCCCTTGAGACTTGAACACTGCTGGGGCAGAAAATGGAAGAGAAGAAGGGTCTACAAGAAACCCTGTGACAGAGGCAGCAGCAAAAGTGTCAGAAGGGGTGGGATTAAAGATGCTCAGACTAAAAGATGGCCACCTGACCAGACAATAGAAAGTTTGATTCAACCACGAGAGTCAGGCTCGTGAGCTCTGCAACCATGGGCAGTATAATAACACTCCCTGCTAAACTGCATTCTGTGTTGACAACCACTCACTCCCTCTCTACTCAGGCCATGGTTCCCTGCAGGCAGAGTATTATATGTAATTCCCCACCACAATGATTTTAGGTTTGGCCAAGAGACTTGCTAATGAAATGAGAGTGCAGATGGGCTGTAGGCTACATCTGATTACATTTGGGGGATCTGTCTCTGCCCTTTTTGTTCCAATCTCCACCCTGAGAACAGCTTGTCCCAGAGAGCAGCTCGGTCTACCCCAGCAGAGGCTAGCAGAGCTCCCCCAACTGCAGCCCCTCCTGTAGGTGGATGGTTGTAAGCCCCTGACAAATTGAGACTGTTTGTCACCAAGGTGAAACCTAACTAACATGACACCACCCCCACCACTGCCCATGAGCGTTATAAGAGCTTTCCCAAACAGTGCTTTCTTGGCTAATACTCAGACAGCTGTATGTGTGTGTGTGTGTGTGTGTGTGTGTGTGTGTGTGTGTGTGTGTGTGTAGGGGGAAGGGCTAGCCCAGGCTTCATTTTCCTCATGATCGAGTGAAGAAACTGAGAGTGATTGGAGGGTGAACGTCATGTTACACAGAATTTCAAGCCAGGCCTCATCATTACAACTATAATGTGCTCCCCATACTTCACAGTTTCTTCCCCACACCAAGCCTGTCCCAGTCTCTGGATGACATACATCTGGGGCCCCCAGACCCAGAGGGTGTCAGGATCCCTGGGGACCCAGTTGACAAGCTAGATTCCTATCCTCCATTCTGACACCAAGAGCCCCTTCACCACGGTGAGGGCAAGGGAGGGGTGAGTTCCAGACAACCATGTTCTTAAGAGGTGATAAAAAGCTCTAGGAGAGGCCCTGGTGTGTCACATCAGAAGAAGCCCTGTGCAGCCTCCCCTCTGCTCCTCATTAGCTACGACCATAAGGCAAGTCGCTTAACCTTTTACCAAAAATTGCAATAAGAATATTTGAGGTCTCTTTTTTTAGAGCTCTTGTAAGAACCCAATGAAGTAATTAGTAGGTGTGAACGTGCATTGCCTGTAGCAAAGTGATGTGAGACTGTGAGTATCTTGAAAAAGCAATGGCTTATCATCTCTCCCTTTGAGGTCAGTGTCCCATGGTGACTCGCTTTTCTGGGATGCAGCCAGTATGGCAGGCTTGCCACCACTCCAAACTGCCCCCAGCTTAAGCCTGGCCCCAGCACCATCCCCAGCTGCCCAGAGAGTGAAAACAGGAGGGATGGGTGCCATGTCAAGGGGAATTAATTGGACGCCTGGAAAAGGCCAATAAAAAACTGAGCTGAGTAATAGGTCTGAAGGTGCCAGACCAGCTCAGCAGGTTACAAAATCGTTAACTGGGAAGACTGAGCCAGGTTCATCTCTGTTCCCCCATTAATCATTTTAGTATCTTCTTTGGTTTCTGAGAAGCCCTCAGTGCAGGAGTGATGGGAGTACTTTCTGAGGAAGCGTAAGCCTATTCCCGCCTCCCCAGGGGCTGGGAGCAAACTCAACCAATATGTGGTCCAGGTGGGTAAACCAAGGCTCAGATAGGTGAAGGGTCTACCAAGGTCACACAGTGAACCAGATCTTCATGTGCCCAGCCTAGAGTCCCCTCTACTCCATTCTGCTCCAGAACAGTATCTTGCTCTTTGGATCACACTTTGAAAAGGTTTACATGTGTATAAGTGTGTGTGTGTGTGTGTGTGTGTGTGTGTGTGACAGAGAGAGAGAATGTGTGTTTGTGTATATAATGTACAGTATAAATCACATTCACACACGTATAAAAAGTGTGAGTGGATGTGAGTGTGTGTGTGTGCCTCTGTGTTGTGAGTGGGATGAGAGGAGGTGAGGGTGTGTCTTGTATGATGAGGGCTTGTAAGTGTCTGTGTGATGGGGAAAGCATTGATGAATGAGGCTCTAAAGGGAGACTAAGCCAGAGTGGGGTGCCTCTCCCTTTTCAGGGATGCCCGGCACTGAAAAACCTGACTCCTCTCTCTCAGTTCCCTTCAGCAACCATCATACTGCTTTCATGGACAATAAATACCCAATTTCTGTCCATGGTTTCATCTTCTTCCCATACTCAACTGTCTCTGATTCTAGCACTTTACTAGAAATACACAGCCTGCCCTACCTGTATCCTGTATGCCCTCCACCCTCCAGTGAGTGGATTATGAGTATAACCCAAGAGACAAAAGACATGTGGCCAAGGAACAACAGTGTCCAAGAAGATCCAAACCCAGGACCTGGATGGAAAATGGAAAGTTTTGACATATTTTCAAATTATTCTTTTTAATCTCAGAAGCCTAAAATGGAAATGTTGGCAGGCCCCAGAAAACTAGTAACTTGGATATATGAAAACTACTATGCCACTCTGTTTAACACATGCTCTGGCATATTTAAGATATATTTTAAATTTTGGAAAGGCCAAGAGAGTTTGGCTTCTTTAAGAAAAGGGCTGTCAGATGAAGGCTCTACAATCCTGCATGCTGCGGGCTCTGAGGCTGAGTCTTCAGTGGGTCTGAAGGGGTCTGCTCTTCAGAAAGACAATACAGGTAGGTGGAGGGACCTTGGCAGGGGGCAGAAGGCAGAGTCTTCCCGAGTCAGTGACCCAGTCATCAGGGAACCACAAACTGATTAGAAGGAGGCCAGAGTGTGAACCACAGAAGTTTTCATTTTCTTTGTCCTCTGAACTACAAAAGGAAGTGAAACAAGAAGTCAATTGTCTCCTAAAAGGACTTGGAGAGACAGGAAGAGGTTGCAGAGACCCCAAGCAAAAGCCAAATCAGAAGGGACATGGACCGGAGGTTGGCAGACAGGCAGGAGCTGAAAGAATGTTGAGAGGATTCCTGGAAGATAAGAGAAAACCTTAGGTCAAGCAGCAATTAATGACAGCTCCTGTTCAAAGGCACCAATCCGGACCTCACTCTTCTATTGATACTTCTCTCTACACCCCATCAAAACCTCAAACTTACTTGCCTCCTATGGAGTAAAGTTAATTAATGCATAGCAGTTTTTTTTTTTTTTTTTTCTTTAACCTTTCTTTTTATAGAAGAATTCTGACTGACTCGATCTTAAGCACTATCATTGAGATGTCAACTCTTTACACCTGGAGAAGAAACTGCAGGGCATCATCCATCCTCAGCTGAACCTTCCCTGTGTGATCCCATGATAATTAGCTGCTCACTAGCAATAGTCCTCATGGTAGGAAAGATGTAGCAGAAATAAGATAGGTGACAGGCCATGCAGAATCTCCTTCCAGAACTGGAAACCTACCCTGTTCCATGCCACTGGGGAAAAATTTAAATATGAATGAGTGAGAGTTACATTGTTATAGAAATAATTTCAAAACTATTATAGGGGGCACATGAATTCCATTTAATTATTACAGATGTGACCACACATCATTGTGCCGTGATATCAAGCTGAGGTCGTGGTTGTCGACAAATGAAAGAGGCCCCACTGAGGTCTCAGGCTCCACGTCCCAAAGACAGAGAATGCTGGAATCCTTGCCCTACCAGCCTCAAGGACACTTTGACATGTTCCCAAGTTGAAAAGAAATCACGTTTTAATGATTCTGCTAGAGTTCTTCTCTTTGTATAGGTACTCAAACTCAAAATACTTCTGCTATTAATTTGGAATATTCTTATCTCAAAAGAACAGCAAAATACATCCTGTCCTGTTCAGACCAACATTAGGACATTTGTCCAGATGCCAGGGCCTTCTGAAACCTTTACTTTTAGCACTTTTGAGAAAGCACATTTGAGAAGGCACTTATTCCTCACCCAAAAAGGCACTGACTATTTTAGGACACTTGTGACCAATGTTTCACTTTGCCTGTATTCTGATTTAGAACAAAAATTTGTATACAAAGTTTATTTCTTCAGTTATGTTCTCCAGATAGTTTGTACAATCCACTGTTATGAAATTTTTAAATAGCATTTTAATTATTTGTCTCACCTATTTTTCTCTTCCTTGCCCAGATGATGATCTCTTTGAAGAATGGGATAAAGTCTTACTCAGATCTTTGCATACTCCTCATCAAAAGGTCTGCATGTAGAAATTGATTAATAAATGTTTGGTTTTGAATGTGATAATGGACGTACAAGTACAATACAATCTGCTTCCCCAAATATATGAATGTGATCTGCTTTCCATTAGTGAGAGCAGGCCTATAATTTAATAAAGTTTATATATGCCTCCATTTTCATTTATAAAGTCTACAGGTATGTGGTCAGTAGCCAGCAGCCTAGAAATGGTCTCTGTGTATGTATTTAGTCTCTAAGTCATGTCCAGTTCTTTGCGACCCCACAGACTGCAGCATAGCAGGAACAGCAGCAATCCTTCCTTGTCCTTCACTGTCTCCCAGAGTTTGCTCAAATTCATGTTCATTGAGTCAATGATGCTGTCTAACCATCTTATCCTCAGTCGCCCTCTTCTCCTTTTGCCTTGGGGAAAACTGTAGTCCCTGTGAGTTGTCCAGGGTCCTGATTTCTGCTAGAATCTCATTCAAAGCAGTCCGGGCACAGAGTTGGAAAGCCTTGAACCAAGTCTCACGATGCTCCCTGCTTGCCTGCAAGGGCTGTGGTGAGCCAGTGGAACTCCACCTGCCTGATTATAACTTTTCTGGTGCACTGAGCCAATTGCCCTGTGTTGGTTCCTGGGACTGACTGCGATGACATTTTCTAGACTTAGCCATTTCCTCTCACTCCATATGCCTTTTTTAGTTCTCCTGGCCAAAAAGTACTCTCTGTAAACTACTGAGAAACTCATTTATTCCAAAGAGTAAATGATTCGCAAGGCTTAGTTTATTACTCCTCCTCGGAACCTTTGCAACTTAAAGGGGACAACGCCTCAAGTCAAAAAAGGAATTGTGGCATTTCAAGCAGAAGCATACCCTCAATTCTTTCCTCCTGGCATATAGTCCCTGTCCAGCGCTCCTGGCTATCCTGTCTTCTTCTCTTCCTTGGTGCTGCCATCTTCCCACTATCTTCATTCGTAGATGACTCTGGTCCCTGAATCATGTGACTTCAGAATCCACGTGGATGACCATCCAACCCTCTGGCCTTTTAGTCTCTGGATCTTCTCATTCCCATTGACCTTATTCTCTCTTTTACATTGGTCACTTTCTTCCAAAACCACTGAATTCTTGACATCAGGATTCATTTTATACATAGGTGTCAGCCTCCTCTCCTGCTAGCTTGGTCAACTTCTCCCCAGATGGTTTTAAAGCCTCCTTGGAACCTTCAGTCAATGAACCCCCTTCACTGTCTGCCAACCCATCAGTTGGCCTCTTCTTTCATTCTCCTCTTTATCCAACTTAGATCTCATGACTCATCACTCATCAGAACTCTAAATACCTCTTCCACTATGCGCTTTTATCAGTCCTCTTTGGCAAAAAGCCAACTCTGAATGGACCCAACTCCCCTTTTACTCTAAGGCAGAGAACAAGCTGATGAGTCTTAATAAGAAAGTACTACATCAGGGCAGATCAACATCACCATGTATTCTTGATAACTATTCTCTGATGCCTCTTCACATCGCCCAGCAACATGTCCCTTTCCCCTCATCAACTCTGCAGCATGCTTCCGGTCTCATGTGCCCTCCTCAGACCTCTGACTTCTCCACTGCTTTCCTCACTCTTGGCTTGCAACCCTGCCTCCTATTTCTCAGGGAACACTGAGTCTGTTACATGGAACTCTCTCACCCACCCACTGCCGAGCGCTTAAGCCCACCCCCTCCCTCCTGTTCCCTGGCCTTTTCTCCCTCCTACCACCCAAGGCTGGTCCATCCACATGCTTTAAGATCCATCTTCTCCTGTTCTGTCAGGGAACGCGCATTTTTCATGATCCCTTCTTTCTCCAGCTCCCTCTCTAATGGATTTCTCCCTAGGATATTTAAATACTCATAAGTTTTTTTTTCTATTTAAAAACTGCCTTCTCGCAACCTTGCAGACCCTTCTAGCCATTGCCTCATCATTCTTTACCCTTTAAGTGAAACCTCCTTAAAAAGGTTGCTTTATTTACAGCTCCTCACTGTTCTCAGTCATTAAAATACCCCTGGCTGGCTTTTGTCCCTTTCATTCCACCGAAACAGCTCTTGCTGGGTCACGAGCCACCACTATGCCCCCAATCCAGTGGGCACATTTCCATTCTCACTTCATTGCATCTGCCAGTTCTCACTGGTCCTGCTAAATGCTTCTTATTTCTCTATATACTCTCTTCCTTTTGCTCTGGTGACACAATAATGCCCCACTCCTAGATATCCTGCCAATAGTTTTTTTCTGCCTCTGTCACAAGCATCTCCTCCTTTTTTTGGCTACTTCATATTAGAATTCCTCCAGAACTTGACCTAGACCCCCACGTCTTCACAGCGAGCTCACCAGCCTCATGGCATCAGGTTACACTCACATGGAGATGAACCCTGAAATCCACCTCTGACCCTGGTCTTCATTCCCTTCACTCCTTCACACTCCTTATTCTGCCAGGCTCTCCTGAAGCAACCTGGGCACTCATTTCTCCATCCAAACGTCTTAAGACCAGAGTGTCAGGGAATTTCTAAACCAGTTCACCCAGCATCCAGCAATCCTCCTGACCCCAAGCGCCTGGTGAACATCCTGTGACAAAACTTCACTTCAACCTCAGGGCCTGCACCGCTGCATTTCTCCAGTTGACTCTGGAATCCAGCAGACTGGCTAAAGGGCTTCCCTGGAAGCTCAGCTGGTAAAGAATCCACCTGCAATGCAGGAGACCCTGGTTCAGTTTCTGGGTTGGGAAGATACCCTGGAGGAGGGCATGGCAACCCACTCCAGTATACTTGGGCTTCCCTGGGGATTCAGACAGTAAAGAATCTGTCTGCAATGCAGGATATCTGGGTTCGATCTCTAAGTTGAGAAGATCCCCTGGAAGAGGACGTGGCAACCCACTCCGCTATTCTTGCCTGGAGAATCCCCATGGACAGAGGTGCCTGGGAGGCTATGGTCCATGGGGTCACAAAGATCTGGACATGACTGAGTGGTTAGGCACAGCACAGCACAGACTGGTTAAAACCTTAGCTCTGCAGTTTGCTTGTTGAGTGACCACAGGGATGTATTATTTAATGGGATTATGCTATTTAACCTCTCTAAGCCTTGGTTTCCTCATCCATAATGTGGGGATAATAATACTAACAAAGTCTAAGATTTCTACTAATTATATGAATTATTATGTAGTAGGCTTAGAACGTGTCTGCCATATAATGGTAATCTTATTATGACTGTACTTATATTTAGCCTTAATGATTCCTTATTGCATTCTTTTCTGCAAAGCCCCTAAAATGTTCCTGACAGGCAGACCCTGACAGGCAGACACTGACCTCTAGACATTGCCTTGCTCCATTAGGAAGATCAAGTCTTCCCACATGTGCTCCCTTTCTATGCCTTCAAGGGCCCTCTATGTAGCCATCTGCACTCCCTCCTGCAGGCCCAGAGGGTGTGTCCTGTCTCCTCACAGGGCAGGCCCCTCTCCTTCAGGACATCCTGGCTATCACAAACTCAGGCACCTCCCCCCACCAGTTATCCATTCTATCTTTCTCATTCAGACTCTCCTACTTCTCCCTCTGTTTCAAATCAGAAAGATCCTTAAGTCTCTTCTAGCCCAAAGCAAAATTAAAAAAAAAAAATACTTTTTGTCTTGCCTTCTCTTCACTAGCAATTTTATTGAATGGCATCTATACAAGTTTTGCTTCTCATCCTCTTCTCAGCCCTTTTCACATGCCCTCTCGGCTGTTAAAGTCTTTCTCCTCAAGCAGGTGGGTCATCCTCCTGGTCAGGCCTTTCTGCCCATCTCATACAACTGACCACACTCTCCTTTTGAGCTGCCTCTTCCCTAGGGGATACTGATTCTTGTCCTTCTTGTTCTCCATCTCTGTCATGGTCTCTTACCACTAAATAGACTCCCACTGGGGATGGACTTCTATTCATGGACTCAAGTTCTCAAGAATTATTGCATTTTTTTTGTTTTCTACTAAGATTTTCGGTGCTCAAATCTCATCTGCTTGGGTTGGTGAAAAATTCAGTCTCAGTCATCTTCTTTCTCTGGGGCTGGGGGTGGGGTCTTTATCATGGTTCCAAAGAAAGACACAGGGCTAAGGAAAAGTGAGACCTCTTTGCTAATAAGACATTGATTTGCTCTGATTACCACTGAGAATTCTGCTGGCTTAGGCTCTGAGGCCTTGGGTGCCCTGTTGCTTCCCATGAAGCTTTGGCAGGGCCCATGAAGCTTTGGCAGGGCCAGCAAGCCAGGCACCATGGACTTCCCACCCTGGGGTCCTGCCAGGGCTTGGAGTAGTGCCAGGACCAAGGAAAGGGACACCACTGCTCTGCTCCAGGACAACTGATCCTGCCCAGTGAACCCTTTTCCATGACTGAGAAACCTTGCTTGTTTCTACTACCCTCAACTTCTACAGACAGCCTTAACCTCATAAACATCAGAGCCCTGCCTCGTGATGCTTGAAGCATAGAGTCTGTGACCTATCTTAATCAAGTAAGGGAAAACACAAAGAGAAAAGATCAATTTGTGGCTCAAAACAGCATCCTGCCACCAAACTTAAGAGTGTGTTTGCCAGGAGTTGAGGGATTGGAGTTGTAATATTTTTTTTTTCCAACATAGCAGATTTGACCAAATTTATTCCTGGTGATGTGAATATGAGATTATGCTATATTTTTCTTTGCTTGCTATTGCATTTTTAATGTCTCAAAATGAATAACAAAATTTTAAATCTCCAATAAAAATTTATCTTCCAAATAGGCATTTTCTAGTTTATGCCCTTATACTATCTTCCTTGACGATGTCACCTATTTTCATGGTCTCCCCTTTCACCAAAGCACAGGTGATTCTGAAATTGATCTCACGGCCTCTCCATGTCGTCTCCTACATGTCAGCATGTCATTTCCAAGGGACCCCTGGACATCTACATTTGCATATCTGACAGGCAGCTCAGGCTTACCTGCCACCATTGACACAGACCCCGTGGCCCCCACCATTCCCATCCATCATCAAGTCCAGTCAACTCAACCTCAAAACCTCTCAAATCAATCTCCTTCTACCCATTTCCACCGCCACCTCCAACCCCAACCACCCCTGCCTCTCACTGGGAAAGCTGCAACCACCCCTAAAAGTCTCCTACTTGCCCTCCAATCTGTGCTCCACTCTGCAGCCTCAATGAGATTTTAACCCCAGACATCAGATGGGGTCTCTCCCACCTACAGACCCCCAGTGTTTCCCTATAGAGTAATGTCCAGATCCTCTAGTGTGGCTTGCAAGCCCTGATGTGACCCGAGTTCTGTCACCACTTAGCTTGGTCTTCCCTTCATTCCCTGCAGTCTAGTTACCCTCACTTCTTCCAGTGCCTCCAACTGGCCAAATTACTTTCCACCTTCATACCTCACCTGTACTAGTTTCTTTCCCAGTGCTGTTCCTCACTGCAGAATGCCCTTCTTCTTTGTCCCTGGGGCAACCCCTACTCATCCAGGTTTCAGCTGAAAGGTGATGTCCCAGAAAACTCCTACCTGATCTACCTGAATATGGGGCCCTTCATCTTCCCAGGGTCCTTAGGATAGCGTGCTTGCAATGAAGCTTTTATTTTTGTGATCTCTGGTTAATGTCTGTCTCACACTCGATACAGGTAGACATCTCTTAATGCATCCCACTCCTCTCCTGTCCTGCTAGAGGGCTAGTTCAGCGCCAGGCATATAACAGGTCTCAGTAAATGTTAATTGAATAAACCAATGAATGTTTATGTTTGATGCTATCCTATTCTCTCCTCCTCTTCCTACTATATCTTCTTCTTAGAGTGTGTTTCCTACCAAAACATTGGTGCTTGAAAACACCTCGCCCCTCAGGCTCAAAATCATAGTGTTCCCTTTGACTCTTTCTATGCCTCACTCCTTCTACTCAACATAAAGTCAAAATACATCAAGTACACCTCTGAATAGGCCCAACACACACCCCTTCTCCTCCAGTCCCAGTACTTGGCCCAGGTTTCCTCCCTTTGGATGGTTAAATTTGCTGCCCAGCTGCCTCTCCCTCAGAGACTCCAGTCTATTCTTCCCAGAATCTGCATGATTATTTTCCTGAAGTGCAGGTAGACCTCTTCCTCAAAATAGCTTACTCTTTCACACAAATAAAATCTGAATAGAGCATTATGCAGCAATTAGAAGCAACAGATTAGATTTAAACATAGCAGCATGAGTGAATCTTAAAAACATAGTGTTTAGCGAGAAGAGTAAGAAAAGGAATGAGATTCTATAACACAATACTACTTACATACATTAAAAATACATGCAGTAAGACAGTAAACCTTTTATAGAACCATAGAGAAGCAAAAAAGACAAACATCAAATGCAAGAAGACAGTTGCATGTGGGGAGGAAAGCTATGGGAAAGTAGTAGGGAAGATAAAGGGGAAAAATGAATAAAACAAGAGAAGGGCTTGGCATGTACTAATCATAACAAAGCGCTATGAACAAAGGAGGAGGATAAACTACCTACTGTGAGCAAGACCATAGCCAATAACAACTAAACAACTTGTTTCCCAGACAAGTATGATTCAATTCGTTTTTGCAACTCTATTCATATTTCCTAGGACATTTCCTTGCATATTATCGGAAGGATCAATTAATGTGCAAAGTGTACATTCATTTTAATCAAGTAAACAGTACAACATGCCTCGGTACTGAGAAAATAAACCATTCACATCCTCATCTTGCTGTTGTTCAGTCGCTAAGTCTTGTCCAGCTCTTTGCAATCCCATGGACTGCAGCTTGCCATGCTTCCCTGTCCTCCACAATCTCTCAGAGCTTGTTCAAACTCACTGAGTCGGTGATGCCATGCAACCAACTTATTCTCTGTCGTCCCCTTCTCCTGCCCTCGATCTTTCCAAGCATCAGGGTCTTTTCCAATGAGTCACCCAGCTTCAGTCCCTGCGTTGGGAAGATACCCTGGAGAAGGAAATGGCAACCCACTCCAGTATTCTTGTCTGAGAAATCCCATGGAGAGAGGAACATGGTAAGCTACAGCCCATGGGGTTGCAAAGAGTCGGACAGGACTGAGCAACTGACACTTTCACTTTCACATCACATATCTGAGATTATTGATATATTCCCCAGCAATCTTGATTTCAGCTTGTGCTTCATCCAGCCCGGCATTTTGCATGACGTACTTTGCATAGAAGTTAAACAGGGTGACAATATACAGCTTAGATGTACTCCTTTCCCAATTTTGAATCAGTCCATTGTTCCATGTCCAGTTCTTACTGTTGCTTCTTGACTTGCATACAGGTTTCTCAGGATGTAGGTAAGGTGGACTGGTATTCCCATCTCTTTAAGAATTTTCCACAGTTTGCTGTGATCTACACAGTCAAAGGCTTTAGTGTAGTCAATGAAGCAGAAATAGATGTTCTTCTGTAATTCCCTTGGTTTTTCTATGATCCAAAGGATGTTGGCAATTTGATTTCTGGTTCCTCTGCCTTTTCTAAATCCAGCTTGTATATCTGGAGGTTCTCAGTTCATGTACTGTCGAAGACTAGCCTGAAGGATTTTGAGAATTACCTTGCTAGCACGTGGGATCAGCACAATTGTACAATAGTTTGAATGTTCCCAGAAACAAACTCCTAGGCTTCTCTTCCTGATCACTTCCTGCTAATAATCACTTCACTGGACCACAGTAATTCTTTTAACAATTTGAGCTACAGTACCACTTTAAAAGAAATTCTGATAAACAACTCCAAGCCTTTACCATAAAATTTAAGTACATTAGAGACCGAATCTTAATTTTATCAGGTATAAATGTACAGCCACATATTTCAGAGGAATTAGAAATTATATTTTTATCATTTTGGGTACCCCATGCTTAAGCTCCTACCTGCTAGAATTATAGAATCCAAAATGAAAGTACAGTCTCAGAAGGCATGGAGTCACTTGGGGATCAGCTTTGCTGGCGGAATTCAGTTTCAAGGAGAAGTAATAAACATTGTGGACTGACTGGCCTGGTAATCCCCATATGTCCCATTCTAGCCAGCCCAGAATTGAAAAGGATAAATAGTTGATCATGGATTCCTAATCCCACCTGTGTCTGCAAGACACTGAGAACACCTGCTTTCCTTGGGATGAGTCTGCAATGTTTTCATAAACTTTTATTTAAAAATCTGCAGATGAAATTGATCTTAGTAGGGAAGCCAAGCCTCTCACGGCCCTTGAATCTAGCTAATGAAAGTGTTAATGGTTTCAGTAGACATTGTAAAATAAATACTCATAAAAGTTTGCACAGCATACCGTTATATGGCCCCATAAAATCCACAAGGCAATTACCGAGTTATGAGCTCCTTGCCCACCTCCCCAGGCACCAAGGTTAGCTCAAGAGAAGGTGATGGAGGAAGCGGGCAAAGAGGAGGGGCTGCTAGAGCAGCATCAGGCAATGACCTGGGAGGACCAGAGCTCCCCTCCATCCCTTGACTTCCACATCTGTGAAATGGACAGTTGATTCCTGGTTCCCTTGTTCCCTTTGTAAGACCTCACTTCTCTGTGCTCACATGAAGGAGAATACTGGTGTGGATATGCAAGCATGAGCTCAACCCCTGTTTTATTTCTTGAGGCTCAATGACCTCAAGCACATCATGTAATCCAGCCACCCTTCAAGCCACACTCGTAGCCAACATTCTGTGTTCATGGTGGGCCAAGTGGGGTGTCCTATTCAATCCTCAGCCCATGCCTGTCAGCCATACATTATCATTATCCCCATTTTACAGATGAGAAAATATTTTCAACAGTCTGAACGATCAGCCACTGCAACACACTGGCCCACAATAGGAAAGATGCAAGCTCCCAAGTAATAAAGTGCTGGGCCCTCAGTTATGCTCAGGAAGTATTAACCCCTAAATATGCCTTTGCCATACATCACTCTCACAGCTCCAAAGAGAAAGGAATAAACATGCCACAATTATGCAGCCACAGAGCACATGCGTGGGTGGAAAACTGAGAGGCAAAAGCATTAGCTGAATGCTGAACACTATCCAACACCTATGTGCCCACGCATTGCTTGCCTACCTCTGTTCCCTCTCCATCCACCTGTGACTCCCAGGGGTCCCTTGTAATATGAGAGTCCCTGGAATGGTGCCCCATCCAGGCATCTTCCACACCAGCACAGACCCATTACAGAAAAATCTATAAGAATGATCTGAAATCAGTTTGGTGCCATGCAGTTTACAAAACATTTGGATAGAGATTGCCTTAAAATTAATAAAAATTACTAAAGTGATATTAGGGGAAATGGGCTAGTTATTTAGTAGAATTAACCTTGGCTAGGTTTCTTTTGATGTTTCCTCAAGTTCAGGTTGTGCATTTTTGCAGAAATGTCATAGAAGTGATGGTGTGTCCTAAAAAGACACATATGGGGTCAATTTGTCCTGTTGCTTGTGGTGTTAAGTTTGATCACTAGGTTAAAGTGGTGTCTGCCAGGCTTCTTCACTCTTTCCTCTATATAATTGAAGGGATTTTGTATTTTTGAGACAGCATAAAATCTTATTTATCATCACTTTTTCCATCATTAATTTTGCATCCATTGATGAATCCAACTATTACTATTGTAGGATAAATAGATAGAAAACAGGTATGGTAAAATGATAGCATTTGGAGAATCTGGGTGAAGGGTTTATGAGATTATTGTTTTTACAATAATAAAGTAAATTGATCAATCCTAAAGCAAATCAAGCCTGAATACTCATTGGAAGGACTGGTGCTGAAGCTGAAGCTCCAACACTTTGGCCACCTAATGTGAAGAGCCGACTCACTGGAAAAGACCTTGATGCTAGGAAAGATTGAAGACAAGAGGAGAAGAGAGGGACAGAGGATGAGATGGTTGGACAGCATCACTGATTTAATGGACATGAACTTGGGCAAACTCTGAGAGATAGTGAGGTCCAGGGGGCTGCAAAGAGTTGGATACGACTCAGCAACTGAACAACAACAACATTTTTGCAACATTTTATAAATTGTTTCAAGATAATTTTTTTAAAGGATATTGGCTCATTCACAGAATTGGCAGGAGGCCTAAAGAGCCAGACTTAGGACTGCCCAGGTAGAAGCAATGTTCACAATGTGTTCAAAATTACAATACCAAATGGCCCACCCAGGTCCCACTGCCATCCCTAAACCACACACACCCGCCAGGGCTCTGCTTCCCTGCCACCTGTGAACATCACAGCTGGGTGGACGTGGGTGAGCTGGGCAGCCTGGAGCCCCGCCTGGCTGCAGGGAAAACTGATGGTGATGACTTCCCACTTTTCAACTTCTCCCACTTGGGCTCACGGGATGGGGAGGTCTTCAGCATTTAAGAAAGAGGGTTTGGTTTACTGAGTGGCCAAAAAGAATGAAAAAATTCTATCATTTGCTGGAAAACATCCTTGCCATCAAACAACACTGGAATTCTCTCTGTTGCTTGGTAATCAATCATTTTATGCTTCTCCTATCACATTCAGCTCTGTAGTTATTTCTGATTATTTTTCAACTTTCTGGAACCAGCCTCCTCACCATTGAGCCTTCACTCTCAGTCTTGTTCTCACTTCCTTCTCCACAGAGATAAGAGCCTCTCCGCCATGAGATCTCTGACTGGTCCTGTGGGGTAAGGTCAAGCTGATGTGGGTTCAGATCCTAACCCCACTAATTCCCGACTGGGGACACTGGGAAGCTTAGCTTTCTCTGGGTCTCAGTTTCCTTGCCTGGTGATACTGACTTTGCTGAGCACTGGGAATAAGGTAACCTGTGTGAGGCACAGGTGTAGGGCCTGGCACCTAGTAGACACCCATTTTCCTTCCTTTCCCTTGGTCTCTTATAAAGGACTTGTGGTGTGTTGCCCAAACTGGAACTATAGGACTCCATTTCCCTGATGAGGGAAGCACTATGGGGCGGCCTTTCTTGCTAGGAGTTCTCCTGACTGAAGTGAGTTGCCTCGCCTGGAGTCACACCCCTTCCTGGGGCAGCCTGTACCCAGTGACAGGCTGATGCAAAGATATGAGGGCCCAGCTCCCTTGCCCCAACTCAGGACCATTCTGAAGGGCCATCTGAGCTCCAGATTCCCCTACCCCCCACCTTGCCGTTGGCTGAGGCTCTTGTGACTGCATCACAGCCCAGATCCTCCCTCTGCCCACTCTTGCGCCCTCCCCACTTCCTTGTTTATACTGATCCTGAGAACTCATCCTCATAAAGCCACTGCACATCCATCTCTGAGCATTGGCTTCCTGAGGAACCTGACCCATGCCAGCCCTCTCCTTGGCTCTGCCTTCAAGCCTTGGTTGGGACCTGCCCCATCAGTCTGGTCCAGTCTCCTACCATCTCAAAACCATCTCTCTTCCACACGGGATGTTATCTTCAACTGCAGTTGAGTGTTTGACAGTGCCTCTCCATCTCCCACCCCTAGCTTTGTTGATGAGATCTTCTCCATCCTTTAAGGTCCATTCCAGGTGATGTCTCTTCTAGAGAGTCTTCCATGATTTCCCCTTGGAAGTATCCACTCCTTCCTCTGGGTTCTTTCACTATTTTGTCTCCCCCTCCTCATCTGGCCCTGAGCCTGACTGAGTTGGTGGGCCAATCAATTCCCAGTTCCTTGGGAACTGGGATGGATCACCCTCAGATCCATCCTTGCCCCTTGTCCCTTTGCTTTGTACATCAGAGACCCAACACTGCAACATATATCTTCTAGGTGCATGTGCCCAGTGGCCTCTGCCAGTGGGAGGCATGGGAAAGAACTTGGAAGACAGAAGCGGGGAATCCAGGGAATTTCCCCCTCACCCTCTGCTTTGGGGAGGGCATCACTGGCAAGATGGCCCCAGCTCCCACCAGGCAGCCCTAGCTCCTGGGCTCACTCCCTCCATCCCTTCCCTTCGCCTCACCAACAGAAGTATGGCGATGGTTTTTCTCTTATTAATCTCTAGGTTTTCTCACCATCCCATTTTCAGTTTTTTCAACCCCACTGTAACTGCTTTCTCTTTATCAAACTCTGTCAGTTAAACTATCTGGTCTGGGTTCTGTTTTCCTGGGTGATAAATATGGTATTTCTGTTACCTTACCCTCTCTCAGAAGAGCAGGATGACTTCCTGAGCAGAATGAGACAAGGCTCTGGGGTCAGCAAAACCAGAAGTGGCTCTTCTTGTTGGTAACAAGCCAATTGACAAACATAAGGATCATATGTGTAACTCTTTAAAACAAAAATTCCCATGATTAACCAATGCTGCCTCACTCTCTCACTCTCTGATGTCATTTGGAAGAATCCAGGAATCCTCTGCCATTTTGTGGAGAATCAACCTTCTCCAACTTAGCTAACTTCAATGACTGGGGAAAGTCTATCCTCCATACCATCTTCTACTATGGGGCTTAGAAACTTTTACTGTTGAAACAAAATGTGTTTTACTCAGCTAATGTCCCAAGGAATTATCTCTAGATCTTGCTTGTGGTGTTGAAGATAAATACTTACACTAAATCTGTTTGTAAATATTTTGAACAGCTAAGTCTTTAATTATTTTTTGCATTAAAAATTGACAACAATCAATATTCCCCACTGATGAGCTATAAGGATTGTGTGTGTGTCTGGTGTATATTCTTTTTAATAGCAATTATTGCTTGGTGATGACTGGGGAAATTGCTCTGAGGTTTAAAAGCATATTTGCAGCTATACCCAGGGGACTGTAGATAGTAATGCCTACTGTATCATCCACCTTATTTAAAATTTGCAGTGGGAAACACAATTCAATCCAGCGTGCTTCTAAAGGCCAGTGGGAAATAGATTGGGCAGCCAAGTCAGAAAATGCAAATCCAGTACTAAACTCCATCCCAAACCCATCTGCCTGGGCTTTATTTCCTTTTTTCTTCCCCAAGGCCAGTGGTACTGACTCAGTAGTGCATTAAACACAAATGTGTGGGTTTGGGCCTGACCAGCCATTAATCAATGTGTGGCCACAGAGGCAACATCCATGGATTAGCAATTTACTACAAAGGTGCCAGGCATGTGCGGGAGAAGTTAAACTAGGCTTTCACAGGTAGACAGGGGTGGTAGACACGGCCACTTCTGAAAGGTACTGGTTGATTGAAAAGAAGTGTAAATGCCAAAGCAAGAGTTGTCAATATGTGGTCTATTTTAAAGGGTTACATTTAACAAGCTGACTCCTTTGTGTCAGAAAGAAAAACACACACACACACACACACAGAGACACAAAAGAGTCATACTTGTCCACTTAGCCTCACTTGGAAGTAACATTACAAGTCTACTTTTGAGGCCTTTTACAAATGTGAACCTGAAGGCCTCTTGCCCCTAATTCCACACCACAAAGGCACCAGTACAGACAGCGCAGGTCCAACACCCCAGTCACCCCTCACCGGTTCATACAAGATGGTCTTGTGAGGGAGCCTCCGGAGGAGAGGGGTGGGCTTCTGCTCATCCTGATTTTCCACCATCTACTCTGACGCTGCTCCGCCCGGAAGGCAGGTGTTCACCCCTCAGAAGCTGCCTGTGTCCTTGGACAGGCAGCCTCCTGCCGTCAGATCGGAACTGCTCTTGGGGCCCTCGGAGGATGCAGGATGTGTGCTCAGTTTTCAGGAAGAATCGGCGGGACAGAAGACTCGGAGATAATTCCTCGATGGGAGTCTCTCGAGGCAGCAACTGCCCTCTTTTATCCCTTCCCACCTCTTTAATCTTGCCTGCAGTAACCACGTGATCTGCACCTCCCGCCCCACCTGGGGAGGTGGGGGAGATGCCCCATGGGCACGCATGCTCTCTCTCAACCACACGAGAGACCCCAGAGTCTCGCCTTCATTAAGGGCCACGAGGAGCTCTACCCTGCCCGTCCCCTGCCCCTAACATCACAAGGGGGAATCGCAGCACCTCAAGCATGGAAGTCAGAGGAACCTCAGCAACAGTAACCTAGCAACAGTGTCTCAGGATTTGAATGTAATTATACCCCGAGCGTGATAAATACTTGGAAGGGCTCCTTATGTGCAGATCATACTAAACAAGTCTTTGAGATTACCCTCATCAAATATTGATAGAAGAAACGGTTTTTTGAAAAGGAAAAAAAAAAAGAAACCTGAAGTGCATGGGCAACCTTTCCCAGTGCCCGGGGCAGTGGGAACACACTGCCAGGGCAGCTCCAAAGCTTCAAAAAACCCCTTTCAAGGGTGACGCGGCAGGTCTGGGAAAGAAGTCTAAGCCAGGAGTAGTGTCCTTACAAATGAAGAGTGGTGTCTTGGTGCCAAGGGCCACAGTTTGGTCTTGAGGTCGGAAGAACCTAGGGTAGAGTCCCCACTCTGCTCTCAAAACCGAGGTTTCCTCATTCAGAATGAGTGTGTTAACCAGGAGAGGGTACCTGAAGGATGGATCTCAACCCAGATGTATGAAGTGGGTGGTGCCAGGAAGAGAAGCCCAGGCAGAGGGATCAATAGGCACAGGTTACAGGTTCCGAGGTTCTTGCCTCCTCTGCTCCACTGTTGACCTTGACAGACCCAAGATCCTGCGTACAGTGTGGAAGCCAACGCTGAAGAACTGAGTGGTCGCCAGCGTGAAGGGCCTTGTGAGCCTCCCTGAGGAGGCTGGGCTTTATTCTGAGTGGAAATAGAAATCAGTGCAGGTGTGAGGATGTGTGGCATGTGTGGGGGCGGGGAGTCATCTGTGCGTGGCAGGAAGTGGTCCCTTGACACACCAGAGAGCAAGGCCTGTCCAGATGCTGTAGGCAGTCATCCCTGTCAGAGAAGGTGGGGGAACCTAGAGCAAAGATCAGGAGCCACCGTGTGGCATAGAGCTGACCTTGGGGTATCTTCATTCATGCACTTTGCCAAGGCCCCCTAGGACAGAGTACAGGAATGCTTCCCCCACCCACCTACTATGTTGCATCAGGGGACCTCAGGCAGGTAGAGTGATGGGATGCTGGGATCAGAGATGACTGATAGAAATGAGTCTGTTGTGAGAAAGTCCTCCAGAGGGAGAGAGGTGAGCAGAGCAGGGATTTCACAGTGCGGGAGGATGTCAGGTCTCTCCTGACGTTGGGTTATCAGCAGTGCAGAGCTGGACACATTTCTCAGCTCCCTGCAGCGGGAGACTAAGATCTGAGGGCAGGAACGAGAGAGGAATGTCCTTCATAGAAACTCAGCCTGTCTTTATTATTTAGGCAGCCATGCCCAGCTTGGCTGCTCTCCCCCTGTGTGACCCATGCCAATCCCTTTCCCTCGGGGCCAAGTATGCTGTGAGGGCTCCCCCAGCTCGACCTTGAAGGAACCCTGGGATTCTATGGCCCAGCAGTCAGCCTGGGCCTGGGACACACAGCGAGCCCCAGTGCCTGCAGGCCTGCTCCCCCTCCTTCATCCCAGAAAGCCCTCATCACAGGGGACAGCCCCCTTCTCTGATGTCTCTCACTGAGCCTGCCGATGCATCTGTCTCCTGCCAGTTAGAGGAAATCCTCCTCTGTTAGAAGCAAGGTCTTTAAAGGGCCTCAGATCTTGTCTGCAAGCTCTCTTTTCTGGGCCGGGCTCCCTTGACAGCACTGCTGGTGTCTCCCAGCAAGTGAGGGTGAAAAGGCGGGGCAGCAGGAGGATGAAAGGCCCCCCTTTCCTGCTGTGGGATTCAAGACTGGATCAGGGCCCAATTACACCACCTCATTCATCCAATTTGGTGTTCCCAAACAATGCTGTATCTGACAGCTCTGCTCTGGGTAATAATGGCCAGGTGGACCCTGCTTTAAGGAATCTCTGTTTACAGAAATCCCCTTGAACTAGCTAGCTCAAGGAAGGAGGATCTGTCCTAAAAATCTGCCCAGGGCTCCCTGCTAACCCCAGCAGTCCCAGGGCATTTCCGAGTCCACTTGGAGAGCTCTGCAACAGGGACTGAATGAAGAGTAGAAAAATAGCAGTATCAAATTTAGGGCCATTTCTTGTTAAAATCAGTGAGAATAAAATAGAATAGTAGGGAGAGGCATGAGCATCAGAGCAGAATTTTCCCTGGGTCCCCTGTTGGCAGGAGGAGGATTGAAGAAAGTACCTGACCCATTACTTGGATTGAGACTCCTGAATTGGAAAACACCTCTGTTGCATATGTGAGTATGGGTGTGTGTTCTCTGGTACAAGAAAGGAAGTATTAATACTATATATCTTTACTGTGAATGCATGCGTGCTTAGTTGCTTGGTCATGTTTGACTCTTTTGCGACCCTGTAGACTCTAACCCCCCAGGCTCCTCTGTCCATGGGATTCTCCAGGCCAGGATACTGGAGTGGGTTGCCATTTTCTCCTCCAGGGGATCTTCCTGATCCAGGTATTGAACCTTCATCTCCAGTGTTAACTGCATTGGCAGATAGGTTCTTTATGATTGGACCACCGAAGAACCCCTCTATTGCCAAAGTATTCTCATCAACAACTTGTGATGGTCCTCATTTCTTCACATCTTCATGATGTTGGTGGGTTGATGGTGGACTAAAACGATATATCCACATCCTAGTTCCTAGAACCTGCGACTGTACTTTATCTGGGAAGTGTGTCATTAAGTTACAGATTTCAAGATGAGATCATCTTGGATAATCTGAGTGAGCCCTAAATCCTTTGTAAGAGTCAGGCAAAGGGAAGTTGGGCAAAGAAGAGGCACAGACACACAGAGGAAGGCAGAGGCAGAGAGTGGAGCAATGAAGTTACAAGCCAAGGGACACTAGGCTGCAGGCAGCTGAAAGGAACTAGGATAGGCATGCAGTGGACTCTCCCCCAGGATGCCCAGAGGGAACCTGGCCCTGCTGACCCCTTGATTTCAGACTTCTGGATTCCAGAACTCTGAGAAAATAATTTTTTAAGCCACAAAGTTTATTATAATTTGTGATGGCAGCAACAAGAAATGAATACCTTGGTAAATATGATTCTTTTTTCTTATTTTAAGAATTCCCTTTAGTAGATAAGAGATTTCAAGCAAAAAGTAATATCAGTGAATTGTAGGGTTATAATATTTGCAGAAGGATAACATGAACACAAAGAACAAGAGAAGGGGATTGGAGAATTACTGTTGTAAGGAAAAAATTATTATACTATATTCGAAGTCACATAATATTACTTGGGGCTTCCCAGGTGGCACTAGTGGTAAAGAACCAGCCTGCTAATACAGGAAACAATGAGCTGTGGGTTCGATCCCTTGGCTGGCTGGGAAGATCCCCTGGAGGAGGGTGTGGCAACCCACTCCAGTATTTTTGATGGAGAATCCTATGGACAGAGGAGCCTGGTGGGCTGCAGTTCATGAAGTCGCAAAGACTCAGACATGACTGAAGCAACTTAGCTTACATGCACACAGTATTAGCTGAGAGCTTCCCTGGTGGCTGATGGTAAAGAATCTACCCAAAATGCAGGAGATGTGTGTTCAATCCCTGGATCAGGAAAATCCCCTGGAGAAGGGAATGGCTACCCACTCCAGTATTCTTGCCTGGAGAATTCCACGGACAATGGAGCCTGGCAGGCTACAGTCCATGGGGTTGCAGAGTTGGATATGACTGAGTGACTAACACTTTCACTTTTTTCAATATTACTTGAAGAGAGACTGTGAGAAGCAAAAGATGTATACTATAAACGTGAAAGCATACACTTTAAAAAGAGAGAAGAAAACGAAAGCCAACAAATAATATGGAACTATACAAACTACTTAACATTCATAATTTATAATAAAATACTAAATTATTCAATATTACTAGCTATCTTCCTTTCTAAAAAAAAATAGAATTTTAGAGTTTATTTAACTCTGCTATATTGTTTTCTATTGTGATCATTTTATTATGTTTATGTGCATAGCTTACTATTTTCTGTGTTTTTCCATTGTTTCTCTTGTCCCATTCTTTCTTTCGTGGCCAAACTCTCTATTTAAAGTGCTCCTGTTAAGATTTTTGTGTGTTTATTTGCCTATTTTTTATGAATAGCGAAATGTGTTTGGCAAATTGTCTTCATTTTTGATGTCTCAAAACATCTTCATTTTGCCTTCTATCTTAAGTGAAAGTTGGCTGTGGTATACAATAAAAAAGTTTGGCACTTCAGTACTGTAAGTATATATTTTTATTCCAGCATCACTTTTTGCTGAGAAGAAATCTGCTGTCAATCTGATTGTTCTTTACCCTTTGCTCTCTCGTTCCTCTTTGTTAAATTCTGAGGTTCTCTTCTGCCCTCGTGTTCCACAGTTTCCTGTGATATGCCTCAGAGTGGACTCTTATTTTGAAGCACTCTAAAGGTATTCAATTCAGTTCAGTCGCTCAGTTGTGTCCAACTCTTTGCGACCCCATGAACTGCAGCATGCCAGGCCTCCCTATCCATCATCAACTCCTGGAGTCCACCCAAACCCATGTCCATTGAGTCGGGGATGCCACCCAACCATCTCATTCTCTGTTGTCCCCTTCTCCTCATGCCCTCAATCTTTCCCAGCATCAGGGTCTTTTCAAATGAGTCAGCTCTTTGCATCAGGTGGCCAAAGTATTGGAGTTTCAGCCTCAACATCAGTCCTTCCGATGAACACTCAGAACTGATCTTCTTTAGGATGGACTGGTTGGATCTCCTTGCAGTCCAAGGGACTCTCAAGAGTCTTCTCCAACACCACAGTTCAAAAGCATCAATTCTTTGGCACTCAGCTTTCTTTATAGTCCAACTCTCACATCCATACATGACTGTTGGAAAAACCATAGCCTTGACTAGATGGACCTTGGTTGACAAAGTAATGTCTCTGCTTTTTAATATGCTGTCTAGGTTGGTCATAACTTTCCTTCCAAGGAGTAAGTGTCTTTTAATTTCATGGCTGCAGTCACCATTTGCAGTGATTTTGGAGCCCAAAAAAATAAAGTCTGACACTGTTTCCACTGTTTCCCCATCTATTTGCCATGAAGTGATGGGACCAGATGCCATGACCTCAGTTTTCTGAATATTGAGCTTTAAGCCAACTTTTTCACTCTCCTCTTTCACTTTCATCAAGAGGCTCTTTAGTTCTTCTTCACTTTCTGCCATAAGGGTGGTGTCATCTGCATATCTGAGGTTGTTGATATTTCTCCTGACAATCTTGATTCCAGCTTGTGCTTCTTCCAGCCCAGTGTTTCTCATGATGTACTCTGCATGTAAGTTAAATAAGCAGGATGACACACTCCTTTTCCTATTTGGAACCAGTCTGTCATTCCATGTCCGGTTCTAACTGTTGCTTCCTGACCTGCATACAGGTTTCTCAAGAGGCAGGCCAGGTGGTCTGGTATTCCCATCTCTTTCAGAATTTTCCACAGTTTATTGTGATCCACACAGTCAAAGGCTTTGGCATAGGCAATAAAGCAGAAGTAAATGTTTTTCTGGAATTCTCTTGTTTTTTCAGTGATCCAGAGGATGTTGGCAATTTGGTCTCTGGTTCCTCTGCCTTTTCTAAAACAGGTTGAACATCTGGAAGTTCACGGTTCATGTATTGCTGAAGCCTGGCTTGGAGAATTTTGAGCATTACTTGACTAGTGTGTGAGATGAGTGCAGTAGTGCAGTAGTTTGAGCATTCTTTGGCATTGCCATTCTTTGGGATTGGAATGAAAACTGACCTTTTCCAGTCCTGTGGCCACTGCTGAGTTTTCCAAATTTGCTGGCATATTGAGTGACTCTAAAAGTATATTAGGACTTCCCTGGTGGCTCAGACAGAAAATCATATGCCTACAATGCAGGAGAGCCCGGTTTGATCCCTGGGTCAGGAAGATCCTCTGGAGAAGGAAATGGCAACCCACTCCAGTACTCTTGTCTAGAAAACTCCATGGACGGAGGAGCCTGGTAGGCTACAGTCGCAAAGAGTCAGGACTGAGCGACTTCACTTTCACTTTCTTTCAAAGGTATACTAGCTCCTGTGACTCGTATCTTTCTCTGATTCTGAAGATGTCTTAGCCCTTTTCTCTTCAATGATTGTTTCTCTGCTCTGACTTCTACACTTCTGAAATCAGTATGAAATGTTCATTGAATAATATTAAGCTGCCATGTCTTTTAATTATACTTTTAATTTTACTTTTCTTATTTTTGCATACATTTTTTCTGTGTTCTGGATTTGGATATATTCCTCAGTGCCATTTCCAATTCATTTTATTTTTCTTGAGATATCAATATATCCAGTTTAGAATTTATCTCATCCATTAAGTTTTATTTCACTGACTATAGTTTTTTTATTTTTAATGTTCGCATTTGATTTTTACAGTATACATCTGTTCTTGTTTCACTCTACTGACTTTGTTTCATAACTTCTTATTTCTGATGTAATTGTTTTTTAATTATCTCACTTTTTTTTCTTTTTTTAAGTATAGTTGATATACTACCTTATATTAGTTTCAGGTGTACAATATAGTAATTCCACATTTATGTACTTTACAAATTGATCACTATAGTAAGTCTAGTAACCATCTGTCACCATATGACGTTATTGCAATATTATTGACCACATTCCTTATGCTGTGCATTACATACCCATCACTTTTATTTTATAAGTAGAAATTTATATTAATCTCCTTTTTCTGTTTTGCCCAACCCCCTACCTCCTCCTCCCTTGCAACTACCAGTTTGTTCTCTGTATCTTTGAGTCTGTCTTTGTGTTGGTTTGTTTGTTCATTTGTTTTGATTTTTAGATTCCACATGCAAGTGAAATCATATGGCATCTGTGTTTCTCTGTCTAACTTATTTTGCTTAACATAATACCCTTTAAGTCCATTCATGTTGTCACAAATGGCAAGATTTCTTTTTAATGGCAGAGTAATATTACACTGTGTGTGTATATATGTATATATGCTGAGAAAGACTGAGGGCAGAAAGAGAAGGGGGCGACAGAGGTTGAGGTGGTTGGATGGCATCATCAACTCAGTGGACATGTGTTTGAGAAACTCTGGGAGATAGTGAAGGACAGGGAAGCCTGGCCCACTGCAGCCTATGGGGTTGCAAAGAGTTGGACATGACTTAGCAACTAAACAACAATGCCTTTTAAATTATTAATTTTTTGTTCTTCAAATAAATGCCCAAAACTGGCATTTCTGTGTCCTAAGGCAGTTTTATTTTTAATTTTTTGAGGAACCTCCATACTGTTTTCCATAGTGACTACACCAACTTACCGTCCCACCAATAGTGCATGAGGGTTCCCTTTTCTCCACATTCATCATCAAAACTTGCTTTTTAGTCTCTTTTTAAAAATAGCCATTCTGAAAGGGGTAAGGCGATATCTCGTGGCTTTGGTTTATATTCCCCTGATAGTTAGTAATCTGGAGCACCTTCTCATGTGTCTGTTGGCCATCTCATGTCCTCCTTGGAAAAAGTCTACTCGGGTCCTCTGCCTATTTTTTAATTGACTTGATGTTTCTTATGTTAAATAGTATGTGTTTTTAATATATATATATACAATATTAAGGGCTATTAACCCCTTATTGGGATATATCTTCTCCCACACAGCAGGTTTCTCTTTCATTTTGTTGATAGTTACCTTCACTATGCAAAATCTTTTTTAGTTTGATGTAGTCTCATTAGTTTATTTTTGCTATTATTCCCCTTGTCTTTGCAGTCAGATTATCAAAAACTTCTCTAAGACCAATGTCAAAAAGGTTACTGCCTATATTTTCTTCTAAGACTTTTATGGCCTCAGAGTTTACATTCAAGTCTTTAATCTATTTTGAGTTCATTTTTGTATATGACAGTGGGGTGGGCTAGTTTCATTCTTTCACATGTGGTTGTCAAGTTTTCCCAACACTGTTAATTAAAGAGAATTTCTTCTCACCATTGTATGTTCTTAACTCCTTTGCCATAAATTAATTTTCCATATATATGTGGATTTATTTCCAGACTCTCATTTCTGTTGCACTGCTCTGTGTGTGTGTGTGTGTGTGTGTGTGTGTGTGTGTGTGTGTGTGTGTGGCATACAGTTTTCATTATTATAGTTTGGTAATATAGTTTAAAATAAGGGAGTGTGATATCTCCAGTTTGTTTTCTTTCTTAAGATTGCTTTAACTATCTGTGATCTTTTGTGGTTCCATACAAATTTTAGAATTATTTCTTCTACTTCTGTAAAACATGCCATTGCTACTATGATTAGAGATTGCATTAAATCTGTAGATTTCATGGGATACTATGCACATTTTAATAATATTAACTCTCCATTTCATTAGCAATATATAGCTTCCCATTTATTTGTGTCATTCAATTTCTCTCATCAATGCCTTATAGTCTTCAGAGTACAGGTCTTTCACCTCCTTGCTTAATTTTTTCTGGGTATTTTTTATGCAATTATAAATGGGGCTGTTTTCTTAATTTCTCCTACTGACAGTTCACTTTTAGTGTATAGAACTCAACAGATTTCTGTACACTTATTTTGTATCCTGTGACTTTACTGGATTCATTTATTAGTGTTAACAGTTTCATTGGCATAATCCTTAGAGTCTCCTATATATAGGATCATCTGCAAATAAGGACAGCTTACTTCTTCCTTTCCAATCTAGATGACTTTGATCTCTAATTTTTTATTTGATTGCTGTGACTAGGACTTTCAAATTATGTTGAGTAAAAGTGGCAACACTGGGAATCCTTGTCCTGTTCCTGATCCTATAGGCAAATCTTTCAACTTTTCACCTCGAGTGTGATGTTAGCTGTGGGTTTGTCATATACCACCTTTATTATGTCGAAGTGTATTTCCTCTGTGCTGACCTTGCTAAGAGTTGTCAATGGATTTTGAATTTGTCCAATGTTTTTACTGCATATATTGATATGATTATAAGATTTTTATCCTTCAATTCCTTAATGTGATATAAACTACTTATTGATTTGTGGATTTTAGATCATCCCTACATCCTTGGAATATAGCCCATTTAAATCATGGTGTCATTAATCTTTTTAATGTATTGTTGAGTTTCTTTGCTAATATTTTGTTGATGATTTTTGTGTCTATTTTCATTACAGATATTGGCCTATAATTATTTATTGGTAATGTCTTTATCTGTTTTTGGTATCACAGTAATGCTGGTATCACAGAATGAGCTTAGAAGCATTCCTTCCTCTTAGGTTTTTTTTAGTAATTTGAGAAGGACAGGCAATCATTCTTTATATGTTTGGTGGAACTCATCTGTGAAGATTTCTGGTCCTGGACTTTTGTTTGTTGAGAGTTTTGTTTTCTTTTTTCTTACTGATTCAGTTTCTTACCAGCAATTGGTCCACTCAGAATTTTTATTTCTTCCTGATTCAGTCTTGAAGAGTTATATGTTTCTCAGAATTTATCTATTTCTTTTAGGCTGTGCATTATTGGTATATAACTGCTCATAGTAGTGTTGTTTTTAACTTCTCCTCTTTCATTTCTGAGTTTACTTATTAGACAAACTCCCTGAACCTTAGATCCCACCTCCCTGAACCTTTTGATTAGTCTGGCTAAAGTTTTGTCAATTTTGTTTATCTTTTCAAAGAACCACCTGTTAATCTCATTGATCTTTTCTATTGTTTTTGTTAGTCTCCATTTCATTTATTTCTACTCTGATATTTATTATCTCCTTTCTTACACTAGCTATGGGCTTTCTTTGTTGCCCAGTTACTTTAAGTGTGAGGTTAGATTATTTATTTCAGATTTTTCTCATTTCCTGATGTGGGCCCATATTGCTATAAACCTTGTTAGAATAGCTTTTGCTGTGTCCCGTAGATTTTGGATCATTGTGTTTCCATTTTCCTTAGTCTCAAGGTTTATTTTGATTGCTCCTTTCATTTCTTCAGTGACTCATTGGTGTTTAGTAGCATGGTGCCTCCACATGTTTGTGCTTTTCATGGATTTCTTCTTATAATAGATTTCTGGTTTCATACTGTTGTAGCCAGAAAAGATATTTGGCATGATTTCAGTCTTAATTTTAATGAGAATTTTAATGGTCTAATATGTGATCTAGTCTAGAGGACATTTCATGTGCATCTGAAGGCAATGTATATTCTGCTCTTTTAGGATGGAATGTTCTGTATGTGTCTATTGAGTGATGGTATGTGTCATTTAAGATTAATGCTTCCTTATTAATTTTCTATCTAGATGATCTATCCATCAAGGTAAGTGGGGTATTAAAGTCCCCTACTATTATTGTATTATATTGATGTCAATTTCTCCCATTGTGTCTATTTGCTTTATGTATTTAGGTGCTCCTTTACTGGATGCATAGATATTTATAAGCATTATATCCTCTTTTTGGGTTGATCCCTTCACCATTTCCATGTCACTTGTTATAGTCTTGGTTTCAAAGTCTTTTTTGCATGATATGAGTATTGCTACTCAAACATTTTTCATTTCTGTTTGCATGGGATACTTTTTTCATCCCTTCACCCTCAATCTGTGTGTGTCTTTAGATCTGAAGTGAGTCTTTTGTAAGCAGCATATCAGTTCAGTTCAGTCCCTCAGTCATGTCCAACTCTGTGCAGTCCCATGGACTGAAGCACCCCAGGTTTCCCTGTCCATCACCAACTCCCAGAGCTTGCTCAAACTCATGTCCATTGAGTCAGTGATGCCATCCAACCATCTCATCCTCTGTCGTCCCCTTCTCCTCCTGCCTTCAATCTTCTCAAGAGAAGACTCTTGAGAGTCCCTTGGACTGCAAGGAGATCCAACCAGTCCATCCTAAAGGAAATCAGTCCTGAATATTCATTGGAAGGACTGATGCTGAAGCTGAAATTCCAATACTTAGATTGATCTTAATATTTTTTTAATCAATCAGCCATCCTATGTGCTTTAATTGGAACATTTAGTCTATTTACATTTAAAGTAATTATTGATAGACAGTTATTGTCATTTTGTTAATTGTTTTGTGGTTGTTTCTGTAGTGCTATTTTGTTCCTTTCTTCTTCTGCTCTCTTCCCTTGTGATTTGATGACTTTCTTTAGTGTTATGTTTATATTCCTTTCTCTTTATATTTTGTGTATTAGCTGTTATTACTATGAGATTCATATATAACAACCTATGTATATATCAAGTCTATTTTAAGTTGGTGGATGCTTAAGTTTAAGCTCATTTTTTTTTTAAGTTCTTGAGCTCATTCTAAAAGCACTACATTTTATTCTTCCACTCATATTTTATGTTTTGATGTCATATTTTACATCTTTTTATTTTATATATCTCTTAAGTAATTATTTTAAGTACAGATGATTTTACTACTTTTCTCTTATAACCTTCATACCACCTATATAGGTGGTTGATCCACTATCTTCATGTTTATTTTTACCAGGGAGGCTTTTCTATCATGATCTTCTTATTTATAGTTATGATTTTTCCTTTTCCACTTAAATTCCTTCAACATTTTCTGTAAGGTCAGTTTAGTGGTAATAGCTCATTTGTCTTCTGTTTGTCTGAGAAACTTTTTGACTGAGTTGAGAAATTCAGTCGTGTCCGACTCTTTGCAACCACATGGACTATGGAGTCTATGAAATTTTCTAGACATGAATACTGGGGTGGACAGCCTTTCCCCTCTCTAGGGAATCTTCCCAACCCAGGGATTGAACCCACGTCTCCGCCACATTGCAGTCAGATTCTTTACCAGCTGAGCTACCAGGGAAGCCCAAGAAACTTTTTGTCTCCCCTTCAATTCTGAATTATAATCTTGCTTGGGTGAGTATTCTTGGTTGTAAGTTTTTTGTTTCTCACCTTTCAGCACTTTGACTATATCATGCCAGGACCTTCTGGCCTGAAAAATCAACAATAGACTTATGGGGGTTCCCTTGTACGTAACTAGCTTGTTTCCTCTTGCTGCTTTTAAGATTATCTCTTTAACTTTTAACATTTTAATTGTAATGTGTCTTACTGTAAATCTCTTTAGGTTCATCTTATTTGGGACTCTGTGCTTCTTGGACTTTGGGTCTGTTTCTTTCACTAGGTTAGAAGAATTTTCAGCCATTCTCTCTTCAAATGGGTTTTCTGATCATTTTTCTCTCTTTTATCCTTCTGGGACTCCCATAACTCAAATGTTAGCATACTTGATGCTATCCCAGATGTCCCTTAAACTGTTCTCATTTTATTTTTTTCCTTTTTGCTGTTCCAACTAGGTGATTTTGACTACCTTGTGTTCCAGATTGCTGATCTGTTCTTCTGTGTCCTCTAATCTGCTGTTGATTCCCTTTGGTATATTTTTCATTTCAGTTATTTTATTCTTCAGTTCTGCTTGGTTCTTATTTGTATTTTCTATCTCTTTGTTGAAGTTCTCACTAACTTCACCCATTCTTTTCCTGAGTTTGGTGAGCAAATGTATGACTATTAACTTGAACTCTTTATCTGATACATTACTTATCTCAGTTTTGTTTAGTTATTTTTCTGAGGTTTGTCTTATTCTTTTTTTTTTGAAAAATATTCTTTGGTTTCCTCATTTTGATCAACTATGTGTTTGTTTCTACTTAATAGGTTTATCAGTTACATCTGTCAGACTTGATGGAGTAGTCTTATGTAGAAGGTGTCCTGTGAGGCCCAGTGACACATCCCCCCTTAGTCACCAGTGCCAGGTACTCCAGGGATATACCCTATGCAGGTTGTGGGCACCTGCCTATTGTTATTGGGCTCAGATTGTGGTGGATATGCTGCTGGGAAGGGCTGGCTCCAGGCTGGATGGCTCCGTGGATTAGCTGTGACTGCCCCATATGCCCTGATGTGCAGGGTTAGCCCTCAGCTCAGATGGCCGAGAGGTCTCTCTGTGATTGCTGCAGGCATGCTGGTATGCAAAGATGGTCCCCCAGAGCAGGGGCCACCTGGGAGGGTTACCAGTGTTGACTGGGGCTGCCTGCCAGGTGTGTGGGGGGTGGAAGCCACTTCAGAGGATCCAGCCTGAACGGACAGGTTTAGCAAGGCTGGTCCTCAGGGCCAGGTCAGAGCACATGGTTTTATGTAGTTTGATGGAGAAACACAGGAATGTTGCTCTCCAGTGCTGGGTCAACTGGGTAGAAGGAGAGATTTTTTGTTTTTGTTTTTTTAAAGATACCCTACAACTCTTCTATCGCTGGAGAAAGTCACACCAAATCCCTGCCTTTTGACATACATCTTAAAATTAGTAAAAAATCTCCTCTATTGACCCACATACTTTTTAAGGTGCTGCCTCTGTGTTGAAATTCTGAGTAAATGAGTTTATGTGTGAACTGTTCAAGAGCAGAGCCTCAGTTTCCCACAGCCTTCCTCCTCTCCTGGACTCACTGGTTTCAAAGTCAGATGTTGTGGGGGCTCATCTCACATCACAGGCCCATGGGCTGAAAAACCCAAGGTGGGGCTTGGACCCTTGATTCCCCAAAGGGAATCACCATGGTTTTGAAATCCCTTCTTGTGGGTTACTGCACCAGGGAAGTGGGTTCTGACTAGACTGTCTCTGCCCCTCCCACTCATCTTGATTTGGCTTTTTCTATTCTTAGTTGTAGAAAAACTGTTCTGCTCATCTTCAAGTCATTCTCAGATGTACTTGTTCTGTAAGTGGTTGTAGTTTTGATGTGTCTGTGGGAGGAGGTGAGCTCAGGATCTTCCTACTCTACCATCTTTCTAATTATCTAGGATTTTTAAGCCTACTTTTCAAATTACTTTTTCAGATTCTTAAAGACATTTCACCTGGAGTAAATATCTGTTCTTATAAATATTTGTGGCAATATTTATTAGCTTTCAATTTCTTCAAGTGGTTTAGAATTTTGTATTTTAGACTCACTCTAAGAGGACAACTTTGGGTTGTTAAACTTTTTTCCTCTCTCTTTGCTCTGTGAGCATTCACTCTGTGCAGCAGTTTTATGGCTGCCTTCATTCAGTATTTCCATTGTGGGAATTCCAACACAGACACTCTGGTCTTATATTAGAAGTTCAGTGCCCTGCACCAGAATGGTGTTGTCGGTAAGGAAGATCTAGTCATAAAGATGATGGGTGGCTTCGTCATGTTCTGGCCAAATCTGGGTTTGAACTCTCACCCTCAGGTTCATAAACTGCTGAGACCACCAGTCTGGGCAAAGGATTCTTGGCAGTTTTTTCTTCAGAACTTTTCATGAGCTAAGATGTCCTTCCCTAGGTCCTAGTATCACATTCGGTTTTTTTTTTTTTTTCTGGCCTCTTCTCTTATATGAGGTACAAATACATAATGTAACTACCTTACCCCTGGCTGCAATAGTTAATTTATGCACTTTCTGAAACACCCAGAGATGAACAAGCATGTGCCTTGAGCTTTCACTGCATTTGTATTTTATTTCAGATCCACAGAGATGGTTATCTTGTGTTTGAGCCTGTTGGTGCCTACTTTTATCCAGTCATAGTTCATCTTCATTGCTATTAATTTGCAGCACTGGGGATATCAATCAAAGTGTGAATTTGGCAACAATATTAACAGAAGACACAGATATGGTTCCTAATCTACTAATGTCCAGTTTATCATTTGGCCTTTTGAAACTTAGGAATAATTCTTAGACTTGAAACTTTATATCACTTAGACCCAAGAATCTGAAGCTATCAGATTTATAACCACTGGTATAAGGTATACAATTTGAGGAGTTTAGAATGGTCCTTGCTTAAATATCTGCAGGATAGTCTGACAAAAATGCATCAATTTTAGTGTAAATCAAACACACAGTTAACCTGCTGACTGTGTGGAATGTGGAAAGATCTTAACTGAAACCCTGAAACTATTAATACCTTAAAGTTTCTTTTGTTTCACTGATTTTTAATACTGGGCTAACAGTGGTGTCCCATGAAATGAGACAATACAGCTGAATCAAGGAAGCTGAGGGCAGAATTCATGAAGAGTCAGTCACAGATTCACTGTGACAGACTACAACCCATCCAAGTCCTCCAGAAATGGGCACAACCAAAAGTCAGGGTCACGGTGCATGTCCTGGGCCCATCAGGGACATGGTCAGTGTGTGTCTTAGCGCACTTGCCCTCCCACTATGTACTTGATGATTCCTAGTGTTTATTCATCACTGACATTAAATAATGGCATTTTACTTCTCCTTTTCCCAAAGATTAAGTTAATGGGGGCCATTTCTTTAAGTTTAAAATTTTCTCCCATAACATTTTCTTAACCTTGAGATATACTATTCTTTTCAGCCACCAGTCACTAGAAGCTAAGGTAGCCAGTTGTCCTCCAGCCTTTATGCCTCCTGCCAGCCTCATCTCAACATTAAATGTGATCAATGGGCTTATGTTTATAACTTTTATCTGCCCAAGTGGGATTTCTAAAAATCCCACTTTATGTATTTTTGGTAAAGACAAACCCACTTTAACACAGTCTTGTTCTGTATTTCCTAAATAATTTTTCACAAAATGTTAATTCCATTGGTTGTTAATAGAATTACCTAGAAAAAGATTTTGTTTTTAATAAAACAAGGGAGCAGGTACTGAATTTAACAAAGTTAAACTTTTTTTATATTTTATGTTTACTTTAGGAATTATCTAATCTGTTATCACTCTCATATTCAGTGTGATTCCTCAAGACAGGGATCAGGTATTTGATTTTTCTAGGCATATCTGATCATGGAAACTTCTTTTTCAGTGTACATTCAGGAACTTCTATTCTGTGAATGCTCTGTAGGAAATGCCAACCAAAAGGATCTAATGTTGCATGGTCTTATTGAGGAGAACAATATTTCATGGTATTCTGTGGAGGGTAAAGTACTTACTTTTAGGTGCTCCACAATTTTGAGCTATTATTTTTTAAATTACTATCATTTTTTTAAATCAGGCTGGTGGCAGTGCAGAGCGTAGACTGCTGCAGACTTGCCTGGCAGGGGTTCAGGAAGGGAAACAGTAGGAAAACTACGCAGCCTGAATTATGAAAGGACAGTCGAGCATGAAAAGAAGGACATGGGCTCAGGGTAGAACTGAGAGAACTTGTGTCTCATGGGATGTAAGCAGTGATGGAGAGGGGCACCAAGAATCTGTTCATTTATTCATGCAGCAAGTATTTACTGAGCACTTGTCACATGCCAGACACTGTTGTTCCAGGTACTGTGGATGCAGTGGTGAACAGGAGAGAAAATCCCAACCTCCTGAAATTTATATCCTTCCCATTTACATCTTATTTATATCTTTCCCATGCTTTAGGGGGACTGGGTGGGATGCTGTGCATGGAGAGAGGGAACACCTCACTTCAGAGAGAAGTAGCCCTGAGTCCTGATGGGCAGAGCAGGGACCCTCACACTCTGGAGGGTGCTGGGCACCTGATGTCCAGGTGGAGATGTTGGCGGGGATGAGTGAAATGCAATTGGATGTAGAATTCCACTTGTGGGTGAGTACTGAAACCCCAAGAACATTTACAGTTCTCACAAGGGAGTCAGTGTCGCAAAAGGGAAAACTTAAGGAGCCCTTGTGGAGAAAGGGCCAGGTGCACAAAGAAGTTTTTCAATAAATATTTAGTGAATATAAATACATGAGAGCAGCCTGAGAGACCATCAGTGAACCAGAAAGGAATAGTGTTAGGAAGACAACAAAGAAAAGAGTTTCAAAAATGAGGGTGGACTTCCCTGATGGTCCAGTGGTTAAGACTTCACCTTTCAATGCAGGAGGCATGGGTCCAATTTCAGTTTGGGGAGTGAAGATCCCACATGCCTCACAGCCAAAAATCCAAAACATGGAAAACAGAAACAATATTATAACCAATTCAAGAAAGATTTTTTTAAATGGTCTACATTAAAAAGAAAAAGTCTTTTTAAAAAAAAAAAAAAAAGCAAGGTGAGGTCAGTCAAACGCGGCAGTCTTACAGCTAGCCACCACAGCAAAAAACCCAGTTGGGGCATATCTTTCTCCTTCTGATTTAATTGCTAGCTTCACTGCTGCTCCTCTGGGAAGGCCTCTGGAACCCCCAGCTTATTATAAACAGTTTCTCGTAGCCTCAATCTCTTCACAGTCAGTCCACGCCTTTCCCATCTCATCTAAAATATGCACCTCCAGCTTCGTACAAAAATACAACAGCCCAGACATTTTCTCGAGGGAGGCAGCTCATCCTCCCACATCCTAACTAAACCTCTTGGGGTCCAGAGCCAGTCTTGGGAATGGATTTCTTACTTCTTACTTTACAACAACTCTCCAGCATGGAAATTTGTGGACGGCTGAGTCTCAGTTACTTCTTACTCTACCCTTCCTTTCGCTGCTGTCCACTGACCCAAAGGTCATTAGGATATCAGCACCTCACTTCCATTTTGTATTTCTATTCAAGTCCACCATTGTCCTGGTGATTTCTATGTCTCTGATGATGAAACATCTAGTATCAGCTTCAAAGTCCCTTCTTCTTTATCATAACATCTTTCACAGTCCACTCCTGCAGCCAGTTTTGTGGCCCCACCCTGGATTTTGTGATGACTGAGAACTCACCCATTTATGATCTCCTAAACTCCCAGCCCTCAATTCGTAGCCTCTTTCCCCCTCATTCCCTTGACTCCCCCCAGAAAGCTCCCCAGGACAATGGACTGAGGTCCAGCACACTCTGCTTGAACACTGGTCCCTTGATCATTTCCTTGGCCTCATCTCCTCACTCTGTGATTCATCTTTCATATTGCTCCCTTCTGAAACTTTCCGTAACCTTCATTGGAAGATGGCATTGCTGTTAAAAATCCATTCAGTAGTTTCCTCTCCTTATAGAGCAAAATGTAAACCTCAGAGCAGGTCAAGCCCTCCCAGCAGGACTTGGGAGACCTTTCATGGGCTGGTCTCCCCCTGCTCCTCTGGTCTCATGCCTTCTATGGCCCTCCCTGCATGCCCCAGACACACCTGTACCACACACAAACCACTCATCAATGCCAAATTGACAATGCTGCCAGAAGAGCCTCACATCCCCATCCACTAGTTTTACCCCCTTATCCCTTCCAACTCAGCCTTCTAAACCCAGATCCAGCTCCATCATCACGGCCTTGGGCCAATAGTTACAGTTCATCGATTTGGCCTGCATAGGCTCAGCATCCACTAAACCCTAGGCAGGCCTCCATCACAGATCCTATGAAGTTACCATGCATTTGGGTGACTATTTCTCTGTCTCTCAGATGGAAACCTTTCTAAGAAAGTATCCGTGTTTACTTCATCTCTTTCCCCCCAAGAACCTGGCTAGTATAGTCAATATTGTCAATAAGTGTTTGATAAGTCAATACAGATTTAGAAAACAAGAAGTGAGGGGGAAAGTTGAGTTTAGAGAATTCTAATTACATATGTTAGCTAATAAATTTTAAATTAAATGATCCAGATTCAAATTCCACCTTATCATCTACTGTTATATGACCTGGGACAAACCCCTAGGAATAACACAGGACATTCATTGAGTGTTTTTCTAAGGTTAGGCACTGTCTCATTCAAACCTGATAACAGTCCTTATCATGCCTGTTTTAGAGAGGAGGGAATGGTGGCTACATAGTTGAGTAACTTGCCCAAAATCACACCTATAAAAGCACAGAGCTGAGACTCAGATTTAAGCTACTGTCCAGAAACCTATGGTGTTATCACTCTGTCATGATGCTGCTGTGTCTTGACTCTCATGATCCCTTCCAGCCTACTTTAGTGGGGTGTTGCAAAGGTGAAAACGAGTTAATATGCATCACAGAAAAGTGCATTTCAAATGTGAGTTTTTATTATATGTTAAGTCATTAATTCACAAGCCCTCTTCCAACACTCTCCCCCAAAGGTAATTATTTGAACACCTTTAGTAGCTTAAAAGTAGTTGTTACATAGAATCTGAATTCAGCACAGGATTGGAGTCAATTACAGTTTCTGGTAAAGTTAATCTTTTCTAACTTATTATGAATATGATTAGACAAGAACCAGAAATTATTTCTGGCTCAGGGATAGAGAGAGCAAACTATTTCTTGAGCCCAAGACACAAAGACCATCCTCCCCAAGGCTTGAAGGTGGCATAATAAAGAGCTCCTGGAGTAATCTTTGCCGAGTTGCACTGTTAACATTCTCCTAAGGGACACCCTTGGCGCTAATTGCTCCAGTCTGACTCAGCCTGTAGAGCTCCCTGAATTAAGTGGGCGAATTGTAATTTTCAGTGGGACCATCTGGGACATCACCTTTAACCCTCCCCAGTGTGCATTCCAGCCCACTGTTCATTACACTGGGGACCCTATCGCCTCCACCCACCTCCTCTTATGAGTGTGAGAGTCTCCTTCTTCCACTGGAACCTGGCAGAGCATTTAGTGAACAGGGTAGGAGGAGTGGGGCAGTAGAAAATACTCTTTGCACCTGAGCACCAGAACCTCAAAATCCAGCTTTTTAATGTTACAACCTGTCAGGGAAGGTGCCAAGTTTTGAATTAACCATCACTGGGGTTCCAGGTTAGAAGCCCAGATTCCAATCCTCTTCTGCCAATTATTAGTTCTATGGAATTTAGCAACCATGTACACTCTTGGGCGAGTGTCCATGAGGAATGAGGGTAGGCACCCTGTGAGCCAATAAAAAGGAGGGCTCCCTCATTAAGACAGAGCAGGGGGTTAGAGGGGCTTCAGAGAAGCCTCACTTAGTTTTATCCAAATAAGCCAGAATTTGGGAGAGGGGAAAGATAGTGTCCATGAAACATGGACATGTGTAAGGGAACCTGGGAGTTGGGGAGAGTGTGTAGGTGTGAGGAGATGCTGAGGGACTGGAACATCATATGTAGGCAAAGGAAAATCAATAGGCAGTTTGGAGTAGGAGTGTTCTATGAGCTCTGGACTTTAGAATAATCACCCTTGACACTGCAGACAATTGGAGGTGATCACAGCTGGGGGCAGGGAGAGAAGTTAATAAGTCTCCATATTAACTAAGGCAAGAGATGAGGAAGCAACTATATAGGGATGGAATAACTTCTTTCAAATTAGAAAAATAAAAATAAGCAGCCAAAATAAAACCATTAAATAGAGGAACAAACAGAAGGAACCAGGTGAACAGTCCAGATTGGTCTGTAGCATTGTAAAACTGGTCCCTGTAGAGGCTTCTCTGCAAGTGTCTTCATGTAGTCTCCTGGCCAACAGTGGGTAACTCTTGAGCTGCATCACACACACACACACACACACACACACACACACACTTGCACATTCATGCACACACAAACATACATGTGTGAATGCATGTTCATATATGTGAGCACATGCAAATATGCGAGCATGCACACAGACACACAAGCGCACACATACACACAAGCTCACACATATACTGCATCACATACATGAATACACTCATGCACAAACATGCTCATGCATGCACACACATGGACCCCCTTGCAAATGCACTTAATCCATTAAAGAAAATATATCTATTAACCCTACTTTATGGGTAAGAAAATATAAATGTAAGCAGTTAAGTAATTGCCCACAGTTGCACACATATTAATTTCCTATTAGAAAAGGTTATTAAGATTCTGTTTAAAAAATGAGTAAACACATTCATCATTGCAACAAACAGAACTAAATATCTAGGAATAAACTTACCTAAGGAGATGAAAAAATTGTACACAGAAAATTATAAGATACTAATGAAAGAAATCAAAGATGACATGAACAGATGGAGAGATATTCCATGTTCCTGGGTAGGAAGAATCAATATTGTGAAAATGATTATACTACTAAACACAATCTACAGATTCAATGAGATCCCTGTCAAATTACCAATGGCATTTTTCACAGAACAAAACAAAAAATTTCACAATTCATATGGAAACACAAAAGACCCTGAATAGCCAAAGCAGTCTTGAGAAGGAACTATGGAACTGGAGGAATCAAGCTTCCTGACTTCAGGTTACACTACAAAGCTACAGTCATCAAGACAGCATGGTACTGACACAAAAACAGAACAAGACAATGGAACAAGATAGAAAGCCCAGAAATAAATCCATGAACCTATGGGTACCTTATTTTTTGTACAAAGGAGGCAAGAATATACAATGGGGCAAAGACAGCCTCTTCAGTAAATGGTGCTGGGAAAACTGGACAGCTACATGTAAAAGAGTGAAGTTAGAACACTTCCTAACACCATACACAAAGATAAACTCAAAATGGATTAAAGACCTACATGTAAGACCAAAAACTATAAAATTCTTAGAGGAAAACATAAGCAGAACACTCAGTGACATAAATCAAAGCAAGATCCTCTATGACCCTCCTCCTAGAGTAATGGAAATAAAAATAAAAGTAAACAAATGGGACCTGAATAAACTTAAAAGCTTTTGCACAGCAAAGGTGAAAGGTGAAAAGACAACCTTCAGAATGGGAGAAAATAATAGCAAGTGAAACAACTGACATAGGATTAATTTCCAAAATATACAAGCAACTCATACAACTCAACACTAGAAAAACAAACAGCTCAATCAAAAAGTGGGGAAAAGACCTAAACAGACATTTCTCCATAGAAGACATACAGATGACTAACAAGCACATGAAAAGATGCTCAACATTGCTTGTTTTTAGAGAAATGAAAATCAAAACTAGAATGAGCTATCACCTCACACTGGTCAGAACAGCCCTCATCAAAAAGTCTACAAACAATAAATGCTGGAACGGGCGTGGAGAAAAGGGAATGCTCTTGCACTGTTGGTGGGAATGTAAATTGATACAGCCACTATGAAAGACGGTATGGAGATTCCTTAAAAAACTAGGAATAAAACCACCATATGACCCAGCAATCCCACTCCTATGCATATACCCTGAGGCAACCAAAATTGAAAATGACACATGTATCCCATTGTTTATCACAGCACTATTTATGATAGCTAGAACATGGGAGAAACCTAGATGTCCATCAACAGATGAATGGATAAAGAAGTTATGGTACATATACACAATGGAATATTACTCAGCCATAAAAAGGAACGCATTTGAATCTAGACCCTACTAAACAGAGTGAAGTGTATCAGAAAGAGAAAGATAAATACCATATTCTATGCATATATATGGAATATAGAAAAATTGTACTGAAGAATTTATTTGTAGGGCTGCAATGAAGAAACAGACATAGAGATTAGGCTTAAGGACATGGGGTCAGGGGAGGAGAGAGTGAGATGTATGGAAAGAGTAACATGGAAATTTACATTACCATATATAAAATAGATAGCCAACAGGGATTTGCTGTATGGTTCAGGAAACTCAAACAGGGGCTCTGTGTCAACCTAGAGGAGTGGGATGGGGAAGGAGATGTTAGGGAGTTTCAAAAGGAAGGGGATATATGTATACCTATGGTTGATTCATACTGAGGTATGACAGAAAGCAACAAAATTCTATAAAGCAATTATCCTTCAAAAAAATTAATTAAAAAATGAGTAAAGAAAATACTATGCTTTTGAGATTCATCCTTAAAACAAAAGATATAAAAAGCTGAAGAGCAGAAAAGTGGGCAAAGATCTATCTATCTATCCATATGTATATACATGTAAATTCAAATCTTAAAGAAATGCTGTAATATTAATATTTAATAAAATAGAGATCAATAATGGACAAAATAGGCCAAAAAGGCATTTAAAAATACAAGTTTAACATTAAGGATAAGAATTTAATATTAAACAATATGCAGAAAGACATTATTTTAGTATTGCTAAACAGATAATTTAAAATGAAAAGATATTAGTCATCAATCTTTGTGTACTAAAAAATATTGTATCAAAATATGTCAAGCATATACTATTAGAAATGCAATTTGCAACAAAGACCTACTGTATAGCAGAAGAACTATATATGATATTTTTTAATTAATTTATTTTAATTGGAGGCTAATTACTTTACAATATTTTCATGGCTTTTGCCATACATTGACATGAATGAGGCATAGGTGTACATGTGTCCCCCATCCCAAACCCCCCTCCCACCTCCCTCCCCATCCCATCCCTCTGGGTTGTCCCAGTACACCAGCTTTGAGTGCCCTGCCTCATGCATCAAACTTGGACTGGTCATCTGTTTCACATATGGTAATATACATGTTTCAATGCTATTCTCTCAAATCATACCACCCTCACCTTCTCCCACAGAGTCCAAAAGTCTGTTCTTTATATCTGTGTCTCTTTTGCCGTCTCGCATATAGGGTCATCATTACCATGTTTCTAAATTCCATATATGTGCATTAATATACTGTACTGGTGTTTTTCTTTCTGACTTACTTCACTCTGTATAATAGGCTCCAGGTTCATCCATCTCATTAGAACTGATTCAAATGTGTTCTTTTATAATAGCTGAGTTATATTCCATTGTGTATATGTACCACAACTTTCTTATCCATTCATCTGCTGATGGACATCTAGGTTGCTTCCATGTCCTAGCTATTGTAAACAGTGGTGCAATGAACATTGGGGTACATGAGTCTCTTTCAGTACTGGTTTCCTCAGTGTGTATGCCCAGCAGTGGGATTGCTAGGTCAGTCTTATGGAAGTTCTATTTTCAGTTTTTTAAGGAATCTCCACACTGTTCTCCATAGTGGCTGTACTAGATTGCATTCCCACCAACAGTGTAAGAAGGTTCCCTTTTCTCCACACCCTCTCCAGTATTTATTGTTTGTAGACTTTTTGATAGCAGCCATTCTGACTGGTGTGAGATGGCACCTCATTGTGGTTTTGATTTGCAGTTCTCTGATAATGAGTGATGTTGAAAAAACACATTTTTTCATGTGTTTGTTAGACATCTGTATGTCTTGCTTGGAGAAATGTCTGTTTAGTTCTTTGGCAAATTTTTTGATTTGGTCATTTATTTTTCTGGTATTGAGCTACATGAGCACTACATAATGATCAAAGGATCAAACCAAGAAGATGATATAACAATTATAAATATATATGCACCCAACATAGGAGCACCACAACATGTAAGGTAAATGCTAACAAGTATGAAAGGGGAAATTAACAGTAACACAAGAATAGTGGGAGACTTTAATACCCCACTTACACCTATGGATAGATCTACCAAACAGAAAATTAGCAAAGAACACAAACTTTAAATGATACAATGGACCAGTTAGTCCTAATTGATATCTATAGGACATTTCACCCCAAAACAATGATTTTCACACTTTTCTCAAGTGCACATGGAACATTCTCCAGAATAGATCACCTCCTGGGCCATAAATCTAGCCTTAGTAAATTTAAAAAAAAAAAAAACTGAAATTAATTCAAACATCTTTTCTGATCACAATGCAGTAAGATTAGATTTCAACTACAGGGAAAAAAAACCATTAAAAATGCAAACATACGGAGGCTAAATAACATGCTTCTGAATAATCAACAAACCATGGAAGAAATCAAAAAGGAAATCAAAATATGCATAGAAACAAATGAAAATGAAAGCACATCAACCCAAAACCTATGAGATTCAGTAAAAGCAGTGCTAAGGGGAAGGTTCACAGCATTACAAGCTTATCTCAAGAAACAAGAGGAAAATCAAATAAATAACCTAACTTTACACCTAAAGCAACTAAAAAAAGAAGACATGGAGAACCCCAGGGTTAACTGAAGGAAGGAAATCATAAAAATTAGAGCAGAAATAAATGTAAAAGAAACAAAGGAGAGTATAATAAAAATCAACAAAACAAAAAGCTGGTTCTTTGAGAAGATAAATAAAATAGACAAACCATTAGCCAGACTCATCAAGAAAAAAGGGAGAAGAATCAAATCCACAAAATTAGAAGTGAAAATGAGGAAGTCACAACAGACAACAAGGGAAAACAAAGGATCATAAGAGACTATTATCAGCAACTATATGCCAATAAAATGGACAACTTGGAAGAAATCAACGAACTCTTAGAAAAGTATAACCTTCCAAAACCAAACCAGGAAGAAATAGAAAATCTTAATAAAAAATCTTCCAACAAACAAAAGCACAGGACCAGATGGCTTCACAGGTGAATTTTGCCAAAAATTTAGAGAAGAGCTAACACCTATCCTGGGGAAACATTGGAAAGGGTCAGACTTTACTTTTTTGGGCTCCAAAATCACTGAAGATGGTGATTGCAGCCATGAAATTAAAAGGCGCTTACTCCTTGGAAGGAAAGTTATGACCAACCTAGATAGCATATTAAAAAGCAGAGGCATTACGTTGCCAACAAAGGTCCGTCTGATCAAGGCTATGATTTTTCCAGTGGTCATGTATGGATGTGAGAGTTGGACTGTGAAGAAAGCTGAGCACTAAAAAATTGATGCTTTTGAACTGTGGTGTTGGAGAAGACTCTTGAGAGTCCCTTGGACTGCAAGGAGATCCAACTAGTCCATCCTGAAGGAGATCAGTCCTGGGTGTTCATTGGAAGGACTGATGCTGAAGCTGAAACTCCAATACTTTGGCCACCTCATGCAAAGAGTTGACTCATTGGAAAAGACCCTGATGCTGGGAGGGATTGGGGGCAGGAGGAGAAGGGGACGACAGAGGATGAGATGGCTGGATGCCATCACCAACTCGATGAACTTAAGTTTGTGTAAACTCCGGGAGTTTGCGATGGACAGGGAGGCCTGGCATGCTGCAATTCATGGGGTCGCAAAGAGTCGGACACGACTGAGTGACTGAACTGAACTGAACACCTATCCTACTCAAACTCTTCCAGAAAATTGCAGAGGAAGGTAAACTCCTGAACTCATTTTTGACACCACCACCAAATACCCTAATACCTAATACCAAAACTGGACAAAAATGCCACACACAAAAAGGGAAACTACAGGCCAGTATCATTGATAAACATAGATGCAAAAATCCTTAATAAAATTCTAGCAAGCAGAAACCAATAACGTATTAAAAAGATCATACATCATGACCAAGTGGGCTGTAGCCCAGGAATTCAAGGATTCTTCAGTATTCACAAGTCAATCAAAGTGATATACCATATTAACAAATTGAAAGATAAAAAACATATGATTATCTCAATAGATACATAGAAAGCCTTTGACAAAATTCAACATCCATGTATGATAAAAAAAAAAAAAACCCTCCAGAAAGCAGGCATAGAAGGAACATACCTCAGCATAATAAAAGCCATGTGATAAACCCACAGCAAACATTATCTTCAATGGTGAAAAATTGAAAGCATTTCCCCTAAAGTCAGGAACAAGACAAGGGTGCGCACTCTCACCACTACTCTTCAACACAGTTTTGGAAGTTTTAGCCACAGCAATCAGAGCAGAAAAAGAAATAAAAGGAATCCAGATTGGAAAAGAAGAAGTTAAACTCTCACTGTTTGCAGATGACATGATCCTCTACATAGAAAATCCTAAAGACACCACCAGAACATTTTTAGAGCTAATCAATGGATATAGTAAATTTCCAAGATACAAAATTAATACACAGAAATCTCTTGCATTCCTATTAACAATGAGAAAACAGGGAAATTAAGGAAATAATCCCATTTTCCATAGTGATGAAAAGAATAAAATACTTAGGACTAAATCTACCTAAAGAAAGAAAAGATCTATATATAGAAAACTATAAAACACTGATAAAAGAATTCAAAGGTGACACAAATAGATGGAGAAATATACCATGTTCATGGATTGGAAGAATCAATATAGTGAAAATGAGTACTCTACCCAAAGCAACCATGGATTCAATGCAATCCCTATCAAGCTACCAATGGTATTTTTCAGAGAACTATAACAAATAATTTCACAATTTGTATGGAAATACAAAAAACCTCGAATAGCCAAAGCAATCTTGAGAAAGAAGAATGGAACTGGAGGAATCAATCTGCCTGATTGAAGACTATACTACAAAGCTACAGTCATCAAGACAGTATGGCCCTGGCACAAAGACAGAAATAGAGATTAGTAGAACAAAATAGAAAGTCCAGAGATAAATCCATGCAGCTATGGACACCTTATCTTTGGCAAAGGAGGCAAGGATATACAATGGAAAAAAGACAACCTCTTTAACAAGTGGTGCTGGGAAACCTGGTCAACCACTTGTAAAAGAATGAAAGTAGAACACTTTCAAATACCATACACAAAAATAAACTCAAAATGGATTAAAGATCTAAATGTAAGACCGGAAACTATAAAACTCCTAATGGAAAGCATAGGCAAAACACTCTCTGACGTAAATCACAGCAAGATCCTCTATGACCCACCTCCCAGAGTAATGGAAATAAAAGCAAAAATTAAAAAATGAGACCAAATTAAACTTAAAAGTGATCAGGATGGGGAACACATGTAAATCCATGGCTGATTCATGTCAATATATGGCAAAAACCACTACAATATTGTAAAGTAATTAGCCTCCAACTAATAAAAATAAATGAAAAAAAAAAAAAACTTAAAAGCATTTACACACTCAACACAATAAAACGTTTGCACATGAAAGAAACTATAAGCAAGGTGAAGAGACAGCCTTCAGAGTAGGAGAAAATAATAACAAATGAAGCAACCAACAAAGAATTAATCTCAAATATATGTATATATATGATACACTTTAATAACCTACAAGAGAAAATAATCTAAAAAAGAATGTGTGTGTGTGTGTGTGTGTGTGTGTGTGTGTGTGTCTGAAACACTGTGCTGTACACATAAAACTAATATGATGTAAATCAAATATACTTCAATAAAAAAATAAAATTTACAGAAGAATAAATTTACAAAAGCACAATGGAGTATGCTGATTTGAATATACCTATATTAGTTATGGTTTTCCAGGAAACAAAACTAACAAATTGTAAATATATATAGAAAGATTTCTTTTTAGGAATTGTTCATGGCATTGTAGAGGCTGACGAGTTGAAAATCTTAAAGGTGGACCAGCAATCTGTAGACTCAGGGACGAGTTGAAGTTCAAGTCCAGAGGCAATATGTTACTGGAATATCCTTCTCCTTGGGGTATGACAGTTTTTGTTTGTTTGTTTGTTTGTTTTCTATTAAGGCCTTCAACTGATTGGTTGAGACCCACCCACATTGTGGAGGGCAATCTGTTTTACTCAAAGTCTACTGATTTATATATTATTGTCAACTGAAAAATACCTTCAAATAAATATCTAGAATAAGGTTTGATCAAATATCTGGGTACCATGGCCTAACCAAATAATTGAACACATGAAGTTAACTATCATAATTCTTTATAAATACTTGACTGTCAAATAAGAGCAAAGCAAGAGCATTGGTGTTATTAATAATACATTACAGGGGAACTTTAATTTCATATATTTACTTATACATATGTATTCAAGCTCTATACAGTCAGCAAAAACAAGACTGGGAGCTGACTGTGGCTCAGATCATGAACTCCTTATTGCCAAATTCAGACTGAAATAGAAGAAAGTGGAGAAAACCACTGAACCATTCAGGTATGACCTAAATCAAATACCTTATGACTATACAGTGGAAGTGAGAAATAGATATAAGGGACTAGATCTGATAGAGAGAATGCCTGATGAACTATGGATGGAGGTTCATAACGTTGTACAGGAGACAGGAATCAAGAACATGCCCAAGAAAAAGAAATGCAAAAAAGCAAAATGGTTGTCTGAGGAGGCCTTACAAATAGCTGAGAAAAGAAGGGAAGCGAAAAGCAAAGGAGAAAAGGAAAGATATACCCATTTGAATGCAGAGTTCCAAAGAATAGCAAGGAGAGATAAGAAAGCCTTCCTCAGCAATCAATGCAAAAAAAAACAGAGGAAAACAACAGAATGGGAAAGGCTAGAGGTCTCTTCAAGAAAATTAGAGATACCACTGGTCATAGCAAACACCCTCTTCCAACAACACAAGAGAAGACTCTACACATGGACTTCACCAGATGGTCAACACCGAAGTCAGATTGATTATATTCTTTGCAGCCAAAGATGGAGAAGCTCTATACATTCAGCAAAAACAAGCCCAGGAGCTGACTGGCTCAGATCATGAACTCCTTATTGCCAAATTCAGACTTAACCTGAAGAAAGTAAGAATAACCACTAGACCATTCAGGTATGACCTAAATCAAATCCTTATGACTATACAGTGGAAGTGAGAAATAGATTTAAGGGACTAGATCTGATAGACAGAGTGCCTGATGAACTATGGACCCAAGTTCGTGACACTGTACAGGAGACAGGGATCAAGACCATCCCCATGGGAAAAAAATGCAAAAAGGCAAAATGGTTGTCTGAGGAGGCCTTACAAATAGCTGTGAAATGAAGAGAAGCGAAAAGCAAAGGAGAAAAGGAAAGATATTCCCATTTGAATGCAGAGTTCCAAAGAATAGCCAGGAGAGATAAGAAAGCCTTCCTCAGCAATCAGTGCAAAGAAATAGAGGAAAACAACAGAATGGGAAGGACTAGAGATCTCTTCAAGAAAATTAGAGATACCAAGGGAACATTTCATGCAAAAATGGGCTCAATAAAGGACAGAAATGGTATGGACCTAACAGAAGCAGAAGATATTAAGAAGAGGTGGCAAGAATACACAGAAGAATTGTACAAAAAAGATCTTCACAACCCAGATAATCACGATGGTGTGATCACTCACCTACAGCCAGACATCCTGGAATGTGAAGTCAAGTGAGCCTTAGAAAACATCACTACGAACAAAGCTAGTGGATGTGATGAAATTCCAGTTGAGCTATTTCAAATCCTGAAAGATGATGCTGTGAAAGTGTTGCACCCAATATGCCAGCAAATTTGGAAAATTCAGCAGTGGCCACAGGACTGGAAAAGGTATGTTTTTATTCCAATCCCTAAGAAAGGCAATCCCAAAGGCAATCAAACTACTGCACAATTGCACTCATCTCACACGCTAGTAAAGTAATGCTCAAAATTCTCCAAGCCAGGCTTCAGCAATACGTGAACCAAGAACTTCCAGATGTTCAAGCTGCTTTTAGAAAAGGCAGAGGAACCAGAGATCAAATTGCCAACATCCGCTGGATAACTGAAAAAGCAAGAGAGTTCCAGAAAAACATCTATTTCTGCTTTATTGACTATGCCAAAGCCTTCAACTATGTGGCTCACAATAAACTGTGGAAAATTCTGAAAGAGATGGGAATACCAGACCACCTGACCTGCCTCTTGAGAAACCTGTATGCAGGTCAGGAAGCAACAGTTAGAACTGGACATGGAACAACAGACTGGTTCCAAATAGGAAAAGGAGAATATCAAGCCTGTATATTGTCACCCTGCTTATTTAACTTATATGCAGAGTACATCATGAGAAACACTGGGCTGGAAGAAGCACAAGCTGGAATGAAGATTGCCAGGAGAAATATCAATAACCCCAGATATGCAGATGACACCACCCTTATGGCAGAAAGTGAAGAACTAAAGAGCCTCTTGATGAAAGCAAAAGAGGAGAGTGAAAAAGTTGGCTTAAAGCTCAACATTCAGAAAACTAAGATCATGGCATCTGGTCCCATCACCTCATGGGAAATAGATGAGGAAACAGTGGAAACAGTGGCTGACTTTATTTTTCTGGGCTCCAAGATCACTGCAGATGGTGACTGCAGCCATGAAATTAAAAGACGCTTACTCCTAGTAAGGAAAGTTATAAGCAATCTAGACAGCATATTAAAAAGCAAAGACATTACTTTGTCAACAAAGGTCCATCTACTCAAGGCTATGGTTTTTCCGGTGATCATGTATGGATGTGAGAGTTGGACTATAAAGAAAGTTGAATGCTGAAGAATTGATGCTTTTGAACTGTGGTGTTGGAGAAGACTCTTGAGAGTCCCTTGGACTGCAAGGAGATCCAACCAGTCCATCCTCAAGATCAGTCCTGGGTGTTCACTGGAAGGACTGATGCTGAAGCTGAAACTCCAATACTTTGTCACCTAATGCGAAAAGCTGACTCATTTGAAAAGACCCTGATGCTGGGAAAGATTGAGGGCAGGAGGAGATGACAGAGGAAAAGATTGTTGGATGTCATCACCAACTCGACGGACATGGGTTTGGGTGGACTCCGGGAGTTAGTGATGGACAGGGAGGCCTGCCATGCTGTGGTTCATGGGGTCGCAGAGTGTTGGACACAACTGAGCGACTGAACTGCCTGACTGATCATGTATACATGTGCATGTTTATATAGCTGAACTCTGTACTCCAAAAGTATAAATAACACGATTCTTTTCCATGGGCCATGTCACACTTCAAAAGTACTGATTATATATCATAAAAGAACTAAATGAAAGAGAACTAGAAACTTACCTGCCAGTCCAGTGGTTGAGATTTTACCTCCAAATGAGTGGTAAGAGCTCAATCCCTAATCAGAGAGATGAGACCTCACATGCCTCACAGCTAAAAAACCAAAACATAAAAGAATAAAACCAGAAACCATATTGTAACAAATTCTAAAAGACTCTGAAGAGCTAAATGAATACTGTATAAGCTAAAATGAATATGCTGAAATTTAATTCTATAATTTATTTTGAAATGCTCCAACCACTTTGAAGTGATTTTAAAAATCTACTCTCATAATAACTCATAGATCAAAGGAGAAATAAAATTTTCATTAGTATAAGGTTTAGAAAAGAACAATATAGAAGACTCCAGTAAATACATATTGGGTGAGTCCAAAATTAATCTCAAAGAAAAACTAATGAATCTCAAGTTCTTTAAGCATTAGACACAAATGAATGGAAATAAATAATACCATCCCCTTTAATTAAAGAATAAAAATGGAAAATCCTAAATAAATCAAAATTCAAGAATGAAAAAACAATAGATATATAATCCAGAAAAAAGCTAGAAATATTTTCCAAAAATTGAATACCTTCAATAATAGCATCAGGCCTAGAGAGTTTTATAGGCAAAGGTAATTTAAATTTTTAAGAGACAGGAAACTTCCATGTTACATGAGATGTAACTTTTTATGATTTCTGATTCATTTTAGAAAGCTAGAGTAAGCCTGATTTTGAAAAATAGTCCAACAATGTTCATCTCTGAGTGAAAGTGAAAGTTGCTCATGCATGTCCGACTCTTTGTAATGCCATGGACTATAGCCCACCAGGCTCCTCTGTCCATGGAATTTTCCAGACAAGAATACTGGGGTGGCTTGCCATTCCCTTTTCCAGGGAATCTTCCTGACCCAGGGATCGAACCCAGGTTTCCTGCATTGCAGGAATATTCTTTACCTTTTGAGCCACCAGGGAAGTCCCTGTTATCCTCTGAAATAAACTTTAAACAAATCTTTTTGAATATACATGCAAAAAACGTTTTGAAGGATCATTTCAACAACTCAGTTGAATTTATTTCCGTATTAGTATGTATCACTTTGTTTCATTAAAAACTAAAATTTCATTAAAACTAAATCATTTGATGAAAGTTAAGAAAACATTTGATGAAATTCAACCAATTATAGGAGAATTATCATAATATTAAAAGAAGAGAGAGAGAGTATCTTGTAGACAGAGTGTTCTAGCAAAAGGATCAGAATAAGTTTCTCACCAAAAATGTAGAATCCTGAGCCTCATCCTAAACATTTACATTGTGGAAACAAATTCTCAGATTATGCATTTTTAACAAGAACACAAAAAATTGTTACACACACTGAAATTTGAGAACCACTAATCTAAACCAAATTAGCTAATGTCATAGTTAACACTGAAATAATAAAGGCTTTCCCCATTAAGTCAAGAAAAATATAAGAGTGCCTGCTTTCAGTCCAATTAATTATATCAACTCTGAAAAGTTTGGTTATTGGAATAAAGGAGACAAATTAAAAAATAACACATATAAATATTTGACAATGAGATCTAACATTATTATTGTTTGAATAATTATCATCTGGTAAACTCCAATAAACTAAAGATTCCTTATAATGAATAAGAGCAAGTAGTAATTTGGCTGGATAAAAATGGGGTATACAAAAATGAATTTCTTATATACTAGCAACTAGTTAGAAACAATGGGGAAAAAAGACTCAATTTACAATGGAAGAAATAGATGTATAGGAATAAACTTATCGAAAATTGTTTAGAGTCATTGTAAAAAAGACTTTAAAACTTTACAAAGGCACATAAAAATATATTTGAACAAACAGAGAGAAATAACATTTTCTTAGAAAGAAAGACTTAATATCATAAAATACCAATTAACCCATAAATGATTTAGAATTTGGCCATCAAATTTTTAAAACTCAAACACTATTGTCTAAAAATACCTAGAAAAAAATAAACACATAAGTCTAGCCAGAAAAATTACTATTAAGAAAAATGAACATGAAAGACTAGCTTTAAAAATTATGAAAACTAATGGCAGGGAATTCATCTACCCAATATTAAAATCTAACATACAGCTATAGGAATTAAAATTATTTATTATTGGTGCAGAAATAGTTGGAAAATTTAGACACCAAAGACAATTTAAATAATAGAATGAAGACTACCATGCTTTCCAGGTTCCTTTCTGATCACCTTTAGGGCTGCAGTCTCTAAAAGCTGGAGTGTCCAGTGCTCCATCTTAAAACTCTCTCCTCTCTGTTACACTCATCCCTGGGGAACCTCATTTGTTTTCATGGCTTCAAGCACTTCTGCACTTTTAAACAGTAAATTTTTATTTCTTACACTTGCTCTCCTAAAACTCCAGGTTCCTATTTCCATTTGCCTGCTCAACTTCCTCCTTGGATGTTTTGTCAGCATCACAAATGTTGCTCATTCAAATCCAATTACTTATTTTTCCACTAAAATTGCTTCTCCTCTAATTCCCCAATCTTAAAAATAGTCACCCATCCTTTAGCTGCTCACATTAAAAGATCTAGAGAGCTATTTTGATCCCTCTCTTTCTCTAAAACCCCATACAAGTCCATTAGGAAATCTGGTGCACCTACCTTCAAAATATATCTTGAATACAACCACTTCTCATTACTGTTACCACCCTATTCTAAGCCCTGTCTTCTCTCACCTGGATCATTGCAAGAGCCTCCACAGTGCTCTGCCTGTGCCCCCTCTTAATTCCTTCAGTTGGCTTCCTATATGGCAGCCAGAATGAGTCTTGTAAACCCAATAACTAGCCATTTGGTTCTTCTGCTCAGAACCTACTGATAACTTCCAATCACATTTAGAATAAATATCTTTACCTTGGTTCACCATGGCTCGCAGATGCTCTGGAGCTGGCTCTACTGGTATGCAGGCAAATGTTCAACAACCAAAGAAAACAAATGTATTCACATACATTCATAATTTTATTATAAATTTTACTATAAAAGATGTGTAGTGTACATTTGTGAATGTAATGAACTATACAGTATCCTTCATCGCAAATCCTATATATCAAATTGATAGTCACAGATTGTTCATATTGTTTGTATGTGTGAGTGTGTGTGTGTGTGTGTGTGTGTGCGCGCGCCACACTCTTGGATCCTTAGCAAAATTATAGCTGCAACTGATGAATGAACACAGTTCCAAAAGGAAGGTTGGTTGATAAGTTTCTTTATATTAATGAGTAAAAAGAAGTTGAAACAATGAAAATGTATGCTGGACTTCCACCTGCTCATCAGTGAAAAAAACAGTTTCTTTGCTGAATTGAATTATAATTTCTAAATACTGGAGGAATATTTCATTGATGTTTTGGAAATTCACAATGTAGCAGCTAGAAACACACACTTTTAATCTACATTACAAACATTTTTCTCCATCACTTTAAGTCTAGACAATCAACAAAATGATAAATGAGGCCTTGATTTGTAGAATTAGCTGATTTCTGTGCTGTAAGTAGTCACATCATGGCTGACTTCATGCTACCAACATGACATCATTGAGTTGTGAAGAGATGTGCAGTAGCCCTCCTCTACGTAGCATTTCCAAAATATAGACACCATGAACTTCAAGAGCTAAGAAAACTGTCACCTGTAGAAAAAACAATTAGGAAGGGATGAACTCTGAATAGATTTTACCTTCATTGTTTTTCATATTCACTGTTTATTTACTTCAGAATGATGATTTAAACATATTAACAACTGATTAATTAAAGTACAACCAGTTCCAGGAACAAATGAACTTCTAAACCTCCATGGATTAATATGATAGAGGTTTTGTTCTTGCTCAAGTAATGTCCGATTGACCAGCAATTTACTATGTGATCGCTTGGGATTCCAGGTCCTTTCATGGTGTGGCTCCCTTCTTCTCTTGAGTTTTGGGCTTCCCCTGTGGCTCAGCTGGTAGAGAATCTGCCTGCAATGCGGGAGACCTGTGTTGGGAAGAGCCCCTGTAGAAGGGAAATACCCATTCCAGTATTCTGGCCTGGAGAATTCCATGGGCTGTAGAGTCAATGGGGTCCCTAAGAGTTGAAAACTACTGAGCGACTTTCACTTTCACTTTCTGCTTCACTGGGGAATTGGAGAAGAAACTGGGACCAGCATAAACCCTTTTTTTCATTGATGTATACTTAATGTACAATATAACTTTCAGTAACCAATAAGGGCATCACCCAGATTCCCCTTATTGGTTATTGCCTATAGCTCTTTTTAAGATGTCCAAACATTGCCTGAGGCAAAGAACTAAGTTCTCCCTCCACTGTCTTTTATGCTCTCAACTCGGCCCATTGCTTGAACTTACCTTTATATTATCCGACTGTTTTTATGGTCTATAGAACAAACAGTAGCTGGTTTTTATATTGGGGCTTCTGCTATGCAGGGCCTCTTATGGATAAAGTAAGAAAATTGTCTCATTTTAGTGGAAAGAGTCATGACATTTAGACAGTTCAGCAATAGAAGTGAACTTCGAATTAGTCCAAAAGCAGAGATGCTGCTTGCCATGTGCTGTAAGTCCACAGAGACACTTCTCAGGACATGAATTCCATTTTATTTGAGAATTTTGTTGTGCAACTTCCTCTTTATCACAACTTCTTTCTGATATCACCCATATTATATTACAGGTAGTTCAGATCTTAATATAAATTTCCACTCTTAAGCTATGGGGACTGTTTATGTGTGTTAACTTGGCTCAGTCGTGTCCAACTCCCAGTGATCCCATGGACTGAAGCCCGCCAGGCTCCTTTGTCCATGGGACTCTCCAGGCAAGAATACCGGAGTAGGCCATCACACCCCTCTCCAGGGGTTCCCCCAACCCAAGGATCAAACCCGTGTCTCTTCCATCTCCTGCACTGGCAAGCAGGTTCCCCACAACCAGCTCCATGGGGACTGTTCGTACCAGAGTGTAAGTTTAGAAGGTATAATCTAATTTTTAATAATGGCTTTGTTTAGCAACTGGTTCTCAGAATTCTTGACAACTTGACACTGGCTTGGTTGAGCAGGGAGGGCAGCGTGCAGCACCCCAGCACCTGGCGTCCACCCCACTCTACTCAGTCCTGACCTCACTCCGCTCTGGCTTCAACAGGCTCCTGGCCCCTTCCACACCCCAGCTCTCTTTTCCCTCAGGGCTTCGGCACGTGCTGTTTCCCCTGCCTGAAAACTCCTCTAGGTGATCCTCGCTCACCCTCCTTCACTCCAGTGTTCAAAAGTGGCCATCCATTCCCTGGCCACCCAGCTATGTCAGCCCTTTTGCCTCTGTCTATACCCTTGCATGACTGTGTTTTCCCCTCAAATTTTATCATTATCTGGTATTTTGCATATCTTATTTGTTCATTGTGAGACCCCTCCACTTTTCAGGAGAACATAAGCCCAGGAGGGAGGTCATTACTCATTTGTCACTGCTACATCCCTGTGAGCTAGAACAACCCCTGGCTCATGGTAGGATCTACAAATTTTCTGTGATGCAAATGCAGGAATGAGCTTAATGCTATCAAAGTGAGAATTTGGCATTTCCAAAAACCTATAAAGAAAAACATAGAAATGGACAAAAGAACAATACCATCAATATATAGAAGTTCTTTTAAATCAATAAGGAAAATGTGACCAGTAAAATCAAAGGATATGGAGAAGCATGACAAAAGATGAGAAACAATCATGTGAAAAATGCTCAATATTTCATTGTATCAAAGAAATATAAATTAAAATATAAGCTTCTAGGAGTTTTTCTAGAAAATTTGTATATATTAATGTATGTAACTGTATATTAAATATATACAATAATTTAATCTATATTAATGTATAAGAAAATTCAACTTTGGCACCATGAACTCTTACACACCCAAGTGGAGATATAAATTCATATACCTTTTTGAAGGACAATTTGGTGTTTTTAAAAAAAAAAAAAACAGAATTTACATATTAAGAGCCAACATTTCTACTATTAAGTTATACTACTAGGGACATAATTAAGAAATGATGCAAAGTGGGGCTTAAACTACCTCAGTGCTGTTTATAATATTAAAATGTAAAAAGGAAGAAGAGAAGGAGGGAAAATAAGACCAAAATATTCAACAACCAGCAATACCTCTATGAAATGGAATACATGGAGCCAATAAAAATAGAGAAAATAGAGTTACCAAGGACTATTTAATAACATGACATACCCAGGGCATGCTGTTAAGTGACAATCACAGGGTACAAAATATTTTGCTGAGTGGTATTACACAGGTACAAAATAAATATGAATATGGAAAAGCAGCTAAAAAAGAAATACTAAAACATTGACAGCAATTATCTTTGAAAAGAGGGATTCAGGTGATTTTTCTTTTGTTTGTTGTTTATACACAATTTCTAACTCTCTACAACAGGAATTTGTTATATTTGTAGCTAGAAAACTTACAGACAGGTTTTTAACACTTAAGGAGAGAATGAAAGCACCTTCTGGAAATTCCCAAGATGCTGTGGACTGTTCAAGATGGCCACACCTACAAAGCACAGAAGGAGACATGTGAGAAGATGGGGAAAGGAGTGAGTACTGTTTGAGTTCTCTTTCCCAAACCCCAAGTAAGAAATTTAAGGCCAGGGAGTAGAGAAAACCAGATTGCTTACACTTGGGTATTACTAGCAAAAAGACTCTCAGTTTGAGTGGCTTAAGCCTTTCCTAAAGTCTTTCTTTAACTTCAAATGAGATTCACAGAGAACTGCCCAGACCTGCCAGCCTAGAGGTGCCCTGCCCAGTAAACGCCCACAGAAAGGGAAGATTTTAGAGTGGTTATTTGGTGTCACTGCCTGCACATCACAGGACCACCCCTCTCACAGCGCTGCACAGTCCAGAAATCAGGTGACTGCTGGTCGCCCACCGTGTCATACGTGCATTGCTGGCTGATCCACCCTTGCTTCCCAGCCTGGACAGCTTTAGAGCATCCCTTGATGCTGCCTGGTCCCACTGGTAGGCCCAGCGGGTGAGCCCATGCAGGTTTCATTCAATTTTTAATCAAGATGCTAGTAAGTATACTAATGTTAAAAAAGGAAGGCAATTTCTTTAAATGTCAGAGAACTTGAAAGAGAAAGTGGGGAGACTGTCAGAATGTGAGGATCGGGCGCAGCCACAAGGCAGGGGCAGTGACAGAGGCCCAAAGGCATAACTGGGCCCTCTGTTGCAATGCTCCCCGGGGGGCTGATGGCCACATGGTCCAAGCAGGGCCAAGAGGGGAGGAGTCTGACTGGACTGGCTGTGCCTGCTCAGGCAGGTCCAGAAAGCAAAGGCAGACCTTTCCTCAGAGGAAACTCCATCCCCCACAGTGCAGGAGGAGGCCTGGGAGCACATGACATGGGGCTCTCTTGTGCATGAGAGCTGAGACTCAAGCATCTTTACTATGGCCTGGTTCTCTCATGAAATGGGTAATGTAACCCCACAGAGGTTGTCTGAGCTCTGAGAGCACCGTGGGTTGGAGGGCCGTAAAGGATGTCCTTAATTAAATGAGGAAAAGTGTATTTAGAGGAAGTATATTCAAAGAAGGACCCTCAGCAATTTGGAGCATGAGAATCCAGATTCACCTTGAGCGCTGAATATCCTGTTGTGGTGACCAGCAAGGGAATTTACCCCAAAACTCAGATCCACAGATCAAATGCCAGTTTGGGTCCTCTAGTATAAGAAGGCACTCATGTTTGCCTAGAGACAAAATCTATCTATGCAGATTTTCTGCTGAAGTTTGAAGACCAGTCTAGTACCCAGTGCCAAATGCCAAGCACTATAGAACCCCTCGAAAACATCTACTCAGTGCTCTGTGGTATACAACGTATAGTTGATTCACTTTGCTGGACAGCAGGAACTAACACAAAATTGTAAAACAACTATATGCCAATAAAAATTAATTTAAAAATAAAAGATAAATTAAAAAGTACATTTTTTTAAAAAAGTGAGACAGGAATATAGGTAGAATGGGATCATCATTAATTAATGGGCAATTGCCTCTAAAGCTCAGGAATTTAATTCCCCTTTTCCCCAAATTCCCTTTGCTGTGGTCAAAATAAAGAGAAACAAAAACATAAAAAAAACTCTTTATAAGAAAATAGGAAAGATATTTGAACAAATTAGTAATTTAACCCCCTAGATGGAGGAATCACATACCAGTTTCTGTTGCAAAAAAATTTAAGGGAAAGACTCTTTGGAAATCCAAGTTAGGGGAGATTCCTCAGCAGGATGTCCCATCTCTAATACTTCAAACTCATAGAAATAGCTTAAAGCTGAGGTGGAGTCAAGGGGCAGTTAGAGGAGGAAACTTTACCCTTGAATCACTGAACAATCCCAGAGAGCATCTTCCTGGAATGTCCATGCAATGCCCACAGGCCAATGGAGCTGTCCTGGGCCTTGAAGCTGGGCCCTGGTTCCCAGAGAGTGACCTGGTAAGCAGATCTCTCCCACTAGCCACTGCAGTACTGTTTTCATGACATGACGTGAGACTGAATCACCAGAATTGTGCTGGCACACAGATTTGGTGCTGGGGTGGAGGCAGGCATGCTTCACCCTGTGTGCCCACTACCAGAGTGTCCATGCTGCCCCTTCTGCAGCTTCTGCATGAAGAGTCAAGTAGTCCTCTGGGCATGACCAGACCAAGCCCTTCCAATGAGATCATTGTTCTAAAATGCCAAAGAACCCTTACAACTCATGACCTTTTTTGCCTAATACAATCTGTGGCAACATGCTCTTCTGGATCAGTCTTAATCTGCACTGGATGAGAGACAGACATTCTTTGGGGAAATGGGACCATTTTTCTTGTTTTGCCTATAGGCCTCTCAACTATCCTTTCTGTTTACAACAGGGGTGCTGTCGACATTGAAAGACATCATGTTCTAGAAACAGGATTACTGTGTTAAGAGTTCAAAGGAAGGTGCTGTTGGAAGGTGTGGAAGATGTGTCATTCTACATTTATGCTATAAAATTTCAAGGTGTAAATTTAACATGACCAGAAAATCAATTATCATTCACATTTGCCTTCACACTCTGACAAAGACTTGCATTGAGGGCAACTAAAACAAAGCACAGTAACGGCGTTTGGGAGTCCTTGGAAACTTGTATTCACAGGCAGCTTTGAATAATGTGGCGTCACAGGGAACAATATAACCAGCATTAGATAAGATATTTTAAAAAAATAAAAAAATAAAAATAAATAAAAATAAAGATATTAAGGAACTTCAGCATCAAGAAGGTCTATATTGTTTCGATGCAAACAGGCTCAGAAAAAACCTGTTTTTTAAAAAAAAAATTTTAAACCATCTTAAATTTAAGTATGTATAATTAATCTATCATGTGTTAGTTTCAAGGGTATAGTGAAATAATTCAGATATAGATATAGAGATACATCATGTATATACTTCTTCAGATTCTTTTCCATTATAGGTTATTATAAGATATTGAATATGGCTCCCTGTGCTTCACAGTAGGTCCTTGTTGTTTATCTGTTTTATATACAGTGCTGCATATATGTTAATTCCAAACTCCTAATTTTTCACTCCCCTCACCCTATTATCTCCTTTAGTAACCATGAGTTTGTCTTCTGTGTTTGTGAGTCTATGTCTATTTTGTAAATAAGTTCATTTATATCTTTTTTTAGATTCCATATATAAGTGATATTATAGGATAGTTGTCTTTCTCTGTCTCACTTACTTCACTTAATATGATAATCTGTAAGTCCATCCACATTGCTGTAGTATTCCATGGTATATACATACCACATCTTCTTTATCCATTCCTCTGTGATGGCCATTTAGGTTGCTTCCTCGTCTTGGCTATTGTAAACAGTGCTGCAGTGAACACTTGGGTACATGTGTCTCTTCAAATCATAATTTTTTTTTCAGATATATTCCTAGGAGTGGGATTGCTAGATCATATTGTAACTTTATTTTTAGGTTTTTAAGGAAACTTTATATTGTTCTCCATAGTGGCTGTATCAACTTACATTTTCCCTTAACAGTATAGAAGGGTTCCTTTTTCTCCACACTCTCTCCAGCATTTATTATTTGTAGACTTTTTGATGATGGCTATTGATGTTTTTGGACAGGGAGGCCTGGCGTGCTGTGATTCATGGGGTCGCAAAGAGTCAGACACGACTGAGACACTGAACTGAACTGAACTGACTGATGTTTTTGAACTGTGGTGTTGGAGAAGACTCTTGAGAGTCCCTTGAACTGCAAGGAGATCCAACCAGTCCATCCTAAAGGAAATCAGTCTTTAACATTCATTGGAAGGACTGGTGCCAAAGCTGAAGCTCCATGCTTTGGCCACCTGATGCGAAGAACTTACTCATTGGAAAAGACCCTGACACTGGGAAAGATTGAAGGCAGGAGGAGAAGGGGACAACAGAGGTTAAGATGGTTGGATGGCATCACTGACTTGATGGACATGAGTTTGAATAAGCTCTGGCAGTTGGTGATGGACAGGGAAGCCTGGCTTGCTGCAATCCATGAGGTGGCAAATAGACACGACTGAGCAACTGAACTGAACTGATTCTAACCAACGTGACCTCAGATACCTCATTGTTTTTTGATTTGCATTTTTCTAATAATTAGTGATACTGAGCATCTTTTCATGTGTCTGTTGGTCATCTGTATGTCCTCTTTGGAGAAATATCTATTAAGTCTTCTACCTATTTTTTGACTGGGTTGTTTGGGGTTTTGATATTAAGCTGTATGAGCTGTTTGTATGTTTTGGAAATTAATTCCTTGTCAGTAGCATCGTTTGCAAATATTTTCTTCCAGTCTGCAGGTTGTCCTTTCATTTTGTTTATGGCATGGTTTTACACACAATTACTAGCTTTTTCTCAGGGTAAAGGCATAGGAAATTACTCAGGGATTGTGTATTTGACAATAAATAGAGCATTATTAAAAAAAAAAAAAAAAAAAAGAACAAGATGATTCCTGGAACTAACAGGAAGAAATGGTGCCTGGGTGCTAGAGAGAGCTTTCATATGCACTGATGGACAATAAACAAATATGTAAGTATCTCTTCTTTAGCCACTGTTCTGAATCTTCACTGACAATTCACTATACCTTACATGGGCCCATGGATTTATAATATAAATTTTAACCAATTGTTATATAAACAGTATTTGCCCAGGACCCTGCACACCTTAGAGATAGCTCTGAAACTGTAGGTCTGAGATGGAGATTTGCATGCCAGTGGTTTACTGAAAAGCACCTCTTGAGAATGACACTCAATAGTGAGTAAATAAATCCAGGAAACTTTAAAAAAGATGCCTAAACAAATATAATGTAATCATAATATTCAATACAAATTCAAAAATAATTCTAAAGAGAGAGTTCATAATATATAAAATAACACAAAAATGCTTCATCTAAAAGGCCAGATTATTCCATGAAAATTTAATGTATGGTGGTCACTAATAGAAGTATTCATAAATATAAAACATCTCTTGTTTTATATAGGAAGAGAGTAAATATATTTAGAAAAAACATGGGTTTTAATTAAATATCAGTAGAATAAAAGTACTTGTGAAACAAGACATTACCAAAAAAGTCAAGGCAGGTCACAGAAATACTGCAGAAGGCAGCCAAAGAAAAATAAGGAGGCATAAAAATGACAGAAGTTTAAATAACAGAAATAGAACAAGATATATCAGATATACACTGAATACATCAAGTCTAAGCTCATCTATTTTTTAAAACATTTATTGAAGTATAGTTGATTTACAATGTTGTATCAATTAGGCTCATCTATTCAGTTCAGTTCAGTCACTCAATCGTGTCTGACTCTTTGCAACCCCATGGACTGCGGCACACCAGGTCTCCCTGTCCATCATCAACTCCCAGAGTTTACTCAAACTCATGTCCACTGAGTGGGTGATGCCATCCAACCATCTTGTCCTCTGTTTTCCCCTTCTCCTCCCACCCTCAATCTTTCCCAGCATCAGGGGCTTTTCAAATGAGTCAGCTCTTCACATCAGGTGACCAAAGTATTGGAGTTTCAGCTTCAACATCAGTCCTTCCAGTGAATATTCAAGACTGATTTCCTTTAGGTTGGATCTCTTTGCAGTTCAAGGGACTCTCAAGAGTCTTCTCCAACACCACAGTTCAAAAGCATCAATTCTTCTGTGCTCAACTTTCTTTATAGTCCAACTCTCACATCCATACATGACCACCGGAAAAACCATAACCTTGACTAGACAGACCTTTGTTGGCAAAGTAATGTCTCTGCTTTTTAATATTCTGTCTAGGTTGGTCATAACATTCCTTTCAAGGAGTAAATGTATTTTAATTTCATGGCTGCAGTCACCCTCTGCAGTGATTTTGGAGCCCCAAAAAATAAAGTCAGCCACTGTTTCCACTGTTTCCCCATCTATTTGCCATGAAGTGGTGGGAATGGATGCCAAGATCTTAGTTTTCTGAATGTTGAGATTTAAGCCAACTTTTTCACTCTCCTCTTTCACTTTCAAGAGGCTCTTTGGTTCTTCTTCACTTCAAGCTCATCTATTAAGGCATCTCAAATTTGTTTGGTAAACAAAATGCAAATGATTACTATTTAATGAGACATATCTGAAACAAAATAACATAGGAAATTTAAAATAAAAGAATGATTGGACTGAAGTTTCTGACAATATTTAACACTAGGTAGCCTACAAAATGTATAAAATGTAGTCTACTAGATTATTTTAGAAACAAACTTTAAAAGGCATTGTTGTGCAACATGTATTTATAATCAAAACACACAAAGCATAAGAAGAATGCTTCCATGAGCAAAATCTTCAGGAAAGAGAAAACCTGCATAACAATATCTTCAAAGGCAGGAGATATTAGGATTATCAGCGATGGAATAGAAAGTGTATTTTTTAAATGTTTTAAAGGTACAATAAGATATTGAATGAAAAGATTATCAAAATGCCGAGGTTGAAACTGTACCAAGTAGAACTTCTAATAACAAAAAATATTAAGTGTAAATAAATACCAAGTTAAAAGTTACATAGACGCTACGTTCAAAATTAGAAACAGCTGAAGATACATTGTGAACTAGGTAGGTACACAAAATTTGTTTCCCAAATTTTACATAAAGATAGGAAAAATATGCAAAAAATTGAGGGGATGTAAAATATGAAGTGACATGTTCCAATATATATCTAATTACAGTGTATAATAGAGCTTATAAAGATAATAAAGGAGAAGCATTATTCAAAGAATGGCTGAGACTTCCCTCAAATTGTTGAAAGGCACCATCCTCGGACTCAGGATTCAGGAAGTCCAACAATTTCCAACAAGATGAACCGGAAAACATGTAGAAAATTTTAGCATAACTTTAAGAAAAAAGACAAAGATATTAATATTAACCAGACACAACAGATAGATCACATGCAAGCAAAGAAGTTGTAGGAGTATGAAGCAATATCTTCAAAGTGCAGGGAGGAACCAGTATCAACTGAGGACTCAGTTGATCTGTCTACTCAGTAGATCTACCTTTCAAATACAAAGGTGAAATTAAGGCATTTTGAGACAAACACTAATGAAAAAAGTTAACTATTGACACTAACACGAGAGAAGAATGAACTTCAAGAAAAATGTAAATGATCACAGAAGGTGTGAGATGCCAGAAAGACAAGTGAACAAGAAATGGTAAGGATTTACGTGGTGGCCAGTGGCTAAGACTCCATACTCCCAATGCAGGGGGCCTGAGTTCAATCCCTGGTTGGAGAACTAGATCCCACATGCTGCAGCTAAGTGTTTGCATGCCACAACTAGAGATCCTGCATGCCACAATGATGATCCCATGTGCTGCAACTAAGACTCAGCACACTCAGGTAAATAAATATAAATAAATTTTTTAAAAAAGATATGGCAAACAAGAAGCTAAATATAATCAAATACCATATTTTTAGAAATGTCCAGGATGCAGAATTTTTTTAAAAAACTTAAATAATAAGCAATAGATATACATAAGGATTATTCTCAAGTTAAAGTATTCAAGTCTTCATACTGTTCAAGATACAGACAAGGATATGATTAATGATTTTGTTAACTTAAACATACATGTTGAAAATGTCTAAAGTTACTACTAAAAGAATAGAATCAGAATGTAAAACATCAAATTAGTGAAAGAAAAAAAATGACATAAAGTTGGGGGGACAAATAAATCTAAAAGAAAAGGAACAGGGAGAAACAGAAAACTTGTACAACTAACCCAAAATAAGATAGTAAAAAATATTCATACACACACATAACCATAATTAATAATAATGAATACATTTTCCAATTAAATAAAAAAGTTGTCAGACTGGACTTACAAAATTACTAACCACATTTAAAAAACAAAAGACACACATAAGATACAAGAACAATGGAAAGGTTGAAAATAAAGCATTGAAAATTATAGATCAGGAAAATTCAAACTGAAAGAACATTATTGTACATATATTAATATTAGACAAAAGTGTTTTAAAAAAAACATTTTAAGATATGAGGGACAATGCATTTTTATAGCTTCTTTTTTAACAGTTTTATGGAACTATGATTCACATACACAATTCACCATTTAAGGTGTACAATTCAATGACTTTCAGTTTATTCACAGAAAAGGAAATATCGTCACAATTTTAAAATAGTTTGTCACCTGAGAAGAAAACCCCATACCTTTTAGTTCTAACTCTTTATCCTCTTACCAACCACTTCCTCAAATCTAAGCAACCAAAACCTACTTTCTATCTTATTATATTTCCTTATTCTAAATTTTAAATACTATGTTGACTTTCATGTAATATATGGACTTTTATAATTAGTTTCTCTTGCTTACTGTATTTTCAAGGTTCATCCAAGCTGTGGCATGTATTGGTGCTTCATCCCTTTTTATGGATGAATTATATTCCATCATATGAATACATGACATTTAACTTTTACATTTATACATTGATGGGCATATACATTTTTCCATCTTTTGGCTATGAATAATGCTGCCATAAACATTAGTGTACATGTTTTTTATGTGAACATATGCCTTCATATCTCTTGGACATATAGCTAGGAGTGTTTTAAACATTTGAGAAACTGCCAAACTGTTTTTCAGAGTGGCTGAACCATTTTACATTCTTACCCACAGTGTGTGGGGGTTTCAATTTCTCCCCATCCCTGTCACTGTTTATTAATATATGAATTTTTTATTCTAGCCATTCTAAAGGGTGGGAAGCTGTATCTTATTGTGGTTGTGTTTACTTATCCCTGGTGACTAATGATGTCAAGAACTTTTGTCTGATTTGGGTATCAGGGTAATATTGCTTTCATAAAGTTAGTGGGGGAGTGTTCCCTCCTCTTCTGTTTTTTGGAAGAGTTTGTGAAGAATTGGTAGTAATTTTTAAATGTTTGGCACAATTGAGTGGTGAAGCCGTCTGGGAAGCCATTATATTAATACATTGACAAAAGTTTCACTTCATAAGGAAGATAAAACAAGTTAACTGCATAATAATAGATACATAAAGCAAAATAGAACAGAATCATGGGGTAAATTAATAAAGACACTAAAATTATGGGACATTTAATAGTAAGTCTCTCAGTAACTGTTGGATTGCTATCAAGAAAATATCACACGCTAGAATTTGGGGATGCTGCCAATGCAGTACTGACAGGAAAAGGTCTTAAATACAGACATTAGGAAGGAAGATATAATGAAAGTAAATGAGCTAAATATCCATTTAAGATATCAGAAAAAAGAACAGCAGGATAAATCAGAAAAAGTCAAAAGGAAGGAAAATTACAAATGTGAATAGAAATGCATACAATGGAAAAGAAAGATGCAATAGATACTTTCAGAAAACTCAAAAACTGGTATTTTGAAAAGACAAATACAACTGACAAACCTCTGGTAAGATTAGATATGTATATATGCACACACAACTTTTTCAGAAGATGGTTTTTCATAACTCATTTTTTATGAGACTAGTTAAAGCTTAATATCAAATCCAGACTAGGATGGTCCAAGAAAGAATATCTTTATCAATCTTTACCAATATCACTCACAAACTTAGATGCAAAAATACTAAACAAAGTATTAATAACACTATTATAGAACTGTATTGAAAAGATAATGACATTATGATCAGGTTGATTTTATTCCAGGAATGCACATTTGATAGGAAAATAAAGGAAAGAATGGCCACAAGGTCATCTCAACACAAGATAAAACATTTGATAAAATTCAGCAAGTTTTAGCAACCAAAACAAGGGGTGGGAGGGAACTGTTAGAAATATGGAGTAGAAGGAATGTATTTAGCCTGAAAAAGGTATCCATTCACTGTACAGCATTAACATCATACTCATCAATCAGCCTTGTATATCATTGCTGATCCTAGACAGAGGATTCCTCATAGGTGTTCTAGAATCCATTGATCTTGCTGAGAAAACCATCTCACCTGAGTAGAGCACTGTGGGACAAAGCTTTCAAATAGAACTTTAGCTTCACCTGTTGCCTGGGAAACTATGGATCTAACCAGATCCTGGTGACATTCAAAAATATCACTGACTGGTGCCTGGCTCTGTTGATGGTGGCCTTTGTCTACAATGGGCATTTCCTCAGGAAGACACACTGCATCTTACATCTGAATTCCCTGAAGTCAATGGCTATGGAGCAGACTGATCCTCAGTGTCTCTTCAGACATATACTGTAGCATTCCTATCAGCACTGGTCATATTCAGCTTTTGGAGAAATAGCTCTGTACTATATTCATGAACCTAGACTACCTGGATAATGAGGCCCACCCCCATAACCACCAAGGAAGTATCTTGTGCCATTGTCATGAATGGCATCTTGCTCACAGATGGGATAGGAATTTTGGATTAAGAGCTAAGTATGAATATTGCTCTGGTAAGAATAAGAAAATAACCTTGGCTGTGTCTATAATCACACTCAATTTTTTGTTGGCGATGAGAGAATATAAATATTTTGCTTTCTATCAAGGAAAAAAAGGTGATACTTGGCCCACTTCACAAGAGTCATGAGTTTCCAGTGGACGCTACTTAGAAGGGAAATGAGTCCATTCCTTGTCAGCAAAGGATGTGTCGGTAGGTCCCTCTGGCTCTAGGTAGATATTCATCAGTAGGTATGCATCAGTTGATCTTGCCTGCAGCAATTACTAATGTAGTGATAAAGTATCTTTCTATCTCTCTCATGCTAATCTGAATTTATCTATTAAAACAATTTTATTTTCAAAAACTAAAAAGAAAATGACTTGACTTTTATTTTTGGCAATAGTCTAAACTAGATAACCTGAATACTCTCTACAGATTCTGGTTAAACTATTACAAACGTTTTATTATATGCATAGCCATGGTCCTAAGTAAGGAAATTTCCACATGTCAAAAACAAAGGGAAAACTAAAATCAAAAGAGGTAAGGACCTTAGCAAATTCTGTAGCAGCCCTAGGGGTGGTTTTTGGTCTCTATAACTAAGTGATTTAGGTTTTAATGAACTCATGGGGAAATGAAACTAGGTCTTGATCCTCCTTGTGGTAAGAACAGATCTGAGACTTCTGTATTAAAAAACCAGGTTCCTAGAAAGGCTCTACATTTCCCCAAAAAGTAGACTATAAAATGTTAACCCAAGAGCACAGGGTAAAAAGAAAGTTTTCTTGTCTGGTCTGTCCTCTCAATGCGAAAAAAAAAAAAGCACTGTTTATGGGCCTACACCTACTCAGTGTTACACATCAAATTTAAGTTTTCTCCAGGACATTTTCATATCACAAATATACATAAAATAATGTCTCAACTTGGTGATACCCTTAGAGCATCTGACAGATGTAAAAGAAAAATCTATTTGGAGAGACAAAATTTCAGGTTTTAAAAGTTTCCTACAAACTAACATGTGCTTACAATGGAAAATTATAAAAATTGTAATTTAAAAATTGTAAAACATGTGAGGAAACTATTCAGCTTCATGAGATTAGTAGATATGATGAACAGTAGTGTTAGATGTTGAAAAATATCAGATAATACAAATATGGTATGGGAATGATGTACTGAGTGTGATTTAAATTATTAAAAACATAACAAATATTGAAACCTAATCAGGAAAAATAAAGCACTAACTAAAAGGAGCCAAATAGCACTTATCAACAGCCCCAAAATATATGAAGCAAAAACTGACAGAAATGAAGGTACAAATAGACAATTCAATAATAATTGAATACTTTCTAATGGATAGAAGAATGTATAGATAATGGATCTATACATTGGATATAACTAATGGATAGAACAAGTAGGTAGAAGATCAAGAAGGAAGTAGAAGATTTGAACAATACTATAAATCAACTATATTTACAGACATCTGTAGAATATTTCACCAGCTAACAGTAGAACAGACATTCTTCTCAAGTACACAGGAACATTCTCCAGATTAGACCATATGAAACCATGAAACAAGTCTCAAATGAATTTAAAAGGAGTAAAATCAAACAAAATATTCCCTCCAACCATAATAGAATTAAATTTAAAAAATAACTATAAAAGGAAACTTGTGAAATTCACATTTATGTGTAAATTAAACAATATCCACCTAAATCACCAATGGGTCAAAAAATAAATTGCAGGGAAAATTAGAAAGTATCTTGATAGAGATTTCCCTGGTGGTCCAGTGGTTAAGATTTCACCTTCCAATGCAGAAGGTATGGGTTCAGTCTCTGATGAGGGAGCTAAGATCCCACATGTCTCACAGCCAAAAAACAAGATATAAAGCAGAAGGAATATTTTAACAAATTCAATAAAGACTTTAAAAATGGTCCACATTAAAAATTATTTTAAAAAGAAAATTCCTTGATATGTGTGACAACAACAACAACAATAACAAAAAAGAACATCCCCAAATTTAGGAGATACAGCTAGAACAGTGCACAGAGTGAAATTTATAGCTGTAAATACCTATATTAAAAAGGTAGAAAGACATCAAGTCAATATCTAACTTTCTACCTCTAGAACCTAGAAAAACAGGAGTAAAGTAAACTCAAAGCCAACAAAAGAAAGAAATAATTAAGATTTAAGAAGAAATTAATTAAGTAGAAAATAGAAATCAGAGAAAAACAGTAAAAGCAAAAGCTGATTCTTTGAAACAATCAACAATATTGGCAAATTTTACTGGACTTACTAAGAAACAATAGAGAAGACACAGTTACTAAAATCAAGAATTAAAGAGAGAAACACAACAGACTGTGAGGGAATACTTTTAATAATGGTATGCCAAGAAATTTGATAACTTAAATGAAATAGACAAATAACTAGGAAGATCAAAACTGACTCAACAACAACAAAAAAGAAACTCTGACTAGACCTATAAAAAGTAAGGAGGTTGAATTATTAATTTAAAAGCTGAGCATAAAATAAGCCCAGTCTCAAATAGCTTCAAGGATGAATTAACCAAAATTTTAAGGCATAATGTGTACCAACCTTTCACAAATTAATCCAAAAATGGACATGTAGGACACACTTTCCAACTTATTCTTTTAGACTAATACCATCCTGGTACAAGAAAAGATATCACAAAATAAATCTATAGACCAATATCCTTTATAAATATAAATGCAAAAATCCTCAACAAAACACTAGCAAATTGAATCCAACAATATATACAAAACATTACACATCATAATCAAAAAGGAATTACCCCAGGAATGCAAGGTCTATTCAACACATGAAAATCAACCAGTGTAACACATCATATTAATAAAATGAAGGAAAAAAACCACATGGCCAATAAGCACATCAAAAGATGTTCAACATCATTAGTCATCAGTGAAATGGAAATCAAAATTACAATGAGATATCACTTCACACCCACTAGAACAGCTAGAATCAAAAGTCAAATGTAAGTGTTGTCAGGGACGTGAACAAATAGAAACCCTCATATATTATTGGTAGGAATGCAAAACGGTGCTATAGTTTGGGAAACAGTTTGACAGTTTTCCAAATTGCTAAACAGACTTCCCATGTCTCCCAGCAATTTAACTCCTAGATACATGCCCAAGACAAAAGAAACTATGTTTGCACAAAAACTTGTATACTAATTTTAGCAGCATTTTTCATAAAGGCCATATGTGAAATAACTCATGCATCCATCAACTGATAAATGAATAAATGAAATGTGATATATCCATAAAAGGGAATAATTACTTGACAATAAGAAAAAATGTTTGGAGAAGGAAATGGCAACCCACTCCAGTATTCTTGCCTGGAGAATACCATGGAGAGAGGAGCCTGGCAGACTATAGTTCATGGGGTCGCAAAGAGTTGGACACAACTGAAGTGACTTAACACACACACAAGAAAAAAAGTTGATGCATGCAATAATATGGACATAACTTGAAAATTTATGTTGTGGGGTGGTCCTAAGATGGTGGAGAAATAGGACCGGGAGACCACTTTCTCCCTCAGAAATTCATCACAAGATCATTTGAACACTGAGCAAATTCCACAAAAAAACTTCTGAACACTGGTGGAGGACACACCAGGCACCCAGAAAGGAAGCTCATTCTCTTTGAAAGGAGGTAGGACAAAAGATAAAAGATAAAAAGAGAGACAAAAGAGTTAGGGATGGAGACCCATCCCAGGAGGGAGTCTTGAAGGAGGAGAAGTTTCCAAACACCAAGAAACCCTCTCAACAGGCGGGTCTGTGGAGAGTTTTGAAATCTCAGAGGGCAACATAACTGAGAAAAAAATAAATAAATAAATCCACAGATCACTCGCCTATCTGCAATTCCCAGTGGAGAAATAGCCTAGACGCTCCTTGGCCAGCAGCCAGCGGGGGGCTGAACAGGGAAGTGCGGGTACATGCTTAGTGTAAGGACTGGGCCTGAATGCCCTGAGAACAATCTGAGGGAGCTAACGTGAGATAGCAACCCAAACTCTGGGATAGCCAGAGAGAGACCAAAAAAAAAAAAAAAAGACAGAGAGAGAGAACTTTCCCATGAAAAGCCCTGACCTAAGGCACAGCCATCCTGCTCACAGAACAAAGGTTCCAGCAAATACCAGAGGAGGGCAAGCTGGCTGCGGACTGGTCCCTCCCCACTCCATCCCCTCTTGCTCCCACCATCCCCACCCCCTGCCAGAGGCAGTGAGGCAGGCAGGCGACAGCCAGAGCCGGAAGGTGAGAGGCAATCTCAGCCCCAGAGATGGCATCCTCCACCAAACTGTGAGCAGGCTCCCAGTTGCTAACCAAGTCTTCCTGGGATCCTGGAGAGTTGACATCCACCAGGAGGGATGCAATTAGAGATCAGCTCCCCAGAGGAGACACACGGCACACCTGAGACAGCGCTATCGCATCATACCCAGGAAACTGAGCGGCTGGGACCAGGGAGGTGATAAGGTGCACCACACACCTGGAATCGTGCAATCACCAAGCTTCTGGTCACCTGAGCTGCCCGGACCTGGGAAGGGCACAAATGCAGGCCCGACAGAGTCTGTGCCTTTGTGGAGTACCTGAGAACCTGAACCTGAGTGGCTAAGACCTAGGAAGTGCACTGCAACCCAGGGTGCACTTTAGACAGTTCACCTGCAGAGCAACCTGGAGCCTGAGCAGGGTAGACTGGGACAGCACACACGCAGTGAGCAGGGGCAAGCCCGGTGTGGCCCAGACACTGCGAGCGCTCCCCGCACATGCCAGTGATATTTGCTTGCAGTGTTCCTCCCTCCCCGCAGCACGACTGAACAAGTGAGCCTGAAAAAGTGACCACCTTCCCCCCTTGTGTCAGGGCGGAAATTAGAACCGAAGAGACTTGCAAACAGAGGAAGCCAAAATGAACAAAGAAGAGGGATCTGCTCTGGAAGTGACAGGTGCAACAGACTAAAATCCTGTAGTTAGCATTGACTACACTGGAAGGGGCCTATAGACCTTGAGAAGAAGTGTAAGCTGGAACAAGGAACTATCTGAAACTGAACTGAGCCTACAACTTCCCTCAACAGCTCCAGAGAAATTCCTAGATATATTTTAATATTATCATTTTTTTATGTTTTTTATTTTTTAATTTTTCAGTTCTTTATTTCTCCTTTAATTTTTGTTTTTAAAACCTATTACCTTGCAAAAAAAAGACTATTTTTAGGCAAATTTCATATATATATATATATATTTTATAATTTTTGTGTTTTTGTTTTATCTTTTCAATATTGTATTTTTGAGAGTCTAACTGCTACTCTAAATTTTTAATCTTTGCTTTTTGGTATTTGTTCTCAATTTTGTACCTTTAAGAATCTAATCTTCAGTACCCATTTTTACTTAGGAGTGTGATTACTGGCTTGATTGCTCTCTCCCATTTTGACCCTCCTTTCTCTCCCCTGGGTCACCTCTACCTCCTCCCTCCCCCTTCTCTTCTCTACTTAACTCTGTGAATCTCTTTGGGTGTTCTGGGCTGTGAAGAACTTTAGGGAACTGATTACTGGCTAGATCTGTCTCCTTTTGATTCCCCCTCTTCTCCTTCTGGTCACCTCTACCTCCTCCCTCTTCTCTTCTCCATGTAACTCTGTGAACTTCTCTGGGTGTCCCTCACTCTGGAGAATCTTTTCACTATTAACCTAGATGTTTTATCATCAGTGCTGATTGGATGGAGAAGTCTTGAGGCTACTGTAAGAATAAGATTGAAAGTCAGAGGCAGTTTTTTAAGAAATCTCTACACTGTTCTCCATAGCAGCTGTACTAGTTTGCATTCCCACCAACAGTGTAAGAGGGTTCCCTTTTCTCCACACCCTCTCCAGCATTTATTGCTTGTAGACTTTTGGATAGCAGCCATCCTGACTGGCGTGTAATGGTACCTCATTGTGGTTTTGATTTCAGAGGGATCGGGTAGAGAAGGAGGTGGGAGGGGGGATCGGGATGGGGAATACATGTAAATCCATGGCTGATTCATGTCAATGTATGACAAAAACCACTACAATACTGTAAAGTAAAAAAAAAAAAAAAAAAACAGATGGAAAAAAAAAATGTCAGAGGCAGGAAGCTTAAACCAAAAACCTGAGAACACCACAAAACTCCTGACTGCAGAGAACATTAATCGACAAGAGCTCACCCAAAAGCCTCCATACCTACACTGAAACCAAGCTCCACCCAAGAGCCAACAAGTTTCAGAGCAAGACATACCAAGCTAATTCTCCAACAACACAGGAACATAACCCTGAGCATTAAAATACAAGCAGCCAAAAGTGACACCAAATCCACAGAAACCTCAAAACTCACTACTGAACACTTCATTGCACTCCAGAGAGAAGAGATCCAGCTCCACCTACCAGAACACTGATGCAAGATTCCCTAACCAGGAAACCTTCACAAGCCACTTGTCCAACCCCACCCACAGGGAGGAACCTCAACAATAAAGAACCACAAACTTCCAGCATACAGAAAGGCCACCCCAAACACAGCAATCTAAACAAGATGAAAAGGCAGAGAAATATTCAGCAGGTAAAGGAACATGATAAATGCCCACCAAACCAAACAAAAGAGGAGTAGATAGGGAGTCTACCTGAAAAAGAATTCAGAATAATCATAATGAAAATGATCCAAAATCTTGAAAACAAAATGGAGTTACAGATAAACAGTCTGGAGACAAGGATTGAGAAGATGCAAGAAAAGTTTAACAAGGATCTAGAAGAAATTTAAAAAAAAAGAGTCAATCAATATTGAATAATGCAATAACTGAGATCAAAAGCACTCTGGAGGGAACCAACAGTAGAATAACTGAGGCAGAAGATAGGATAAATGAGGTGGAAGATAGAATGGTGGAAACAAAGGAAAGCAGAGAGGAAAATAGAAAAAAGAATTAAAACAAATGAGGACAACCTCAGAGACCTCTGGGACAATGTTAAACACCCCAACATTTGAGTCATAGGAGTCCCAGAAGAAGAAGACAAAAAGAAAGGCCATGAGAAAATACTCGAGGAGATAATAGTTGAAAACTTCCCTAAAATGGGGAATGAAATAGCCACCTAAGTCCAAGAAACCCAGAGAGTCCCATACAGGATAAACCCAAGGTGAAACACCCCAAGACACACAATGATCAAATTAATGAAGATCAAACACAAAGAACAAATATTAAAAGCAGCAAGGGAAAAACAACAAATAACACACAAGGGGATTCCCATAAGGATAACAGCTGATCTTTCAATAGAAACTCTTCAGGCAAGAAGGGAATGGCAGGACATACTTAAAGTGATGAAAGAGAAAAACCTACAACCCAGATTATGATACCCAGCAAAGATCTTGTTCAAATATGAAGGAGAAATCAAAAGCTTTACAGATAAGCAAAAGCTGAGAGAATTCAGTATCACCAAATCAGCTCTTCAACAAATGCTAAAGGTTCTTCTCTAGAGAGGAAACACAGAAAAGGTTTATAAACTCAAACCCAAAACAAAAATGTAAATGGCAACAGGAGCATACTTATCAATAATTACCTTAAATGTAAATGGGTTGAGTGTCCTGACCAAAAGACAAAGACTGGTTGAATGGATACAAAAACAAGACCCCTATACATACTGTCTACAAGAGACCCACCTTAAAACAAGGGACACATACAGACTGAAAGAGAAGGGCTGGAAAAAGACATTTCATGAAAATGGAGACCAAAGAAAGCAGGAGTAGCAATACTCATATCAGATAAAATAGACTTTGAAATAAAGGCCATGAAAAGAGACAAAGAAGGACACTACATAATGATCAAAGGGTCAATTCAAGAAGAAGATATAACAATTATAAATATATATGCACCCAACATAGGAGCACCACAATATGTAAGGCAAATGCTAACAAGTATGAAAGGGGAAATTAACAGTAACTTGATAATAGTGGGAGAGTTTAATACCCCACTCACACCTATGGATAGGTCAACTAACAGAAAATTAGCAAGGAAACACAAACTTTAAATGATACAATGGACCAGTTAGACCTAATTGATATCTATAGGACATTTCACCCCAAAACAATGAATTTCACCCTTTTCTCAAGTGCACATGGAAAATTCTCCAAGATAGATCACATCCTGGGCCATATATCTATTCTTGGTAAATTCAAACAAATTGAAATCATTCCAAGCATCTTTTCCAATCACAATGTGGTAAGATTAGATATCAGCTACAGAGGGAAAAAAAAAAAACTATTAAAAATACAAACATATGGAGGCTAAACAACATGCTTCTGAATAACCAACATCACAGAAGAAATCAAAACATAAATCAAAATACGCATAGAGACGAAACAAATGAAAACACAACAACCCAAAACTTATGGGACTCAGTAAAGGCTGTGCTAAGGGGAATGTTCATAGCAATACAAGCTTACCTCAAGAAACAAGAGAAAAGTCAAATAGATAACCTCACTCTACACCTAAAGCAACTAGAAAAGGAAGAAACGAAGAACCCCAGGGTTCGTTGAAGGGAAGAAATCATAAAAATTAGGGGAGAAATAAATGAAAAAGAAACAAAGGAGACTATAGCAAAAATCAACAAAGCTAAAAGCTGGTTCTTTGAGAAGATAAATAAAATATACAAAGCATTAGCCAGACTCATCAAGAAAAAAAGGGAGAAGAATCAAATCCACAAAGTTAGAAATGAAAATGAAGAAATTACAACAGACAACACAGAAAAACAGGATCATAACAGACCACTATTAGCAACTACATGCCAATAAAATGGACAACTTGGAAGAAATGGACAAATTCTTAGAAAAGTATAACTTTCCAAAACTGAAGCAGGAAGAAATAGGAAATCTTAACAGACCTATCAGGTGCATGGAAATCGAAACTGTAATCAAAAATCTTCCAGCAAACAAAAGCCCAGGACCAGATGGCTTCACAGCTGAATTCTACCCAAATTTTAAAAAGAGCTAACGACTATCCACTCAAACTCTTCCAGAAAATTGAAGAGGAAGGTAAACTCCCAAACACATTCTATGACACCACCATCACCCTAATACCAAAACCAGACAAAAATGCCACAAGAAAAGAAAACTACACATGTTTCAATGCTGTCCTCTCGAAACATCCCACCCTCACCTTCTCCCACAGAGTCCAAGATTCTGTTCTGTACATCTGTGTCTCTTTTTCTGTTTTGCATATAGGGTTATCGTTACCATCTTTCTAAACTCCATACATATGCGTTAGTATACTGTATTGGTCTTTATCTTTCTGGCTTACTTCACTCTGTATTATGGGCTCCAATTTCATCTATCTCATTAGAATTGATTCAAATGAATTCTTTTTAATGGCTGAGTAATATTCCATGGTGTATATGTACCACAGCTTCCTTATCCATTCATCTGCTGTTGGGCATTTAGTTGCTTCCATGTCCTGGCTATTATAAACAGTGCTGCGATGAACATTGGGGTGCACATGTCTCTTTCAGATCTGGTTTCCTCAGGGTGTATGCCCAGAAGTGGGATTGCTGGGTCATATGGCAGTTCTATTTCCAGTTTTTTAAGAAATCTCCACACTGTTCTCCATAGCGGCTGTACTAGTTTGCATTCCCACCAACAGTGTAAGAGGGTTCCCTTTTCTCCACACCCTCTCCAGCATTTATTGCTTGTAGACTTTTGGATAGCAGCCATCCTGACTGGCATGTAATGGTACCTCATTGTGGTTTTGATTTGCATTTCTCTGATAATGAGTGATGTTGAGCATCTTTTCATGTGTTTGTTAGCCATCTGTATTCATGTCAATGTATGACAAAATCCACTACAACATTGTAAAGTAATTAGCCTCCAACTAATAAAAATAAATGGGGGGAAAAAAACTAAAAAAAGAAAGAAAGAAAGAAAAGAAAACTACAGGCCAATATCACTGATGAATATAGATGCAAAAGTCCTCAACAAAATTCTAGCAAACAGAATCCAATGACAAATTAAAAAGATCATAGATCATGATCAAGTGGGCTTTATCCCAGGGATGCAAGCATTCTTCAATATTCACAAGTCAATCAATGTGACACACCACATTAACAAATTGAAAGATAAAAACCATATGATTATTTCAATAGATGTAGAGAAAGACTTTGACAAAATTCAACATCCATGTATGATAAAAAAAAAAAAAACCCTCCAGAAAGCAGGCATAGAAGGAACATCCTCAATCTAATAAAAGCCATATATGATAAACCCACAGCAAACATTATCCTCAATGGTGAAAAATTGAAAACATTTCCCCTAAAGTCAGAAACAAGACAAGAGTGCCCACTCTCACCACTACTATTCAACACAGTTTTGGAAGTTTTAGCCACAGCAATCAGAGAAGAAAAAGAAATAAAAGGAATCCAGATTGGAAAAGAAGAAGTTAAAGTCTCACTGTTTGCAGATGACATGATCCTCTACATAGAAAACCCTAAAGACACCACCAGAAAATTACTAGAGCTAATCAATGAAGATAGTAAAGTGGCAGAATATAAAATTAACACACAGAAATCCCTTGCATTCCTTTATACTAACAATGAGAAAACAGAGAAATTTAAGGAAACAATTCCATTCACCATTGCACTGAGAAGAATAAAACACTTAGGAATAAATCTACCTAAAGAAACAAAAGACCTATATATAGAAAACTATAAAACATTGATGAAGGAAATCAAAGATGGCAGATGTAGATGGAGAAATATACCATGTTCATGGATTGGAAGAATCAGTACAGTGAAAATGAGTATACTACCCAAAGCAATCTATAGATTCAATGCAATCCCCATCAAGCTACCAATGGTATTTTTCAGAGAACTAGAACCAATAATTTCACAATTTGTATGGAAATACAAAAAACCTTGAATAGCCAAAGCAATCTTGAGAAAGAAGAAGGGAACTGAAGGAATCAACCTGCCTGACCAGACTATACTACAAAGCTACAGCCATCAAGATGGTATGGTACTTGCACAAAGACAGAATTATAGATCAATGGAACAAAATAGAAGCTCAGAGATAAATCCATGCAGATATGGACACCTTATCTTTGTCAAAGGAGACAAGAATATACAATGGAGAAAAGACAATCTCTTTAACAAGTGGTACTGGGAAAACTGGTCAACTACTTGTAAAAGAATGAAACTATAACACTTTATAACACCATACACAAAAATAAACTCAAAATGGATTAAAGATCTAAATGTAAGACCAGAAACTATAAAACTCCAGAGGAAAACATAAGCACTCTCTGACATAAATCGCATAACACACTCTCTGACATAAATCACAGCAGGATCCTCTATGACTGACATCCCAGAGTAATGGAAATAAAAGCAAAAAAAAAAACAAAACCAAATAGAACCTAATTAAACTTAAAATTTTTGCACAATGAAGGAAACTATAAGCAGGGTGAAAAGACTGTGAGTCTTCAGAATGGGAGAAAATAATAGCAAATGATGCAACTGACAAAGAATTAATCTCAAAAATATACAAGCAGGTCCTGCAGCTCAATGCCAGAAAAATAAACGACTCAATCAAAAAATGGGCCAAAGAACTAACCAGACATTTCTCTGTATGGACATACAGATGGCTACAAACACATGAAAAGATGCTCAACATCACTCATTATCAGAGAAATGCAATCAAAACCACAGTGAGGTACCAGCTCATTGCAGTCAGAATGGCTGCTATCAAGAAGTCTACAAACAATAAATGCTGGAGAGTGTGCAGAGAAAAGGGAACCCTCTTACACTGTTGGTGGGAATGCAAACTAGTACAGTCACTATGGAAAACAATGTAGAGATTCCTTGAAAAACTGTAAATAGAACTGCCATACAACCCAGCAATCCCACTGCTAGGCGTACGCACCGAGGAAAACAGACTTGAAAGGGACACATGTACCCCAATGTTCATCGCAGCACTGTTTACAATAGCCTGGACATGGAAGCAATGTGGATATCCATCAGCAGATGAATGGATAAGAAAGCTGTGGTACATACATACAGTGGAATATTGCTCAGCTATTAAAAAGAATGAGTTTGAAACAGTTCTAATGAGGTAGGTGAAACTGCAGCCTATTATACAGAGTGAAGTAAGTCAGAAAGAAAGACACCAATACAGTATATTAATGTATATATATGGAATTTAGAAAGATGGTAACAATGACCCTATATGCGAGGCAGCAAAAGAGACACAGATATAAAGAACAGACTTTTGGACTCTGTGGGAGAAGGCGAGGGTGGGATGATTTGAGAGAATAGTATTGAAACATGTATATTATCATATGTGAAATAGCTCACCAGTCCAGGTTCGATGCATGAGACAGAGCTTAGGGCTGGTACAGTGGGATGACTCTGAGGGATGGGATGGGGAAGGAGGTGGGAGAGGGGTTCAGGATGGGGAACACATGTACACCCACAGCTGATTCATATCAATGTATGGCAAAAACCACTATAATATTGTAATCAGCCTCTGATTAAAATAAATAAATAATTTTTTTAAAAGAAAATTTACACTAAGCCAAGAACCCAGAGGAAAGACTACACTTAGCCTGTTTGTACTAAAATTCTAGAGGAGGCAAAAATCAAATTAATGCTTTTCTATGACTTGGGAGTGGGGGTAGGCAAAATGAAGAGTTACTGCTTAGGGTGATGAAAATGTAACAACCTTAAATTGTGTTGATACTTGCACAATTTTGTGAATATACTAAAATACAGCAAACAGTATACTTTAAATGGGTTAATTTTGTAGTTTAGTCTATTTAAATCCAGCAAACCATGTACAGAATCTATATGCTAAAAACAATAAAACATTGATGGAAGAAACCAGATTTGATATAAATAAATGGAGAATCATGCCATGTTCACGAGTTGAATTTAGCCAAAGAGTTCTTTGCTACAAAAAAAAATTTAATGCTTTTTAAAAAGATAAATCAGCCTTCATAAAAGTTAAAAACCTTTGCTCTGTAAAAATTACTTTTAAGAGAATAAAAAACAAACTACAGACAGGAAATGTTTGCATATCCAAACTATATAAGGATCTCTCCAAACTCACCAGTAAGGAAGAAACTGGAAAAAGTATATAAACAAAATACTTGAACCAACAGTTCATCAAGAAGACATGACTGGCAAAGAGCACATGAAAAGAAGTTCAAAATCATTAGCCATTTAGGGAGATGTCACTTAAAAGGACAGTGAGGTATTACTCTATATTTATCAGTATATCTAAAACTAATAATATTAAAATCAACAATACCATATGCTGGCAAGAATGTGAATCAACTCTCATACACTACTGGTGGCAATGCAATAGTACAACACTTTAGAAAACACTTTGGCAGTTTCTTATAAAGTTAAACTAAAACATCATATGATACACCAAACCCACTCTGATATTTAACTTAGATAAATGACAACTTAACATTTACACAAAAATCCATACACAAATTTTTGTAGCAGCTGTATTCATAAACACTAAAAGTTTTAAATGGCAACTGCTGTTAAATGGAGATCCGTAGTTGCCAGTGTAGGCTACAAAGGAGGAACACAGAGAGTTTTGGGGGCAGGAGAACTGCTTTCTATCTTGATTGTGGTGGTGGTTATACAAATTCATACATGCATTAAAACATATAAAATTGTACACCAAAAGAGGAAAGGAAAGGAAAGGAAACCATTTTACTACATGTTAATTTATAAAAGAAAAACGTGAAGAAACAAACAAGACTCATAGAGTGCAATGACAAGAAAGAAGAATGATGTCTGTGCAATAGTCTTAGAAAGCACTTATTTACCACCCCAAAACTGTGTTCAAGGTGTGCTTTTGTTCTTTGTTTTAAAAACATTTCTATCAATAAGAAAAGAGAATGGTAATTAGAAATTTCAGAATAAAGAAAAATCTATATATGAAATGACAAAGTTAAGTATAAAGAAATTATGTGATATCATTTTGAGGATCTATTTGACCTTGGCACTTGCAACATTCTCCTTTGAGAGGTACAGATTTGAAGAAAATTACTTCTCTTTCTCCATGGACACAGTCTCATTAAATGACTCCAAAGTGAATAGTATGGTCTTCCCTGGTGGCTCAGTGATAAAGAATCCACCTGCCAATGCAGGAGACCCAGATTTGATTCCTGGGTCAGGAAGATCCCCTCAAGAAAGAAATGGCAACCTATTCCAGTATTCTTGCCTGGGAAACCCCATGGACAGCAGAGTCTGGTGGGCTACAGTCCATGGCGTTGCAGAGTCGGACATGACTTAGCAACTAAACAACAACAACAATAGTATAGCTATCAGCCAATAAGTTTAATAAATAACAAAGAGAATTTTAGGATATTTGAATTTAGGAATCAACCTAAACAAAATGTGAAAGGCTTAATTACGCCTATGCCAGAAACCTTAACAATGTAAAAATAGTAGTACAACAACAGCAGTAGAGAACTGGAGTGGAGAAGAGGGGAAGGAATGGAGGGGCATTAATTTCCTCATATTCTATTCTTAGGAGTCAAGACACTGTCTAATAGATGAATTAAGAAGTAACAGACAGAGGTACATCATTTAAGAGTTTGTTAAGTATCAGATAGAAGAAACAAATAAAGTACAAAATAAGTGGAAATAGAAAGGGAGCAAGAGAAGGGTAGAAACTGAGTGAAATTCATTATTTTTCATCATGAGGAATCAATAAATATGCTTAAAATTATTAAGTCACTTAACATTGACAAATCAAGAAATAGAAGCAAAGTCTGCTATTTAGAATTATGGAATAAGAACTACAATTTAAAAAAAAAAAACTCAAAACTTTTTCTTTAAAATGTAATGCTAGGATTAGAGGTGGGAAGGAAAAGTGTGTTTTGTTTTTGTTTTTTTCTTTCACTTCATAGCCTGTATAGTGTAGTTTTGTTGTTTTTTTTTGGGGGGGGGGGAGGCTGATACTACTATTATCATAAAAATAATGAAATAAATAGAGGGATGGACAAACATTCTGGCCAAATACAAACAAACTAAAGCAGGAGGCAATATGGAATTCAAGGAAAAATAATTTGTAGAAAGAAAAAAGAAGTTTCTACTTAAATGAAGATCCTACCCAAAATGATATGTAAGAACTGGAGTTATAGATTTTTCCCTTTTCTTATCTGTATCTTCTAGTATTTATGCAAAAGGTACTATTTAAAAATAAAAAGAAATGAATAAAAGTGAAAATGAGAGGAGGATTCCTTACTTTCACCAAGAGACTCAGTGAATACCACACAGAGGTAAATCTGTCCTTCGAGTGCCCAACATGCAGATCAACTAGCCCTGAAATTTCATCACTCTGCAGCCATGTACCACCTAGGAATTAATCCTGCTGGGCTGTAATTCACCCCACTCTTCCTACACCTCCTAATTCACCCCTCCCATTTTCTCCCATATTTAATATCATTAAAACCATAAATACTAACAAAGACCACAATTTCATTCTTTATAACTTAGCCCATTTGAAAGTGTTTTTGAGAGGATTTACACACACAGAGCATATCAGGAAATAAATAAATCATGAAGTTTGAACAAAGGAAAATTTTGGAAAAGAATGTGGTTAGAATCCAACACATGTAGCAAGTCTTACTACACACCTACTGAGATGGACCACAAGTTATAGAACCAAGCTGTCCAACTTCCACCCCTTCCCCACTTCACCGAAAAGAGGAAACCCTGTGAATTAGAAGAGTCCCAGGATCCATGCATGACTTAGGAGACAAACCTCATACCAGTCTGTTGCTGTTGCTTTGCTGTTTAAGAGAACCTCAGTGATAAAACTGAAAACAGGGCCAACTGAAAGAGATCTTCCCTTGGATATCCTGGGTTCAGGGTCATTTGAGAAGTTCTCACTGCAGGAAAAAAAAAAAAAAAAAAAGGTGATTATGTGAAGTGGTGGAAGTGTTATTAATAGCTAACTTTATTGTGGTAATCATCTCACCATATATATATGTATCAAAGCACCACACTGTACACCTTCAAAATACATTATATGTCAATTATATCTCAATAAAGCTGGGAAAAGAGAAGTTTTTTGAGCATGAGTACACTCTGCCTGTCCCTTTTGACCTGAATGCCTTCTTCCCTTAGGACCTAAGTTCACAGTGTTCTCTTGGTGGACAAGTGCTTACTAATGTTTCCCAGCTGTACTGGACTGAAAAATATTCCACTAGCTCATCTTCCAAATCTGACTGAACCAATCAGGAAATTGGCACTCAAGTGTCAGCCTTAGGATGGTTCCCATATAAACCCACCCTGGCTCTAATCAAGAGGCAACATGAGGGTAGTAAGAACAAAGAAATGTCAGAATACTACCAAATTTATACTTTTGGGCCACAAAGAGTCATTTCATTACAAAAATCTGTTCTTTTTAGAGAAGTACTATATTTGGCAGATTCTGGAAGGAAATTTATAAAAGATTTATATTTACCCAAAAAAGAGACAAATGATCATCTAAATGAACCAGATATTTAAACGTTCAATCTATTCTTCTTTGAGATTTCAAACAACTTGAAGTCAATTTTAAAAGGGAAAAAGCTTAGTTAAAACCATAGGAAAAATTCAAGTGCTCAATAAATTATTTAAATACAACAGAAAGACTTCAAAACAAGAGTAGTATATGTTTTCTAATAAATCCATGCAATGTATGACAAAGGAGCTTTTCCTGACAGTCCAGTATGACTGCAATTTCAGATCTAAAGGTTATGTCAGCAAATCATCAAAGACGATTTATTAACCACCCCCAGGAGCAAGGCATGCAGTGCAGTGTCAGCCAGTGATAGCAGCATTCACACTCATCAACACGCACGTGAACAGCATGATCTCTGCTTATGGGAGAGAAACAATAGAATGGCAACAGCTTGCACAGAAGTCATTGAGCACAAAAGAAAAAAGGTCAGTTCTTAGCAAAAAAAAAAAAAAAAAAGACAATTAAAGAACTATAACTAGTTGCATTTAGAGAAACTTATCCACATGCTCACCCCAGCCCCTGAAAAAAAAAATCATTCCTCTGAATTCTATTCTTTCATGGCACTTAGGGTACACATCTGTGATTCTCAGATTTCTTTTATTTTTAAGAGTTGAGACTGATACCCTGTCATAGCTTGTCTGATTGCAGCTGTAACAATGTTGAAATCCTCAAAGGCATAAATGGTAAATATTTATCACTTAATTAATGTTAATATTTTAGGATGTTTATGACAATCTTAAGTTGATTGACAACATGTTGGGGGTACAGCAAAACCAGGATTTGGATTTCATGATATAGAGTAGTGGTAAGGATTAAGATCAAGTTGAAATTAATCCACACCCTGAACAAACCTCAGCATCATTTAGCTAATTCAACAGAAAATGCCGTCAATCAAGACTTTCGCTACTGTATGGTGTAATAGGGTAGTCAAGGTGGCCAGTTTTAGGATATGTGGTGCAGCAGATAGGTTTCCCCAAGAATGGGCACATCATTAGCTCCCATGCCACATGCTTTTCCACACTGGCACCATGCCACACCTCCATCAAGAGACGGAATCTAATTGTTCTCTCCTAAATCTTTTCTGTCCTGATGACCCACTGGCTATCAACTGAGTGAATTGAATGATACTGCTTGGTTCTGCGACAAAGTCAGAAAAGGCCATTAAGCTTCTACCTCCTTCTTATGCAACATTCACTCGGGGAGAAGCTATCTGCCATGGAAGAAATCCAATTACTGTGAGGCCACCACTTGAAAAGGCCATAAGTAGGTGTTCCTTTAGAAAGCCCCAGCTGAGCCCAGCTTTCACATATTCTGATTCTGCACCCAATTCCAATATATGGGAGCTTTTCCACACCACCAAGTAATTCTATAATTTAACTCGACTTTGACACTACCTCCCTAGAGATAGCATCAGATCCCACAGGATAAGGGCTCAGTCCTAAAAGACTACTCCCCCCACACACACCCCAACTTCCAAAGCCAATGAAAACTAGCTTGTTACCTACGATTTTGACCAATAGGCTATATGTGGGAGGTTTCCTTAACCCGCACCTTGGGTTTTGTTAAATTGCTAAGATTTAGTAATCTTAAGTACAAATTCAATGAGCTCACAGAACTCAGAGGAACATTTTTACTTACTAGATGACTGGTTTATTATACGCAAATATAACTCAGAACAGCCAGGTAGACAAGATGCTTAGGGTAAGGTACAAGGGAAGAGCACAGAGTTTCCATGCTCTATAAGCTTGCCACTCTCCCTGAATCTTCACCTCTTAACCAACCAAGAAGCTCTCCAAAGCCCATCCTTGGGCTTTTTATGGAGGTTTTATTACCTACAATTGATTAAATAATTGACAATTGATTCACCCTCCAACCTCTTCCTTACCTGGAATTGGAGGGTGGGTTCTGGGTTGAACTGAAAGTTCCTACCATCTAATCACATGGTTGGGTCCTCAGGCAACCAGCACCCACCTTTAGGTAACCTAGGTGCTTTCCAAAAGTTACCTTACTAACTAAACAAAAGGCATATTTATTGCTCTTATCACTTGGGAAATTCCAATGGTTTCAGGAGCTTTGTGCCAGAAACAAGTACAAAGACCAAACATATATTTGTTATAAATCACAATATTACATTTATCCAATCAAGATGTCAGATATGTAAGTTGTCTTAGACTTTCCAGAATAACAACCCACCAGCTGAGAACCACTGAGTGACCTCGGACTATGTCAAGGAGAACAGAAGAATAAATCAGTCAAATCCTGCCTGAATATTAAACCCACCAAATGAGATATCATAAAAATGGTTGTTGTTTTAAGCCACTAATTTTATAGTAGCTTTTTTATGCAGCCAAAACTTTCAGGCAAATGTTGCCAACAGCATTGCAAAAACACCCGTGGACCCATCTACAACCATGGCCATGTTCTTTTCCACAAATCTCTATGTAAATGAACACGGTCTGCTCTCTGGCCATGCAGGATGATAAATCTCTACAAAAGTGTTTATTTAAATGCCAAGTGACCATAGCATATTTAGGTACTTATTTTTATATCATTAACCATTTGACAGGGGTGCTTAGAGTACAGAGGGTCCTAACAGACTAAATATTTCTACCCACAGAGGAGGAATCAGAAATTAAAATATTTCTGAAATTGTCATGTGAATTGATGAGTAAACCTATCTTGTGCTACATGAACCTTCAGAAATATCTTGACTGATTAACTAAAGATAACTAAAGACAGTTGTCAACTCTATATCATCTGAATGCTGATTTACAATTTAGAATATATTTCCCCACAAATGTCTAGGCATGAGTCCTAATAATTCTAATCTAATCTGTGAACCTCATGGGCCAGGATCACAAGCTAATGAAGGGGAAGAAGGATGATGAAAGAATTCTTGCTCTTCCCTAGGAGCAAAGCCAGCCCCAGAAGAAATGTAAGAAGATGTAGCTTTGTCTTCAGTCCTCTGGTACCTTAGAATCACTTCTGATAGGTTCCTGGGGTCCCCAGGTCACTCCTTGATGGTGGAATCACATGCAGATCGCCCTCTATTCCAGCACCTCCTGCCTCTGTGATCATGCTCTAATATCATTTATCCAATTTCTTGCCTCCACTTTCCGGGGAAACACATTCTCATTAATAAATAAATGATCAATTGGTTCTTTCTGCTTTAATGTACATTACTGAAATTTCAGGCTGCTTGTCAACATGAAGAGAAAATGACCAGGAAAACCAGCCAGCAGTCAGAACAGCCTTCCTTCCAAAGTTCTGGCTCCTCCTCTCCTAAATCTGTGGATTCTCTTTAGCTCCTTGGAGAAGGCAGGAGCAAGAGAGTTGGTGATGACGTTGGGGGAAGTATTGGGGTAAACTCATCCATGTTTGGGTAGTTTGTAAATTAGGAATTTCACATGTAATTTTTATCACAGGGATGAAGTCAACAAACAATATTGTTCCAAGCCCAGCATCCAGCATTTAATAAGCATCTCTCTAGAGGAAGAGCCCTGTTCATAGCCTTTGCCAAGCTCCGTGGGGTAAATGCTCCCACTGTCTTTGACTTTAAGATACCAATGTGTGGAGACTTCCCTGGTGGCCCAGTGGTTAAGAATCCACCTGCCAATGCAGGGAAGGTGGATTTGATCCCTGGTCAGGGAAATAAGTTCCCACATGCTGAAGAGAACCTAAGCCTGAACACCACAACTACAGAGCCCCATGCTCTAGAGCCCGTTCTCCATAACAAGAGAAGCCACTGCAATGAGAAGCCTGAGCACTGCAACTAGAGAGTATCCTGCAACTAGAGAAAGCCTGCATGCCACAGTGAAGACCCGATACAGTCAAAAGGGCAAAAAAGCAATGCAAGCTACCAGTGTACCATCACTGAACTAGAGCTGGGAAGAAATGTGTACAGTCATCTCTCCTGACTCATCAGCCACAAGGACCAGCACCTTTGACCACCATGCCCTACTTCCAAGATCAACCAGCCAAGTCAAATCAGAGATGGGTGAACCCTGGGGATAATTGTTGAGAGGAGACTGATCACTCAAGTCCAAAAGATACATAATGCCTTTATCCATGCATTTCTGCTGAGCTTTCTGTCCCTAAATACCATTTCTCCCACCCACCTGGAACCTCTTTGCTTCTAGTTCAGTTCAGTTCAGACACTCAGCCATGTCCGACTCTTTGCAACCCCATAGATTGCAGAACGCCAGGCTTCCTTGTCCATCACCAGCTCCTGGAGCTTACTCAAACTCTTGTCCATTGAGTGGGTGATGCCATCCAACCATCTCATCCTCTGTTATCCCCTTATCTTCCAGCCTTCAATCTTTCCAAGCTTCAGATTCTTTTCCAATGACTATGTTCTTCACATTAGGTGGCCAAAGTATTGGAGTTTCAGCTTCAGCATCAGTCCTTCCAATGAATATTCAGGACTGATTTCCTTTAGGATAGACTGGTTGGATCTCCTTGCAGTCCAAGGGACTCTCAAGAGTCTTCTCCAACACCACAGTTCAAAAGCATCAGTTCTTTCGTGCTCAGCTTTCTTTATAGTCCAACTCTCACATCCATACATGACTACTGGAAAAATCATATCTTTGACTAGACAGACTTTTGTCAGCAAAGTAATGTCTCTGCTTTTTCATATGATGCCTAGGTTGGTCATAGCTTTTCTTCCAAGGAGCAAATGGCTTTTATCTCATGGCTGCAGTCACCATCTGCAGTGATTCTGGAGCCCCCCAAAAATAAAGTCTGCCACTGTTTCCATTGTTTCCCCATCTACTTGCGATGAGGTGATGGGACTTGATGCCATGATCTTAGTGTTCTGAATGTTGAATTTTAAGCCAAATTTTTCACTTTCCTCTTTCACTTTCATCAAGAGTCTCTTTAGTTTTTCACTTTCTGCCATAAGAGTGGTGTTATCTACATATCTGAGGTTATTGATATTTCTCCCAGGAATCTTGATTCCAGGTGCTTCATCCATCCTGGCATTTTACATGCTGTACTCTGCATATAAGTTAAATAAGCAGGGTGACAACATACAGCCTTGACGTACTCCTTTTCCTATTTGGAACCAGTCTGTTGTTCCATGTCCAGTTCTAACTGTTGCTTCTTGACCTGCAAACCGATTTCTCAGGAGGCAAGTCAGGCGGTCTGGTATTCCCATCACTTTAAGAATTTTTCAGTTTGTTGTGATCCACACAGTCAAAGGCTTTGGCATAGTCAATAAAGCAGAAGTAGGTGATTTTCTGGAATTCTCTTGCTTTTTTGATGATCCAACGAATGTTGGCAATTTGTACTCTGGTTCCTCTGCCTTTTCTAAATCCAGCTTGAATATCTGGAAATTCTTAGTTCAGGTTCTGTTGAAGACTTGCTTGGAGAATTTTGAGCATTACTTCACTAGCGTGTGAGATGAGTGCAATTGTGCTGTACTTTGAACATTCTTTGGCATTGCTTTTCTTTGGGGTTGGAATGAAAACTGATCTTTTCCAGTCCTGTGGCCACTGCTGAGTTTTCCAAATTTGCTGGCATATTGAGTGCAGCCTTCTAACAGCATCATCTGTTAGGATTTGAAATAGCTCAACTAGAATTCCATCACTTCCACTAGCTTTGTTCATAGTGATGCTACCTAAGGCCCACTTGACTTTGCATTCCAGGTTGTCTGGCTTTAGATGAGTGATCATACCATTATGGTTATCTGGGTCATGAAGATCTTTTATATATAGTTCTTCTGTGTATTCTTGCCACCTCTTCTTAATATTTTCTGCTCCTGTTAGGTCCATACCATTTCTGTCATTTATTGTACCCATCTTTGCCTGAAATGTTCCCTTGGTATCTCTAATTTTCTTGGAGAGATCTCTAGTCTTTCCCATTCTATTATTTTCCTCTATTTCTTTGCATTGATCACTGAGGAAGGCTTTCTCATCTCTCCTTGCTATTCTTTGGAACTCTGCATTCAGATGGGTATATCTTTCCTTTTCTTCTTTGCCTTTAGCTTCTCTTCTTTTCTCAGCTTTTTGTAAGGCCTCCTTAGACAACCATTTTGCTTTCTTGCATTTCTTTTTCTAGGAATGGTCTTGATCACTGCCTCCTGTACAATGTCACGAACTTTCATCCATGGTTCTTTGGGCACTCTGTCTCTCAGATCTGATCCCTTGAATCTATTTGTCACTGTCACTGTATAATCATAAGGAATTTGATTTAGGTCATACATGAATGGTCTAGTGGTTTCACTTACTCTCTTCAATTTAAGTCTGAATTTTGCAATAACGAGTTCATGATCTGAGCCACAGTTAGCTCCCAGTCTTGTTTCTGCTGACTGTATAGAGCTTCTCCATCTTTGGCTGCAAAAAATACAATCAGTCTGATTTCTGTATTGACCATATGATGATGTCCATCTGTAAAGTCTTCTCTGGTGTTGTTGGAAGAGGGTGTTTACTATGACCAGTGCATTCTCCTGGCAAAACTTTGTTAGCCTTTGCCCTGCTTCATTTTGTACTCCAAGGCCAAATTTGCCTGTTACCCCCAGGTGTCTCTTGACTTCCTACTTTTGCATTTCCAGTCCCCTATAATGAAAGGACATCTTTTTGGGTTGTTAGTTCTAGAAAGTTTTGTAGGTCTTCATAGAACCATTCAGGTTCTTCAGCATTACTGGTCAGGGCATAGACTTGGATTACTGTGATATTGAATGGTTTGCCTTGGAAACAAACAGCGATCATTCTGTCACTTTTTAGATTGCATCCAAGTATAGCATATTAAAAAGCAAAGACATTACTTTGCCAACAAAGGTCCGTCTGGTCAAGGCTATGGTTTTTCCAGTGGTCATGTATGGATGTGAGAGTTGGGCTGTGAAGAAAGCTGAGCACTAAAAAATTGATGCTTTTGAACTGTGGTGTTGGAGAAGACTCTTGAGAGTCTCTTGGGCTGCAAGGAGATCCAACCAGTCCATCCTAAAGGAGATCAGTCCTGTGTGCTCATTGGAAGGACTGATGCTGAAGCTGAAACTCCAATACTTTGGCCACCTCATGCGAAGAGTTGACTCATTGGAAAAGACCCTGATGCTGGGAGAGATGAGGGGCAAGAGGAGAAGGGAACAACAGAGGATGAGATGGCTAGATGGCATCACCGACTCAATGGACATGAATTTGAGTGGACTCCGGGAGCTGGTGATGGACAGGGAGGCCTGGCGTGCTGTGATTCATGGGGTCACAAAGAGTCGGACACAACTGAGTGACTGAACTGAACTGCATTTCAGAGTCTTTTGTTGACTATGAAGGCTACTCCTTTTCTTCTAAGGGATTCTTGCTCACAGTAGTAGATATAATGGTCATCTGAGTTAAATTCACCCATTCCAGTCCATTTTAGTTCATTGATTCCTAAAATGTCGATGTTCACTCTTGCCATCTCCTGTTTGACCACTTCCAATTTACCTTGATTCATGGAAGTAACATTCCAGGTTCCTATGCAATATTGTTCTTTAATGCATCGGACTTCACTTCCATCACCAGTCACATCCACAACTGGGTGTTGCTTTTGCTCTGGCTCTGTCTCTTCATTCTTATGGAGTTATTTCTCCACTGATCTCCAGTAGCATATTGGGCCCTTCTAACCTGGGGAGTTCATCTTTCAGTGTCCTATCTTTTTGCCTTTTCATGCTGCTCATGGGATTCTCAAGGCAAGAATACTGAAGTGGTTTGCCATTCTCTTCTCCAGTGGATTACGTTTTGCCAGAACTCTCCACCATGATCCATCCATCTTGGGTGGCCCTACACGGCATTGCCCATAGTTTCACTGAGTTAGACAAGGCTGTGGTCCATTTGATTAGTTTCTGTGATTGTGGCTTTCATTCTGTCTGCCCTCTGATGGATAAGGACAAGAGGCTTATGGAAGCTTCCTGATGGGAGAGACTGACTGAGGGGGAAACTGGGTCTTGTTCTGATGGGTGTGGCCATGTTCAGTAAATCTTTAATCCACTTTTCTGTTGATAGGCAGGGCTGTGTTCCCTCCCTGTTGTTTGAACTGAGGCCAAACTATGGTGGAGGAAATGAAGTTAATGGTGACCTTCTTCTAAAGGTTCCATGCACACACTGCCTCACTCAGTGCCTCTGACCCTGCAGCAGACCAGCGCTGACCCTCGCCTATGCCAGAGACTCCTGGACACTCACAGGCAAGTCTGGCTCAGCCTCTTGTGGGGTCACTGCTCCTTTCTCCTGGGTCCTGGTGCACACTGCCACTGCTGCTTCTAGGAGAGTCTCCTGGAGAGGTGGGAGGGCATGGCAGCAGGAGCATATTTCAGAGCTCATTCTAGAAGCTGGTGCTGGAGTCTTGTTTGCTCATTAGTGTCAATACCTGGCCACACTTGGCCCCAGCTGACATCCTGGACCAAATGCGTCAGGTTAGATACCTTGGCTTCTAATTCACTGCTGAAAGCCGCTGACCACAGTGCACCCCTTCCTGGTTACTGTGTGTCTAGTTTGTTTGCTTTCTGCACCCAGGTCCCTGCTCCCACCCCCTTACCCATCCTCCAAATGACTCTTGGCCCCTGGCCTCTGCCCGCAGCGACTGGAGCCCCAGCACAAACCAATTCCTCTGGCCAGAGCCCTGCTGTTTGCTAACTGGCATCCCCAAAACTGATCCAGTCTGGGCTTTGGGGGGAAGAAAAGGAGTCTTCTAGGTCTTGAGTGTTGATCCTTCAGGCATCCAGGAGATGTGGGAAGTCAGTTCTCTCTGCCTCACAGGTGAAGATGCTGAGGCCTAGACACAAACCTAAGGCCACACAACTTACAAGTACAGGGTCAAATTTTAAACCAGATTTGGCAAGGTCAAAGACAGGTCTGTCTGACCTTAACACTTACCCCGAACCCACTATACTTGTGGTTTTCAGACTATTCCCCAGGAATTTAAAGTCCAGAGTAGATGATTTTAAAACATCACAATTATTTTGTGCACTTCTGCACTTTAACATATCTCAAGAACTTTTATAAAACTATACAAATTAAAGCAACATACAAAGTTCCCTCGTGGCTCAGCTGGTAAAGAATCCGCCTGCATTGCGGGAGACCAGGGTTCGATCCCTTGGTTGGGAAGATCTCCTAGAGAAGGGAAAGGCTACCCACTCCAGTATTGTGGCCTGGAGAATTCCATGGACTGTATAGTCCATAGGGTCTCAAAGAGTCGGACACGACTGAGCGACTTTCACACACACACACACACACACACACACACACACACACAGTCAGTGTGTTTTATATCAAATTTGGGTAACCTGTGCTACTGAGTTAGTGCATGTAGACCTCAAAATAAACTTTCCTTATTGTCTTATGAATATGTAAATTTCTAAATTTCTGCATTATCTCATTAATATATTTACCTTCTTTGTATAAAAATGAACAGAAGTGGGGCAAGGTCATTACATCATGGAAGTGCCAAAGTTTTGATATATTTTACCAGTAAGGTAAGACAGGACATCTATGCCAATTTGTTGGGGAAAACTGAACATTTAAAAAAAAAAAAAGGACTATTCTCTACTCTGTGTTTCATGTTCTCACCATTTATGTTTCAATTATATTTTTTACTCTGCTTCCTTGAACATCTTTTCAAGATTGTCTAAATAGTACTGCCCTTTTATTAAAATCACGTATCACTGCCTCATTAATGTATTTAGTTTTTGTGAGTTTATTGTCTATTATCACAATTCTCATTTCCCTCCCACCCTCCAAGTATAGACTCCAGGAAGGACAGGACTTTGTTCTGTTTATGGCTACATCCAGAGTGCCTAGACTACTGTCCAGAATATAGTAAGCACTCAGCAAATTTCTTCTGAATGCATGAAAAGATGAATAAATGAATGAATGAAAATTAACTTGACTACTTTGAGATTTTAAGTGACTGTGTGACAGAGACAGGTACTAAGATGCATGAGTTTTTTTTTTTTTTTAATGATATTGCCAAACATCTCATAATGTTAGAACATAAACTTGAAAAGTGTTTTCTATAATACAATTGTGGTTTTATATCAGCTGAAGAACCCATTCATCAACTCTCTCCAGCTTATACATTTACTAATTAAGGAACAGGGACAGTTCTTAGACATGGAGAGTAATTCAACTTTAGAACAAAAATATCTTGCCACTTCTCTTTCAAACCTCTGGATGAGTTGCATTTAAGAGAATACTGATATCATGAATATCTGATATCATGATATCAGATTTCAGGAATTTATATATGCCACTATAACCTGTGTGAATCACAAGTTTTTCTCCCATATTATATGGCCTAGCAAGATGCAGACATAAGTGGAATGCTGATACTACTCTAAGGCTGTAAATATTAGTCAAAAAAGCTTATTTTGAAGGTTCTGTTATCTAAAAAGCCTCATTTTTCTTAATAGCTAGTTTCAAATGTTATACATATGAACATATAAGAATCAGTTCATTCCCAATCAAATAAACCTGGTTTGTTTCAAGTCAGAGTTCTTTTATAATTTGAGGGAAACAATGAATTACACTGCTAAAAGAAACTATAATCTGAAAACAATGGCCTTAACATGCACAACATCCATTATCCTGACCTGCAGCCGTCACCTGCCCTAGAAGGCTCTGGGTGGAGTTTGAAGTGGTCCCTAGCCTGCTGGAACTCACTCATGGCACAACTCACTCATGGCACTGAAATCCAGCTTTGCAGACTGGACCAATCTCCATACTTCCTCTGTGGCTCTAACCCACAGTAGTTAGAGCAGGATGAAGGTCTCAGGCATGAGGCCAGGGGGAGCTAGTTACTCTGTCTCTGCCGCTAACCAGTGGTGAGGAAGCAATTTCACTTCTCAAGCATCTGTTCCTTCATCTGGCAAAATAATAATGTTGATTTCATAGGGCTGTGGTGAGAATTAAGCAGATAATGTGGGCAAAGCTTTTGAATAGAACTGGGGTGATGTTACTATATTTATTATTTTCATTATCTTCATGTTTTAGTTCTTAGGTTTAAGACTCTTAGGTTCTTATGTACATAAGGCACCTTGCTTCATGCCTGTTTGACAGATATATTCAGAAAGGTCAAGGATTATAACTAAATAATATAAAGAATTATGTAATGGATTGCAGTATGATTGATGTTTGTCATTTTGCAGTTGTTGAGCACATTCCTCCTGAAGGATGCCCTCCAGTCTTGGTGTTCCAGGTGGAAGGGAAGGGAAGGGCCTGCAAACCATTATCGCTGATGCATATCTCATCCCATCAGCATCTCTCACTGCTTATCTATGGACTGTTTGAAGCAATAAAGCAAAAATATTCACATGCTCTTAACTTAAAAATGCATCCAGAAGCATCCATATCCTGAGATGGGAAGGAACTTAAAAAGGTCCTGTGTCCTAGCCCTGTCTCCTAGGAAGGGCACTTGAAAGGATTTTCTGGGCTTCCTAGCTACAAAGAGGACTTCTTAAATGGGGAATAGCATAGTGAAACCAGGTAATGCCCCTGAAAGCCACCCCAGGAGATGACACTCTATGATCCAGCCTCAAGAAACCAGGACTAGGGGCTCCCCTGCAAAATCCAGGCCCACTCCTTCCCACTAAGCACCACTAAACTTGAGCCGCCTGGGATGCAGCACAATTAGATGCACTTATTCCTCTCCCCTCCTGCTCCTGCTTTAGGGGCCTTCTGTCCCCATGCTGGGGTGAGCCAGGGTCACTCTCTTTAGAAGAACAGCCTTCTCAGGCTCCTGCCCTGGTCCTTCTCAGATCACTGCTGCCTGTTATCTCCCTGACCTGACCTTGTTGCCCATAGAATCACTGCCTCCAGTAAGAGAAAGATGAGAAAGAAACTAAGAGGTCTTTGAAAACCCCACGACTCCTCCCACTGAGCAGTAACACATCCACTCATATCCCCAGCCTTGACCTGTTGAGTACCTACTATACTCAGGCTCGGTGCCAGGCACTAGGTATTTGGAAAATGAGCAAAGCAGAGCACCTAAATCAACCCACTCACAGTGTTGAGATGGGTACAGAGTACAAAATAAGAGGGAAGCTTAGGGGCTGGGAAGGCTACCTGACCCAGTGGGATACTACCCAGGCCAGGCAACTTGGGAAGCAAACTCTGTGATGGAATCATCAGGTAGCATTCAGTAAGAAACTGCCCTGGGAGGGAGAGGACAGAAGTGGGTTGGGCAGAGGGAGAAACTGAGTCATGACTCAGTGACACAAGCCCAACAACAGCTTCAGCCAATACCACAGAGACCTCTGAAGTTAAAATAACACAGTGGCATTTCCCCCATATCCAAACCTTTATGCTCCTGCATAAGCCATTGAACTGAGCCAAAGGGCATGTCCTTGAACACATCACTTTCCAAACTCCTGTGTATACACCCTCCTTTATTCTGGATCATCTCTTGGGATCACTACTCTGCAGAGCACATTTTAGGTCTCAAGTCCAAAATCCCCGACCTCAAAATTCATCTGTGTCATTGACTTACAAGATTCAGAACATGGCTGCCTGGGATGGGACTTCCCCAGGCACATTCCTGAATTAGCCAGGATGCTATCAGGTGATAAGGACTGAGCTACTACCCATACTGATTCAAGAAGAAAAATAGGGTGAGGATTTTAATGGCTTATGTAATTGAAAAGTCCAGAGATGAATCTAGAGATATTCAGGAAAAGCTGGATCCAGGGCTTTGCTCTCTTTCAGTCTAGCTCTGCTTTCCCCTGTTCTATCTGCATTCTTAGGCATGTTCTTTCTTTGCAGTGCCTCTTGGAAGCTCCAGGCTTATACTCTTCCATTTTAATAATCCCCATTAATAAATGTGAGGCTTCTACTTTTTCATATTGCTAATGAAATCATAAATTTGCACCTCATTGGCTTTATGGATGTCACCTACCCAGCCCTGAATCAACTGATGTCATGGGGATGGAACACATGGATTGTTTGGGTTTTCAACGTATACTGGGGAAGAAGGAGGGTGTCATTCTTTCCAAACTGCATGGCCTGGCAGTGGGTGGAAAAACAGTTCCTCAAAGGAAAACCAAGATCCAACCTCGGGAGGGGAAATGGATGCTGAATTTACAGAAACATCCCACAAACACTCTTTACTGACACAGCTTGTAGGACCTGTTGTGGACTCTGCCCTCACTTTGGAGTCTGGCAGACATGGCAGAAAAAGCCCTTCACTGGGAGCCTTTCCCTCTTGTACCATGTCCAGTGTGGCTAGCCCCTTCATTTCATGTCCCTCCCAGCCAAGCTGGTCATCTATCCTGTGGCACCAAAGAAACACCCAAGGGGGGATGACCAGGAGCTGTCTGAATAATGTCCACAAGTTTCTTCCCAACTTCCTGTCTGGGCAAGTTACTAGCAAGTATCCATGGAATAGATTCCGCACTTGGGATGTGGGAGGGGGCCAGAAAGAGGGAGGAAAGTAAATGCAACAAAAACCTAAAAGCCTGTGCTAATCATTAATTTCAACTTCCTGTGCAATCCATTCTCTCTGACAGGGAGGAAATTCAGCTGACTGAAGTTTCACAAACTCATAGATGATGTGGGACTGAAAGAGGACCTTCAACATGTCCTGCCCAACCTTCTACCTGGCATACGGAATCCCCTCAGCAGGCTTCCTGATGGGACCTTGAACACTTCCAGTGACAGAGGGCTCACCACCTCCAAAGCAAATTTTTCATAGCAGCTTACCTTGAGCCAAGATCTATCACCCCGAAACTTCCAACACTGATCTTGGTTCTGCCCCCAGCATGGCCTGGATCCCCTGGGCTTGCAGTAATTCCCCACTCCACCTCTGCCACAGGTGCTACTGAGACAGAAATAAAGAGAGGCAGCCAGGCAGACACTTGTGAATCAGGCTTGACTCTGGGCCTTCCAGAGAAACTGGTCACAGACGGACTGGGCCCCAGAACAGACCTTTGGCTTTTCCTCACCTTCTGGTTACTGCTGACAGTTTGGATCTTGATTGGCCTCTTGACATCCGATTCTACTCTGAGTTTCCAACTCAACCTCAGCTGCTGTTGGCTCTGTTCTGGCATCACTGGACCTAATCCTGCCTTGTTCTGTAGCTACAGAGGCTCCTGATCACTCACTGCTCCAGCCAGGTGCAGACTTCTCTGCCATCTGATGACTCTGACTCATTTATGCCTCTGTGTGAATCTGAAGGCTCACATTCTAGATGGACACAGGCACGCCAAGACACATGACTTGGTAAGTGGAAAGTTACAGGACCTTAGTGCTCCCACATGCTTTGCCCCTTGGCAGAGGACAGCCTGCCCAGCAGTGAGCAGCAGCCCTGTCTGACATCACCCTGATTGGCACTGACCACATAGGGGTCCAGGTTTTCCCCATAGGGCCTGCTTGAACCCAGAGTTGACCTCCCTGCAGCCTTAGTCCACATCACTGTCCAAGTCACCCCAAACTTGAGGTTCCTGAGAGCTAAAATCATCTCATAGTACTCACTCTGCTCAATAAATGCCTACCAAGCCAAAAGATGAGTGACAAGAAGGCAAAAAGAAGAAACTCACTCTTCACCCCCTGGATAGCACCATAGGACCTCGGGTCAGTAAGGGTTTGCTGGTAAGTCAGCCCCCGCCTCTTCAGCAAGAGTTTCTTCACTGCTCCGTCAAAACTCCCCCTTCTAAGGATTCCTTGTACAGCGCTTTCTGCTTCCGGCCTGATGCGCTTTAAATCAATCTGGGCTGTTACTGGAGAGGAGAAGGCGGAGATGGTCCCCGCTTCCTAATGGAGAAGACACTCTTCCTTTGTAGATTTTCCCTTTCTCCTGCTGACCCAGAGCACTTTTTGGCCTTGACCCTAGCCGCACAGACAGCTCCTCAAATAAGAATGAATGATCACTTGCCAGGGAATCAATGAGCCCAGAGAAGAGCCCTGAGAGGGAAGCAGGCATCCCAGCCCTATGACATGGGTCAGACACACTTTAGTACCCACACTGCTGACCGCCCCTCCTTCAGCCCTCTACACCTGACCTCTGACCTCCGCTGACCACCCCTCCACCCCCCACCAACCCACCATGCCCCTGGCAGAGCACAGCGGAAGAACCCACTGACGCTGCACAGGAGGCCTGCTTTCCTGCGAATAGTGTTGGCTGCGCATAGAATTACACTGCCGAGGGGCAAGCAGAATGGATGGGGGAGTCTGACAGGCCCGGAGACCACAGAGCAATTTCACTTGGTTTTGATTCATGGCTTGTCAAAGCGCTAACCAAATATTCCATTTTCATTTTCGCCCTCCTCTCTCTCCCATTGACTGGCATCATAATTGAAAACTCTGGCGTGAAGGGTCGGGGCCACCTGTCTGCAGGGCCCTCAATTCCACCTGCTCAGAATGTCTTGCGCCTCAAAGAGGAGGACAGAGGGGAAAATCAGCAAACAGATGGTGTGGGGATTAGATTCACATAGGCCACCCTCCGACGACTCTGTTATCTCGGCTTGAGCAACCTGGGATTCTCCAGCCCTCTGCTCTCTGCCTTTTGAGCGTATTCCTGCTTGTTTGCTCAACTGTAAAAAGGATGCGGGGCCAGAAAGGTGGGCTGAGTTTGCAATCACTCTTTCCCTCCTTGTTTGAAGGCCTGCCAAGAGGCAAGCTGGCAAAGGAGAGTTTTACAATAAAGGAGCAACCTGACTGGGGGAATTTTTAAATCTTCCTTTTCTCAAATAAATATCTCATAAAAGGCTAACCCAAATGATAGTAACACCTAACATTTATTGAGCCCTTACAACTTTCCAGGAGCTGTTCTAAAAATTTTACGTAAATGATTTCATTTTATTTTGGCAAGAACACTATGTGCTAGGTACTATTACTTACTGCCACTTCTTAGATGGGGCGCTGATAACAAGGGATGCTAAGAAACTTGTTTGAGGTCAAACAGTTAAGAACTATTAAAGAACACAATTTCAATACAGCCAGCCATCTTAATCTGTGTGTCGTGCTTCCCTGAGCTCAAAGATGGAGACCTAAAACAAACAGGTAGATAGAGAGATGATAGCAATAAATTAGATGATAGATGGATACATAGATAGAAAGTAGATTCATTCATATATATATTCATTCATATATATGTATGTATATATATATGTCATTCATATATATATATGTGTGTGTGTGTATATATATATATATATATATATATATATAATAAACTAGCTAGATGGTATTTTTCATGGTAGTAAATACAAGAGTCTTTACCTGTACAGTGAAGGTTGAGGGTGGTGTAAGAATCCCAGTTGTCCTTGTCTGTTGGAGGTGGAATGATTCAGCTACCCTAGTTCTAGGGTCCAGTTTGAAAAGTGGGGAAGGAACAGAAAGAATGAAAGGGGCTGAAGTTCTGAGTCTGTGTCATCAGAATATGGTAAATCTGTAGAAAGAGGAGGGGTCCAGACCCTCTGTGCTCACGGTTGTGCTGTGACCTCACCAGGTCAGAAACTGACACAGGAGTGAGGTGAAGGCTGAGCAAGCCTCAGATGGAGAACGAGGTGCCTGGACAAGTTAATACGCCACCCAGTGGGGCACTCTGGCCTGGGGTGGGAATGGGTGACTGAAAGGCAAAGTGGAAATCTAGGCAGGACCAGACTTGGGAACCCTGTGCATAGGGTTCCTAGGGAACAAGATACCACATCCATTGCAACAAATGATACTGTGAACAGACCTACAGTTGAGCTCCTGGAAGCACCCCAGGGCAGGACCCCAAATGTATTTTTATCAGACACCGCAGATGGTTCTGGTCATCAGACAGGCATGGAAACTTCAGAGGTAAAAAACTGAAGGTCTGAAAGAGCTTTATTCTTCTTTTTGCCACTTCCCAGTCTGCCTGCCCCAGCCATGTTTTCTGCCGCTAGCAGGTGATTGCACTACCAGCTCCTTCCTTGACCCACCCACACAGTCAGTCTGTTCACTCTCTGAGTTCAGGGCTTTAATAATTGGTTTCCCAGAATCCTGAATCCAGCAAAGTTTAGATTTGAAATTTCTTCTGCTTTCTGCCACAGCCCTACTGCCTGGCGTGCAATCTGCTCCCAATTCTTAGAACATCATGATGCATGATTGAGCCCCATGATGCGTCGACCTGCCCTCTGCTGCCTAGATGCCTAGATGCCAGACAAGAGGCTAGCTCCAAGAGAGAGGAGTGTTTCCCTTTGCCTGTCAGGAAGACCATGCCTTGAGTTATACTAGTGTGTGCTAGTTATCATTGTTGCTATAACTAATTCCCAAAAACTTAGTGGCTTCATGTTGTGCAAATTTATTATCCTAAGGTTCTGAAGGTCAGAACTCTGAAGTGGGTCTTACTGGACTAAAATCAAGGTGTCAGCAGCTCTGCATTCATTCTGGAGGCTCTGCAGGAGGATCCTTGCCTTGCCTTTGCCAGCTTCTAGAGGCCCCCATATTCCTTGGCTTGTGGCCATGCACTGCTCCCACCTTTGCTCCCATTTTTATATCTTCTCTCCCCCTGACCCTCCTGCCTTCTTCCTACCATGATCCTTGTGATTATACTGGACCTATTCAGATGGTTCAGGATCACTGCCCCATCTCGATATCCTTAATTTAGTGCTTGCTTCAGCAGCACATATACTAAAATTGGGATGATACAGAGATTAGCATGGCCCCTGCACAAGTATGACATGGAAATTCATGAAGCATTCCATATTAAAAAAAAATCTTTAATTTAATCACAGCTGCAATGTCCCCTTTGCCACAGGAGGTGACACATGCACAAATTCTGAGGATTTGGCTGTGGACATGTTTGAGGGACCATCGTCTTTTCTACCACAGGTTAATAATGTGCACATCACCTTCCCCTGGGTCAGCACAGGAAGTAGAGGCCCAGGCTCTGAGAACTGGGTACACACTTGGGAAGGCTCCCCTGCCCAGGAGCAGAGCCCAAGCTATTCCTGGACTGAGACATCCTACCCGAGGAGGATGGGGGTGTGCTGTGAGGGGCAGATGTGTGCACATGCATGTATATACACACCCCTGTGTGCACATGTGTATACATGGGTCAGAAAAGCAGTTATTTGAGGCTCTGAAGGCAGTAACCGCTGGAAACAGCAACCCAGAGAAAGAGCAAAGAGAAGGCTGCTTGGCAGCATTCCCTCATTAAATGACATAATAAGAACGTGCATCTCAAATTCCCAAGACTCCTCACTGCCGAATTCATTTCTCCACAGAAGCCGAAGAATTCAAGAATGCCCTAGTGCTCATTTCAGAAAAAGAGGTCTGAGGAGAGCAAATTGCCTTCTGCTGTCTCAGGCTGCACTGGGAGGCAGACGTGGTCAGCTGTTGCCTCCACAGCCTGACCCTCGGGCTCTGAACACAGATTTACTGATCAGACCCTGAATGGCCTGGGCCTTTGCAAACAGGCTGTTTCGCTCAGTGTGTGGAACATCTCTCTCTAAGCACACAGATGGGAAAGCCTCTGCAGGGGTGAGTCATTAATTCCCACCAGAGCAGCAAGACGCTTAGTGGAGGCCTCCAGGGCCCTGCGGGGAGAGGCCTGAGGACCATAGCAAGGGAGGAAAGCGGGAACATCTCAGAGAGAAGGGATTCCACCCACCACAGGCCCAACTCCAGGAGGCGCCACTGACATCGTGGGGGCCTGGAGGGACAGAAGAGGCCTCTGTGAGGCCCATACAACACAGCTCTTTTTCTAGAGCCATCTGGTCAGGTTCCAGAGCAGGTGAGGTCCTGGCCCCAGCTCCAGAAGAGCGGCTACAGGCTTCTTTGGTTCCCTGGTCTACGCAGCACTTGTGCAGTGAGAACAAAGACACCTCCTGGGGCTGTGATTTTCAATAGTGCTTTCAAGAAAACATCCAGATAACCCAGTTGACAGCCTAAACCTGTCTGGGAGCCTACAGGATAGAGCGGGGACAATCTTCATTCTGTTTCAAATGATGGTAAATCTATCATCTTTCCTTTCTGAGGACTTTTGTTTATTTTCCTCTTTGTGACTTTTTCACATTTATGTACACCATTTACCTCCTATTTTCCCATTAATTCTATTTCTTTCTTATCTTTCTCTCTCTGTCTCTCCTCCCCTTATGTCCCCTTCCTCATATTCCACAGTTTCTTCTCAGCTCTCGGAAATACCTCCTCTCCCAAGAGATTTCCCTCTTCTCCTTCCAAACCATCCCCTAAATTCTTATTTTAATAAGCTCCCAACACTGATCTCCTTACAAATCATTCTTTGCCATTTTGCAATTGAACCAGTGTCTTGGTTAAAATGAAAATTTCCCAGGGCACACAATAAATAATAAAAAAGAATAACATAATTGTGAGGGCTATGATTCTGAGCAGAAGGAAATAATGTGAAGCAGTTGAACTACATTTTGTGAATCTTATGATCAAAATGCAAAAATGAGGGGAGGTGGTAGGCAGGAGCCTGGTTCCAAAAGCCCTTGACAGTTCTGGAAACTCTGAACAATGGCTTTGCTGAGGGCACTGATCTTGGGAAAATAAACATCTCTTCTCAGAGAGGCCTACCCTTTGCAAGATGTCAGGAGTCAGTTTTGTAGAAAGGAGGAACCCAGTGTAAAAGAAGGTTTGCAAAGTAATTTTCTGGAGGTCCAGTGGTTAGTGCTCTGTGCTTCCAATGCAGGGGACATAGGTTCCATCCATAATCAGGGAACTAAGATTCCACAAGCCACGTGGCACAGCCAAAAAAAAAAAAAAAAGAAGTTTTGTGCAAAATTAATAAATCCTTAGTGCCAGGCTCCATACTGCACATTGGGTTTCCAAAGGACAAACACAAAACGCCCCCTGCTCATGTGGACCTTGCCATCTTGTGGTGAAAGGATTAAGAAGCACCAGACTTTAAGGGTGACACAGGCATGATCCCAAATTAGAGACATTCAATTGCAGCCCTGGCTCTGTCGATGTTATTTTCAATGAGTTGCTTGACCTCTCCCAACCTTGGTTTCCTCATCGGTAGAATGGGGGTAATAAGAGAATCTCCTGGTGTTGTGAGATTGACAGGGTATTCACCCCTATAGAGACCCAAGCCCCGTGGTTGGGCACAGAGTGAGCACTCCATTTTGAGTAACCCTATGTTGAGAATGAATAGGCCTTTAAAACATGAAGCCCTGTGGAGTCTGAAGGCAAGTTTTCGAGAGGGGTGATAAACTGAGGGGTGTGGGATGTTACATAGGACCCTGCTGCTATTGTTTAATTGCTCAGTAGTGTCTGACTCTTTGCAACCCCATGGACTGTAGCCCACCTGCTCCTCTGTCCATGGGATTTCCCAGACAAGAATCCTGGACTGGGTTGCCATTTCTTTCTCTAGGGAATCTTCCCGACCCAGGGATCAGGCCCACATCTCCTGCACTGACAGGTCCATTCTTTACCACTGAGCCCCCAGGGAAGCCCCATGTAGAACCCTAGACACTGGCTAAAGCAAGACTGGGAAACCTCAACACGAGGTCTAACCCAGTGCCCTACCCCAGTAGACAGTGAAACTTCCCCCACCCAGACTACGTGGTTGGAAGAGAGCCTCTGCTGCTGAGGCTGTGACCAGAACCACCCCAGGAGGCCCGAAGGACACTGCTGTCCTGGTGTTCATGTGGTTCCACTTCACAGATGGAAAGCTGAGGCCATATATATATATATATATATATATATATATATATATATATATATATATGGGATTTAGAAAGATGGTAATGGTAACCCTATATGCAAAACAGAAAAAGAGACACAGATGTACAGAACAGACTTTTGGACTCTGTGGGAGAAGGCGAGGGTGGGATGTTTCCAGAGAACAGCATCGAAACATGTATATTATCTAGGGTGAAACAGATCACCAGCCCAGGTTGGATGCATGAGACAAGTGCTCGGGCCTGGTGCACTGGGAAGACCCAGAGGGTTTGGTAGAGAGGGAGGTGAGAGGGGGGATCGGGATGGGGAATACATGTAAAACCATGGCTGATTCATGTCAATGTATGACAAAATCCACTAAAAAAAAAAAAAGAAAAAGAAAAAGAAAAGCTGAGGCCCACAGGAAAGTGGCTCAAGGCCCTTCAAGGAAGCCAACAAGATAGGGTGGACCTCTGCCCATTGTCTGGATGGATATGAACACAGTTGAGGCCACGGGGGTGATGGGAGCCTCCTGGGTGAAGCTGAGGTGCTATTGCACAAGCAGCAGGAAGGTTTGGCCCCCTTGAGGGCACAGGGCACAGACAGCTGTGTTCCCCAAGTATTGATGGTTTTGTCTCCCCATGGCGTGGAGTTCAACATAGACGCCATTGCAGAAGGCAGGAAAGAGGAGGGAAAAGTTGGGCCTTGGCTGCCCACGAGCCATCTATGTGTCTGTGGCAAGTCCCTTCTGCCCCTCCCAGCCTTGTCTCGTCAGGACTGGCTTGAATTAGAACCAGAGTCTCAGACTAATAAGCTTAGCTAGTGGGTGGTGCCTACCCAGTCTCCCTTCCTCCTTCCTCTCTTTCTTTCCATGGCTCTTGAATACTCCAATGGACCAGCTTGCCCTCTCCAATCGATCTCAGGTTCTCCCATCCCAAATTCTCCCTCATCAGCGTCATGCTGCATTGTCCACCTGGCCCGATATACATTTGAATTGGTAACCTTAGGCAAGATTTCCTCTTAGGTTTTACTACTCTAAAGGCAGTCCACAGACCAGTAGCACTGGCATTTCCCAGGATCGCAGAATCCCAGGCCCCTTTCCAGAACTGATGAGAGAAAGTGTGCATTTATTTTAAATGATGCTTGTGCAGGCTGGTCCAAGGGTTCCCCTCTGAAATTCTTTGTAGCCCAATCTCATGTCCTGTCTGCCCTTCAGAACACACTGTGTACCCCTTCCATGCTTCTCCATGCTCCACCCCAAACTGGATCTTTCTGGGTACAAGCCTTGTTGACCTACCGGAGAGGGTGAGAATACCTTCAGGAATTCTCTCTTATACTGATGATCTTAGCTTCATCTTCAGAAAGATCCCTTTTCATGTTCGGTGCCTCAAAGACGGGCAGTTCAGCCCCTACAGTATTCACAGGCTTGGTGCCCTCATAGAAAACTGGTGAAGCTAGAGAGAAATGCAGACGTGGCAAATTTTCATCCTGCCGAAACATAATCAGCTTTTGCTTCTGCAGCAATTAGCATAATATTACCGATAATGTTTTACATGGCAATTTTGCTGTAAACATTTGTGCTAATTTGCCATGACCTAATTATTTTATGACATACAATTACGAAGTATTTTTCAAGTCGAAATATTTTTGTTTTATGTTTCTATAATCCTTTCCTAGGAAAAAAATTAAGAAATCAGCACACCCACAACTTGAAACATACAATGCTCTCTTAGCTGTTGTTTGTGACACTTTACTTCGCTAAGCCGGGAGGAATTCCCCAGTGCTGGAGCGCTGGTGATGCTGCATTCACTCATGACTAATTTGAATTGGGCATCATTGAATCTGCCTACTCCATTATTACACAGCGAGATTGTCAGCTCCACACTCTCAGCCTCCTTTCAACACCCACTCACTCCCAAACATGCAAACACTCCAAGTTGGGCAGTGGGGAGGTGGCAAATGCTTGCAGTGAGAGAAAGGGGCTGGGTTTCCTTTTGAATGAATGTTAAAGCTTTGGTTAAAAGGAGAGCATGAGCATTGCACCAGCCTCCCGCAGACAGGTTCTTAACTGCCTCCTCAAATCCACAAATGCTGAAGGGAACAGCCTTACCATACCCTGAGTTCTGAGTGATTGGGAGGAGGGAGATGCTATTCTGGTCATTGGGACAACAGTCCCAGTATCAACCCAGCCTGTGGGCGAATGCTGTCACCCTCCCCAGAGCAGGCCTGAGGAGCAGTGGGTAATAAGGCTCCAGGTCTTCAGTGGACAGTCATGCCTGCCTGACCCCAGACTCCTGGATGGACCAAGGGAGATGGCCAGTCTGTGGAAGCTTGGCTGTGCCCATTCATTGAGGCAGATCCCCCAACCAGGGTTCTGAGGCCAAGCCAGAGAACATACCAAGCCTCAGACCCCAGTCATCCCTGGAGGGGCTAAACTCTCAGAGAACTGGACCACAGAAGGAGGGCCAGAGGCCAGAGAGCAGGAATGGTGAGGACTGTAAGTTCCACAAAGTCAGAAGGCAGTAGGATGAGGTAAGGGGGTGACCACCACAGCCAGGAAGAGGCACAGATGCACGCCCATGGAGGGGCTCCTCTAGGACACACTTCACTGATGTGGGTTCACTCCATGCCCAAGCATCCTGGGTTAGACCCTGGACCCTGAATCTGGATTCAAATCCTGGCTCCAAGCCACTTACTCAAAGTGCAAATGGAGTAAGTTCTTAACATCCCTGTTCTTCAGTTACCTCTTCTGAAATGGAAAGAATAGTATTTATTACCCTCTAGGATTTTTTTAAAGATTGAATTAATATTTCTAAAACCTCTGGAACAGGCACTACATTTGTTTTAGTAAAATAAAATTTCTTCTTTCAGCTTTTAACCAAGACGAGAAGAGAAGCTGCAAGGAACAGGCTCCCATCAGACCAAAAGAGGAGAGCAGCAATGTAGGTCAAGTTCTTTAGTGATTATTGAATTGAAGATCATTAAACATTTGTTGCAATAAATATTTTTTGATTGAAAGGATGGAACATTTACAGAGCACATATTCTGTGTTAGACCCTGACCAGGTCCTGGGGGAATACAAACACGAATAAACAAAGCTCCAGCCTTGAAGAACCCACAGGCAGCAGAAGTAGGCATGCAAACTAATAGTTGCTTGAAAAGAAGTAGAACTGTGCACAGACAGATCACAAAAGAGGAAATAGGGCTAGCGCAGAAATCTGTGATTTCCATATCTACCAATTCACATTTGTAACCATAGATTTTAAGGGATTTTGGAGATTTTAACCAGCTTTACCAAAGTATGCTTTATGATCCATAAAATTCACTAACTTAAAGCACACAACATAATCAATTTAACAAACACATGTAGCCACATAGGTACCATCATAATCACAATATGGAACATTTGCATCACCCCAAAACATCCCTCATACTCCTTCACAGTCACTTCCTCTAACCACAGCCCTGGAAACCTCTGATCTTTCTGTCACTATAGTTTGGCATTTTCTACAATCTTCTACAAGTTAGATCATACATTGTATGCTTATACAGCATAATGTCTTGGGGATTCGTTCATGCTATTGTGTGTGGCAATAGTTTGTTCCTTCCTATTGCTGAGTAGAATTCCATTGTGTGGATGTGCACTGGTGTTCATTTACTGGGTGGTAGACACTTAGGCTGCTTCTAATTTTTGGGTGGTACAGAGAAAGCTATTATAAACATTAACATGAAAGACTTTAAAAGGGCTTATGTCTTCATTTCTTTTGGATAAATGCCTAGGAGTAGGAGTGCTACTCTTACAATAGGTCATATTGTGAGTGTTTGTTTAATTTTTTCATTTTTTAAAAATTTTTATTGGAGTTTGGTTGCTTTACAATGCTGTGTCCCTTTCTCCTGCACAGCACAGTGACTAAGCTATATGTTTACATATATCCCCTATTTTTAAATTTCCTTTCAATTTAGGTCACCACAGAGCATTTCGTAGAGTCCTCTGTGCTATACAGTAGGTTCTCATTAGTTACCTATTTTATACCTAGTATCAATAGTGTATTGGAGAAGGAAATGGCCACCCACTCCAGTATTCTTGCCTGGAAAATTCCATGGACAGAAGAACCTGGTGGGATACAGTCCAATGAGGCTGCAAAGAGTTGACCACGACTGAGCACACCAGCACATTAATAATATACATATGTAAATCCCAGTCTCCCCATTCATCCTGCTCCTCCTATCCCCCTTGGTATCCATACATTTGTTTTCTAAAACTGTGTCTCTATTTCTGCTTTGTAAACAATATTGTCTACACCAATTTTTCAGATTCCACACATATGTGTTAATATACGATATTTGTTTTTCTCTTCACTCTCTATGACAGTCTCTAGGTCTGTCCACATCTCCACAAATGACCCGGTTTCATTCTTTTTTATGGCTGAGTAATATTTCATTGTATATATACCATACTCTCTTTATCCCTTCCTCTGTTGATGGACATTTAAGTTGCTTCCATGTCCTGGCTATTGTAATTAGGGCTGTAATGAACACTGGATGCGTGTATCTTTTTGCACTATGGTTTTCTCTGGGTATATGCCATTAGTGTGATTACTGGATTGCATGGTACTTATATGTTTAGATTTTTAAGGAACCTCCATACTGTTCCCATAATGGCTGTGCCTATTTACATTCCCACCAGCAGTAGAAGAGGGTTCCCATTTCTCCACACCATCTTCAGCACTTATTATTTGTAGACTTTGTGAGGATGGCCATTCTGGCCAGTGTGAGGTGATAGCTCACTGTACTTTTGATTTGCATTTCTCTAGTAATTAGTGACAGAGAAGGCAATAGCACCCCACTCCAGTACTCTCGCCTGGAAAATCCCATGGGAGAAAAAACCTGGTAGGCTGCAGTCCATGGGGTTGCTAAGAGTCGGGCATGATTGAGTGACTTCACTTTCACTCTTCACTTTCATGCATTGGAGAAGGAAATGGCAATCCACTCCAGTGTTCTTGCCTGGAGAATCCCAAGACAGGGGAGCCTGGTGGGCTGATGTCTATGGGGTCGCACAGAGTTGGACACAACTGAAGTGACTTAGCAGCAGTAATTAGTGAGGTTGATCATCTTTTCATGTGTTTGTTGACTCTGTATTTCTTCTTTGCAGAAATGTCTATTTAGGTCTTCTGCTCATTTTTTTATCGGCTTGTTTGTTTCTTTGATATTGAGTAGCATGAGTTGTTTGTATATTTTGGAGATGAATCCTTTGTCAGTTGCTCCATTTGCAAATACTTTCTCCCATTCTGTAATTTTATAAGAAATTGCCAAACTGTTTTCCAAAATGCCTGTACTATTTTGCAACCCTGCCAGTAGTGAATGAGAACTCCATTTGCCCTCTATCCTTACCAATACTTGGAAGGGTCAGTATCTTTCATTTTAGTCATTTTCATAAGTGTGTTGTGACATCTCCGTGTGATTTTGATTTATAGTTACTAATTATATTTAGCGTATTTTTCATGTGCCTCTTCGGTGAAATAGCTGTTCAAATATTTTGCCCATTCTTAAATCAGTTTATTTGTATTCCTACTATTAAATGGTGAGAGTTTTTAATATATTCTGAATATATGTACTTTATCAAATTTCAGTTTGGGATTTCTCCCAGTTTATGGCTTGCCTATTCATTCTGTTAATATTGAGTTTCAAAGGAAAAAGTTTTTAATGTTGAAGAAGTCCAATTTAATTTTATGATTCATGCTTTTTATGCTGGAGTGTAACTCCAGGTTAGATATTTTCTCTTATTTTCTTCTAAAAGTTTTATAGTTTTAGCTCCTATGTTTAAATCTCTGGTGCATCTTGAATTAATGTTCATATATGAGTTAAGGGTCAAGATTGTTTTCATATGGATACCCAGTTGTTCCAATATCATTTATTTAAAAAGACTATTCTTTCTCCATTGAATTAACACTTTTGTTGGCAACTAAGTATGTGTGGGATTCTTTCTTAATTCTCTTGTGTGTCACTGATTTGTACACCTCTTCTTATACAATACCCCATCATTTTGATTACATAGCTTTATAGCAAGCTTTGAAATCCTATAATATAAGTCTTTAACTGTGTTCTATTTCAAAATGTTTTGGTTGTTCTAGGTCCTTTGACTTTTCATATAAATTTTAGAATTAACTTGACAATTTCAACAAAAAGGTCTGCTGGAATTTTGATAGGGATTTTGTTGAATCAATAGGTAAATTTGGTGATAATTAGCATTTTAAAAATATTATGTCTTTTGGCCCCTGAATATGATTATTATCATAAATTTTAGTGACTTCATAACAAAGATGGTATGTAACTTACTTAACCATTCCCTCTTGTTGGATCTTTGTATTATTTTCAAGTTTTCATTTTTTTAATAATGCTTTGTTGATATCATGTTAAGTGAAAGAAGCAGGGTAGAACATGACATAAAGGTCATAATAATAAAATATGTGTGTACATGGACATATATGCCCAAACATATTAAATAGATATAGGAATGAAACAGAAGGAAAATATTGAAAATAACCTATCAGGGAGGTATATTACAGCTGATTTATTTTTCCCTCTCTGCTTTCGAACTGTATTGTGATACAAGTATGCAACTCACATGGGGCTTCCCAGGTAGTGCTACTGGTAAGGAACCTGACTGTCAGTGAAGGAGACATAAGAGATGTGGGTTCGATCCCTGGGTCAGGAAGATCCCTGGAGGAGGGCATGGAAACCCACTCCAGTATTCTTGCCTGGAGAATCCCATGGACAGAGGAGCTTGGCAAGCTATAGGACACAGGGTTGCAGAGAGCCGGACATGACTGAAGTGACCTCACACACACACATGCACGCAATTCATATGGAAATAAGCAAGTAGCTTTCAGGAAATAGAAATCAGAATCTGCATGACAAAAAGGTAGCACCTGAGCAGGATGTGAAAGGATGCAGTTTTCCCGGTTAATGGCAGGAGATGGGGGAAAGGGTAAATGCCAGGCCAAAGGAACAGCATGAACAAGGGCACAGTAGTATGAAAGAGGGCAGCATGTGAAGGGAACCTGGTGGTTCTGTGTTAGCTATATAGGATGGATCAGCGCATGAAGTCTCCACATTATGAAGTTCCCCTATATATGAATATAGGAACTTTGAGTTATATCTTACCAAGTACCGAGGAATCAACAAAGTTTTGAACTGGGCAGTGAGCCTGTGTGCTGTGCTGTGATTAGTTGCTCAGTCGTGCAACTCCTTTGTCATCCAACTCTTTGCAACCCCATAGACTGTAGCCCGCCAGACTCCTTTGTCCATGGGGATTCTCCAGGCACGTATACTGGAGTGGGTTGCCATGCCCTTCTCCAGGGGATCTACCCAGCCCACAGATCAAACCAAGGTCTCCCACATTGCAGGTGGATTATTTATCATTTGAGCCACCATAGAAGTCTATGAATGCTGGAGTGGGTAGCCTATCCCTTCTCCAGGGGATCTTCCTGACCCAGGAATTGAACTGGAGTCTCCTGCATTGCAGGTAGATTCTTTACCAACTGAGCTACGAGGGAAGCCTGGACAGTGAGCCAACCAGACTTATATCTTAAAATAATCGCCCAGTGAGCAGCAAAGTGGAGAGGTTAGAATGACTGAACTGTGTAGCACAGTGATCAGTTGGAGATTCTTACAGAAGCATGGGGTCAAGATGAGAGGTTCCTGGACTCAGGAAGTGACTGTGGAGGTGGGAACAAGGTGCAGACTCTACAGACCCTGCAGATGGACTGGCTGTGCCAGTTACTAAAATGAGGCAACTGTGACTGGGGACAGGGGCAGGTTTATGAATCAGAAATTCAAGATTATTCAATATTATCTTGAGATGTCTCTTAGAAATTCAAGCGCAAAGGTAAAGGAGGTAGTTGGATACTTGAATCTGTGGTTTAGAAGCCGAGTTTAGGCTTAATTGTGTAAAGGTGGGAGTCATCAGCATAAAAATGTTATTTAAATCCTAGGGCCTGATGGGCTCTGTTCTAGTTACCTAATTCTATATAACAAGCCACCCATAACTTCAGAGTATAAAATAAAAATTATTTATATACTGAGTTCTGTAGAACAGGAATTCAGGAAAAGCATAGCAAAAATAGTATGCATTTCAAAGAAAACAATAGCAAGTATCAATGAAACTAAAAGCTGGTTTTTTGAGAAAATAAACAAAATTGATAGACTTTTGGCCCAACTCATCAAGAAAAAACAGGAGGGGAATCAAATCAATAAAATTAGAAATGAAAAAAAAAAAAGGAATTACAGCTAATGCCACAGAAATACAAAGGATCATAATAAACTACTACAAGTACACTACAGGGCCTACTATAAGGCAAGAAGGTGGACAACCTGGAAGAAATGGACAAATTCTTAGAAAGGTACAAACTTCCAAGACTGAACAAGGAAGAAATAGAAAATATAAACAAATCAATCACAAGTAATGAAATTGAAAACGTAATTAAGAATCTTCCAACAAACAAAAGTCCAGGTCACAAGCAAATCCTATCAAATATTTTAGAGAAGAGCTAATACCTATCCTTCTTAAAGTCTTCCAAAAATTTTCAGAGGGAGGAACACTCCCAAGCTCATTCTACAAGGCCACCATCACCCTGATACCAAAACCAGACAAAGATAGGATAAAAAGAAAGAAAGAAAATTACAGGCCAATAGCACTGATGAACATAGACACAAAGATCCTCAACAAAATACTAGTCAACAGAATCCAACAACACTTAAAGCGTTCATACACCATTATTAAGTGGGATTTATCACAGGAATTCAAGGATTCTTCAATATACATAAATCAATTTGATACACAATATTAACAAATTAAAAACCATATGATCATCTCAATAGAGACAGAAAAATCTTTTAGCAAAATTCAACACCCATTTATGATAGAAGTTGTCTAGAAAGTGGGCTAGAGAGAACTTACCTGAACATAATAAAGGCCATATATGACAAACCCACAGCAAATGTTATTCTCAATAGCGAAAAGCTGAAAGCATTTCCTCTAAGATTAGGAACAAAGCAAAGGTGCCCACTCTCTGTTATTCAGCATACTTTTAGAAGTCCTGATCACAGTAATTAGAGAATAAAAAGAAATAAAGGAATCCAAATTGGAAAACAATAAGCAAAACTGCCACTGTTTGCCAATGACATGATACTATACATAGAATATCCTAAAGATGCCACCAGAAAACTACAAGAGCTTTCTGATGAATTTGATAAAATTGCAAAATAAAAAATTAATACATAGAAATCTCTTGCATTTCTATATGTTAATAATGAAAAACCAGAGAGAGAAATTAAGGAAACAATCCCACTTACCATTGCAACAAAAAGAATAAAATAACTAGGAATATGCCTACAAAAGGAAGCAGAAGACCTGTACTCAGAAAATTGTAAGATACTGATGAAAGAAATAAAAAATGACACAGATTGATAGAGAGATATACCATGTTTGTGAACTGTAAGAATCAATATTGTGGAAGTGACTATACTACCCAAAACAATATACCAATTCAATGCAATTTTTATCAAATTACCAATGGCATTTTTCACAACATTAGGACAAAAAAATTTATAATTTGTATAGAAATACAAAAGACCCCAAATAGCCAAAGAAATCTTGAGAAACAAAAGCAGAGCTGGAGGAATCAGGCTCCCTGACTTCAGACTATACTACAAAGCTATGGTAAGCAAGACAGTATGGTACTGGCACAAGAACAGAAATACAGAACAATGGAACAAGATAGAAAGCCTAGATATAAACCCACACACCTACAGTCACCTAATCTAATGACAAACATCTATGACAAAAATATACAATGGAGAAAATACAGTCTCTTCAGTTAAGTGGTGCTGGGAAAACTGGACAGCTACATTTAAAAAAATGAAACTTGAATACTCCCTAACTCCATAGACAAAAATAAACTCAAAATGGGTTGAAGACTTATTGTAAGGCTGGGCACTATAAAATTCTTAAAGGAAAACATAGAACACTCTTTGACATAAATTGCAGCAAGATTTTTTTATCTACCTTCTAGTGTAATAAAGGCAAAAATAAACAAATGGCACCTAATTAAACTCACAAACTTTTGCACAGCAAAGGAAACCAAAAGTAAAACAAAAAGACAGCCCTCAGAATGGGAGAAAATATTTGCAAATGAAACAACTGACAAGGGATTAATCTCAAAAATATACAAACATATATATGTTTGTATAACTCATTCAAAATTGAATGAGTTTGAAATAACTCAATCAAAAACTGAGCAGAAGATCAAAATAGACATTTCTCCAAAGAAGGCATATAGATGGCAAACAGGCACATAAAAAGATATTCAACATCACTAGTTATTAGAGAAATGCAAATCAAAGCTAAAATGAGGCTTTGCCTTACACTGATCAGAATGACTGTCATCAGAAAACCTACTGGTGAGCCGACAGCCGGACTCCTCCGAGCAGCCGCCACCGCTCAACCGGCAGCTGTGGGGCAAGCAGGTGCCCGCCAGCCTCGTGCCTGGACTCGAGCCATGGTCGCCGTCTAGGGACCCCCGAGGGCATGGGGTCCTGGACCCCCGAGGGCTGGGGCCAGACAAAGACTCGGCCAAGGGGTGAGAGGAGGGAAGGAACGTGCGCCTGGCCACTCTGGGCTGAGCAGGGGGTGAGTAGAGGGAGACGCCTGATGTTTTATAAATTGTAAGCTTTTTAAAAAAAAGAAATCTAAAAAAAAAAGAAAAGAAAATCTACAAACAATAAGTGCTAGAGAGGTTGTACCCTCCTATACTGTTGGTGGGAATGTAAATTGGTACAGTCACTATGGAGAACAGTATGGAAATTCCTTAAAAAACTAAAAATAGAACTTACCGAATGATCCAGCAATCACACTCCTGGACATACATATGGAGGAAACTCTGATTCAAAAAGATATATGCACCTCAGTGTTCACCACAGCACTGTTTACAATAACCAGGACATGGAAGCAACCTAAACAAAACAGTGCCATTTGCAGCATCATGGATGGGCGTAGAGTTTGTCATACTGAGTGGAGTAAGTCAGACACAGACAAATATCAGATGATACCAGTTATAGGTGAAATCTAAAAAAAAAAAAAAAAAAGTGTACAAATGAACTTATTTACAAAACAGAGTAGAATCATGAATGCAGAAGATAAACTTTTGATTACCAGATAATGGGGAGGGGTGTGCAATTGTGAGACAGAGATTAACATATGCATACTACTATATATAAAATAACTAGTAAAAACCTGCTGTATAGCATAGGGAACTCTACCCAACTATAGTGGCCTATACAGAAAAAGAATCTCTAAAAAAACATGGATATATGTGTGTGTATAACTGATTCACTTTGCTCACACTTGAATCTAAAACAACATTGTAAATCAACTCAGTTCAGTTCAGTCACTCAGTCATGTCTGACTCTTTGCGACCCCATGAATCACAGCACCCCAGGCCTTCCTGTCCATCACAAACTCCCGGAGTTCACTCAAACTCATGCCCATCAAGTCGGTGATGCCATCCAGCCATCTCATCCTCTGTCGTCCCCTTCTCCTCCTGCCCCCAGTCCCTCCCAGCATCAGGGTCTTTTCCAATGAGTCAACTCTTCGCATGAGGTGGCCAAAGTATTGGAATTTCAGCTTCAGCATCAGTCCTTCCAATGAACACCCAAGACTGATCTCCTTTAGGATGGACTGGTTGGATCTCCTTGCAGTCCAAGGGACTCTCAAGAGTCTTCTCCAACACCACAGTTCAAAAGCATCAATTTTTCAGTGCTCAGCTTTCTTCACAGTTTCAACTCTCACATCCATACATGACCACTGGAAAAACCATAGCCTTGACTAGACGGACCTTTGTTGGCAAAGTAATGTCTCTGCTTTTTAATATGCTACCTAGGTTGGTCATAACTTTCCTTCCAAGGAGCAAGCATCTTTTAATTTCATGGCTGCAGTCACCATCTGCAGTGATTTTCGAGCCCCCAAAAATAAAGTCTGACACTGTTTCCCCTGTCTCCCCATCTATTTCCCATGAGGTAATGGGACCAGATGCCATGATCTTAGTTTTCTGAATGTTGAACTTTAAGCCAACTTTTTCACTCTCCTCCTTCACTTTCATCAAGAGGCTTTTTAGTTCCTCGTCAGTTTCTGCCTTAAGGGTGGTGTCATCTGCATATCTGAGGTTATTGATATTTCTCCCAGCAATCTTGATTCCCACTAGTGCTTCTTCCAGCCCAGCATTTCTCATGATGTACTCTGCAGATAAGTTAAATAAGCATGGTGACAATATATATCCTTGACGTACTCCTTTTCCTATTTGGAACCAGTCTGTTATTCCATGTCCAGTTCTAACTGTTGCTTCCTGTCCTGCATACAGGTTTCTCAAGAGGCAGGTTGGGTGGTCAGGTATTCCCATCTCTTTCAGAATTTTCCACAGTTTATTGTGATCCACACAGTCGAAGGCTTTGGCATAGTCAATAAAGCAGAAATAGGTATTTTTCTGGAACGCTCTTGCTCTTTTGATGATCCAGCAGATATTGGCAATTTAATCTCTGGTTTCTCTGCCTTTTCTAAAACCAGCTTGAACATCTGGAAGTTCACGGTTCACGTATTGATGAAGCCTGTCTTGGAGAATTTTGAGCATTACTTTACTAGCGTGTGAGATGAGTGCAATTGTGCAGTAATTTGAGCATTCTTTGGGATTGCCTTTCTTAGGAACTGGAATGAAAACTGACCTTTTCCAGGCCTGTGGCCACTGCTGAGTTTTCCAGATTTGCTGGCATATTGAGTGCAGCACTTTCACAGCATCATCTTTTAGGATTTGAAATAGCTCAACTGGAATTCCATCACATCCACTAGCTTTGTTCGTAGTGATGCTTTCTAAGGCCCACTTGACTTCACATTCCAGGATGTCTGGCTCTAGGTGAGTGAGCACACCATCGTGATTATCTGGGTCATGAAGATCTTTTTTGTACAGTTCTTCTGTGTATTCTTGCCACCTCTTCTTAATATCTTCTGCTTCTGTCAGGGCCATACCATTTCTGTCATTTATTGTACCCATCTTTGCCTGAAATGTTCCCTTGGTATCTCTGATTTTCTTGAAGAGATCTCTAGTCTTTCCCATTCTGTTGTTTTCCTCTATTTCTTTGCATTGATTGCTGAGGAAGGCTTCTTATCGCTCCTGGCTATTCTTTGGAACTCTGCATTCAAATGGGAATATCTTTCCTTTTCTACTTTGCTTTTCACTTCTTTTCATTTCACAGCTATTTGTAAGGCCTCCTCAGACAACCATTTTGCCTTTTTGCATTTCTTTTCTGTGGGGATGGTCTTGATCCCTGTCTCCCGTACAATGTCATGAACCTGCATCCATAGTTCATCAGGCTCTCTGTCTATCAGATCTAGTCCCTTAAATCTATTTCTCACTTCCACTGTATAGTCATAAGGGATTTGATTTAGGTCATACCTGAATGGTCTAGTGGTTATCCCTACCTTCTTCAGTTTAAGTCTGAATTTGGCAATAAGGAGTTCATGATCTGAGCCACAGTCAGCTCCCAGTCTTGTTTTTGCTGACTGTATAGAGCTCCTCCATCTTTGGCTGCAAAGAATATAATCAGTCTGATTTCGGTGTTGACCATCTGGTGATGTCCATGTGTAGAGTCTTCTCTTGTGTTGTTGGAAGAGGGTTTGCTCTGACCAGTGCGTTCTCTTGGCAAAACTCTATTAGCCTTTGCCCTGCTTCATTCCGTACTCCAAGGCCAAGTTTGCCTGTTACCTCAGGTGTTTCTTGACTTCCTACTTTTGCATTCCAGTGCCCTATAATGAAAAGGACATCTTTTTGGGGTGTTAGTTCTAAAAGGTCTTGTAGGTTTTCATAGAACCGTTCAACCTCAGCTTCTTCAGTGTTACTGGTTGGGGCATAGGCTTGGATTACCGTGGTACTGAATGGTTTGCCTTGGAAACAAACAGATCATTCTGTCGCTTTTGAGATTGCATCCAAGTACTGCACTTCGGACTCTTTTGTTGACTATGATGGCTAATCCATTTCTTCTAAGGGATTATCAACTATACTCCAATAAATTTTTCAAGTATGATGTATTTTTGCTCCTCAATGTCTGAGTAGACTCCCTGGTTTCCTAAATACAAGAAATATTCTGAGAAAAGTTGGGGCTACAAGACAGTATAATTTTACAAAGCATTCCAGAAGACACAGAGAAGGAATGAAGGAGAGGAAGAGATGTGGACCAGATTAGGAGATGTACAAAATAAGTCAAAGATGAGAACATGGGAGATTGTGGATGCCCTGGGAAGGTTTGATTTTAACTAGTGACTGCTATAACGAACGATGTGTAGAATGGTGGAGATTATGGAACTGGCACTAATAGTTCTTAGAGGAGGATGGATAACAACAGATTTTGTTGTGATCCCAAGTGGTATAGAGACATATAGGATGATAGCAGGCCTCCTGGGTCTGGCCCAATTCTCTATGTATCTAGAAGACAGAACTCTGTGATTCCTTGAACCTACTAATGCTCACAGAGAAAGACTAAATGAAGTGATATTCAATATATATTCACAGATTGTAGCACAGGAACAGGTATGATTGGAGGTGAGATAGAAGGAGAGCATCCCCATACCTAGATGAGAAGGAAAATATATTTCCATAGAAGTGGATGGAGATAGGAATGAAAGTAGACTATGTTAGGGAAGGAAGAGATGTAATTCCCATATTTGGACATAGGTTCATCAGCATGAGTTTCCTATGTATGGTAACTGGTTATCCATCCTCAGAGGAGAATGGTCAGTGTGGAGGCTGAAGGATGGTTAGCGTTCCTTATTGTGATGGATAACACAGAATGCTTTTTTGTGTACTGTTAGTTTACATCAAAGTTTCAGGCCCACCAAAGAGTCCTGATAAACAATGCATGTTTTCAGTTGAGTCCTCTAAAATGCTCTGCCTTCGAGTTAAAAACAAATGAAAATAGATGAGCCCTCCAAAGTGTGAAACTAAGCTTGGAAGCATTTTATCTATTATTAGAGAGAAGTGATCTACCCTTAACTACTGGACAGAAGAAAATTGAATCTTCTCTGGAAAAATAGCACCAAACAAAATCACTACAATATTTGACTTGTAAATTAAAACAAATTTTTTCACACATTGTCCATCACTCCATAAAATACCACCAGACATAACAAGAGTCAGGATGAAATTACCAAAACCAAGAGAAAAAAAAATTAAACAAACAAACCTACATATGAACACTGTGAACTCGGGTTTTTTAATAATTGATGTTAATATGGTCAAGAAAATATATGTAATACCTAAAATTTTACCAGAATCTATAGAAAGGAATCAAATGAAAAATTTAAAGCTGAAAACTACAGTGATTTAGTGACTTAGGCTGTTGTTGTTCAGTTGCTCAGTCATGTCTGATTCTTTGCAACCCCGTGGACTGCAGCACGCCACGCTTCCCTGTCTTTCACCATCTCCCAGAGCTTGCTCAAACTCATCTCCATCAAGTCACTGATGCCATTTAATAATCTCATCCTCTGTCATCCTCTTCTCCTCCTGCCTTCAATCTTTCCCAGAATCAGGGTCTTTTCTAACGAGTCAGCTCTTTGTGTCAGGTGGCCGAAGTACTGGAGTTTCACTTTCGGCATCAGTCCTTCCAATGAATGTTCAAGACTGATTTCCTTTAGGATTGAGTGGCTTGATCTCCTTGCTGTCCAAGGGACTCTCAAGAGTCTTAAACACTACAGCTTAAAAGCATCAAGTCTTCAGTGGTCAGCCTTCTTTATGGTCCAACTCTCACATCCATACACGACTATTGGAAAAACTATAGCTTTGACTACCTGGACCTATGTCAGCAAAGTAATGTCTCTGCTTTTTAACATGCTCTCTCAGTTTGCCATAGCTTTTCTTTCACAGCAGCATCTTTTAGGATTTGAAGTAGCTCAGCTGGAATTCCATCACCTCCACTGGCTTTGTACATAGTAATGCTTCCTAAGGTCCATTTGACGTCACACTCCAGGATGTCTGGCTCTAGTTGAGTGACCACAGCATTGTGGTTATCTGCATCATTAAGACATTTTTTTGTGTGTGCAGTTCTTATCAATTAGATGGTCCTTTCCCTTGACAACCCTGGTCTTTTGTTCCCCCAGAAGGTTAAAGATTGAGGTTTTGGAAAATCATAATGTCTGGAAGTTAGACAAGACCTGAGGAAAGCTCTGGCCCTAAATTTCAGCCTATGCTTTTCACCCCAGTTTTGCAATTTTAACTGAAAAGATCATGATTTCTCACATAGAAACCACAGTTACACCTTTGTCATAAATCAAATGACTAAACATGAATGGGTCTGTTCTGTGCCATCTCTCTAGCTTCTAGTCATCTGAGTTTCACAAATGAGTAGTTTTGTGTTTTGTTTTGTTGTTTTTAATACATATAAGACTTTGGGGGCTAGTTCTTTGTCTCTGAGTAAAACTTTTTTGAAGTATGACTTATTAAATTATAACAGGGAAAAATCATAAGAAAAGAGCTGATCAATTTTTATAGAGTGAACACACATGTATCTACCTCCATGATGAAGATATACAATAACAGCACTCTAAAAGTTTCTCTTTTGCCCTCTATCAGTCATTTATCAAAAGTACATATCCATCTCTGTTAAATTCATAGAAGTTAAATTACTGGCATGAATATATTCTGCGTTAGTGGATATTGACAAACATTTCTGCAAAATAGTTGTAACAACACATACTTCCATATACTTCCAGTAGAAACTTGTGAGAGTTCCAGTTGCTCCACATCCTTGCCAACACTTGGCATTGTCAGTCCTTGTCATTTTTTGCCATTCTGGTAGGAATAGAGTATCAACTCATTATGACTTTAATTTGCATTTCCTACCCACTACTAATGCTGAGCAACTTTTCAGGTTTGTTAGCCTCTTGGATACTGACTATCCTGTTCATGTTTACCACTTACATTTTGCTTATTGGTCTGACTTAAAAAAATTACAGTCAGATCTTCATATTCATGGATTCCATATCCACAGATTCAACCAACTATGGATCATGTAGTATCATATTTATGATCTGCAGTTAGTTAGTTCACAGATGTGGAATATGTGGGTATGAAAGGCTGATTATGGAGCTTAAGTATTCCAAATTTTGGAATCCTTGGTGGGTCCTGGAACCAATCTCCTATGGATACTGAGAGATGACTGATTATATGCACATACATTTACATCAGATATGTGATATAATTACACATATACTGTCTGTATGTGATATATTACACTTATCAGATAAGCATATTGAAAATATCTTCTCCCACTCTAAGGCTTACTTTTCATGCTGTAAAATATGCATTTAGATGAGTTGAAGTATTTAATTTTAATGAAGTCAAATTTATTAACTTTTTCCTTTATGGTCAATTTTTTCAGTGTGTTTTGTTTCAGAAGGATTTGCCTGCCTCAAGGTCATGAATATGTCCTCTTATGTTTTCTCCTCAAGAAGCCTTCTTGTTGTGCCTTTCAGATTTAGGTTCATGATTTATCTGAATTTTTTCTTTTCTTTTTTTTGTAAATGGTGTGAATTGGGGTGGGGTTTCTTTTTTCCCCTTATATGGATATCCAACTGATCTGGCAATGTTAATTTAAAAGACCATGATTTTCCCACAGAAACAACAGCTGTACCTTTGTTGTAAATCAGGTGACTGTATATGAATGAATCTGTTTCTAGACTCTCTATTTTGTACCATTGATCTATTTGTGTTTACTGGCACCATTCCATGAAATCTTAAATATGTTAGCTTCATGAAAATCTTGCTAGCTAGTGGTGGAAGTACTCCAACTTTTTGTGTTTGGCTATTTCTGGTTCTTTACATTTCTATATACATTTTAGATTCAGCTTGTCAATTTTCATAAAAATGCACTAAAATTTTACTTTTATAATAAACCCACCCAAGATGTATTTTCTTATCAAGTCAATATTCATTGTGTCTTCCCACTTATTTATTCTTTTGAATCTTCTTTATTTCTCTCCACTTCACCTGTTTCTATATGAGATAATTTTCCTTCTGCTGTAGAACTTCCTTTAGTATTTATTTCTTTTAGTGTGAACCTCCTGATGACATATTTGCTCAATTTTTGCCTCTTTTAAATGACTTTATTCCTTTTTTGAAGTTATATTTATTGTGCACATAATTCTGTGTTGGAACTTAATTTCTTTCATCACTGAAAGATGACATTTCAGTCACCTTCTTTCATCATTTCTTTTAAAAGTAATCTTTCTATTTTATCAGATTGCTTTCCTCTAATTGCTTGTCCAGATTTTCTTCTGACTTGAGTTTATAATAATTTTCCTATTTTGTGCATAAGCATACTTTTATATATATTTAACTTGTGTGGGGTTTATAGAGATTCTTAGATCAATAGATTGATGTCTTTTAACCAGTCTTGGTCATTTTCCCTCAAATATTGCTTCAGTATCATTCTCTTTTTAGGAATTTCACTTATACCCATGGGATGCACTTTTCACTTGCTCCAAATGGCTCAGACTCTCTTTTTTCATATTTACCATTCTTTTTTCTCTCTGTTTCAGTTTGTATATTTCTGTTGTCCTATTTCCAGTTAATTATTTTTTGTTCTATTGTGTCTAATATGCTGCTAAAGCCAGACATTTAATTCTTAGTATAAGCCATTATTCTTACTCTCTAGTAAGTTTGACCTTGGAGTACAAAATGAAGCAGGGCAAAAGCTAACAGAGTTTTGCCAAGAGAGTGCATTGATTATAGCAAACACTCTATCCAACAACATGAGATACAACTACGCATGGACATCACCAGATGGTCAACGTTGAAATCAGATTGATTACATTCCTTGCAGTCAAAGATGGAGAAGCCCTATATGTTCAACAAAAACAAGACCAGGAGTTGACTGTGGCTCAGACCATGAACTCCTTATTGCAAAATTCAGACTTAAATTAAAGAAAATAGGGAAAACCACTAGACCATTCAGGTATGACCTAAATAAAATCCCTTATGACTATACAGTGGAAATGAAAAATAGATTCAAAGGATAAGATCTGATAGACAGAATGCCTGAAGAATTGTGGACAGAGGTTCATGACATCATACAAGAAGCAGTGATCAAAACCATCTCCAAGAGAAAGAAAGGCAAAAAGGGAAATGGCTGCCTGAGGAGGCCTTACAAATAGCTGAGAAAAGAAGAGAAGCTAAAGGCAAAGGAGAGAAGGAAAGATATACCCATCTGAATGCAGAGCTCCAAGGAATAACAAGGAGAGATAAGAAAGCCTTCCTCAGTGATTAGTGCAAAGAATTAGAGGAAAACAATAGCATGGGAAAGGCAAAGATCTCTTCAAGAAAATGAGAGATACCAAGGGAACATTTCAGGCAAAGATGGGCACAATAAAGGACAGAAATGGCAGAGACCTAACAGAAGCAGAATATATTAAGAAGACGTGGCAAAAATACATAGAAGAACTATACAAAATAGATCTTCATGACCCAGATAACCACAATGGTGTGAACACTCACCCAGATTCAGACATCTTGGAGTGCGAAGTCAAGTGGGTCTTAGGAAGCATCACTACAAAGTAAGTTAGTGAAAGTGATGGAAGTCCAGCTGAGCTATTTAAAATCCTAAAAGATGATGCTGTTAAATTGCTGCACTCAGTATGCCAGAAAATCCGGAAAACTCAGCAGTGGCCACAGGACTGGAAAAGGTCAGTTTTCATTCCAATCTGAAAGAAGAGCAATGTCAAAGAACGTTCAAACTACCACACAATTGCACTCATTTCACATGCTAGCAAAGTAATGCTCAAAATTCTCCAATTCAGGCTTAAACAGTACATGAACCAAGAACTTCCAGATGTTCAAGCTGGATTTGGAAAAGACAGAAGAACCAGAGATCAAATTACCAACATCCATTGAATCAAAGAAAAAGCAAGAGAATTCCAGATAAACATCTACTTCTGTTTCATTGACTACGCCAAAGCCTTTGACTGTGTGAATCACAACAAATCATGGAAACTTTTTCCAGAGATGGGAATACCAGACCACCTTACCTGCCTTGTGAGAAACCTGTATGCAGGTCAAAAAGCAGCAGTTAGAACCAGACATGGAACAACACACTGGTTCCAAATTGCGAAAGGACTACATCAAGGCTATATATTGTCACCCTGCTTATTTAACTTATATGCAGAGTACATCACATGAAATGCTGGGCTGGATGAAGCACAAGTTGGAATAAAGTTTGCCGGGAGAAATACCAATAACCTCAGATATGCAAATGACACCACCCTTATGGCAGAAAGTGAAGAGGAACTAAAAAGCCTCTTGATGAACATGAAAGAGGAGAGTGAAAAAGCTGGCTTAAAACTCAACATTCAGAAAACTAAGATCATGGCATCTGGTCCCATCACTTCATGGCAAATAGATGGGGAAACAATGGAAATAGTAACAGACTTTATTTTCTTGGGCTCCAAAATCACTGTGAATGATGACTACAGCCATGAAATTAAAAGACATTTGCTCCTTGGAAGAAAAGCTATGACAAACCTAGACAGTGTATTAAATTATTAAAAAGTGGAAACATCATTTTGCCAACAAAGTTTCAGATAGTCAAATCTATGGTTTTGCCAGTAGTCATGTATGAATCTAAGAGTTGAACCAGAAAGAATGCTGAGCACTGAAGAACTGATGCTTTTGAACTGTGGTGTTGGAGAAGACTCTTGAGAGTCCTTTGGACAGCAAGGTGATCAAACCAGTCAATCCTAAAGAAAATCAATCCTGGCTATTCATTGGAAGGACTGATTCTGAAGCTGAAGCTCCAATACTTTGGCCACCTGATGCCAAGTGCCAACTCATTGGAAAGGACCCTTATGTTTGAAAGGACTGAGGGCAGGATAAGAAGAGCTGACACAGGCTGAGATGATTGGATGCCATTATTGATTTAATGAACATGAGTTTGAGCAAACTTTAGGAGATAGTGAAGGACAGGGAAGCCTGGCATGCTGCAGTCCATGGGATCACCAAGAGTTGGATATGACTTAATGACTGAACAAAAACAACCACTGTCTGTCCCATTGTGCTGAAAATTTGTGATTTCCTCCTGTCTTCTCATTTGCTAGCTACAGTGTCTTCATCAGCCAGGCCTTGGTTAAAACCTCCAGAAAGCTCATCATCTCTCTTTGCCAATGGGGTATCTGGAAGGTCTGAGTTCTGTCTGGAATATATCCCTGAGCCAGCACCATGGCTTCTGGAACAGAAGAAAGAGAGGCACTATATGTATGAATAATGAAAGCATGGGGTGACTTCTGAAATGAAGATACATACCATAAATGGGCCTCACGATCATCAGAGCATTTGCAAATCAGAAATCCTATACCAACTACATGGCATCTTCATGAGAAGTTTTCCTTCTCCTAAAGTTGACTCTCCCAAGCAGTCAAGGCATTTGGATGAAAATAGAACCCTTGGTTGTACAGACGCTGAAACCTGGAACTTAAGCATAAGATAAATGTATCACCATTATTGGACTACCTCCAGGGAAGCCAGGCCTAGAGAAGCAGAATGCTGTGGTGACAGAACAGCATACAGAGATACTGCATAGGACCAAAAGTTCTCACTTCTCTAGGGAAGGGTCATCTTCAGTAGATTCACCTGGGAGGAACCCCTCAAGATATAGACCATGTAACCAGAAAAAATCTGTGCTATTGCTCCATGGACACATCTGGGTGGCTTCTACACTGGTTGTGCAAGGGTTACAGCAAATTCCCATATGAAATTAGCTGTCCTCTTAACACCCGTGTCTTGCCTTCCCACATCTGGATGTTTCCTCTTCTCGTTCTCTCCTCCTGGAATGTCCAGCCCCTACTGCCTCCCCAGGTATAAAAACCCAACCCCCCACTTCCCACAGCATAAGTGAAATATCAACTCACTGCTAAGCTTCCCTCAGTCTTCATCTGACCACATTGTGTCACTGTACCATTTATAATCTTCCAGTGACTCTTAGCTGCCTTCAGATTATACCCCAAGCCCTCCTGGACCCCCACAGTTCCATTTATTCTCTAACACAGTGTTAACCTTGATGACTTTTCATCATAGCTACTGTGTGTACAGTCTTCCCCTCTTGTAGCCTTGATCTGTAAGGACAGAATCCTCTCTGATTCCCTTCCCTTCTCTACTTGGCCTTGCATGGGCCTTGGCACTCAAGAGATACTATTGATCAACTAAATGAACAAAAGGCAATTAAAGTTAAAGACATCCAAATATAAAACTGCAGGGGACATAAAGGATTCATCCCAGATTACTTCTGAGCAGGAGTAACCAGAAACCAATATCAGCTTCTCCTAGACGCATAACTCTCTAGAACTCTAAGTTAAGCAGAGACCCCAAAGATCACCACTTTTAGGCTGACCCTTCACCCTTCCTTAAACCAACATCTACATCTTTCTTGGCACAGGCAGAGGCATGCAAAAATTTTCATGACCAAGGACGATAGGTTTTCAGGATTGGGAGTGTAGAAAGAGTCTTTCTCCCCTGGGTGGGTAAGTAGTGCTTTCATTTCTTAGCTCTCAGATTTAGATAAGGAAATAGCATTCATTTCCCCATGAGCATTTCTTCATGAGCACCTAGAGTACATCATGCACCGTGCAAAGCAATAGCAGTACATGTTGTATAGTCTCATCACTCTAAAAAATGATATGGCCTAGTTAAGAAATAGACATAGCCATAAGCCCTAATAAATCTTTTTATGATTCAAAATATGTGAATAAAATTCCATGGTGACAGAGAAGAACCCTACCAATACTGCCTGATGAGTCTAGAAGGGGAGACATACAAACAAGTACAAGGCAATATGACAGATGCTACAGTAGTAATGTATGCAAAACACTGTGTACACCTATAGCCAGGAAGGTGAAGGAAGGCAATGGCTGATCTGAGTCCTATGAGATTGGGAGATAGGATCAGATGGAGGGAGTAACATTTGCTAAAACGTGAAAGAATGAAAGGTCATAGTTGAAGAAAAGCAAGAATTTGGTTAGGCCGGAGTATAGAGAACAGGACGAAATTAGGTAAAAACAAGGCAAAATATGGAAGTTGTTGCCCAACTGGCTTTGAAAACCATGGCAAGTTTAGACTTGATCCTCAAGGCAGTGCAAAGGATTCAAAGTATTTGATGTAATTCTTAAGAGGCCAGTGTAAAATCACCCTACCTCGGAGTGGGAGATGAACTGAAATCAGTCACAGAGGTAAGAAAACTGGATTGAGGCTTAGCTCTAGTCTGGGTGGAAGGTGGGCGCCTGCACTAGGTCTGTACTGAAGAAACTGTAGACTGTATTTAGGAAATACAGGCAAAGAAGACTTGACAGGAGTCCATGACCTGTTTACATATAGATGGGGAAGAAGAAATCAGAATGACTGAATATTTATGCCTTGAATAACAAGTTAAGTAGTGATCTCATTCATAGACACAGGAAAACTGACATGAGCGAGACAATGAGTTTAATTTTGAACTTGATGGGTGCAAAGTACTGTTCTGTGACATGACAGGGGATAGACTTTGCAGCCATCATTGGCCTGAGATCACTGTGTTCCATGCCTGGGATTCCTGTGTTCCATGCCTCAGCCCATCCCTTTTTCTCATTCCCAGCCCCCTTTCCAATGCATGTGCTGAGGTGTCTTGTTAACTCATCTTGAAACCATACAGGCATGCAGGGAACATACCACCCTTCCATTCTCCTTCCTGTAACTTTTGCTCTCCTCAGGCTCACTGTGCTGGGCAGAGTAATAGACTCCCAAAGATGCCCTAATCCCTGGCACCTAAGGTGGATGTGTTACCTTACATAATAAGAAGGACTCTGAAATGTGATTAATGCTAAGAACCTTAAGATGGAAGATTATCCTAATTTATCCAGGTGAGTCTGACCCAATCACACAAGCTCTTAAAAGCATGGAAACTTTCCAGGCTGCAGTAAACCAGAGCGTGGCAGTATGAGGAGGACTTACCTTGCTATTTGCCGGTTTGAAAGATGGAAGAGGAGCAATGAGCCAAAAAAATACAGACAAGCTCCAGAAGCTGGAAATGGCAAGGGAACAGATTCTCCCCTAGAGTTCCCAGAAAAGAACACAGCATTCCTGACACCTTGAGTTTAGCCCAATGAGACCACCTCAGATTTCTGACCTGTAGAACTGTTAAGATAACAAATTAGTTTTCAGCCACCAAGGTTGTGATCATTTGTCACAGCAGTGATACTCACAAAAATCTACACATTTCGTTTCAGGACATTTTTCAAATTTAAATTCCTATTGAAAGCAATTGAAACTTTTTCAAAAAGAGATTATAGGAAGGAGATACCCAGGATCCCCCTTTCATATCAACAGTCCTGGGGTTCTTAGAGGGCCAAGGATTCTATAATAAAAGAAATTCATGTCATGTCATTAGATAACCTGGTGAGAGAGTAAGAACTGAGGTGGGAGGGAAACCTGGGAAAGAAGACAAGTTAGTAAATGAGGCAAGAGGAGGGGGTGAGAGAAAAGGAAAACAAAGATGGTATAACATCAGCAAAACCAAGAAAGAACAGCCTTTAAGTGGTAGGTGTTGGTCAGAAGCATTAAATGCTACAGAGAGGAAAAAAATGAATATGACAACAAACAGGTCATTAGTGGTCTTTAAAGGAAGCATTTCAATGAAGAGATAGGGCAAAAGCTAGAATGCAGAGGGTTGGAGAGAGACTAGAGAAAGAATTAAGAACTAAATAAGCTGTGAGCAAACTATTAGAAAAGACTCTGCATTATTCATCTTTATATCCAATATTCAGCACAATACCTGGAATACAGAAGGTGCTCATTAAATGTTGACTTGAGTGAAGTACTGGAGTCAGTGGGTATAGACCAGCACTTCTCAAACTTTATTGTGCTTTACAAATCACCTGGGGATTCTGATGCAGTAGGTCTGGGGGAGCCCTGAGATCCTGCATTTCTCATAAGTTTCCAGAGGGTGTTGATGATGGATCTGGTCTGTGGACCTCACTTTAAATAACTAGGATGTAGATCATCCCAACCAGTCACCCAGCAATCATGACTCCTCTTGGTTCCTGGGTAATATTATGATTCCAGAGACCAGGGTGACTTCTGAAACTGTAGAACTTTTTGACTTCATGACACACATCTGCGCAATGGGACCAAACCAGATACCAAACCAGTCCTAGCACCTGGGAGTTGACATTCCTAAAAGGTTTTGTACCTCCCCCCAATACTCTCCACATTACAGAATTTTTCTCAGTTCCTTCCAAACTCAATACCACCACCAAACCCTCGATCACCAACAGAACTCTTCATGTGCCACCGCTGACCAATATAAAAAGAGAGCCTTTGATATTAGCCATAGAGAGATATGTTCTCACCCAGTAACTTCAGGAGTTTCAAATGTATGGATTTACAAACAAACACCTGGATCAGAAATCCCTCTCTGAAAAAAAGATACTTCTCAGAGGGGACACCCCAGTGACCTTTTCCCACAGGCAGAGGGGCACCAGACCAAATACATACATCCCACAAAACAAACTTGGAGAAAGTAAATATTCTCAATCCTAACCATCTACCTATATCGCAATTTTAAAAAGTGATTAAACATCTACCCTGGAATATAAGGGCTTCCCCAATGGCATAGCAGGTGAAGAATTGACCTGCAATGCAGGAGACACAGGAGATGTGGGTTTGATCCCTGGGTTGGGAAGATCCGCTGGAGAAGGAAATGGCAATCCTCTCCGGCATTCTTGCTGGGACCATCCCATGGACAGAGGAGCCTGGCGGGCTACAGTCCATGGAATCACAAAGAGCTGGACATGACCGAAGAGACTGTGTGTGGCGTAGCACTGGAATATAAAATGCCATGCTGGATGTCATTAAATAGCACCACCATGGATATGGAGACACAGGATGTCAGAGGCAGTATTAACCTTTAAAAAGAAATTATCAAAGGAACCAAAGGGATAATATTTTGGACAAAATGGATGAGGTAGGCCTTTTCCCATAAAGTGAATGTCCATAGCAGTTCACCACAAACACATTTTGCAGCTCAGCTTTTATGCTGTCCCAACCTCCCTGTTAGAGGAGCTTGGCCCGTGGGAGAGGGAAGCAGACTAGCAGCAAAAGGTCAGTGAATCAGTCAGCGCTCTTTCAGTAAAAGCCATATAAAACTTCATCCACATCAGCATAAATAAAAGCAAATTTGTTTGCTGGCATCACCAAAATGCCCCTGGATGGGGTATCATTCAGGGTTTAACCAATGTCCCAAGTTCGTCTCACAACTTTGCTGCCTCGGGGTTGCCTCCAAATCCAGGCTGTATATTGGGTCCCCTATAGCAATTTCAATCTTGTATATCACAGTAATTCACTCATCTGGGGGAGTCCACCACCCCTAGAGGGCAACCCAGAAACCTGGGTGGGGGTCCATTGATCCTATCTGGCAGGACCTGGGTTATGGGTTCATCTCTGTAAACAACAGAGGTTGGGGTGGGGTAGCACAGACTTCTCAGGTAGCACTAGTTGTAAAGAACCTGCCTGCCAGATTCAATCCCTGGGTCAGGAAGATCCCCTGGAGAAGAAAATGGCAAACCACTCCAATATTATTGCCAGGAGAATCCCATAGACAGAGGAGTTGGTGGGCTACAGTCCATAAGGTGGCAAAGAGTCAGACATGACTAAAGCAACTTAGCATGCACGCACAGAGTAGGGGAAAGAATGTCCCTCCCCAAATGATCTGATCAGGCCTTTTATTCTACTCTAGGGGGTGACCTCCATTGTCAGAAGATCTTGAGCTGAACAGAGGTAAGGATTAATACCCCTCAATCCAGCCAAGCTTTCATTTGTCCCAAGAAGGGACAGTGATGCTGAGAGGAAAATGTACTAAGTATCCATCCTAGTCAAGTGTGTACACACATTCGGGCCCGAGTCTGTTACATTGAGGGAAATCCAGGCTCCTGATGATACAAGTCGGTGACCAGATCATTTCTATCTTCAGATCAACACCCCTGGAGGAATCCTCTACTGCTCCAGCCACACCAGTTTCTGGTGACCTGTTTTGTGTTCTGGGACCAAACCCACCTTCTTTCCTTATCACCTTTGAAGAGACCTTTACTGAAGGTTGGTCCTGCCTGTTGCTTCACTTAACTTACATCAGAGCTAATTCCTTCTCTATGGCTTATCTGATCACCACAGAAAAACTTAGGAGGGGGTCTCATGCCAGGCTCAGCATAAAGGAAAGTGAATAGGCCAAAACCTGCTCTTCAGACCAGACCGGAGTCCTGCTTCAGAAAAATAAATGCTTCCATCTATTTTCTTTCTTATGAGTCATGCTCCCAGATGAAGAGAACAGAGCACTGTCAACTGCTGGTATGATGAAAGAGTGTCTTGAAGGTATTATATTTCCCAGAAGGGCCAAGAAGGAAATTCTCAGTCGCTGTCCCCCCTGGGAAGTTTGGGAGATGTTACAGCACAATGCATTCAGTATCTACGCTGCTCTTCCTACTTTTCAGTGACGCTTGTCTAGACCAGTCCCTAGATAATCCAAAGGAATCAATCAAGGCAATTGTCCATCTAAATCCATTAGTTCACAAACAAATCTGGGTTAGCTTAAGAAGAAACATTCATGCTGTTATGCAGGCTGTTTATTGAGAGAAAGCTCAGTTTGGTGGTAAAAAACAAGAACTTGGGAGCCAGAAATAACTGACTTCAAGTTGCTTTTCTGTCCCTTAACAGCTGAGTGAGCTTGGACTAGTTACATAATCCATCTGAGCCCCCATTTCCTATCTGTTTGTGAGGGTGCCCTGAGATGATCATGTTTGTAAAGTGCTTAGCATAGTACACAGTGCAAAAATCACTCAATACACCTTCTTGTTAAGGGCATACTATGTGCCACATACTCTACTAGGTTCCAGATCACAGGACTAAATAAACTATAATAATAAAATATTAAAATGGGATGAGCTATTAAAGAACATGTTATCTATCACACTAGGAGATCTAGGAGAAGAGGGCGGAATGCAGGTCTCATCCCTCTGAATCCATCTTTGTACAAATCTTCAAGTCTCTGAAGAAAGTTCTAAATCAGCTAAGATAAGCAGGCATCTAAATTATTTGTTTTGCATTGTTTTTTAACTTTTTATTTTGTATTGGGGTATAGCCGATTAACAATGTTGTGATAGATTCAGGTGAACAGTGAAAGGACTTAGTCACACATATACATGTATCCATTCTCTCCCAAACTCCCCTCCCATCCAGACTGCCATATAACATTGAGAAGAGTTCCATGTGCAATACAGTAGATCCCTGTTGGTTATCTATCTTAAATATAGAATTGTGTATAGGCAATCATAAGTTCGTGTGAGTTTATTTCTGTTTTAAGTTCGTGCAAGTGTGCTCAATCACTGTCATGTCTGACTCTTTGTGACCCTATGAACTGTAGCCCCCCAAGTTTCTCTGTCCATGGGATTCTCCAGGCAAGAATACTGGAGTGGGTTGTCATTTACTCCTCCAGGGTATCTTCCCAGCCCGGAGATCGAATCCACCTCTCCTGCATCTCCTTCGTTGGCAGGCAGATTCTTTACCACTGAGTCACCAGGGAAGCCCATTTTATAAGTTCATTCTTATCTGAATAATTACTGTTTCAAGATGTGGACATTCAAATTCCATCTTCATTTAGATTCTGAAATCTGCCCTGAAATCTGCAGTCCAGCTGCCCCAGCTCCCAATTACTGTTTGATGGTGTGTGCATGCAGCTTGCCTTTGCTGGCTTGGTAGCAAGGAAAGAAAGCCAGTGGCTCCCAGCCCAGCTCTGCAGTGGTGTCCTGCAGCAGATGGCTGATGTCCAGCGCTTGTTGGAGTAAGCAAAGCAGATCATAATTTCTGATTAGGTAAGAAGGTGGATCAAGAAGGGAGGGGACCACGTCCCTGGCATCAATTCCCAAAATGTAACAGTATGGACCTCTGCATATGGTGGCCTATCTAGTGTCTCACAAACACCATCCAATCATCTAATCATAAGTGTATCATGATCACCCCATCCTAGTCCCTGACAAGGTCCTCAGGGGCCCAACTTAGATCTAGGACCCCAGCCATATTGATGCTATAGTTCATTTATTTTGGCTTCTGGCAGGGAGCACTACTAATGGGTATAAACCACTTTGCAAGTCAAATACAGGGGTTTTTATTTCCAGTCCAAACAGGCACCAGTTCTCTAGCAGAGCCCCTGCCAGGCACTGACACAAATGCCCTGGGGGTCAGGATGAGATCATGACCAGGCTCAAACATTTCATATCAAAATAGAGCCTATTTACATCCCAAGTATCCTGGATCCCATATTTTACACCTCACCAAAACCAGTGTCAGCTTGCTGGGAAACTATGAGAGATGAAAAAGCCTGAATTCAGTTTTCAAATCTGATGGAGGTGAGAGAGGTCCAAAATGACCTGTAAGGAAATTGAATCAAATTAATCTTCTTCCCAGAGACAGCATCTTCTCCCTTCAAGACTTCCTCCCATCAGATCTTGAACTAGATTGAACCTTTCATTCAATAACTTTGTTTGCTATGTGTCAGGTCCTTTGCTAGATACAGCATTATATTAGTGCTCAAGACGACAAAAATCTCTATCTTCCCAGAGCTCACAGACTTACAGGAAATATGGATAGAAATCCTGGAGCATACACCCGGTCTAAACCCAGAGGTCAGGGAAGACAACCTTGAAGTGAGGTTTAAGCTGAGACCAGAACCATGGGCAGGAAGAAGCTGGGGGAAGAGTGTGAATGCCCTAAGGTGGGACATTATAAAATATTAATGGTGATGATGGCAGATACTATTTATTTAGTGCTCATTATATGTTGGTTGCTATATATAGATTGACTCATTTGATTCTTGTAGTACTCATGTGAAGTCAGCGAATTTTTTTCTTCTTTTTTTGAAAAGCTTTTATTGGAGTATAGTTGATTTACAATTTGTGTTAGTTTCAGGTATAGGGCAAAGTGAATCCCGATTTTTAACAAATTCTTTTCCCATATAGGCCATTACAGAGAACCGAGTTCCCTGTGCTATGGAGCAGGTTCTTATTAATTATCTATTTTATATACAGTAGTGCGTAAACCATAGGTTTGTTTTCTACATCCATGACTCCACATCTGTTTTGTAAGTAAGCTGATTTGTACCCTTTTTTTAGGTTTCACACATAAGCAATATCATGCAATATTTGTCTTTGTCTGTCTTACTTGGTTCAGTACGACAATCTCTAGGCCCATCCATGTTGCTGCAAATGGCATTATTATTCTTATTTACAAAGGATGAACTAAGACGTTGGAATTGAGTCACGTTACATAACCTTGCCCCAGTCACATGGCCGCTAGTAACTGAATTTTAATTCAGCCAAGCCTGGCACGGGAACCTGCACTTTAATGACCAACATTCATTTGTTCATTCATTCATTAACTCATACTGAGCACTTAGCTAAAACCTAGGGGGATAAAGAAGACAAAGATCTACTTGCCTCCAGGGAGTTCCCAGTCCTTCACAGAAGGCATGAGGGCCTGGAACAGGGGCCAGACTTGAAACTTGGGCTCTGGTACTGCCTCCCGTTCCTGGCTTACCCAGCAGCCAGGCCCACTTCTAGTATTTGCAGGGCCCAGGACAAAAGTACAGATGGGACAGCTGTCAGAACGAACTACCACAAATCTGGGGGCTCTAAACAACAAGAATCTATTCTCATTCAATTCTGGGTCCAAGAAATCTGAAATCAAGGTGTCACCAAAGTCTTGTTCCCTCTGAAAGCATTAGCAGAGAATCCCCACTTACCTCTTCCTGCTTCCAGGGGAGCCAGGTGTCCTGGGCGCAGGGCAGCCTCTGCCAACATATGGTCTGCTCCCCTGTGTTTCTGTGTCTTCTCCTCTCCTATAAGGACACCCATCCTTGGACTTATGGCCCAGCTGTTAATCCAGAATGATCTTATCTCAAGACCATTCCCTTAATTAGATCTGCAAAGACCTTTTTCCCAAATAAGTTCATATTCCCACATTCCTGGGATTAGGACTTGGACATATATTTTGGGGGCTACAATTCAACCCACTAAGCCCACATATCATGTCTAAATATTGAAAAGTTACAAATAACCGTGGTGGTCCAACAGCTAAACTTCCCCTTCTAATGCAGGAAGATACAAGTTTGATCCCTGGTTGGGGAGCTAAGATCCCATATGACTTTTGGCTAAAAACCTGAAACATAAAAAGAGAAGCAATATTGTAATGAATTAAGACTTAAAAAATGGTCCACATTAGAAATAAAAGTCTTTTTAAAAAGTTACAAATAAAATTAACAAACTGGCAAATAACGTATTATATCTTCTTACCTTGACATTTATGCCATCATGACAACAACATTTTTTATGTGCATATAGTTTCACATGATCAAAAATAATGTATCAAGGTTGACCAACTTTAATCATCACTGCTTATGTGTGATGAACTATTGATGGGCTGAGGGTATTTGGCTAAGTGATAAATACATACATAATTCATAAATTATTATATATATATATTCCATGACATTTATTTCTCTTGCTTCAGTTAAGTAAAATCACTATGTATGTTCATATAATCAAGAATTTTATGTAATTTGTGTTCAATTGGCACAAATCAGGATAATGGCAAGGCTCACCTCACAGGGCCGCTGTGAGGGTAAAATGGGTCCAGTCTGCAAAAAATAAAATATAAATTGTATTCAGCATGTACAAAACTGGAATACATTTTCACTTAAAGTGTAAATTGAGTCAAAAAACTTGTAACATTAATTTCTCAAATAATTATAAATATTTTTTTCTAAAACATTCAGTTATCTGTTAAATTTAAACTTTTTGTTTTGTTTTATATCTGTATAGCCAGTTAACAATGTTATGATAGATTCAGGTGAACAGCCAAGGGACTCAAGCATACGTGTGCATATACCCATTCTCCATCGAACTCCCCTCCCATCCAGCTTGCCAGATAACGTTGAGTAGAGTTCCATGTGCTGTAGAGTAGGTCCTTGTTGGTTACCAATTTTAAATATAGCAGTGTGTACATGTCCATCACAAATACCCTAACTCTCTCTTCCTCCCATCCTTCCCCTCAGCAATCTAAGTTCATTCTCTAAAGCTGTGAGTCTTTCTGTTTTGTAAGTTCATTTGTATCACTTCTTTTTAGATTCCACATATAAGGGATATCATCTGATATTTCTCCTTCTCTGTCTGACTGACTTCACTCAGTATGACAATCTCTAGGTACTCCATTTTGCTGCAAATTTAAAACATAAAACATACATTGTAATTAGAGAATATCAACTATTTTAAGAATTATTTAAATCATCCTAATTTTTGATTAAAATTTTTGAAAAAATAATTATAGCTTCATAAACATTTTATAAAATAAGGTTATTTTGCAATTTGAGCATTTAGTTGACTATGTCAATAATCCATTGTTACTGATGTTATATCAGAAGTTTGATAAGTCTAGAGCTACATATATACAAATTTGAGTAATGTAAAATATCTAGTATTGCAAAATATTCACCATTCATTATACATAACAGTTGTCAATACCATATTAATTCTGAATATACCTCCAGAACCACAAGTTGAACCAGGAAGAGAAGCCAAAAAATTATAAAAATACTAAGATATGTGGCATTTCTAAAAAATTGCACTGTATTATGGCAGAATTTGCTGCACTCAGGTTTCTTGAGAAAAAGGAGTTGACACACTGATTTGTCTTTTCTGTCACTTGAGGACTTCCACTGCTCCAATTCCCCCTAGTCTTACTCTAGTGACAACAGCCATACACCCACAGACCTGAAGGAAATGACTTGCGTTTCCAGGATGTGAAGGAGAAAGCAAGGAGAAGCATTTCCCTGGGGTCTGAATGGTGATGGCCCTGAGAGCTGATGCTCAGGGTTGCAGGTTGTGATGGACCAGCTCCAACAGCTGTATCTCAAGTGACAGAGGCTCCCACGTGCTCCTATGTAAATTGTAAAGTGTGTGCACGTGTTTGTGACACTCATACATCCCTCTACACTGTAAGGATTGGGGTAGGGACCACTCTAGCCCAGGGCAAGATCTGGAACACAACTCCCAGAAATCCGTTTTTTTCTCCTGAGTTTAAGTTCCACCTGATACCCCCAGAAAAGGGCCTGCATCTTCGCCCCTGGCCTCCAGAAAGCAAGGGCCGGCCTTGAACAGTCCACCTCAGAGTTGGTTTTGGGGATCCCTCTCCATGACATCCTCCCCACACCTCTCCATCACCTGCTGGCCTCTCTGGGGCCACCTGTACTTTTCTCTGGAATCAGTGGCCTGTGTGTCCCTATACTTTCCTGAAAGTCTCTTCGCCAAGGCCCCCAGATCTCTTCCGCACACCAGGCTGCCACTCTCTGTTGAGGGCTGTTGGCTGACATCCCAGCTCTGGTTGTTTTTAGAGGTGTCACCTAAGCTGGATCCCTGGGCAACCTCTTTGCTCTCACAACCTCTGCATAGCATGCTCTTCCCCTCCTGGGTGGAGGGTTCAGACTGGCCTCACCAACTAACAATAGCCTGTCATAGAAAATGCAGGAGAGATGGATCTACATCTCCCACTCTGACTGCATGCAGTGCCTTATTCAAATAAAAGTTGTAAATGGTAAAATCCACTCTGCAAATGTGGCTTTTTGGTTGTTTTCTTGGTTAGCAGTTTTTTAAAGTTTGATTATGAATGTCTTTGAGTAGAACATGCATACTTCTCTCAATTTTCTTATATCCAACCCACTTTAGACATTTACATTACCAGTCTAGTCTTGTATGTAAATAATATAACATTGTTTTTAAACTAGATAGGAGTGAGTGGATTTGAATCTCTGCTGCTCACCAGCTTTGAACTTTAAGCAAGTTGTACATCATTTTGAAGCTTAGTTTTCTCATCTTCCAAAGAGGATAACAAAACATACCTAGCTAGTTTCTAAGTAAGGCCAAAAGAAAGTGTTTAGTATAGTGTCTGCCCACACTGGGTGCTCAGCAGCTGGGAGTTCTGTTCTTCTCATATAGGCTCCCTGATTTTCGAGCTGCACTCTCAAATCTTCCAGTGGGTTCAGGGTTTCTCAGTCTGTATACCTTATAACCTGGCTCTGATGGGACCCTTTCCTTCTTCCTTTTGGATGAAGCAATTAAGGACTCAGGGGACAGTCTGCAGCCAGGAACCTAAGTCAACTAAATCCAATAAATGACTTCTTCTATTATGTAGAAATCATCGGTACTTGTATGTACTAATTGGCTGTCTTCTCTACTTTCCTTTACAGCATTTAAGTAGTTCCTTAACACAGTTTTATTTTGGAGCTTTCTAATTATATTACTCTGGGCACCTATTGTCAATGAGTTTGCCAGTGGGGGAAAAAGAAAAGCAGAGTTATTTATGTATCCTTCTATTCCACAAGCATTTACGGGGTAGCTCTGATGATCTCAGCACTGCAGAGCGTGCCAGAGAATAAGATGCATTCCCTGCCCTAGAGGAACCTGAGGACTCACTGGTAAGAAATAATAAATATGTGAGAAATGATCAAATCAAAACTCTGAATCAGATGGTGAATATTAAGTAGAATGATGTGGGTAAACTTAATAATAAGGTAGTAATAATAATATAATAAATCTGTCATTATTTTAAAACTATTTTTATATATAAAGAAATAAGCAGATGGAGGAATATATCCTGGACCAGGGAAATAGCATGAACACAGCCTTGGTGACCAGACTGAGCCAGTGAGGAGTCTAATCCCCTTGAAAGGAAAGCCACATGTGGATGAATCATTTCATTTCCACAGATACCATCAGGCTCTAAATGATCACTATAATGCCCCAAGCATTTTCCCTGTTCATGGTCTTTCTTCTATGTGGGCCAATCTGTCACACTCTAGTCTGAAAAAATAACCTAAATGCCATGTGAAAAATAGTCACTCTCCAACTCAAAAATTTTCAATGGCTCTCTGCTGTCTGCTGAACCCCACTGGTCACTGAATCCAGCTCCCTCCACCCTGCAGTATCCTTGTAGATCAGAGAATGCCTCCAGGTTTGGATTAAAGTGCAGTTGGATAAAGGGAGTTAGCAAACTGGGTTTGAATTACAACTCAGCCATCAACTAGCCATATAGACCTCAAAGGAACATAGTTCAAGCTTCTTATGTCTCAGATCCACACCTCATAGGGTTGCTGAGGGAATTAAAACATTTAAATGCAATCCAAAGGCTTAGGATACTGCTTAGCACATAGTAAATGCTCAATAAATGATGGCTATTAGTAAAGAAATATAAATGTTGATTAGCGGAGCAAGTGAACCAGGAGAGGGTCTCCACTCCCAACCCTGAAAGCTGACTTGACGGCCCCAAGTACATGTAGAGGTTATACTTTTCTCCTCCACGTGGTATAAATTGGGGAGGGCCAGCATATATGTTGGGCTTCCCAGGCGGTGCTAGTGGTAAAGAACCCGCCTGTCAATGCAGGAGACATAAGAGATGCAGGTGCAATCCATGGGTTGGGAAGATCCCCTGAAGGAGAGCACAGAAACCCACCCCAGTATTCTTGCCTGGAGAATCCCATGGACAGAGGAGCCTGGCGGGCTACAGACCATGGGGTCGCAGAGAGTCAGACAGGACGGAAGCAACTTGGCACAGTACAGCATGTCTGCCAGGTGTCAGAATCAGGTTCCAAAACTACGCCAAGGGGCGACTTGAAAGAAACAGATGTAACAGGATATACAGAATAGGACGATACTCAGCCCAGTGTTTGGTGTGCTGGTGAACCAGCTCTCTGCAAGAAAAAAAAAAAAAAAAACCCTAATTTTTAGCTTTTGCTGATACCTATGGAACAAATATTCTTATCACACCAATGTCAAGCTACTAAAGTAAAGTCACTGAACTCAGAAATGGCCCTTATGAGCCAGTATGAACTGGTTCCAGCATACCATTGAAAACTGAGAACAGAAAGTTCTAAAACAGAGTTAGTAAAAGACAAAATATCACGAGGAGAGATGTGGCCAGTGCCTTACCATAAAGCCGTTCCTCTGACTGAGTGAGTGAATTAAGAGCATGAGGAAGCAGGGTAGTGAAATGGCTTAAGACCCTGGGCTTTGTGGTCAGAGAGTCAGGGATTCAAATCTCACCTTCTCTACTTGCTAGCTGCATGATCCTTTGTAAGTCACTGAGTGAGTGAAAGTCGCTCAGTAGTGTCTGACTCTTTGTGACCCCGTGGACTGTAGCCCTCCAGGCTCCTCTGTCCTTGGGATTTTCCAGGCAAGAATGTTAGAGTGGTCTGCCATTTCCTTCTCCAGGAACTTTTCCCGACCCAGGGATCTAACCAGGATCTCCTACCTCCGAGGCAGATTCTTAACAAATTTTCTCATCTATAAAGTGGTGAAGATGTTGGAAATGTCTATTTCATAAGTTTACTCATAGATTTACATGAGAAATGACATGTTAAGAAAAAAATTAGCAATAAAAAAGGACACAGAAACAAAAATGGACAGAATGTTATATAAATGAGCTTTATCTAACAAATCACCCGGTATTTATTGGTTTAAAAGAACAGCCACCTATTTTCTCACAGTTGGGAGGCTGGACTGAGCTCAGTGGGAATGGCTCTCCTCCTCAAGGCATGAGCTGGGCTCCTGCTCACGTTTGCATTCAGCTCATGATCCATTGCCTCACTCTTATGCTGAGCAGTTGGCAGGAGGCATGGAGGTTACTGGGTTGCAAGGTTCTCATCGCCCAGCAGGCTAGTCTGGGCTCTTTCACATGATAGTAGTTTCAGTGTTCCCAAGAGCAGCAAGAAAAAGCAAGCATCAATGCACACACATAAGGAAGTGGCAACCCACTCCAGTATTCTTGCCTGGAGAATTCCACGGACAGAGGAGCCTGGCAGGCTACAGTCCATGGAGTTGCAAAGAGTAGGACATGACTGAGCAACTAACACACACATATACAATGCACATGCACTTTTCAAGTGTCTTAGGCCTCAAGACTCATGTTTTCTTATTTCATTGGCCAAAGCAAATCACATGTCTAAACCCAGAGCCAATCTGATGGGAACTACCCAAGGGTGTGGATTCAACGTGGGAAATTTTCATTATTTTTATAATCTATCTCAATATGAGAACAGGTATTTGGTAAACAAGAAAATCTGAATGGCAAATAGATGCATGAAAAGATGTCTAATATCACTAGAGATGAGTAGGCAAACTATGTCATACTCATAGAATCCAGTAATTAAAAAGAGTAAATTAGGTTTCAATGAATCAATATTGAATATACAATTCTGAGTTATAGAATCATCAGACAAAATAATTTGATACAATTTATATGACATTCTATTCCTATGGATATCAGTTCAGTTCAGTTCAGTCGCTCAGTCGTGTCTGACTCTTTGTGACCCCATGAATCGCAGCACGCCAGGCGTTCCTGTCCATCACAAACTCCCGGACTTTACTCAAACTCATGTCCAGCGAGTCGATGATGCCATCCAACCGTCTCATTCTCTGTTATCCCCTTCTCCTCCTGCCCCCAATCCCTCCCAGCATCAGGGTCTTTTCCAACAAGTCAACTCTTCGCGTGAAGTGGCCAAAGTATTGGAGTTTCACCTTCAACATCAGTCCTTCCAATGAACACCCAGGATTGATCTCCTTTAGGATGGACTGGTTGGATCTCCTTGCAGCCCAAGGGACTCTCAGAGTCTTCTCCAACACCACAGTTCAAAAGCATCAATTCTTCGGTGCTCAGCTTTCTTCACAGTCCAACTCTCACATCCATACATGACCACTGGAAAAACCATAGCCTTGACTAGACGAACCTTTGTTGACAAAGTAATGTCTCTGCTTTTAACATGCCATCTAGGTTGGTCATAACTTTCTTTCCAAGGAGTAAGTGTCTTTTAATTTCATGGCTGCAATCACCATCTGCAGTGATTTTGGAGCCCCCAAAATAAAGTCATATATATATATGTATATATATATATATATATATATGTATATATATATATTTATAGTAAAATTAAAAAACGAATGGTAAGTATGCATGCCAACTTCAAAATAATAATACTTATCTCTTGGATGAAAAGAAGAAGAGCAAAGAATGAAAAAGTAGGCTTCAATTTTATCTTAGTATTTTACTTCTCAAAAAGCAGAGTAACTATGACAAAATAGAATATTAGTTAAATTTGAGAGAGAGGTTCATGAGCATTTGCTGTTTGAGACATGTGGAGTAGTGTACATTTAAAGTATTTCATAATTAAAGCAACATTTAAAGAAAGAATATATAATATCTCCTTTAAAATAAGGAGAAAAGGTTGGAAAAACAAGAGAATTAAGTTATATAACTGCTTAATTTGGCTGCCCCCAAAAATGTAATTTTTGGTCAGATTCATGGAAGTATAGAATGTACAAAGAAGGAGTCCACATTCCTGCTCTGTGTCTAGTGGTCAGATAGTACCTGAGCACGCTTACCTGAGCACACTTTAGGAAGGACATACACAAAAGTGTGTGTGTCCATTCATTCAATCAACCACACCACTGGAGGACCTACTTGGCCATCACTGTACCAGGCACTGAGGTTACCACAGAGGACAAAAACCTTGAGTCCCTGTTCTCAGATGTTCAACTTCTATCCCAGCCACTGCACACAATAGCCTTAGGAGTACCTGGGATACAGGGGGTGTGGTGGAGAGTTGATTGCATAGTGGTTGATGAAAAACTGTACCCAAGCCAAGTTAAGTGTGGAATGATGTGATGACAACGCTGCCTCCCACCTCCCTCTGCCACACTGGCTCTGAGTCTACAGGGAATCCTGAAGCTTTAGATGGAGCAACTCTGGATACCTTCCTGCACAGACACACTCAGCATAGGCAAGAAGAAACCAGCCTGTGTCTCTTTCCCAAAACCCAGTCTTAGCACCCCCATGAGAACTATACCCCCAAGCAGAAGAGAGGATGAGAGCCCTCTGCTCCATCCACCAGCTCTTCAGAGGCCTCGATCCCCTCAAGGCTAAAGTGCAAGAACAGTTATTTTTACTGTACTGTCTTATTCTTTCTTTTCAACCTCCTATTTCCTATTCTGTAATTATTGCCAAGAAATGTTCACAGAAAACCTGCTAGATTTCTGACAGTCTGTCATGTGGGAGAGAGAAGAGCTCTTCCCGGGCACTGCCCAGAGGCTGCAGTCTGACTGCGGGAGGTGCAGGGAGGGGGGTTTCTGGCCCCCATGAGGAAGAACTCTAAGGCTGCTCTGTCCAGAGCAGCAGTGGACTAGCTCCCCAGGCTTCCCCAGCGACCACACAAGAACACCACAAAGCAAGTGGCTGGTTGGCCTTATGAATTATACCAAATGCCTTCATTTCTGTGATAGCAAATAATCACTGTAAAACATTTTAAAATTATATAAATATTTAAGAAGACAGTGCAGCCTTGTAATCTTCTCTTTCAGAGAAAACCACAACTATTAGCACTTTGATAGGTGTCTTTTCAGATGTTTTTTGATGGGTATAAACACTTCTAGATATGAAAGGGGGTTAACGCTATCTGTAGATTGCCTTATAAGTCTCCACTTCCCAATCTCCTCAACAGTTTACACTTTGGAAGCTTTCCCCATGTCCAGATGTGCTTGACTAGCTCATTCTCTTCATGGTTGCATTATTCATTCAGTCACTAATGCTGAATATTGAACATAAGAGCACACTTCATGTCAGGCATTGTTGTAGGCACTAGTGACCACAACTGTAAGATTTTGCCCTCATGAGATATTACACCCTAGTAGTGAGGAAATATATGTATACAAACAAACAAGTAAAACATAAACTAACCAAGAAATATAAGCAATAAAGAAAAACAAAGCAAGTCAAGGTAACACTGCACAACAAAGAACACTGCTGTTGTTTACATGTTTATTTTCATCTTGGAAGACTTTTCCAAGGGGTTCTGTATCAGTTAGCTGTAGCTGTGTAACAAAATCTCGCAAAACTTAGTAGTTTAAACAATATTTATTAACTCAAAGATTCTATAAGACAGGAGGCCAGAGTGGCTTAACTGCATACTCTGCTTCAGAGTCTTTCACAGGCTATGGTCAAGGTACCAGTCAGGGCTGTCATCATCTGAAGGTTCAACTGGGGAAGGATCCATTTCCAAACTCACAAGGTTGTTGGCAAGAATTAGTTTCTCACAGGCCATTCTCTGAGGGCTTCAGCTCTTTATTGGTTATTTGCTGGAAATTTCCTTCAGTTCCTCATCATGTGGGCCTCTCCATAGGACAGCTCACAATATGGCAGCTGGCTTCACCACAGAAAGCAAGAGAGAAGAGTCAGAGAGAGAGAGAGAGAGAGAGAACAATCCAGCAAGTTGGAAATCACAGTATTTTATATCTCATCTCAGAAGTGACACTCATCTTTGTTACACTTCACCTTTGTTACACCATATTCATTAATAGTGAGTCATCAGGCTCAGCCCACACTTAAAGGGAGAGGATCACACAGCATGTAAATTCCAGAAGGAGGGATCACTGGGGCCCATCTTAGAAACTGCCTACTACATACAGGTTGATGTTTGAACAGGGGAATAAATGAAGTGAGGCAGTGAGTTATGTGATTATCTGGGGAAAGAACCTTCCAAGAAGAAAAACAGTAAGAGCAAAGTCTTGGCCTGAACGAGGACTAACCAAGAAGCCTCACACAACTTGAGAACTTGAGTTGAGAGGGAAAGAGATGTGGGAATGAGGTTGAAGAGGAACGAAGTGGCAAGATCATGACAAGCCTTGTGGGCCATGGAGAGAATTGGGGTTTTATTTTCAACATTCCCCTTCTAATCTTCTGTTTCTAAAAACTTCTAATTTTCTGTTTCACACACCCTAACATATGTGTATGTGCAGGAATGCATTTGTGCAGGTGTTTATACAGGATTCATGCTCATATGTATGTGTGGGTATGTGTGTGTGTATGTGTTAGACGCTCAGTCACATCCAACTTTTTGTGACCCTATGAACTTTAGCTCACCAGGCTCCTCTGTCCATGGGATCCTCCAGACAGGAATACTGGAGTGGGTAGCCATTCCCATCTCCAGGGGATCTTCCCGACTCAGGGATTGAACCCAGGTCTCCTGTATTACAGGCAGATTCTTTACCAACTGAGCCACCAAAGAACCCCCATACACATAGGCTTCCCAGGTGGTGCTAGTGATAAAGAACCCGCCTGCCAGTGCAGGAGATGTTAGAGATGAGGGTTTGATCCCTGGGTCAAAGATCCCCTGGAGAAGGGAATAGCAACCCGTTCCAGTATTCTTACATGTAGAATCCTATGAACAGAGGAGGCTTGTGGGCTACAATCCATAGGGTCGCACAGAGTTGGACACGACTAAAGTGACTTAGCACTCAGCACACACACACACACATATGTGCATGTATTCTATATGAACACCTGTACAAATGCATTCTTACACATACACATATGTTAGGGTGTGGCATTTTTAGAGACAGAAAACTAGAAGTGACCTTCACCACTAAAGAGTCGAGTAAGTAAATTATTAGTGTATCCTAGGGGATTTTTCTGGGCCAAAATGTATGTGCATTTAAAAATACATTGGGACTTCCCTGGTAGTCCAGTGGTTAAGACTCAGAACTCTCATTGCCAGGGGCCTGAGTTTGATCCCAGGGAATGAGATCCCACATGCCGCAACTAAGAGTTCACATGCTGCAACAAAGATCTAAGATCCTGAGTGTTTCAACTAAAATCCAGTGGAGCCAAATAAATATTTTAAAAAATAGATACACACCTATAGCTAAACCACAGTCAAAGAGACTTTTCCAATTGACTCTCCCATCAATGTTGTTAAAAAGGAGAGCCCTGGTCAACACCAAGTAGTATTTACTGTTTAGTATTTTAAGCTTTTGAATGTGTGTTAATACGATATGGAAAACATAGCATTTCATTGTGATTCCCCTTTGTTCCCTTCTTAAGGAGCATGAGTGGTTTTGTGTCTATTAGGAGAATGAAATGTTTGGCATCCTTTGGCTTCTTCCTTCCTGACCAGGTCTATTCTGACCAGCTCCAATGCAGTCAGCTCTGTTGACCCAAGAGCTGTCCAGCTTGCTGGTGCCGCTTCCCTTTGCTCCCTGTGGTCCCAGGACCCACCCAGACCTCGCCACTCCTGAGCCTTTGCTTCCTGCATTTGTCTGACCTCTCTTCCTGTTCACATCTCTCCACTTGTGTCCCAGGCATGTCCCAGGCATATCTTCAGCGCCCAGCATCCACCTGCCTCTCCTACACTTTCCACTGGAGATGTGAGGTGCTCGGAGCCCCTCCCGAGGGCAACTGGTGGAGTAAGGTTAGGAAAGTGTTTCGTCTTTAGCAAACTGGTATGAGGATCAAATAACTTATCGTTTAGGAATAATATCAAGAATCCCACCAGGCACTTAGTAGGTAGTCAGTAAATGAGACCTGTCCCTGTCACCATCATCCTATCTTGCTGTGCTGGCATCTGAGTCCCTGCAGGGCAGAGGTTGTATCTTACTCATTTGTTCCTAGAGCATTTCATACAGTGGCCTGCGCAATACAGCATTCAATAATTATTAGGATAATTATTCATTTATGTGTCAAATAAAGGAATCCACATCCAAATGAATGAATGAACTACATGTGTAGTCTTAATACAGAAAGACGTAATGCCAATGGTTACCTTGTGTACAACTGGGAATCCTTGAAGGATTCTGTGAAGATTAAATAACGGAAAGTAATGTTTTAAGAAGGAATTTAAGGAATAAGTAAATTTGCAAATAAGATTTTTTTAAAACCTGCAGATTTCCCCAGTCTCCATGAAGGCGAGAGGCCAATACACACTCAGAAGTGTGTTCTCAGCTGTCTTCTAGCACCGCTCATGCAAAGTTGCAGCAGCCCTCCCTCCATTTCTCTAGCCCACCCTGGCCCCCAGTAGGCTGTTCCCAGACAGAGACCCCTCTAGAGAAGAGCACACGAATGTGCTCACTTTTTTTTTTTTGTCTCTGGTACTCTCTGCAGCACATCAGTGGATTAAAAACAGGCAGACAACCACAGCCCTCGGGCCACATCCGGCTCACACATCTATCTTGCTCCACAAACACAATGTTTTCTAAAATGTGAATTAAAACTCAGGAGATTTAAATTTTAAAAATGCAAATATCTGGCTTCTCTTGCAAAATCTGAGGCCTGGCCACAGGGTCCAGTGCTCCCATGTGCCAACAGTACCATCTGGGGCCATGAGGCAGCAGCCCCCTTCTGATGGTCATATGTCCGATTTCCAGGTCTCCGCAGTCCCCACCTGCTTGTCTCATTATTTATGTTCAACGTATGCTGAGTCACCTGAGTTATCAACCTCTGTTCTAAAACCATCATCTCAAGCAGACCTTGGCCTCACCTTTCATTAATGACTATTTCAGCCCCAAACAACCCCTCAAAGGCACAGAGCAACAGTTCTTTTATCCCTGATATGGTTTTTGCTTTTTTTTTTTTTTTCAGAAAGAGGGTCTTATAATCAAATACATTTGGGCACTTTCTACAATTTTAACCTCTGGATACTCAGTGCTGGTTTGACCACCACTGGTCAAGGACCACCCCCATTAAACATCCCATGGAGGACATCTTGAGGACCAGAGTCTGGGAAGGCCAGAGACCCTCAGAACCTAGACCAAACCTTGCATTCACAGAGGGAATCTCTGGAATTGGAGCAGCACTGCCCACTTCCAGCTCCCTATTAAGAAGAGATGACATGTGCCTGAAACAAGCCATCCACTGGATAGGTCAACGCAGATGGAGCTGGGGAGGAGGACCCATTGCATTCAGTCCAGATCCTGCAAACAAACTCTGAGATGGAGATGTGTGTGTAGGAATTTTGTGGGAGTGTGCACCAGGGAACAAAGAGGCCTCAGATGACCTTAGAGGGTCCTTCAGAATTCTCTTTCATATTGAGGCAGGACTAAGACCTTTGTAGCTCCTGTATCAACCAGTCATAGAAGGAGGGACGCTAACCTTCAGGGAAAAAGCAATTCCCAGAGAAGGATGCAGCGGTAAGCCTTCAGTAGCCAAAGCCAGTGAGTGACTGGAACACACAGATCTGCTGCATCCACCTTCTCCGTTCAGGGTTAAATAGAGCCACCTTCTTCCCTGCCACTGGCAGCAATGACAGCCACATGGAAATCAGAAAGCAAGACTCAGAGGCAAGGCTTTTACACGTTCCTTACAATTTTTCACAATGGTCACGAGTGTGGTCTTTCTGAAACAGTTCTGGTCACCTTTACTGCAACACTCAAAAATCCTCCATGGCTCCCATTTCCCTTTGAATGAAGTTCAGACTCCTCAGCCTGGGATTCTAAGCCTCTCACCAGCTATTCCAGGCTGCCTTCCCAGCTTACCTCCCATTACTCTCCTACGAAGCCCAGTGCTGAACAGAATTTCCCAGGCAGTGTCTGCAGTTCACATCCTTCATGTCTTTGCCACTGGTTATCCCCTCTACCTGGAAAAACCATATCTCCCATCCCCACTTACCTAAATCTTAGCCAACTTTCTTGGTTCAGCCCAAATGCTTCCCCAGCTCCATCCAAGTAGAAGTAATCTCTCTCTGACCTTGTAATAACATTTTAAAATGTGAACTGTATACAATTTATTTCATATGCTACACTATAAACTCCTTGAGGCATAATTTAAGTCTCATTCAGTGCCTCGCACATGATAAATACATGCTGAATATTTGTTGGATAGATGAGTGAAAGGATGGATGGATGGATGGATGGAAAGATGGATGCATAGACAAGAGTGTCCTGAATATACATCTTACTATTGAGGCAATGTTGAATCTTGTGTTCACTCTGTTCCTTTGCTCTGTGTACCCCATTTAGTTTATGACAAGAAGAAGATTGGTCTAAAAAGAACTGAAGATGTATTTTCTGTATTGAAATATGAAAATTACTTACTGAGTACCAAAGGCAGTGGGGAATCACTGAACCCCTTTTTCAAGCTTGTTACCACATTTGCTCACAAGAAGGGAATAGCACATAAATCCCCTTTGAATGTACCACAATACAGCCCCCTAGCCAGCTGTTATATTTCAAGTGGTGCCACTCAGAAGACTTCTTGAACCTCAGATAGTTGTTAACAAAAACAGTATGCTGCTCAGTTCCAAGAATCTAAATCAGAGGCAATCAGTTTTGGCAGCTGCTTGGCTCATGAAAGGTGACACCCAATTAGAGAATATGATCAACCCCAAACAATGTGCTTCCACATCCCACAGTATTTACAGCTGCAATCATGGATCTGACAGCCATGGATCCTGCTTGGAGACACAGACTCCTCCAGAAGCCTTAATAATAACTACTTCCTCTTAGTGATGCTGCATTTCATCCGAGTTTTCATAATAACTCTATGAGACAGGGATGGAAAGTATTCTATCCCCCTTTGAAACCAAGGCAATATGGCCTCAGAGAGAAAAGACTATCCCAATTTAACATATCAAGAAAGTTAGTGGGTAATAGCAGGGCCAGAAGCATAACCTTGGCTTTGACTCCTTCACAGCAGCAGTCCCCTTGCTGTTCATGACCTCATCCATACCTTTGCCTCTAGGTCTACAAAGGAAAATGACCACATGCATAGTCAATTTATTAATAATTTGAGTAAATAACATCATAGCCATTGCTTAGAATTTCAGCACAATGTCTGGTCAGGGAACTATTCTAAATACCTGAAAGTGTTAGTCACTCAGTCATGTCCAACTCTTTGTGATCCCATGGATTGTAGCCCATCAGGAGCCCATCAGGCTCCTCTTTCCATGGAATTCTCCAGGCAGTAAAACTGGAATGGGTTGCCATTTCCTTCTCAGGGGATCTTCCGGACCCAGTGTTCGAACCCAGGTCTCCCTTACTGCAGGAATATTCTTTACCATCTGAGCCACCTATTATTAATACCCAATTGAAATTATTTGTACAAAGTTTAATCTCAGTCTCCTTCGTCCCATTCCCATCTGTTTAATATCCTTTGAAAGGAGCCCAAGTCCTGATTTTTAAGACAGTAAGATGGTCCCAATCAGACCCTTGGGCAGACTGCATAATAGAAGGAATGTGAACTCTTAGAAGGGGGAGCCTACTCATTGCTGAGACTGACTTAGACTCACTAAGAGCAAGACATGTTAGACAGGCTTGTTGGTGGGACAACCACAGCAAAGAATTAAAGCGATGCAGTAGACAGAGTGCCTATTGATTTTAGCAATGTCTTTTCCTATAATATTAGAGTTTCCTATAATATTGTTGTGAACAAATTACAGAGATGTGGACCTCATGATAATACCATTCAGTGGATTTATAACTGGTTGAGTGAATTCCGAGATGATGATTAATGGGTGATGTGATCCTACAGGATGCCCTGAGTGATATGATGAAGAATGTTGACCCCCTGCCTTTTCCAGTCCAAAATTTTTAGCAAGTGTTATTAAATTTTTGTCCCCTAGAGCCTGCCTAGGGGACATCTGCATGGCTTAAGGCTGACAGGAGGAGTTGAGGGGTGGAGTGGCAGGATCAACAAGCCAAAAACAGTCTTGACAGGCCAATATATTGGTTCAATTCCAATGAGATGATATTTCAAGTACTTCAGAAACTTTGGGGTTTTATTCAAAGAGTCAAGCTTACAAATAGAGGATGAAGGGATGTACCTGGATAGTAACTCACAAAGCAAAGACCTTGGGATTGAATTCAGATGCAGGCTAAGCTTCACTTGGTCCTGGGGAGCTCTGGCCTAGGAGGCTAACAGGAGCTTAGAAAGTAGTTTTCAAGGTACAGCCTGTCTCTCCCCATGGCCCTGAGATGTGCAGGTCAGAAGAATACTGTGGAAAAGCAGTTGGAATCCATGTTAACCGAATCACAAATGAAGGCATAGAGCTGTTTAGCCTGATAAAGACTGTCTTTGAATATCTGAACGATTACCTCTTGGAAAGAAGAATATTATTACCATGTAAACTGTAGGGTGGGAGGCAATGGGAAGTTAAAAGGAAGCAGATTTTTGTCCAACTTTAAGAGGAGGACTCTAAGAATTGTAGTTTGCCAGATAAGGCTATCTGACTCAGAGAAGCACAGAACCAAGGATGAGACAGGCCCACAAGTGAGAGAAGCTGTCACTTGGGCAGGTTTCTGGGATCTGAGTGCTCTGAGTCAAGACACAGCTAGGACACCAGGCTTCCCCTGAGAGTGGCCCATTCGCACAGTGGCAGTGGGGCTGACCAGCTCTCTCTTGCATTGACGGTTATATTCATGGTTGGTCCACTTGCCCCTTCTGGCCCCTGACGAGTGCCTGCACTAAACACATGGCCCTAGGACTGTTAATAAATCCTTTAAGCCAGGCCTGAAGGTTCAGGCTGAGTGGTTTCAGTATCTCCCGTTTTTCTCAAGGGTCTTCTTAACCAACCTTTTCGGTTTCTCTCCGGCTGTCTTGGCTCCCTGGCCCGACATTGCCTGTTCATTCAGCTGTGAGGCTCCCCATTGAGCCTAGTGCTTTCAGTAAGAAAGCTAGAAAATTAGGGATGCTAATGACAGTGGGATGGGTGACCAGGAGTGCTTGGCAAATCTCCTACCTGAAGCTATTCTGTAACTGGAGTCTCCTTTGTAAAGATTTATCAGAGAGGGGCAGCGAGTGAACCAGATGGTGTCTGAGAGAGGAGGTGAGAGTCAGTCCCTGTTGAATTCCACCCTGTGACTGCCCCTGCAACAGGGTTCTTGACACAGATTACCACAAGCATTCCTGACAATTAGTGAGATCTACTTAGGTCTATTAATTCTTTTAAATGGGATGAAACTGAGATTGACAGGGTTACATGGCCTGCTCAGACAACACAGCCAGCAAGCTGCAGTGTCAGGATCTGATTTCAGGTCTGCAGAACTCTACAGCCTGTTCTAGTCCTCACTGGAGGGCTTTTCTGATTTGAGAAGTTGGAATCTACCAGGCTTGTGTCCTGCACCCATTCTTAAATTAATGTAGAATTTCATTCTTCCAAAATGTTTGCTTTGTAGTAACACTCAGGAAAAAAAAAAAAAAGTCACTCTACATGGTTTTGATTAGCAACATTAACATTTCTTTAGAAAAAAACAGATTAGAGCAATGCAGGGAAGCTGGCCCTGAAGTTAGATTCAGGGTGATAACGCTCCAATTACAGAAACAAGGGCTGGAAGAGGATGGAGGTGTTGGTATAGACTCCTGCAGAACCATCCCCACTCCCTGTGGTCCAGTGGGCCCTTGTCTCTTGCTGTAATACACCAAAAAGTCATTTATTTTACTTTTGCTCAATCACTGACATTTATAGAAGGGTCATAGGTATACTAAAATATGGGCTTTCATTTGATAATATCAATTTTCCCCAAAGAAATCTTGCATTAAATTAAAACAATAAGCATTGTAGTATAATATTGGCTGACAGTGTGGGTTTTGGAGTGGGGCTGCTCCATCAACTGTTAACCCAGGTTCCATCACTTCTCCCTAACCATGAACTTCCCTGGGCTGCAGCATCTTTTTTTGGATCAGTTTGAGGATTTGATTAGTTAATGTATATAACACAGACTAAGTGGTTTGGTTTTATAAAGAGAAGAAAAACCAGTCATTGTGTAGAATGTTCCTTCCGCAAGTGCTGGGAATTGAAACAGTTAATACTCTCAAAGGACAGCTCTGAGCTTAGATTCCACATTACTTGGAATATCTCTACAACTTGCTGCACTCAATTCATCTGCATCTGCAGAAATAACCGATGAGAGCTGAGTGCTGGTGATAACATGTGAGAATAAGAACCCAGCAATTTATCTTCTGGACATTCAATCATTTGTTAATTTGACAAAGTCACTATTAACATTAGCTGACTGTGTTCACTTCTATTTAGCAATTGCTTTGGGTCCGATCCCCTTGATTAGGGAAGCCTAGGAAAGGAACAGAGAACTTTTCCAACATCCTAGAGGTATCCTATATTCATTTACAAGTTGATTCATTCATTCACTGAGTGACTAACACTTTCACTCATTCACTGGGTGAATAATTTCTTGAGAAACAATTACATGCCCAACTCTGAGTTGGGTGCAAGGAGTTCAGTAGCTAATAAAAAGAAAGGCTCCTTGCCCTTATGGTGAGATATATGAAAAACAAGCAAACCAAGAATTAAACAATTACATCATAAAAAGTGTTGTGAAGCAAACAGGAGGGGCTTATGACAGAAAATAATGGTGGCAGAGAGGTGATACTTAGCTAAGAGGTTCAGAGAACACCTTTTTGAGAAGAAACTAGGTAAGGTCAGACCTAAAAAAATTAGAGGCCAGCTGTGACGGGCACCACTGGTTGCCTACCCAACAGTTTCTCACTGCTTCCTTGTTGTTTAGGGTCACAATGTACCCAGCTAAAAGCATCCAGCCACAGCTTTACAGAGGGCCACAGCGCAGGGTAACTGGCTAAAACACCTGTCCCAGCCGTCTTGGTAGCAGAGCAGCCAATCGACAGTGTTCTGACCAATGAGATGTTGGCTAGGGCTTAGAGGAGAGTGTTTCTCCTCTAATTTAAGTACTGCCTTTTTTGCTTCCCTTCAGCTCCCCCTTCTTATCTGTAACATGGATAGGGTGCTTGGTGCTATGGCAACTATATTGCAACCATGAGGAAAAAGCCAAAATAGAAAATCTCAGGAAACTTGTCCATGATGTTTTTGAGCCATGACCAATGCTACCTTTTCCCAGACTTCTAACTGAATAACAAAACAAACAAACAAACAAAAACCCTTATATATACTGAAGTCACTATATCAGAATTTTCTGTTACTCGGGGTCAAATGAAATCCCTCACTGTTATACCAGCCAAGCAAAGCACAGACAGAAGGGAATTTCAGGCAGAAGAAATGACATGCCCAAAGACATTAAGGCAGGAATGAGCTCGGCATGTTTAGGAGCAGAGAGAAGGCCAGTGTGGCTGAAGTATAGCAGACATGGAGGAAAGTGAAGGCAGCTAAGATTAGAGACAGAAACAAGGGACGGGTCAATTAAAGCCTTACAGACCCAGGTAAGGAATTTGAATTTTATTTTCAGGGTGAATGGAAACCAGCTGATAGCTCATGTGTATTCTACAGATCCTCTGCCATGTGATGAAGGGCTTAGAGGAGGGCAGGACTAAGGGTCATCACAGTTGTTCCTGGGAAACATGATGGTGACTTTGACTGGGGTAAAGGCTTTGGTGGTGGAGAAAATTACACTGAAGTAGCAGTGGGGCTTAGAGTTTAACATTCAGATAACTAAGATCATGGCAATGATGCCATCACCTCATGGGAAATAGATGGGGAGACAGTGGAAACAGTGTCAGACTTTATTTTGGGGGGCTCCAAAATGGTGACTGCATGGTCACCATGGTGACTGCAGCCATGAAATTAAAAGACACTGACTCCTTGGAAAGAAAGTTATGACCAACCTAGATAGCAGTTTAAAAAGCAGAGACATCACTTTGCCAACAAAGGTCCATCTGGTCAAGGCTATGGTTTTTCCAGTGGTCATGTATGGATGTGAGAGTTGGACTGTGAAGAAAGCTGAGCACCGAAAAATTGATGTTTTTGAACTGTGGTGTTGGAGAAGACTCTTGAGAGTCCCTTGGACTGCAAGGAGATCCAACCAGTCCATCCTAAAGGAGATGAGTCCTGGGTGTTCACTGGAAGGACTGATGCTGAAGCTGAAACTCCAGTACTTTGGCAACCTGATGCAAACAGCTGACTTATATGAAAAGACCCTGATACTGAGAAAGATTGAAGGCAGGAGGAGAAGAGAATGATAGAGAATGAGATGGTTAGATGGCATCATCAACTCAATGGGCATGAGTTTGGGTAAACTCCAGGAGCTGGTGATGGACAGAGAGGCCTGGCGTGCTGCGATTCATGGGGTCGCAAAGAGTCAGACACGACTGAGCGACTGAACTGAACTGAACTGAGCAGTGGGGCAGTCAGTTTGAGAATAATTTGGCCCCCAAAATACCCAGTCAATACGATATGTGAAGAATGTAACAATATCTTGTTAATCAAGAGGATCAAACTACTTACTGCCACAGACTAGGTCAATATTAAATATATATCAACTAACGTTTTATGTGTTACACACTTTATAGACATGGTCTCATTAATCCTTATAACAGCCCTATAAGTAGACATTATTATTATCCCCATATTATAAATGAGAAAAAGGAGTCATAATCAGATTAAGTGACTTGCTTAGGGATAATATTGTTAGTAAGGTAGTGGAGCTGGATTTCAAACCCAAGGTTGCCTGCTTTCTTGACTCAACCACAGGGAACTTAGAAACTGCAAGCTGCACAGGACTTATATAGCTTGTAGTTTCTATACAGAAACTACTCTGGGATGATTTTCTACTCTCTATACATTTAGTGCCTCACATAAAAAAGCCTCCAAACTCCATTCATGGACTAATCCTTATCCTCTGGGGTAATGGAGTGAGGAAAGTCTGTATTTTTGCACAATAAAGCTTGGGAACATTTACTGAAATTTCATGCCAGGCCTTTTACATTTATTATACCCACTTTGCAGACTGGGAAACTACAGTGCGAGGAGGTCAGGTCACTTACCCAAAGTCACAAACCTGGTGAGATTCAAACCCAGAGCACCTGAGGTGTTTCATTGCCATTTCCTCCAAAGAAGTTAGTTCCTGGAGACAGGATCTGAACTTGCACCACAGGCCACCTGAATGGTGTGAAGTTCCAACGCTGCTGCTTCACCAAGCCCAGAACTGCAAGACACACTGTGGGACCAAATGGTAATAAGAACATTGGGATGGGCAGATTATTTTAGCCAAGTGCAAAGTCACTAGGCCAAAAACTCATCTAGGGCCAAGCCAAGCACAGAGATGGCCACGAGACCCTGAATGAATCCTGCCTCCCTCTAGTCATAGCTCAAAGATCAGCATCCCTAATGAGCCTAGGTAATGTGCCTTCCTCATGTCACTTGCTACCCCATCATTCTCCCTATTCTTCTCTTTAGTGTTTATAACCTGGGTCGTATCATTTAGTTATCATTTATATGTTTATTGCCTGTCTCTGCCCACCGGAATGTAAGTTCCACATCTCCGGTGCCTAGAATGTCTGGCACATAGTAGACATTCAATAAATAATTGATGAGTGAATGACTGAATAAATTAGTTATTTTAATTTAAATTTGTATCAGCATCTGGGGAAAACTCTACAAGCTCTTAGCAAATACACAGGCTTCTCCTCAGCTTAAGCAACTGGGACAATAGAAAGGGGATCTAATAGCCAAACTGATAAGATGACATTGGAAAATGACAACAGGGTCAATCCAAGTGGGTCGGATCCAGACAGTTTCTAAAAGCTCCCTTGTAGGCATGGTAGCTTTCTTCTGGTCCCATGGGTGGTGCCAGGATCCTCTACAGAGCAACTAACTAAGCCACCAGAAGCTCAAGCAAGAAGTTCTCAGCAGTTAGAAGCCAGGAAGGGAAGGGGCAGTGGAGGGAGGGCTCCCTGGGAGAGGGCAGTTCAGAGGAGATGAGTCTAGGGAGCTCAGAGGAGGGGGGCCTGCCCAACTCGTCTCCTGGTTCATCATCCCCACGAGCAGTAAGGGAGCTCCCAAAGAGCCATGGTCTCCTCCGCCTTCCCTCATGAGCAGCAGAAGGAGAAATGTCATATGTGGCTAGTTCCTTTTGTGCATCTGTGCCCCACTGGGAATCAGTTCTATTTCACTTCAAAATTCAAAAAAAGAAAAATTAAACAAAACAGGGGTTCTCTGATGCAGATGAGAGAGTCATCCATTGCTCATTTTTAGTCTTCCTAGAAAGAACATAAACCAAACATGATCTCTCCCTTGTTTGGGGTACATTTTTGCAGGCTGACTTTTCTCACTCTCCTTTGAATACCTCGAGCAGAACACCCCTAGTGTTGTTAATGACTTCAAAGATACTGGGTCCACTGTGCGGCAAGTGATAAAAATGTACACAGCATGTGTTGGATAAATTAATAAACTCTCCAGAGCTTCCGAGTCCTCGGGCCCAGCAGCACCGTAATGAAATGTTATTCTGAAGTGGAGGAGGTGGGAAGGAGGAGAAGGGGAACAGTATTTAATATATGCAAATTAACTAGTATGCAAATTGCCACTAAGTTAAAAATAACGGACTGCGAGAGGAGCCCATTTTTTAAGCAGCTTGTTTATTCATTAGCCTAATTCCCATTATCAATCCTTCTGTTTTCTTCTTTATTAAGTACTCACATTTGGGAAGTTTGCTTCCTACAAATTGTTTTGCTCCAAAACCCGTAACACTGGTTAGAACAATCACCATACATTAGCTTTCCCCCGTCTTGTTCTGATTTTGCCCCCAGCTCCTGTTCTCTTTCTCTCTTCCTGCTCCTTTTCGTTGGCCGTTTCATTTCCCCCTACCAGCCTCACTTGCCTTGTGTCTCTGGCATCTTTTGTTTCTCGGATGAATGCGGCTCCCGGGAGGGCAGCATGGGGCAAGGGTGAAGGAAGCCTCCCGTCCTGCAAAGCCTTACTCCGGGGGACCTCTTCTCCCAGTCACTGGCCCCCGGGCTGGGTTCAGATTCAGGAGGCACCAGAATCTGGCTTCCCATCACCTCGGAGCGTGGACCACTCTCAGACCCCAGCCCGGTTGTGTCACCACAACCAGAACAGTGCGCACCCCAGTTCGGGTCTGTGTATGGCCTCCTCTGCTTCGAGACAGACCTTACACAATGTTAAGACAGATTGGCAGCCAAAATCCTCCTCTTTTGTCTTGGGATGCATCCACCTTGCTATGCGCAAGCTCTGGTGCCCCCCAGAGGCTGAGAACGGTATGGAGCGCTGGGATGGTCCTAAGAATGTGGGGCTGGAGGAAGGCTCGGAGGGGGTTCTCGCACACAAAGCCCCACCCCTTATATCTGAGAGGGGCGCTCCTGAGAGGGTGGACACCTGAGAGCAGCTGCAGAGGGTGTGGGGGATAGGGGCTTTGTCAGAGCAGCCCAGGAGCTTGCAAGCTTGCAAGGCTGATTTTAGTTCTAACTGTTGTCATTTTTCACGTGGTTTTTAATCACACAGTTATTACAAAGCCTCAGGATCATTTTTTACCGAGCGTGTGTCTATGCAGGGTGCTTGGACGTGGCTGTGTGAAGCTGTTTGTGCAGACGTGCCCTGTGAAATATGCCGTCTTAGAAGCTCGAACACCCACCTTGAGGCTCCGGGGTCTCTCCACGCCCTGGAGAAGTTATGGCTGAGAACCAGGTTGCAAGTGAAAGTCGTTCAGTCGTATCCGACTCTGCAATCCCATGAACTGTAATCCACCAGGCTCCTGGGTCCATGGAATTCTCCAGGCAAGAACACTGGAGTGGGTTGCCATTCCCCTCTCCAGGGTATCTTCCCGACCCAGGGATCGAACCCAGGTCTCCAGCATTGCAGGTTTACCATCTGAGCCACCACGGAAGCCCGAGACTCAGCATGACAAATCCTAAAGCTCCGCAGCAAGCTGTGCTGCAAGTCAAATGCAAGTGATACAACGTGAACAGAGTCTCCCAAAGCAAGTAACTCTAATTTCTCACTCCTTCCTGAACTACCACAGTTGCTATTGCTTATAATTCTCTCGGGAGACACACTATGTCAGAGCAGGAACCACATTTTTTCAGGTGTCGGATCCAGGCCAGAGCTTTGTTATCCCCCTGCTGAAGCGCCTATTATGTACTCAGGGGCCATGATGTCAAATGTGAAAGGTCACCCTGAGGCAGCTGCTTGGCATCATCCACAGATGGGAGACGGCTGGGGAAGGAATTTGCATCAGCTGCTGAACCTCCAGCCTGTCTTACAATCTCCCATCCCTCTTAGAGCCAAAAATGGTGTCAAAAGGCCAAAGACCTAGAAGAGGCAAGCAACATCAGAAACAGTCACTGACACTAAGTTTGAGATGGAGCCAGAAGGATAAATCATTATCATTTAAGCACTGAACGTTTTTATACATACTGTCTTTGCAATATTTCCATAGAATGAGCAAATAAATCACCCTGCTCTTGACATTTTTAATAACTTTAAGAATGTGGTTAGGGTAATACTTAACTTTATTGACATATTGTATGGTTCATCCATCTCATCAAACCTCAATGAAACTTCAATGACTATTAACCGAGGACCCATAATGTACTAGGCACTGCCTGGAGAATCCCCGAAGCAGTCCTGTCCACCTCCCAGGAGCTCTTTCTCATCCTCCTGACTCCTGTTGAGGAAACTGATAGCCCACAAGGCAATGCTTGAAAGAGTTGGGCGTAGAGACTGTTCTGATTCCAGCTGGTGGATTTGGTTCACTGGGTTTGGGTGGGGAGGGGGTGGGAAACCTCTTCCTGAACTCTAGCTCCTTGAGAGTATTCTCACTCAGAATTTGGAGCCTCTCTTGAGCATTAGACCCAGACATGATGAATACAAAGAAGAGCGGACCAGAGGCCACTCAGCACCCATACCTCAAAAACAATAGGGGCAGTCACAGGATGTTTTGCTGGAACACAATTCTCCTATCCCTGATGTCACAGGACAAAAGACAGAGATCCAGGGAGGGAACTTAAACTCACCAAAATTACCTCACTCTCTCATAGCAGAGCTAGAAGTGGAAATCAAGCGTCTTAATTTTCAAGCCAACCCCTTTTGCAGTGGTAAGGGATAATGGTAGCATCTTTTACAAAGGGGTGGGGAGTAACAAGAAATGGGGTCAAATACCTCAAGGAACAACAATGACCCATTATCAAACACCATCTGCAGGAGACAATCTTCAGCACCCTAGCTGCTCAAAGGCACATGTTTCCTTTCTCATCTCCAGGACTGCTTTGAGCTGTTGCCTTTGCAAACATACTCTCACCTCCAACCCTCTTCTGAGTCATTCTTACTCATTCTCCAGGTCTCAACTGGGACATCATCTCCAAGAAGCTTCCCCTGGTCCCTCAAATCTGAGCTAAGTGCCCTGATGTATATTTGCAAAGCCCCAGCTCCCACCCCATGTTCTCCGTTATGGTTCCCACCACAGTTCACTGTAATTGTCTTTTACTTGTCTGCCTTCTCAATCTTCTGTGACCCTCTGGAGAGCAGAGACTTTATCTTTCTTGCTCACTCAAAATTGTCTCCATAGGCCCTGAAGTTAATAACTCTTAAGAATGCGATTAAGGTAATAGTCAACTTTATTGATATGGTATATGGTTCATCCATCTCATCAAACCTCAATTAAATCTCAGTGACCATTAAGTCAGGGCCCAGAATGTCCCAGGCAGTGGTGCCTGGCATAGAGTAGATGCTCAATAAATATTTTAGAATGCATAAATGAAGAATGGCCCATGAGCCTCATCAGAGAGAAAATGTCATTAGCCATTCCTGTCACAGAAGGATCCAATTTCTCCATCCTTCTGAATACATCCCCAGCCGCTAATCTGAGCATTCCAGAAGAAGACTTAAACTGCCTGAGAAAACATATTATAGGCTATGTAAAGATAAGAGAAAGGTACACACATTTAAATATACCCCTTCTTATTTATGGGTATAAACTTTACACTCAGAAAACATATCTTCTATATAGTAAAAGCCAAGGTAACAAATATTGGGCAGAGAAAGAATTTTTCAACAAACATTGCAGAAATGGTTTAATACCTCCGCTATATAAAGAATGCATATAAATCGATTTATTTAAAAATCAAGACCTCAGTAGATAAGTAGACAACAGACAGGAACAGAAAATGCATATAAGGAAAACCTTAACTAGAAAGATATTCTATTCATCCTTGTCAATTAAAACAGATTGACATGTAGGACCTGAGTCCCGAGATGAGAAAAGGTCACTTGCCCCCTCACCCACCTCACTCACTCACCAGAAAACTTACTTGCTGCTGCTGCTGTATTTCAATGTGCTAGGTGAGATATGTTTGAGTAAGAGCCCTCAAATTCTTAGTAGGCTAGGAGAAATGCAGGGAGCAACACAATGTCCAGGATGTGAATTCTGAGCAAGCTGACAATAGGGCAAATAGCAACTGGTAACAACAAGAGGATTGCAGTAGCAGAGAGGCAACTTTGCGTCTTATGGGTGCAAGGCCTGATATGGCTTATTCCACGCCCAGCACATGATAAACAGGAGAAATCTGAAAACACAAGATTGCAAACGGAGGATTAAGAGTCAGAAAGGAAATAAATGAATGTTTGGAAACAAGGTGATCTTTTTAAATAGGACACCATCCCAGCGGTTTCATGATTTGCTGTCAGCTTTAATTTTTGGCTTCTTCTACAACCAGCTGCCAAGCAGGGTTCCCTCTGGTGCACCCACCAGAAGGGAAATGAGACCCATTAATGCTTCTTGCCAGCATGGCTCACAGGTGCCTGGAAGTTTAGGAATGTTTCTGAAAAACAAGACAATAACCAGAATATGACTAAGCTTATTAAAATTTTAGAAGTTAAAAATAGAAATACATTATGCTGCACACCTTAAATTTATACAGTGATGTACAGCAATTACATCTCAATTAGTTCAGAAAAATAAGTTAAATAAAAATAATGTTCAGTTTGGCAAGCTTGGTACAGTATAAATATAAGTACAACATTTTTGGAAAGCAATTCAGCAATATTTATCAAGCACCATGTATCAATTAGTTATTGTGGCAATAATACTGTGTAACAAATGACCTAAAAAATCTCAGAAATAAAGTTTTTCAGGAGTTCAATATGGAAACTGTATGTAGCCTAAAGTATCCCATGAATGTCAAAGAGGAGTACTGAGTTCCCAAAATAATTCCTCATCTCATTGATCCATGAACTCTGACTGCTTACAAAATCACACAAGTCCAATGGTCCAACAGTTCTTTCTGTGGCACATCACATATGGGTGTGTATACCTGGGCTAAGAAGGTAACAGATCTAAGAAGGTAGAATCTAGAGTCAAAGCAAGAGGGGCAAGCATTTGATGGGCTTCTTTTCTTAGCTTAAAGGGCAATGCCAAGGGTTCAACTGATGTCTCCTAACTGCAATTAAAACCTTATTGAAAGGAATTTTATGCTGTGAGATAGATATTCTACATTTTGAATGGGGTCAAACAGGTCTGTACATCTGTCAAACTCATTAAAATGGTCACTTAAAATATGTGCATTTTATTGTATGTGACTTATTCATCAATAAAGTTGATGAAAAAAATCACCTGTTGAGAATCATTTTACTATATTTCTAATTTTTTATTCTAGAAAACTGATTTTATCCAGAAGCAAGCTGGCAAAATTAAGTTGAATCTTAAAATATTTATAGTTCTTCCACTGCTGACCAAGATGGAATAACAGGGGCTAGATTAAACCTGTCTGAAATAACCAACATTTTTTTAGAAAGTGAAAGACTAGTTTTCAAGATATGGAATATCAAGACAGCGATGCTTGAGAGACAGGAAAGAGATGAGATGAGTTTCAAGACTGTCCCAGCTTACGGCCTGGAGAATGTTTCCAGACCACGGAGTAGGAAGAGGGAACCAAGCCCAGTGGACTTGAGTTTAGGGGGCAGAGCTGAGAGCTTGAGGAGATCGAAGCAGCTAGAGTTTTCAGGACAGAGAGAAGAAGGCTGACCAGAGAGAAAACTCAGGGGATGGGTAAGGATTCTGCTTGAGTATTCAATATAGCACATGCATGTGAGGAAACTATCCTAATCTGAGAAGAGAACCACCAAAAGGATTAATGATAACAGTGTCTGGGGTTCACAAAGGGCCTAGGGCAGTGCCTGCTCTCACCAGCAAAACTGGAAAACCCATCATCTACAGAGTGTGAGATAGAGTTCTCACAAAAAGCTTGCCTTAGTGGTGGGGGAATAGTTAGCCCTAAACGAAACGCAACTTTGGTCTTAGTTAACAAATATGAAAAACAAAGAACCTAAAGGATCAAACTGTTTTCAGGTCATTTAACTATACCCCAGAACAAAATTCAAGAATATTTATAGAAATACAAAAATATTCAGCATCTAACAAGGGATAAGGAAGTCTATTTCATAGTAATAAAGAGGTCAATTCATCAAGAGGACATAACAATCCTGAATTTCCATGTTCCAAACAATGGAACTTCAAAAAACATGAAACAAAAAATGATAGAAGTACTGGAGAAAAGTCACAATTTATTGTTGGAGATTTTAATATTTCTCTCTCAATAATTGATAGAACAAGGAGATAGAAAACCAGTAAGAATGCACAAAATTTGAACAATGCTATGAACCAACTTGACCTAATTGACATCTGTGGAATACTTCTTATTCAACAGTAGAATACACTTTTTTTTTTTCAAATGTACATAAACCCTTTAAATAAAATGTCTCAAATTTTTTCTGGAATATAAAATGTCTTAGATTTTAAATTTTTACAAATCTCAAAGTTAAAAAAATTAATTCATTTTCCTGCCAAAATTAAATTAATTATAAGCCAAAAATAGAGCTCTGAAAAAAATTACCAAATATTTGAAAAATAAACAACATATCTCCAAATAACCCATGGGTCAAATAAGTTAATTAAGAAGTTAATTGAACTGGAAGCAAACTTATGGGAAATTTTACAGAACCATAACCTACGTTAGAATAAAGAATATCTCAGTCAGTGACCTCAACTTCCATTATAATAAGCTAAGAAAAAAGACATAAAACCCAGTGTAAGCCAAAGAAAGGAATAATAATGATCAGAGTATGTACTAATGTATAAGAAAACAAACACATCATAGAAAATATCAATGAAACTAAAAGTTGGTACTTTGAGAAGACCTATAAACCTCTGGGCAGACTAATCAGTAAAAAAGAGGGAAAAAGAGAGAAGACACAAATTAGTAATATTAAGAATGAGAGAGAGAAATCGCCATAAATTCTACAGATATTAAAAGGATCACAGGGAGCATTATAAACACCTTTATTAAAAATTAACTTGACAATTTAAATAACATGGACAAAATCCTTGGATGATGAAAACTACCAAAATTCACTCAAGAAAAAAATAACTTGAATAGTCTCCGATATATAAAGCATTCAGTTTGAGTTTGTAGTTAAAAACTTTCCCAGGAAGAAACTCCAAGCCCAGATGACTTCACTGCTGAATTCTACCAAATATTTAGGGAAAAAATAATATCAATTCTACACCAATCATTGAGTAAACCAAAAAGAAGAAACACTTCCTAACTCATTTCATGAGTCTAGCACTACACTGATAATAAAAGCAGACAAAGATATTACAAGAAAATTAGAGTAGGAGACCTCATGACTATACATGCAATCATTTTCACAAAATTTTAGCAAGTCTAATCCAACAATATACAAAAAGCATAATACATCACTAAGTAGAACCTATCCCAGGAGGGCAAGGCTGATCTTTTAACTTAAAAAAAAAAAAAAAGAAAAAAAAAAAACCCATTGAAATTCATGATATTAACAAACCAAAAAGAAAACTATATGATCATTCTCAATTGATGGAGAAAAAGCATTTGACAAAATCAACACAAACCTTCTTCAATACTATAAAGGGCAAATTTGGGAAATCTACAGTTAATATCATACTTATATGCAAAAGACTGAATATTTTTTGCCTAATATCAAAAATAATATAGTCTATCCAGTCTCATTTCATCTATTTAAAAGTTTCCCATACCTCTATACAGTTGAATAAGGTAAGGAGAAGAAATAAATCATCTAGATGGAAAAAGAATTAAGAGTGTATTTATCCATAGAAAAAATAATCAACTATGTAGAAAATTCAATGAAATGTACAAAAAAGCTATTAGAACTAATGAGTATGTTTAGAAAATCTTCAGGATATAAGATCAATATACAAAAATCAATTGTATTTCTATATATTAGCAATAAACAACTGGAAATTGAAATTTAAAAATCAATACCATTTAGAATAGCATGATTAGCTGCTAGGGATAAATTTCACAAAAGATATGGGAAAGCTATATGATTAAAATTTAAAAAACATTGCTGAGAGAAACTAAAGATGACTCAAATAAAATAGAGTGATTCTGTGTTCATGAATCAGAAGATTCAATATTGTTAAGATGTTAAATCTCCTAAATTGATCTAAGGATTCCAATCTAAATTCCATCAGCCTTTTCATAGAAACTGACAAACTGATTATAAAAATTCATATCATATTAACCTCTTATCAGATAAATAGTTTGCAAATATTTTTCTCCCATTCTATAGACTGTCTTTTCATTTTGTTGTTTCCTTTGATCTATAGAAGCTTTTTAGTTTGATGTCATCCCACTTGTTAATTTTTGCTTTTGTTGCCTATGTTTTGGTGTCATAGAAAAAAAAAAATCATTGTCATGATTTTTCCTTATGTTCTCTTATAGGCATTTAATAGTTTCATCTCTTCCATTTAAGTTTTTAATCCATTTCAAATAAATTATTGTGTGTGGAGTAAGATAAGGGTCCAATTTCATTCTTTTGCACATGTATATATAGTTTTCGCAACACTACTTATTGAAGAGACTGTCTTTTCCTGCATTGTGTATCCTTGGCAGCCTTGTCACAGATTAGTTGAGTGTGTATGCATGGGTTTATTTCTGGACTCTTGATTCTGTTCCATTGGTCTATGTGTCTTGTTTTAAGCCATACTCTTTCCATTACTATAGTTTTATAATATAATTTGAAATTAGGAAGTATGATACCTCCAGCTTTGTTCTTTTTTCTCAAGAATTCTTTGGCTATTCAGGGTCTTTTGTAGTTCCATATAAATTTTAGGGCTGTTTTTCCTATCTCTGTGAAAAAATAGCCAAAAAAGAAATAATCTAATTAAATGGGCAAAGAATCTGAACCGACATTTTTGCAAAGATGTACAATTAGCCAACAGGTATATGAAAAAATGCTCAACAGCACTAATCATCAGGGAAATGCAAATAAAAGCCACAATGAGATATTACCTTATACTTATTAGCATGGATATCCTCACACACACAAAAAAAGATACTAAGTGTTGTTGAGGGTGTGGAGAAAAGTGAACTCTTGTACACTGTCCGTAGGATTATAAATTGGTACAACTACTATAGAAAGCAGCATGGTGGATTCTCAAAAAATTAAAAATAGAACTACCATATGATACCGCAATTCTACTTCTTAACATATATCCAAAGGAAATGAAATCAATATTTCAAAGAGCTATGTATTATATATAAAGTACCATGCATATGCTTATACATATATACATTAGCAAATATATATGTACCTACATAATTGAATATCATTTGGGTGCATGCCAAGTGCATGACACTCAGTCACATCCAACTCTTTGTGATCCTGTGGACTGTAGCCAGCCAGGCTCCTTTATCCATGGAATTTTCCAGGCAAGAATACTAGAGTGGGTTGCCATTTCCTACTCCAGAAGATCTTCCTGACCCAGGGATAGAACCCCCTTCTCCTGCATCTCTTGCATTGACAGGCATCATTTAGTCATAAAAAGGAAAGAAATCCTGCCATTTGCAACAACATGTATGAGCCTGGAGAACACCTATGCTAAGTGAAATACTGTAACCCTGATACAGTAAGACAATTGTCATATGACTCACTCATATGTAGAATTTGATAATCAAATTCATAGAACTTAGAGTTGAACAATGGTTGTGAGGGGCCAAAGGGTGGGGGAAATGGGGAAATATTGGTCAAAGAGTACAAGATTATAAGTTATAAGTTATAAGTTATCAGTTATAAGATGAATAAGTTCTTGGATTCTAACTTATACCATGGTGACTAGATTAATACAGTTAAAAATACCCTATTAAATATAATACAGTACAGGTTTGATGCATGAGACAGGGTGCTCAGGGCTGGTGCACTGGGTTGACCCTGAGGGATGGGATGGGGAAGGAGGTGGGAGGGAGGGTCAGGATGGAGAACACATGTACACCCATGGCTGATTCATGTGAATGTATGGCAAAAACCACCACAATATTGTAAAGCAATTAGCCTCCAATTAAAATAAATTTTAAAAATAAAAATAAAATATTTAAAAAACCACTATATTATGTACTTTAATTTTGATAGGATCTTAAGTGTAGATATTAAGTGTTTGCACAGCAAAAAATAGTGAGCTCTTGGATGTGTTAATTAATCTAATCAGGGTAATAACTTCATAGTGTATATGTACATTAAATTATCATGTTGTATGCCCTAAGTACGTATAATTTTTCTTTGTCAACTATACCTACATAAGCTAGGGAGAAATCATATAGAAGCATAATGGATCAAAAATAACTGAAACAACTTTGTAAAGGAATAAAGAACTAAAACAACCTCATTTTAAAACTTAACACAAAGCTACAATAATCAAAACAGTGTGATATTGGCCTCAAGGTAGGCAATATCAACAGAACACAATATGGAGTCCAAAAATAGACACATATACCACATATATGGACAACAGATTTTCAACAGAAGTAAAAGAGCAATTCCATAGGGATAGAATAGTCTTCCCAAGATAGTATTGGAACAGTTGGATAACAATATGCAAAAAAAGTACCATATACAAAGGTGAACTCAAAATGGATCATAGACTTAAATTTAAAACCTAAAGCTACAAATTTTTATAATAAAATATAGGAGAAAATCTTTGCAGCTTTGAATTGGTCAATGTTTTCTTAAATATGACAACAAAAACCCAATCCATAAAAGAAAAAGCTGATAAATTTTTTTTCATCAAAATTAATGCTCTTATTCTTCAAAGTACACTGTTAAGAGGATGAAAAGGCAAGGGACAGACTAAAAGAAAATCTTTGCAAGCATATGCAGAAAATATAAAGAGCTCTCAAAACTCAATAAAAAAAAAACCATTTTTTAAATGTCCAAAAGATTTGAAAAGACACTTCAACAAAGAAGATATATAGATAACAGGTAAGCAACTGAAAAGATGCTCAACATCATCTGTCCTTCTAAAAACGTGTATCTAAACTACAATGAGATACTTCTATGTATCTATTAGAATGGCTGAAATTGGGAACACTGACCATACCAAGTGGTGATGATCCATGTGGATTTGGAGCACACAGAACTCACATGTATCACAAACGGGAACATAATATGGTACAATCACTTTGGAAAAGAGTTTAGGATTTCAAAAGTTAAACATATATGATCCATTCATTCTTTACCTCGATAGTTACCCAAGAGGAATGAAAACATATGAAACTAAATGTTCATAACAATTTTATTTGTAAAAGCCAGAAATTGGAAAAAAAAAAAAAAAACAAATGTCCATTGATGGGCAAATCAATAAACAAATTGCATAACATCTGTACAATACTATTCAACAATAAGAAGGAATAAAATATTGGTACAATAACATAGATGCATTTCAATATACTAATGCTGAGTTAAAGACAGGTAAAAAAGAACACATGCTGTATGATTCTATTCACATAAATTTTAGAATATGTAAATTAATCTATAATGACATCAAGCACATCAGTGGTTGCCTGGGGACAATAGGAGTAGGTAAAGGGGGTGGAACCCTTTGGGGAAACTTATAGTGGTGATGGATATGTTCATTATTTTTATCATGGTGATCATTTCACAGGAGTATACATTTATCAAAACTTACCAAATTGTACTTGTTTAAAATGTGCTTCAAGGTAACTCAATAAAGCTGCTAGAAAAAAAAAAAACCAAAAGTTATAAAAGTACAAGGGACCAGAAACTGTTTAAAGAAATAGTGTATTTTGCTCTTAATTATGTTATGTAATGTCATGTCATGTTGTGTTTTATGTTATATTAGGAACTTTTTAAAAAAAAGATATTATTTATAAGAGTGAAGGAATCATGAAAAAAGTTTCAGTGGATGGTGTAAAAAACAAGTTAGTGCTTCAAAGCCAGTTGGGAGGAAGCCAGGGATTGGAGGAAATAAGACTTAGGCTTCATACATGAAGCCTAAGCTCCCTTGGGTTCATGTGGCAGCAAAAGAAGTCAGGAGGTGGATGGGGTTTGATGGTTGTTCAGAATGGGAGGAAGATCAACCAAGGAAACCCTGCCATCAACTCTCACAGCCTAAAAAGAGACCCCTTGGTGGACAGTGACAGAGAAAAGCTACTAGGAGTTTACTAATCCAGCTCACCCTAAAATCCCAGGGCTTTAGGAAAACTCCAAGAGAAATAAAGCTTTATAAAATTTCTGAGTGAGTGAGATCAGTATCTATAAATCATCTTGATTGTAATCCCCTCTTGGAAAGAAAAACGTCTGAGCTGTGCCTTCTCAATAGGGCTGCTTACTAGTAGATTGCACGCATGTACTCCTATACTAGTATACTGTTGATTTTCAAATGGGCATCGATAAGTAGAAATATACAAATGGCTCGGGGAAGTCTACTCAGTGCTCTGTGCTGACCTAAAGGACATCCAAAATAGAGGGAATAAAAGTATATGTATAGACAATTCACTTTACTGTACAGTAGAAACTAACACAAATTGTAAAGCAACTATACTCCAATAAAAGTACATTTTTAAAAAGTAGAAATATAAAAAGTAAAAGGCAAAACCAAAAATAAGAGTTATAGTATTTTATTCCACATTCCAGATCATCTTATGTATCAGGGAATCACACCTCACTTAGGAGACCACAGAGTTAGATTAAGCATTCTAGTCATGTCTGGGCTTCCCTGGTGGCTCAGATGGTGAAGAATCCACCTGCAATGCAAGAGACCTGGGTTCCATCCCTGGGTTGGGAAGATCCCCTGGAGGAGGGCATAGCAACCCACTCCGGTATCCTCGCCTGGAGAATCCGCATGGAAGAGGACCCTGGTGGGCTACAGTCCATGGGGTCACAAAGAGTCAGACACCACTGAACAATTAAGCACACAGTCATGTCTAGTGGACAGGGAATAATCTGATGTGGTAGACTGTGACAATAAGAAAAATATAAATATCTGTGATAGCAAAACATTGGAAGAGATTGGCCTAGCAGAAGGAGAATAACTAGTCAAATTTATACACATTTGACAGACTATTAAGCAACTGTTTAAAGTGATGTTTTCAAAGAATATTCCCGAACATTTAAGAATGTTCATGATGTGGTGTTACATGAGAAAAATCAATGTATAATACTGAGAAAGATTCCAAAATATGTATTTTGTAAATATATATATATCTCACGGAAAAATCTGGAAGAAATTTATTGAGGGGTGGTTAAATTGCAGATAATTTCATATTTCTACTTTATCCTTTTAGTGTCTTGCAAATGCTCTACATGAATGCTTTCCACTTTATAATCACAAAAACACAATAATTCTGTAAATAAAGCATTGTAAATAAATAACTCTACCAGGCAGTAAAAAGTGGTGACACTAAGGAAGCATCTATAATTCCGATGAGACATTAGGAAGTTTGGAAGAAAGATTTTTAAATAAAAAATCAGAACACTAAAACTCACGTAAAGGATTCTGGGTTCTCAGTAGTCAGGCTTCAGGGACCTACCAGCACTAGGGGCTATCTGAACACTCCATTCCTCAGCAAACACTCGTCCAGCTGATTATACAATGGGCTCTGGTCAAGACCCTGGGGATAGAAAGATGCATCAGATGCAGAAGGCCCTGCCCCGGAAGTGTTTCCCAGTCAGTGCTCTGTGTTCCCATGTTTTGTTATCACAAACACAAGGCAAAAATACTTTTCTTCCTTTACACAAGGTGGCTTTTTTGTTTTTCCATAAAACAAGATGATTGAGGGATATTCTGGCCACTGAAACCCAGAAAAGCATGGCAATTACAGCTTGTAGATAGGCAAATAAAATGAAAATATCAGACAGGCTGAAAGGTTAGGGTCTTCATTCTGAAGGTTGGGAAGGGAAGGGATTTGGATCCACAGAACCTGGAACCCATGGGGCACTGACTTCTTAACCAGATTCCAAAACTCTGTGACTAGGAGATGTCCTATGAAATGTGATCCAGGTTTAGCTCCAGACATAAAAGGAAGCAATTTCTCTCACACTGAGTAATAAACGGATTGGAACTTATTGGAATTCATCACCCCCAAGAGGCGGTGCTGGCAGGAAATATAAATGCCTTCCAAAAGCTTTGGACAAATTTATGAATGATAGAATCATAGATGACCTCTCTTGCTCACTTCCTCTTGCTCTTTCTCACTCAAGCAGACTCCATCCTTAGAAACCGAGCCAGGGTTTGCCCTGGAAGATTCTTCCCAGATGTCCCCTAAGGGCCAGGCAAGGTCAAGGTAGGTCCCCACTCTGTGCTCCTATATCCCCCTGAATGTAACCAGTCATCACCCTAACCATACAGTATTATTATTTATTCCCTGTTGATGGGTCTGTGCCCCCACTAGTTGTGACATCTACAAAGGTAGCACTGAGTCAGAGCTCAATTGATATGGGTTGAAAGAGTATTATATGGACTCTACCCTTTTTTGTTTAAAAAGAAAAAAGCTGTGCCCAACTTTTTGCGACCCCTTGGACTATAGCCCACCAGGCTCCGCTGTTCATGAATTTCCAAGGCAAGAATGCTGGAGTGGGTTGCCATTTCCTTCTGCAGGGGATCTTCCAGACTCAAGGATCAAACCCGCGTTTCCAGCATCTCCTGCTTTGTCAGGCAGATTCTTTACCACTGAGCCACCTGGGAAACCCTAAGCACTGCTTTCCCTCAGGGAAAAATCTTGAGAAATGTGTACTGGTTGGAGTGTTGACTTCTTTCAAGTCCTCACTCTCCACTGCCCCATGTAGTCCCAGAGCAGAAAATCTGATAGAAAGGTAGGATACCCTCTCAGAGAGACATCACCAAGTGAAATCCTGCAAAAAACATCTCATGGAAGAAACAGCTCTTAGAAATTCCTGGGGGACTGATGTCTGGAGAACTCGCATCCCACCCCACTTCATCACTTCCCAGACTTGCTCACCAGACAGCTCTGTTGTTCACCACTGTGAGCTTCTGAGCTCTGATTTGCAAGTCAGTTCCCTGGGAATTTCATGATAAAATACATTCAGCTCGGTTATGTCAAGGACACAGTCTCCTGTATCTCCTCTAAAACCTTGTTTAATAACATTAGTCTCCCCATATGTGTGCCAAGATTCTTCAGCTTGAGGCTGGAAGGATTTTAATTTATTTTTCTATTAATGGTTAGGATCCATGCTAAACCTGTAAATATTGTTTCTATAAATTCACTGCAGTGCTAATTTTTAATGCAAATAAATAAACAGAGTGAGCAACTCAGAGACAGTTTGCCCCAGTGGAGCTTTTGCAAATCGTCTTCATTTGGCTTAGGAGAGAAGAGAGTGGAACACTTTATATTCTGGTAAGTTGCAGTGATCAGCTAGGGTCCAGTTTCTTCATTCATGGGATTTCTCAAGGATATATGGGAGAGAGGAAAGATAAATCAAAAGTAGAGATCATAATACCATACAGTTGCTAAAGTTGGAAAAGATCTTAGGGATTTTCTACTAAAACTCTCTCTTTTGTTTTATGGGTGAGATATGTGGTCACAGAAAGAGTAAGGCCTGCCTGGGGACATATGGCCCAAGAGTAGCTGTGCAAAGTCCAGAAATGGCAGCCTACTTTAGGTTCCCAAAAACATCAAGGAGTGCTTTTGTTGGCAGAGCCCCTGTGGCTAAGTTTGTGATTATCATTCAGCTGCCAGTGACCCACCAGGGTCATCACATAGCACAGATTCTCCTGGTCTGTGCTCATTTGAAATCTTCTACACTATAGATTCCATACGTCTATTTAAACATATCATATGTTTACTTTGATTTGGGGTTCCCAAAATGCAGTCACTAAAATTGCTCAAAACCTATAGAGGTAAAATATGAGGTCTTGCCAAGAATCTTAGGAGCCCAGAGCCCAGACTCTGACCAGGACTCAGAGATCCAGAGTGCAATGAGCCCAGGCCTTAAAGTGCTCTAGATATGGGGGTCCTCTGACAAAAGAAGAGAAAGGCACAGAAAAGCCCAAGGTAAAGTTATCAGTATAGAAACCATGAAAGCTGAGATATTTGGGTTGCCCCTCATTGGCTGGGAGAAACCCATGAGCACAGTCTCCAAAGTGGCATTTCTCAACAGTTCTCAAAATAATAGGTTATGACAGTGGCAGGGAAAGGCATTATAGAAACCAGGCTTGAGATATCAGATTGACCATTGCTGGCTAGACTGTGAGATGTCTAAAGAAGATGGGCTGCAGGTGATGGCTTCTCCACGTGCTCATCGTTCCACCACCCAATACTGCCTCCTCTGCCCTCTTAGAACCACCCTCTTCTGGAACTGGGGGAGGCGAAGAGGGTACAGTTAGAGAGAACAGGATACAGTGGGGATCTGAATCTTAAAAGAGATTCATCGGTGTAGAAGTCTACCCCTGCAGTCAGGCAATGATTCCCATCAAGCAAGACTCAAAGAATGCACTGAGCAGGAACGGCCACCACCGTCCCCCAGTCTCTGGGAGTCTAATGACTGTTGGGAGAAGACACGGGCCACACAGGGTTCATCATCTGGTGTTTGTGGATCTGTCTTGTGATCCTCTGTCACTTTGATGACAGTGATTCCCAAGCATGGCTGAGTGTTCACTGGTCTGGGATTGCAGGCTGCTGAGAGGTGGTAGGAGGGGAAGAAAGATGGGGTAACAGCTGCACAGAGTGGGTCCAGGCTGGGGCCTCTGCCTATCCAATATTCAGGACTGAAGCAGGTCATCCTCCCTGGGGCTTAGCTGTGTGATCCTTAGAGAAATATTTATACTCTTCATAGAGGAGAACAAATCTGATTGTATTGATTATCTATTTAATAGTGCATCCAGATTACAATTCCTCTTTTTCATTGTATTTAATTTGGGGGTGAATTTATTGGTGGTGGGGAAGTCCTTCAGATTTCAAACTGAGAAATAAACTACCAGTATGAGGCTCTGAGACTCTTTGTTCTTAGTGGTTTGCAGAAAGACCTTGGGAGCAAGAGAAAAGACTACAGCAGGACTGAGCTAGCTATTATACGACCCTCTATTACAGTTTTCTACAGATAGAAAACTCATCTTTCTCAGAGAAGGAACTCAGAAAGGGAATGAAAAAAGAAAAATTCACTGAGTCTAACTTTTCTCACATGGGATGTTGTCATATTTTCTGGATCATACATTGGCTTCTACTTTTACAGATGCTTCTATAATTTGAATAAAAGAGGAAAAAAAAATTCCACAAGCCCTGGGTTTTGGCTCTGGAAAGAAGTACAGGAAGAGACAGACTAGACCTTAATCAGGCAATTAGTAAATATGTGATTTTTAAGTTACTATTGATATTTTGAACTATGAAAGTATGCAGACCTAAGTATATGGCCCAGTGCTTTATGACTTTTCAGCGGGTAACTGGATATAGGAACCTGGGTCAAGAACTTGGTTTGGGTTGGAGAGGGAAGTTTAAGCTCTATTTAAGAAAGAGGATAAGGAAAAAAAAAAAGAAAGAGGATAAGAAAGGATTGATTACAGGCATGGATTTAGCAAAGAATACTGATGAACTGATTCTTGGGCTTCCCTTGTAGCTCAATTGGTAAAGAATCCACCTGCAATGCAGGAGACCACCGTTCGATTCCTGGGTCGGGAAGATCCACTGGAGAAAGAATAGGCTACCCACTCCAGTATTCTTGGGCTTCCCTGGTGGCTCAGGTAGTAAAGAATCTGCCTGAAATGCAGGAGACCTGGGTTCTATCCCTGAGTTGGGAAGATCCATTGGAGAACGGAATGGATACCCACTGCACTGTTCTGGCCTGGAGAACTCTATGGACTATATCCATGGGGTTGCAAAGAGTGGGATATGACTAGTGACTTTCACTCACTGAGGCACTGAATCCCATGGGGCATGCCCTGTGGGGGTCCTCCATATTCCCCCAAGTCTGCATTTCCTGAAGGCCACAATCCTGTTAATCCTCCCCTCCCCATAAACATACTCCCCAGAGCTCCTCTCCCCATGGAAATCCTGTCCCCACCCTTCAAGTGTCCCCCTAGCTCTGGCCTGCAGCCAGGGTATCCAGGCTACTAACCTCCCACCCCAAACACCCACTACTCCCTTCTCCTCTCCACACCCACCACCGGCCCTGGCAAAACTTCTGCTAATTCCTGGATACCTGGAATCAAGGCTAGGATTGGAAGAGAAGATGAAGGCAAAGGCAGAACGCAAAGAAAGTTCATAGACATGCAAGGCACCCAAGGCAGTAAGCCTTCCTTTTCTTCCTACATCAACTACAGGGCTATGCCTTCCTGCCCATATGTCCAACCAACCTGTCTCTCCAACACGCTTCTGATGCTTTCGTGTAATAGTGTGCTGGGGGAGATAACCCTATTCCCCAAGCCTGAGACACTCATTGATACCTGGTCCTAACTGAAGAGGAAAAAATTGGAAATAGGCCACTGGACCAGTATGATTATCTTCTCTCTTCTCAGTTAACCTTGTAGCTGCCAGGTTCAAAAGTTTAGCAGTTTTTGAAAATAGTGAATCTTTGAGCTATATGTGGAAGACAAATTTTAAATTAATAAACTGTGATGTATTACATTTTGGTAATAGGTGATAACAGAGGTGACAAAAGTATATTAAGAACATTGTTCCATTTTTCTTAATGGTTGCTTAGCAGAGTGTTTTGAGAGTGGGAAAACTCTTTTCCCAGCAGGCTTGTATTCCCTATACTTACCGCAGGGTCCACTAACAATGATATCTACCTTATCTGCATTCCTCAACCTGTTATGATGTATCAGATACTACTGCTTTCTTTTTCCAGATGCTAATCCCAATAAAACTATTTCTCCTGGGGTTGTGAGCAGAGAGAATAAATGAACAACTGCAAGTCTGTGGTTTGAGTCAGAAAATGGAAGAGGGGGCTCAAGAGGAAAAAAGATGGCAGTAAGCCAAGGCCTGTGGGGGATTCTGTCTAATTTTCAAGTATAATGCCTACACTCAATTTTAAGCAGTTGCCTACCAGCCCTAACATTACCCACAGATGATCCTTAATTAAAACTGTCCTGTGTACATCAAATATATTAGTGGTAATTTGGGGTAGATTTAAGAAACTAGGAGGTCTTCAACTTGAAGCAAAAATGTGTAGAAAATTAATAATGGTAAAGAAAGCAAGACAAAGAGCTGAATCCAGAATTCAGAAACTAAAATACTAAATCAAAATTTAACTAGGAAAAAGAACAGCTTCCAGATAAACTAATATAAAGAAGAGATACTAGTATAAACCACAACTAAATGTGAAAAAAAAGAATTCTCTAAAATTATATAATGGGCTCCAGTTTCAAATTATAAAGAAAAATGGTAAATGAACCTAGATTGATGGCATAAGCACATTAATTATTCCAAGATATTGTAAAACACATCAGTTGGCTTTCCATCCAATGTAGAATAAGCTCTAAAGATAAAAGAACTGCAAAAATATTGTAAACTATATGTATCCAATTATCATATTGTTATTTACCTTATGAGTTTTATTATTCTTTGGTTGTTTTATGTATATTGTGGGAATAAACAAATATTTATTTGAATGAATAAATGAATGCTTATGTTGACATTTTTAAGAACTGGGATTTTCAGTGTAGGAGGAGTTACCGGCATAAAAATAATGAGGTTAAATAAAACCCCATAATCCTGAATTTGGGGTACAAGTACCAGAATGAAATCATGATGAATTTTATCTTTTGAAAATGTAAATATTTCCTGGCTCAATCTGCTGAAAAGTACAACAACAATGACCAATCCAGTAGCAGTGAGCACTTCGAGTATCCAGACTATGGTTTCTAAATATTTCTCCAAAAAGGACTCTCCCTGAAGAATGGCTGACTCCAGATCTGGAACAAGAAATGAATAAAGAAACCTCAAAATATCTTATTATACTATAAAGTTAGGAAGTAAATGAGAAATACTAGGATTTTATCAAAAGGAATCAGGACCCAAATTGAAAAGTCTCCCACTATCCAAAGCTGGGATAATTTGGCCATTGATAAGGATAAGTTTTGATGGCTTGATATCATATCAAATATGTTTGAATTCATAAGCCCAAATGATGCTAAAGAAAAATAACAACAGCAAAAAAGTAACTTTTGGAAAATTAGAAAATCAGTTCACTATTCCAAAGATTGGTAAATATAAAGAAAATATCAAGAAATTTTCTTTCTTTCCCTACAAAAAGATGTACCTCAGAGTAAACAAATTGATGCTGAGGGAAGGTTTTTCTTTATAGAAGTTTTCTAGGTTTCAAGGGAAGAAGAAATGATGGGGTTAGGAAATCAATATTTGGAAAATACAAATGAACTGATGGATCTAGACAATTATTATCAATGTTGATTACATCATGAAGAGTGACACCTGAATGGACATAGCAAGTTTCCTGATAAAAGTACAGAACTCCTCCAATGGAGTGGTCTTCTAAAAAAAAAGAAAGAAAGAAAAAATTTAATCTAATCAAGCCTAAATCTAACTGGCAATTTAGAGGAACAGAGGAACTCATTAAATGACGCCATGGGATCCAATTAGTAAAATCCAGACAGTAGAAAACCCTTTAGGACAGACAATTCAGTTTCTTCAACAACTAAATTAAAAGAAAAAGTGAAAATGGGAACAATTAGGTTAAAAGAGACTTATGATAGATATCAATAATTGCAATGTGTGGACCTCGTTTATATCTGGGTTGAAGCAAACTATAAAATGTAAAAAGAATGAAACAGTCGAGAAAATGTGAGTGTTGATTGTCTATTTAATGATATCAAAGGATTTTCCTTCTGTAATAATGAATGGTATTTTGGTTATGGTTAGGAATTCTAAAAAAAAAAAAAAAAATCCCTAAATTTTAGAGATACATGCATATTTATATGGGCTTCCCAGGTGGGGCTAGTGGTAAAGAACCTGCCTGTCAATGCAGGAGACTCAGCAGACTCTAGTTCAATCCCTGGGTGAGGAAGATCCCCTGAAGGAGGGCAGGGCAACCCACTCCAGTATTCCTGCCTGGAGAATCCCATAGACAGAGGAGTCTGGCAGGCTACAGTCCATAGCATAACCAACAGTTGGACACAACTGAAGTGACTTAGCACACACACATGCACATGTTTATGTATGAATCGACATACTGGCTGAAATTTACTTCAAGAAATGGGGATGGTGGAGAGGGCAAGGTCAGTGAGTAGTAATATAAAGGAAACAAGACTGGCTGTGAGCTTACTAATATTGAAGCTGGATGATGGACACCTAGGGCTTTGTTACATTATTCTCTCTCCTTTTGTATGTTCATTTTTTTCCCATAATAAAAATATTTTAATTTTAAAAAAAAGGGGAAAGAGAAGAGGATGTTGGCATAAAAGAAATACTTGAATCATTTAAAAAGTCATCAAAGGGAGTTTTCCTGTTGGCTCAGTGGTAAAAGAATCCACTTGCCAATGCAAGAGACACAGGTTTGATCCCTGATCTGGGAAGATCCCACATGCCATGGAGCAGCTAAGCCCCTGCGCTGCAGCTATTGAGCCTGTGCTCTAGAGCCTGGAAACCACAACTCCTGAGCCCACATGCCACAACTACTGAAACCTGTGTGCCCTACAGTCTGTGCGTGGCAACAAGAGAAGCCACTGCAATAAGAAGCCTGCACACCGCAGCTAGAGAGTAGCCTCCACTCACTGCAACTAGAGAAAAGCCTGTGCAGCAGCGAAGACCCAGCACAGCCAAAAAAAAAAATCTTCTAAAAAAGTCATGAATGGGATCATCCCAGAAAGCTGTAGAACTTGAAACTTTGAAGCAGGGAGAATTCTCCATAAAGAGAGAATCTCTTCATTTTTATTATCATCCCACATGGGTTGTATTGTGACTACAATCTCAGACATCTTCTCCTTTAATAAGTACATTTATTTTCCCATGTAGAGAGTGGTCCTCTCAGTCCTCCAGAGCTGGCCAATCTGAAACCACTGCCATGAGGAGGAGTTTAATTCTGTAACTTACAAAGAGTTGGCCACTAATTAGCAAAATTGGGGGAGGTCATTAGTGGACCAGGGGTCATTAATTAGAACCCCAGGAGTTGAGGGTCTTGCTTGTTTGGATACTAGACCATTTAACTTTTTCAGTGCCTTTGATCAAAGTATGTACCATGATTCTCTGTAAACCCACACCCAGCTCTATCTATCTCACACTGACATTACCTGCCTGCCCCTGGGAGCCTGGGAAACCCTGGCCCATACCCTAAATTCTAAAAGAATTCTGCCTCAAAGATTTAGAGATTTTCCTTATTCTATAGCACTTAAAAACACTACCACAAAGCCATTTGGATGCTGCTAGTGTACAGTCCAGTCAAATTCAGTACCCACCCTTTCTTTCACCCATTCTGCCTCTACCTTTAAACCTTGAAGCCCAAAGACTTCTAGTAATATGAATTTATTGACAAAAATATCTTCCTGTAGCTCAACAAAATCTCCACTTTCTCCTGTTTTCTAGACAAAAACACATTCAAATGCTTAAAAATCATTGAGTAGGTTTGATCTGATGAGAAAAGTCAAGCCAAGGTAGCCTATCTCATTTAGATAAAGTAATTGCAGTAGAATGAGTAACTTCATGTTTGCCCTCCTTGATGAACTTTAAGATGAAACTAGAATTAGTTTAGGAATATCACAATAGGATCATTCTATAAGGAAACCCTGCCTCTGAGGAGAAAATGATTGACATGCTTTCAAATCGCCTTAGAGGACTATGATTTGGAACAGGAAAACAATCTGGGGGTTGTGCAATGAGTTAGGCCTAGAATAAGCTTCCAAGAGTTTGAAGACTGATTCTGCCAGTTTCCTGCCTTGGGCATGTCATTTCACCTCTCTGAGCCTCGGTTTCTCAGATTTCTCTATAAAGTGGGAATATTGTTTTTTCTACTTTATAGGGCTATTGGAGAATTAAATAAGATCATGAATGTGAGGGAGTGCCTGGAAAATAGCAGATGTTCAATTATTGCTTCCGCTTTGTTACATGAAAGTCAGCTGAGACCATATCTGAGCCAAAAAAGGAACCTGGTTTGTGCTTTCAGAATTCACAGATATAGGTTGGAGAAAACTGAGTAGACCCAGCAAAGAGGAGACAGTAACCCTGAAAAGAAACTGTCTTCCCGAGTCAGGGGAAAGGATTGTTTGCCATTTGGAATAAGATGAAGGCAATGCTGAATTGGAGATTGCCATAGACTATTGGAGATTGTTGTTGTTCAGTTGCTGTCATGTCCAGCTCTTGGCAGTCCCATGGACTGTAGCACAAGCACGCCAGGCTCCTCTGTCCTCCACTATCTACTGGAGTTTGCTTAAATTCATTTTCATTGAGTTGGTGATGCTATCCATCCATCTCATCCTCTGCCACCCCCTTCTCCTCCTGCCCTCAGTCTTTCCCAGCATCAGGGTCTTTTCCAATGAGTCTTTCCTTAACATCTTTTCTTAGCATGAGGTAGCCAAAGTATTGGAGCTTCAGCTTCAGCAACAGTCCTTCCAATAAATATTCAGGGTTGATTCCCTTTAGGATTGACTGGTTTGATCTCCTTGTAGTCTAAGGGACTCTGAAGAGTCTTCTCCAACAATATTATTTCCCCTGCCAAAAAAAAAGGATATATTGAACACTTAATGCCCAGTGCGATGGTATTGGGGGGAGGTTCTTTGGGAGGTAAATAGATCATGAGGGTGAAGCCCCCATGACTGGATTAGTGCCCTTTCAAGAAGAGACAGAGAGAGTGTCTCCCTCTTCATTATGTGAAAATATAGCAAGAAGTGTCCATTTACAAACAAAGAGAATCCTCACGAGGAACTTAATCATTCAGAACCTTGATCTTGTACTTATCAGCCTCTAGAATTGTGAGGAATAAATTTCTGCTAGTTAAGCCACCCATTTTGTTATAGCAGCCCAAGTGAACTAAGCTAGAGACTAAACACATTTCTGGCAAGTTTCTGAGCTTCTCAAGAGGTCTTGCTCCTAAATTGGATGATTTATAGGAAATTTCAGGCTGCATCCAAAACGTATATACCTACTTGGAATCTTTGCCATAATCAATGTATTGGAACTGATAAGACCATGTTATCTACAGATTTACATGAAGGTCTTTGGCAAATAGCCATGGGGAAGATATCTAGACAGCAACATTTGTAACACCAATTGGAGTGTTAGATTTTAATGAGTTCAATTTAGACCAAGGTCTATGTTTATGACTTTACAAAGGTTGATCAATGGAATACACAAGAATTTCCACCATGGCCTGTGTTCATAAAATTGCTCTATTTATTAATAGTGTAGAGATATGCCTGGGTCATCTCAAATTGTAACTCAGAGCAGAGTCCAAGTTAATCTTATGTGAAACTTGGTCAATACCAGGCTACTTCCCAGGACCCAAAGGTGGTAAAAGTTTAGGAGGAAAGAGTCTAACTTTTTATTTTCTGGCCACTTGTTTCTAAATTCTGTTTAGACTATTGTTTCTAAACTCTGCTTCCTACAATTACAAACGAAATTTAGCAAACTATAGTAGTTCCAAGGAAAGAAAAATTTCTGGAAATCATCATGGGTGAGGTCTTTTTGAAAGACTAAATGAAAAGTAAAGATTTATAGATGCAAAGCCTGTCCTTTTTTGTTCCACAGGCTGCCAACAAATTGGGATTATTTTGTGTAATGCCAGAGGAAGGAGCTAGGATGACTGGTTAGAGGTTACACATGGGAAAACCTCAAATCATATATATATATATATATATATATATATATATATAGAGAGAGAGAGAGAGAGAGAGAGAGAGAGAGCGAGGAGGAGGAGGAGTGTTAGGGGCTTAGTTTTGTCTGACTCTTTGTGACCCCCATGGACTGTAACCCACCAGGCTCCTCTATCCATGGATCCTCCAGGCAAGAATACTGGAGTGGGTTGCCATTCTCTTCTCCAGGGGATCTTCCCGACCTGGGGATCGAACCCAGGTCTCCTGCATTGCAGTCAGATTCTTTACCGTCTGAGCTACAGGGAAGCCCATATATATATATATATATATATATATATATATATATATATATATATATATATATATGCTTAGATCTAAACCAAAACATAGGATGGATTACCTGGAGAGGTGGTGAATTCTCAGACACTAGCGATGTGTAGGCAGAATCCAATCGCTTTTCAGCAGTAGGATTTATGTGTTGGCTTGGATGACCTCTAAGGTCACTCAATGCTCACATTCTGTACTTCCCTAAAAACTGCAGCTCATGAGCAGTAGTGTGGCTTAGCGGCCAAGGGCATGGTTTGGGAGAGATGTATACCTGGGTTTCAACTCTAACTCTGTAAACTTGGTCATAATTTCTAACCCCTCTAAGGTTCAGTTTTCATTTACAAAGTAAGGATCATAATAGTAATTATCTTCAACTGCTTTGTAAAAATCCAATTAAATTATCTTGAGTTCGGCATATTAATAACATCCCCAGGAAAAACAAAAACAGATCTTTCTTACCAGTTCAACAACTCTGGATCTTTCTTAGATGTATGCAGTGATGGATTAGATGCAGTTACTTGTCTTGTTTTGTTTTTATAAGAGCATAAGAACTCAAAGCAGCTACCCTTTCAGTAGAAAATAATCCTCAGGGGAAAATATTGGCAGTTGTATGAGTGTCAGGAAAAAACTGTCTTTATATTTTGGGTCAGGAGCTTACTTCACAGACTGATAATCAGTGGAATACCCAATGCCCTGCTACCTAGGGCGTGAGAATGAGAGACTTCCCACTGGGCACTCAGATGGATGAAAACAGATAGCAAAAGGGTTTTCTTAGATAGAGAAAGGAACAAACTGGTCTGCAGCAGTTCCCAGACTCAGGAATAGTGCATCCTGACCTTTGCCTAGGATGGCAGAAGAAGAGAGAGGTCACAAAGGGAAGGAAGGGAGGGCTCCATGGATGTTGCTGTGGGGGCTTAAAAAGGACACATTCCACAATTGAGCAAGGAGAGAGGGTGGAGAGGGAGATTTCCAGCTACACTACCAAACTGACCTGAGTCTCAGCTTTCTCCTTTGTCCGAGAACCTACAGCCTATTCTTTATATCAAATCCCTGCTGCTGAACAAAGCAAACTCATGGCTCCTAATTGAGAGAAAGCAGCCCCACCAGGCTTGTAAATAAATGGATGTGCACTCCAACCTACTTATGCATCTCTGAACTTTGATTTCACTTCTCAGGAGCCCAATTTCATTATAACCAAGTGCTCGATTCTGCAGAAATGCCACGGAGAAAAACAGTGAAATTAGACGGCTTTGTTTGGACTTCAGTGGCATCCCAAGCCACAGAAACTTTCTGTGATATCACATCCCCTTAATGTGAATATTTACTGCCTGCATCCCTTGAGGAATATCTTCTTTCTTTCACACTCTGTTCAATTTCAAGTTTCAATTTCCGTAATTTTATTGACATGACAACATACACAAATGCTGCTGGAGTTAATCCAGCAGTGTTCCATGTCTGGGCCCATTTTATATCATCGCTGCCTTTCCTATTATTCTCCATCTCTCATCTGGTGATAGTCTGTCACAGAATGGGGAAGTTATCTGGCTGTCCTTATTTTCCCTGAAAGTTATGGAGAATTTTCCCTTCCATCTTAGAAGGCAGTCTGTTGCACTTTCAGATAGTTTGATAAAAAGCACATTATCTTTCTTCTTCATATTTCACACACAGGAGGCTCTCCTTCCATCTCTTCAATCTCTCTGATTACCAACTTTGAATTGTATAAGTTTCAAATCGTCTCTGACTGTTCGTATTTTTTTGTTGATTTTTGTTTGTTGCTTTACATTTCCATTTTTGTGTTGGGATTGCAGATCTTAAACCTGCTGAAGGCTTGGAGCGTGCATTCATTTCTTGGACTGCCGTAACAAATGATCACAAACTTGGATGGCTTAAAGCAATAGACATTTTTTTGTCTCCAGTTCTGGAGCCCAGAAGTCCCAAATCAAGGGTCTCTCCAGAGTTTCTAAGGGACAATCCTTCCCACCTCTACCTAGCTTCTGATGGTTGTAACCCTCAGCTTCGAGATGCATCACGCCAATCTTTGCCCCCACGGTCACATGACATTCTCCTTCAGTCTATGCCTGCATCCAAATTCCTTCTTCTTATAAAGACACAGTCATTGGATTTGGGCCATGAAGTCACAAAGAGTCAGATACAAGTGAGCAACAGCATCACCACCACCAATGAGTATGACTTCTATCTTCACCTGATTACATCTGCAAAGATCCTGTTTCCAAATAAGGCCACATTCACAGGTACTGGGGCTAGGACTTGAACATGTCTTGTAAGGGGACATGATTCAATACACAATAGGGCATCTGGTGGAAATTAAACAATACACTAATGTGACTCTCAAGTGCCCTGTTCTAGCACAATAAAGCAACAAAATCATACTCCTGTGGCTTATAGCCTAGATTTTATAATATTCTTATAAGCTAAGCTTAAGTCTGAAGGTAATCTCCTTACCCCCCACCCCTACTAAAGCACTCAAGCTTTCCAATGTGTTTTGTTTACCGGAGTCCAAATACACAGAGGCCAAGACAATATCAATGTAGATGTAATGAAGTACTGATAGGTATGGAGCTCACCTCATTCTACCTCCTGCTGCACACAAAAGCAGGCACCTGGGAGATGTAAAATATGAGAAGTCGAAAGAGTAACACGGCACATAGACTGGCCCATATGTGTGCCCTCAGCACATGCTTTCCATTAGCAAGACTGGTTTTGAGAAGTTTTCTTTACATAGAATCAGTCATCCTCACGCCTGTATTTCCGCTGGTTCAGGAAGAACTTGGCTTTGTCACCATGAAGGTCACAGGAAGATGCATCTAAGGAGCATCGCCATGGATGCTGAAGTGAACCTAGAAGGCCTCCCTCTCGGGTAGCTGGCATGAACTCTCTGGCCACCCTCCAGCAACTTCAGGCTCAACAGTAGAAACCCCAGCCCAGATCCAGCCCTCACCTCGGGGTGACCTTCACACCTCTCACTCTCTCCCCTTCTCTCCTCCCCTCCATTCCTATACCACATGTGTCATCCTAGTTTCTCATTTGGACAGTTGGAATAGTCTCCCAGTTGGTGACTCTGCCATGAGACCTGTCCTTTCCAGGGCTACTTCCACGAAGCTGTAAGAGGATCTTTTCAAGGCCCCAGCTTCTCAATGCTCAGAACCTGCCATGGCTTCTCACCCTTGAAAGCAGAGGTCCTAACCTCTATGCGCCTCAGGATCACCTGAACAGCTTGTTAAAATTAAAATCGCCAGCCCAGTCCTGGTGTTCCTCATTGGGTTGCTGAAGTGGGACCTGAGAATCTACATTTCTAACCAGTTCCCTGATGGTGATGATGTGGCTGGCCCAGGGGTCATGCTTACACAAGCTGAGGCCTAGAGAATAAAGCCTGCACTTCTAGGAATGACAGATGGTGTGTGGCCCAGCCCTGCCTATTTCTCCAGTTTCATTTCCTTTCACTTTTCCCCTGATGAAACTCCAACAGAACCACCATTTACTTGCATTTTCCAGCAGACATAATGCTGTTTCTTGTGGCTGTCCCATCTCATTCTTCTTGCTAGCAATTTGCTTTCCCACCAAGTCTGACTTCAAAACCTTGCTTCAGCACCACAGCCTCAGTGATGCCATCATCAGTAAGGTCTTCATTTGTCCCCCTGTCACATGCCTTATGTACAGGTCAATTCTCTTTCTATTTTTATGTATCCTCAACTCCTCCATAACTAAACTATAAGATCCTTGAGGATAGACTCATTCCCTTGCCTTTGCTGCTGCCAATAGACAAAAGATGTTCAACCAATGCTTGTATTTCTGTTGGACCAGGAAAACTGGTCCAACAAGTCTGCCTGGCCCATTATCCACACTGCTCTTTTGTCCAGTTTGTAAATCCTCCATCTCACTGTATATAGAGGAGAGCTCTGAAAACTTCACTTGTGACCAGCCCAACTTGGAGGATCAGAATATGTGCAGCAGGGTCTGTCTGTGTAAAGGACTTGTCCTTCATAATACTTTAATCGATGGGGAAGAAAAGGAGATCTAAAAGTCTACTAAAAGCACTTTAGCTATGTGGGCTTAGTTGCTCAATTGTGTCTGACCCCACGGACTGTAGCCCACTGGGCTCCTCTGTCCATGGGGATTCTGCAGGCAAGAACACTGGAGTGGATTGCCAAGCCCTCCTCCAGTGAATCTTCCCAACCCAGGGATTGAATCCAGGTCTCCCTCATTGTAGGTGGATTCTTTACAAACTGAGCCACCAGGGAAGCCCCCTAGCTATAAGAAGACATAAACCAAGAAAACAGGCTTCTGCCACAAAATGAAAAGTATGAAGACAATGGAAAACAGCACGGGTTGATTTAACATCAACTGGTGTGACAGAGTGGCCATGAAGAGGGGCTTTTTAGACCACAGAGATCCATCATGCCTTTTTAGATCACACATCTTCAAGATGACCACCAGGCTCAGTGCCTCAGAAGGCGTACACAAAAAAGGATGCTGAGAGCATCAGTGCCCACCCCTAAGTATGGCAAGAAAGCAGAGTAGGTCCTGGAGGGAGGCCCTGGAGGGGAGAGGATTTGATTTTGTGTTGTGTGATTGTGAGCTGCTGGAGCTCTACAGATGAGCCACTTCTCTTGCTGATCCTAGCAAGCTCAGTGTAGGTTAACAGTCATGGGTCCCCCTTTCTGCTTTGACTTTCTGCCAACCAGTCCTCACTCAAAAAGCCATGGGCTGGCAGAGGAGAGAGCGCCCTCTCCTAAAGCCAGGGCTGTGGGCATGCATGGACCTGTACCTTCCAGGAAGCTTATTGCTTAGATGTTTCTCCTAGCCCTGATTTCTGTGACCTATCCAGAGAGAAATAAGAGCATAATATGAGCAGTTAAGATTTACTATACTTAGAAAAAAGAGAATCTGAGATCACACCTAAGTTCAACATTGAGAAGAAGATCACTTTGTCCTGGTCAGCCCAAACTTGTCAAAGAGAGGCTTCAATTTCTAACACTTCGGCACTCTATTTCTCCAAGTAAGATAAAGCATGTGTCTTTTTTTTTTCCCCCAATAATTGTCTTGGGAATATGGGCCAGGAAATGAAGAGAGGTCTAAATGTAAGGAAGTCAAAACTTATCAGGATGGGGCTGGTGTGGCAAAGTTTCCTAGGTTTAAAGACCATGATGGTACATTGGTTCCCAGACCCCAGACCCCCGTGACCCCATATCCGGGTATCCCTCTTTTTCCAGCATGAAGTCAACCTTGTCAATGGCCCCAGGTGCTATGGGGAAGAGTCTGTGATATACTGACCATACATTCATGCAGTCATACCACATGGTCCTTCCTGAGGTGATGGCCTTCTATTCAAAGAATGTACTCTGAGACCAAATGAAACCAGATGAGGGGAGATGTTTTCCATTGTGGCAACTGAGATGAAACCTTTTTGTGTTATTTTACAAGCCAAGCCACACTCTCATCAGTCATCTATGCATCACCACACACTCCTCCATTGCCTGTATCCATTAGCATTTCCACAAATCCCTACGGATCAATGCACCCCAATTGTCAGTTATTGTCATGACACCATCTTGCCTCTGACCTTAAGTGCTGCCCCCTGAATACTATCACTCTAGAATCCCATCATCTCACTGACATTAGGAAGCCCAGGTTCATAGCAACATTTCCCATGGTTACCCCAATCCTCCAGAGGGTGGCCATCACCAAGTTGCTTAAAGGTGCCAGTATCTCCATCACTGTGTCTCCTTTATTGCTTTAATGCAGGGGTGCCCATAAGGCCCTCAGAGGAATCATACTCAACATGGTCTTCATGTCTTACATGATAAATCCATTCTAACTTTCCCATTTCTCTGAGCCCTCTGACCCCTTCCTTAAATACTACATCAAAGAAATTCTGGCTTCTCCACCTCATTAATGCAGGCCAGTTGTTCTCAAACCAGAGAATCACTTGGAAGACTTACTAAAACAGAGATTGCTAGAGCCCACCAAGCAACTTTTGATTCCCTAGGAGAAGTTTTCATTTCCCCAGGTGATGCTGATTCTTTTGTTGCAGGGACCACACTTTGGGAAGAAAAAAAAAAAAAAAAAACACTGTTAACTATAATCCATTGTCAGAAACAAGCTTCAGATAGCCATCTCAGAAAACTGTTAGGACTAACTTCAAACACAAATGTCCCTGGCAGACCATTGAATCCTAATTCATGGGCAGGTGCCTCAAAAATAAATTCTCTCCTTTCTTGTCTTATATTCCTCTCTGGTTCAATACCCACGAGATCTATGCACACATGTGTTCTGGTCTATGCTGTTATATATTCAAAAGGTCCTTTGATTCTTTCATATTTTAAGCTATTTTCTCCTATAGCAGGGCTGTACTTCTCTACTCAGGCTTTGTTGAAATCTGGCTTTTGTTATCAGCCTGGATGAATGAGGGGACACGAGGGAAGGTCCTGTGGAAAACAAGCAGAACATTGTGAGGCACTTCCCTAAGGTGAGGTCACTGCAATCTCCAGCTCTCCTCTGACAAAGGGATGAAGCTCCTCTGTGGTTTTGAAGTGTTCAAAAGCTGCAGGGGATTCAAGTTACTCTGGCTCATCTACCCAAATTACTCTAGTCGTGAGTCTTAGGATTTCATTATTTTCCTATTCAAGATATGACCACAACATGAGATGCTTATCCTGCTGTACATCTGTCTCTTTGCAGCTCTGATACACTTTCAACTAAACGCTAGGTCTGATCTTCAGCACCGTCTGCCCTATGGCTACAGAGATGAGCATCTTCTTTAAAGCTGCCTTAGAAATGTCTAGTTTTCACAACATAATCTGTGTGCTGTCAGTTCTGAGCTTGACATTTTTGTAAGGCTTTAGTGAAGTTTTAAAGGGTCAACCCACTCTACAAGTCCTATTACAATTGATAATTTATAATGATCATTGTCTCCATACTATTCAAGAGCCACAGTCACCACATACACATCACCTTCTACCTGCACTTCATTCCAAGTAAACCTCAGTGAAAACGTTAATCATTAGAATGCCAACATCTCCCTGAAGTTGTTACTTCCCCACTCATCATTGGCATAAATGTTCTTATTCCCACCTAACTGGTGAATTACACAGCTCCAAAACACTATTCAGAGGTCTGCTTTCTGAGACCACTGCTGGTACCAGAAAATAGCCTGAGGCAAGGGGCTTATGTGTTTCACTTAAAGGGAATTCAATCTACAGAGGTAGGAGTGAGGGTCAAAATAAGTAAGATGGGGAAGGAGGAAGGGTGAGTAAGGAGCTTCACATCTGCCAGCGCTAAGTGAGCCTGACCGATCTTGCTGCACCATCCCTGAGAAGTCACATATGGGCCATCCATCAGGAGGTGAAAGGAGGCAGAATGTGTCTTCCAGATTCCTCCTTCCGTTAGAAAAGTTTCGTTCCATGAGGGAAACCCTCGCTTCCAAGTAACACATGCTGCTCTAGTGGGGTTTTGCTGCAGCGCCAATAGTATAACCCTGGGGCATGAGACTGGAGGCCGGGCTGAGGCACTGACAAATTATGTCTCTGATATCCAATGGAGTGCACGCATGCACATTCGGTTACCAGACTGACAGCTAGAAAAATAGACAAAGAGGCCAGAGAGAGCTAGAAAAGGTATTCAATACACATAGCATATGAAACCAAGTCCCTGTCCGCACAAGCTTACTTTATCCTGGCCTAGGAAGGGTGGAAAGACTGACATTTTGTAACTAAATTAATATGTTTATGATGTGTAAGATTGTGATAAGGACTGTGTATTAAAGGGGGTCTGTAAGCAAATGCTCACTATTATTGTAGAGATTTTTGAAAAGACAATCCTTTCAAAAAGTAGATTTAAGTAATATTAGCTATGATGTTGCCATCTGATGCCACTTAATAGGCCTACAGAATTCAAAACCCCTATGAACTGTTCGATCTTAGGCAAGTCCATTAACTTCCCTATCAGTTCTCTCATCTTTAACTTAGGTGTGAGGGAGTTCCCTGGCAGTCCAGTGGTTAAGACTCTGCCTTCCAATGCATGGAGTACAGGTTCAATCCCTGATCAGGACCCTAAGGTCCCACATGCTGCAGGGTATGGCCAAAATTTTTTTTAAATAATAATAAAATTTTTAAAAAGGAATGTGGCAATACTTTCTAGTGTGACCTTGTTTGACAGCTTTCATCAAGGTATAACTAACATACAATAAACTTTAAATATTTGTGTATAGTTTGATGAGTTTTGACAAATGTATATAAGAGGTTTTCATCCAAATCAAGATAATGAATCCAAACATTTCCTATCCCCCTTTCTCTCCTACCCTTTCCTGCCCGCCTCATCCCCAGGTAACTGGTGATCTGCCTTCTATTACTACAGAGTATTTGCATTTTCCAGAACTTTATGAAAGGAATTATACAATATGTACGTGTGTGTGTGTGTGTGCATGTGTGATTTTGTTCACTCAGTATACCATTTCGAGATTCATCATATTGCAGTGTGTATCAACAGTGTCATGCTCCAAGCATCTCTATGCTTCATTTTAGACCATTTCCAGTGTTCAAGTTCACTGATTTTTTCTTCTGCAACATCCAATCAGCCCTTAATCCCACCAGTGTATTTTTCCATCTCACACACTACAGTTTTTGTCTTTAGTTCAATTTCAAGCTTTTAAATATTTTCTATGTCTGTCTCTTCTTAATGTTTTGTCCTTCTCTGTGTTAGTTCTGAATTGGGGGCAGCTGATACATTTTTCTTCTTAGTAGGGTTTGTATTTTTCTGCTTCTTTATATTTCTGATAATTTTTAATTTGAGGCCAGACATAGTGATTTTACCTTTTTGGCTGCTGTATGCTTTTGTATTTCTATAAACATTCTTCCGATTTGCTCTAGAATACTATTAAGTCACTTAGAAATTATTTAATCCTTTTGTTTTAAAGATTTGTTGAGTGGGACCATAGCTGCCTAGGATTAATTATTCCACTGCTGAGGAATGATCCTTCTAACATCTCTACCTAATACCATAGGCACCGTGTATTTTCTAGTCTGACCACTGGGAACAGGCACATTCCCAGGCCAGTATGAGCACTAGGCAGTTAACTCCAATCCCCCAGGGTGACTCTTTTCCTGGCCTTGGTTGTTTTCCTCACCCTCATGTGCTGACGAGCAGCCGAGACAGCCCCTCTGCACATGTCTGGGCTTCTTTGTCTGAGCATGTCTCTCCCTATTGGCAGTATGTCCTGTAAACTCCAGTTGCCCTGGGCTCTCCAGACTACCAACCTCCCTAACACAGGGAGTCTGCTTGGCCCCACCTAGGAACCCCTTCCCCGCACCATGGCCTGCAACCTGGGGCAATCACAGACTCACCTTGTTCATTTCTCATCTTTCAGGGATCACTGTTCTCTGTTGCTTGATTTCCATATCTTGAAAACCATTGTTTTATATATTTTTTTCCATTTTTTGGTTATTTCTGACAACAGGGTAAATCTAGTCCCTATTATGCCAAGTTGGTCCAAAGTGGAAGTTCTTTGTAATTTCTAAGAATTAACTGTAATATATTTGAAGCTCCTAGCCCAGTACTGGCTTCTGGTAAGTATTCAGTAATGCCAATAATGGTGGTGGTGGTGGTAGAGTAGTGTTCGTATTAATGTCCTTATGATTATTGGAATTAATTTTCCACAGAACTCAATAGTCTGTGAGTGTATGTGAGGTCCTAGTAGTAGCAAAAAGCCAAATTTCTGTCCTACAAATCTCTCCAGTATTTCTGGGTTGCCCCAGGAGATTTCAGGAACATACTCACAAAGAAGTATTCTCCCACTAGGACAGTCCTTCCCCCACTGTTCATCCAGGTTCTTCATCCCTACTCCTTTGGACATCACAGACACTGCCTCTTCCCATCAGTGTTCCACTGGGCCTGTGTTCTCATCTCCACCTTTGCTGAGCATTCTGATCTCTATCACTGCCACAGAAGGCACTATGGTCTCAGTTCTGCTGTTCTAGGCCCAGAGATGCCTGATTTATTGGACAGAATCTCCCCCTGTGCCTCCCCAGAAAGCATCACCAACACTCCTAAAGCCCCCAAGGGTAACAGAGTGCCACCATGCTCAACTCCAAATGACGGGAAGGTCATTCTCTGTTCAAGACCTGGTTATAGAGAAAGTGAACTGCTCATGCTCCGATGTCTGCCAGGCTGTCCGCAACACCAACTCTTTCAAACTTTACTATCAGCCGTCCTCACGTCCATAGGGTGTGAATACTCAGTGTCTCTGCTCTGTTCCCTGTTGCAATTCCGCACATACCACAGTGATTGGTACATATTAAGGCCTCAGTAAAGGTGTTTTGGATGAATGGATGAGTCCACTGGGACTGGACTGTGAGGAAATAGGAGGACTCTCTGCCAACAACCATGGCTTTTGTTCTGGACACATGAAATGTGCCTGGCGCCTTCTCCCATCAGATGAGCTCACACAGGAGCCTTGTCAGTCTCCCTTACACATGGCTCTCTGGCAGAAGAGCCCCTCCAGTTTGCCAGTCATGCCAAGGATCCACAATGACACCCTCGGGCAGTGGGCCAGGAGGTCACTGATATCCAGCTTCCCATCTTAAATGATGTCCAGTGATGTCTTCCAGCAGAGCTTGCCAGACAGTTGTAAACAATATGCAGCAGATGATAACCGCATAGTCCAAAGAACACAATGCCTGTGAAATAAAATGCCCCAAACTGGCCCATAAAATTTAACATCATTTTCCTTCTCTTTCTTCCAAGTCCATCCCTGGCTGATGCAGAAAATTCCAAATGGTCAAGAAATCAATGTCCTATGCCCAGTAGTCATAGGTCCAATTCTAAACTATATGCAAACACCTTCCTTTTACCTTTTGTTTTCCTCTCAGCTTACCCCAGTGAGGGGTGAGGGGTCACTCTCAAAGCAGAAGCATCTCTGAGTCCCTTCTTCAGTGGCTGTGACCTGCTCCACCTCCCCCTGCAAGTGAGGACATTTTTCCTTCCCCACCTTCCCACTCAGTCTCATGAGTGTTTTATTTCTTCAAAACACAAGGAGATGAACAGGATACGCATCCCACTTTGCCAGTTCCACCCCACAAGACTGTAATACCAAAAGCAAATCCTCATATTAAATGTGGTTGCTGCCACAGCTCACAGTTTAATCCCCCAAACTGCTATGCAATAGCATTTCCCAAGGAATCCTGAAAATGTCTCTGGGCTATAACACATTTGCTGCAACCTAGAATTACATGCTGCTACCACACAGCAGGGTCACAACACGGGGCTAACCCTCTGCTCATAGTAGAGGTGGCCCAGAGACCCTTTGAGCAAGAAATTAGAAGATATCCTGGCAGACTATTGCCAGAGTTAACTGCTCCCTGGAGCTCTGGCCATGTTGCGAGTGGTAGTGCTTCCAGAAACATCTTCCCCTGGGCCATCTAGCAATTCCTAGCTGTATCCTAAAGCTTACTGAGGTATACGGGCACAGAAGACTCTGGGCATCATTCTCATGGACTTTGCATTTGACTCTTGATATGTCCCTTCTGCTAATGAATCTGCTCCTTGAATCATGCAATGCAAGCCACAGGGCCCTGCAGCTCAAGACCCATTGGTATGCCTTAAATAGCCTGCAGTTCATGTAGCTACCAGCTCCCCTGTTTATCAGAGGTCACTGCTAGCAGCTGTCACCCCGTGGGTCATGGACCTTATCTGCACTGCGGGCCAGACTCTGAGCACCTGAAGGTACCATGAGATGGGCACTTCGGTTGAGTTGAGATGCTGCTAGAAAGATTTATCATGGATCCATTACAGAGGTCTGCAGCTGGCAGAAGGGTCCACGCTGCTCTTCGTTAAGCTGAGGCAACAATGCCTCGTTGTCAGCGGTGGCTGGCCTCTCAGCAGGCTGGCCTTCCAGGGTGAAATGCAGATCTCCGGGCAATGAGAGCTGAGGCTAGTAAGCAGGGCCTTGGTGGTCATTCAGTCAATTCAACTAATCCCAGACTTAGGAGACACAGGGCAGGGAGACTGCCCCGTGGCTAGATTACATGCCATGCAGAAACAACCACTCCTGTCATGACCACAGAAAGTGAGACAGGCTAGTGCTTTAACATTTGGGCTCTCAAAATCAAGGGCCTCTGTTTAAATATCTATACACCATTTCCTATCTATGGGGCTTACAAACCATCCTGTTAAATCCTCTAAGATTGCTCCTTCATCTGTGAAATTGGGATCATGATAGAACCTGCTATCCAAACTGAGAATTTCATGTGATGATGCATTTAAAGCCTTTGTTGCAGGGTCTTACCAGTGGTTTGTGCACTCAGGGAAAGGGAGTAATTAGGAAGGATGAAATGGCAGCCCACTCCAGTATTCTTGCCTGGAAAATCCCATGGACAGAGGAGCCTGGCAGGCTACAGTCCATGGGGTCACAAAGAGTCGGACACGACTGAGTGACTAACACTTTCAGGTAGGGTGAAGAGTGCGGCTTTATACAGAGCTGAGCTCCAACTCCAGCCACTTTCTCTCCACTGAAGCCTCCAACATGAAGCTTCTCTGAATCTCAGTGTCCTCATCTGCAGGAAAGACAAGAGGAATCATTGCTCCACAGAAGATTCAGTGAGATAATGTTCATAAAGTACTTGGCCTAAGGTTGACTCTCATTGAGCAGAGTGCAATAATCCTGCGGAACTCCACCCAGCTGCCTCCCAGGGCTGAGCTTGCACGTTGTTGTTGTTTAGTCGCTCAGTCATGTCTGACTCTTTGTGACCCCATAGCCTGTAGCCCGCCAGGCTACTCGGCCCATGAGATTTCCCAGTTAAGAATACTGTAGCGGGTTGCCATTTCCTTCTCCAGAGTATCTTCCCAACCTAGGAATTGAACCTACATCTCCTGCATTGTAGGCACATTCTTTACCCCTGAGCCACCAGGAAGGCCCACACCTGCTCCTTAGGGACCACATGTTAGTTTACACGGAACCATTGGTTGTGGCCAGGTTCCAATGGCCAGATCTGCCTCTCTTCAGGGTGCTCCTATAGCCACCTATGACCAGCTTCTCCTGTAGAATGGAGCTCCTTCCCCTAATTTTCCCTCCCCCTTCCTTTAAAAAAATGTTTCCCTTCAAATACTGTTGTACACAAATTATTTATAGACACATTTTATGCAATAGTATAAAAACTTAAATGGGTTAGGAGCAGAAGAATGGATTTAGAGAAGGGATTTACTGTGTCGATAATGCTTCATTTCTTTTAAAATGATGAAAAGCACATATCACAAATACTATGATTTGACAAATTGAATGCTCTTCACATTGTCTTATTTTTTCTATACGGTTGAAATATTTCATTTATTTTAAAGATCAAGTATGTGAGTTGGGGAAAAAACAGATTTTAATGAAAAGTGAATAAAAGACGTAAAATCTTTAACAAAATTCGTTTCTCTTTTTCATTAACTTTTCAGTTTAGAACATTGGGTTGGCTAAAAGTTCATTGAAGTTTTCCCATAAGATGCTACATAAAAATCCAAACAATTTTGTCCAACCCTGTAGTTTTAGATTTACAGTAAAGTTGCACAGATAGCACATTGAGTTCTCATATACCCCACACTGTCTCCACTGGTAACAACTTATATCAATATGGTCCACTGCTCACAACTAATGAGTCAACACTGACACACTTTTATGAACCAAATCCATTCTTTACTCAGATACCATCAGTTTTCCTTAGTGTCATTTTTCTTTCCCATGACATCATCAAAGATACAACATTATGATTAGTCATCTAGTCTGCTTAGGCTCTCTAGAAAGTGACAGCTTCTCAGCTATTACTTGTTTCCGATGAGTCTAACATCAAAACTTAGTGTATTTTGTAGACTGTCCTTCAATTTAGGTTTATCTGACATTTTTCTCATGATTAACTGGGGTTCTGGAGTTTGGGGGAGGAAGGTCTTTTCAGAGGTAAAGGGTCATTCTTGGTGCATCAGGTCAAGAGTCAAAGCCAGCAGTAGTCACTGCTGACACCTTGATCATATGGCTAGCCACCCACAGTGTGGTCAGGGGTCTCCACTGTAAACCAGCTCTTTTGTCCACACTATGCTCTGGGGTAGGAAGTAGCTGTGAACAGCCCACACCTGAAGAGTGGGGGGCTTAGCTTTCACCTCCTTGAAGGAGGAATAACCACAAGAAATATTTGGAATTCTTCTGCATAGAGGCTTCATCTGTTCTTCAACATTTATTTATTTATTCAACCATTATTTATATCAGTATGGACTTCTAGATATTTATTTAATATTATAGGTTAGAATCCAATGTTTGTTGTCTCGCTCAATTTGTTCCTTCTTCTATCATGGGGGGTTCTTCTAGCTGGCTCCTGTGTCACTTTGATACGCCACATCATTGTGTGTTCTTGAACACGTCCTTACTTTCTGACACTACATGATTCTCCAGATTCATCCTGTCTATTCCCTGCCCCAGTCCTAAAATAAGCCACTTCTCCAGAAGCCTGGTTCCTTTTTTCAGAAGATGGTGTTAGAAACCAAGATTGGACTCTGGGTGTGCTCATTGCTCCTGGAATATTGTTATGTCTCAGCCTTTCTCACTGACAGAGTAAGGAAATACAGTGCATATACTAAACTTTTAATATATATATACATATCTAAAAACTTTTCTCTGTTATTCATTGGTATGCACATTAAACTAAACATGAGATCACAGATCAGTGTGTCTGATGCTAATAAAGGATCACATGGATTATTCAAGCCTCCTCCCCTTGCTTTTCTATGACCTATCACTCTATCAGTAAGAAGCCTGACTCCCACCATCCACCTTCCATTTATTCCATTCTTCATTTCCAGCATACATGTAGATTAGTTTCAGAATTGTTAACCTGCATCCCCATGGGAAACAACTTTACCAGCGGTACCATGTTTTCATACAGCTCCTCTTGCCCTTAGTCTGAGAGCATTCTTCATTTCAAAGGTTATTCAAGTCAGCATCTCTTCCCATACACACTTGCTGGTACAGCATTGGGAATATATTTCCTTGGCTGAGTCCCCATTTGACTTTGTAGCCTTTTTTCTCCCTTAGGTGATAAAGGAAGGCAGAGGGAAAGTCCTCTTCCTTGCTTGTAAAGTTTTGGTATTGTGCTCCAGCCAAGTCCTTCTTCCTGGAGAGAGAAAATGCTATGAGAACCATGCTTCACAATGCGCCTGCTTTGCAATGATGACTCTCCCCTGCCAGAACCATAGGAGATCTTTCTAGGATCCTCACTGTGAAAATATGTTGGGATTACTGGGGTGAAAGTCTATAAAAATGTGGGGGACCACCTAAGATGATGGCCCACAGAGGTCTGTCACTGTCACGCTAGGACACACTCAATATCGAGGCATTCACCCAGTTACCATTAATATTCTCACTAGTTTATGGCTCCAGTAGCTTCTCTGATAAAGAAATCTCTCTGGATGCTCTTGTGCCTGCAGATTTTAGAGTGGCAGTTTGCCCTGAAACACGTTCTCTGATGAACTCAAGAAAAGATGTTGATCTTTGTCCAGGCTTTTCTTGTCCCATAAAGATGGGAGTGAGGATGTCCAAGCTCTTTAAAGGTCAGGATTGGAACTGGAAATTCCCTTTCTTTTCATCAAGATCTTGCTTTTCCTCATCCTTTCACCTTACTAGTCTCCCAAGCTGCAAGCCCTACCTCCTCCATTCTCTCATCCAACGTGGTCATGGCAACCACAGGGCCTTCACCCTGCTCTGAGCCCTTATTTTATGATCTACTAGAACATTTACTCAGGAGCTGGCTTGGACTTCTCTCATGTCTGAAGCTATTTATTATCATTAAACTGCAACAATGATGCTATTATTTCGCTCACATATTTTTTGTAACCTAAGTGTCCCTTAGGCTCACCACTTGCAGATTCTGGCCAAGGTCACTTAAACAGTGTGTCTCATGATATGCCAAGTAAGTGGACCCGACTCACCAAATGTTAGCCCCCCTCAGTCCTTCTCTTTCCAGAATCTCTCCGGAAGGCTCTGGTGGATGGGGAAATATGTGTCTCATGGGTAGTTCAGGCTTCTGCTTCTTCCTCTGCAGCCCATCTTTCTTAGCCCACTGATGCTCTGGCCAGCTCTGCCTGCCATGCGCTGCCCATTCTCCTCTTAGATGCCCCTTCTTGATCCCCAAGGCATAAGCAACTCTGCCTATGAAACTACATTACTGACCTCATGATTTCCTGACCTCATGATTTCCCGGGTTCACACTTAATCCACTAGAGAAAACGCTCCTTCTTTTTGAGTCCCAAGCACTGGTTTTAGGGGCAGAGGATACCAACAGAGGAGACACTTGCTTGCGCCCCTAAGTCCAATTTTCTTTCTTTCCCTTTTTTCTCTCTAAAGGGACTTTTTCTATTAATTTAACACGTTTGCACAATAAAAAAACAAGCAACCTGAAAAGTATGCACCCACTTGCTTATTTTTAAATTTACATATCCCTTCAATTAGTTCTGTGCTGATGGACAAATATTTCTTTTTCTCTTATGCTCTATTGAAGCTAACTGCAAACTTCTAATGCCAAATTTTTTTTCTGAGAACTCAAGTCAGTCAACTGTAGCTCTGGATTTAGGAGGAACAAATATACACGCATGTGTGCACCAAGTCACCTCAGTCATGTCCTACTCTTTGCAACCCTATGAGCTGTAGCCCACCAAGCTCCTCTGTCCATGGTATTCTCCCAGCAAGAATACTGGAGCGGGTTGCCATACCAGGAGATCTTCTTGACCCAGGTATTGAACCCACATCTTTTATGTCTCCTGCATTGGCAAGCAGGATCTTTACCACTAACACCACCTGGGAAGCCCACAGATATACATATTCTAGTTAAATCTGGGTCAGGGATATATCATTCCCCTAAAAAACCTATGGGAGTTTCCAGTTTGCAAATATGAAGCTAATGTGAAAAAAAAAAAAGGCCACCAGAGAAGTGAACAATGTGATTTATACCACATTTAACTAGCAAAATCTCTTTTCTCTCTAAGCAAAACATTCTAGTTAGATGCAGTACAAGTCATACTATTCACTTCTCTGGTGGTTTTTCTTTTAACATTAACTTCATATTTGCAAACTGGAAACTCTCATAGGTTTCTTAGAGGAACATATATCCCTGACACTCTGTCAGGCACTGAATCACCTCCTCCTTTCACACTGATCTGTTTCATCTCCCTTGCCTTGCTGAAAATTTTGATCACCAGGCCTATTATTGATATTTGTGTAAATGTCTCCTAATTGTTAGTTTACACATCATCCACATCACTTACAATGTAATTTAGTTCTAAGATGAGAATATAATACAGTTTTCAGTTTTGCTGCCCAGTCCTCCCCCTCCTCACCCAGGAAACAGATCAGGATGACTTCAAATAAAGCCTCGCCTGAACCTGAACGGTTTGCCCCCCACCCATATTCAGGCTCTGCTGCTGCCCCCAACACCTGAGCTGACCACTCCCCTGATTCAGGGGCTTGTTGTCCACACGTGGCACCCACTGGGGCCCAAACAAGCCTGCATGCAGGTGTCTGAACCGTAATGTGGACAAGATTCGAGTTCTGTACTTCTGAGTCACCTGCAGGTCAGAAGAGAGCCTGGGTTGTAAAAAGTTCCCCAACCCCACTGACTGGTGCATCGGAGCCTCAGCAGGGAACCTGCTAGGACTCCTCCAGTTTTTGTTGTTTTGTTTTGTTTTTCAGTAGTTTGAGCTTCTTGAACACAGGAATTGGATCTTTTTTTTAAGTCTTCATTTATCTAGCTCAGGCTTGGCACCCACACAATATGTTATTTGAATTGACTCCATTGTATCTTTACCAGCTTCATTTGATTATATGACAAGATAAAATCAAGCTTTATTATACACTCCAACACCCTCACCCAAGAGTTAAGAAGAAGGAAATTTGGGCTCTACGCTGTTTATTGTCAAGTTAGTGCAAAATTCTTTATGACATATTCCAGGTAAGGAAGGGCTGGACATTATTTGCATAGTAAAGCTGTGTATTAGTTGGCAAGAAGTAGAACCAAATTTGGGTTAATACATAGAATAATGAATTTTTTTGTAGACCTAAGAAGGTCAGGGAGATGTTCCAGAAAGAAATGAATCCTCACACTGGAAGCATCTATTTTGTCTTAGTTATGGAAGTGGGAGATGAAGGCAGGAATCAGTCCCAGACCAGAATTCCAGGCCTTCACCCCCCATCCTCCCACCCAGGGAACAGCTACCCTGAGACTCAGTCCACTCCATCCCCACGCATCACCTTGTTCGGGTGACACTAGAAAGGGTGGATGTGGAGGATGAGGAGCCAGAGGAATGAGGGTGAACCTCAGGAAGAGCAGGGAAAGAGTGAGACCCCAAAAGGAGACGTGTTAGAGCAGAGGGAATCAAGGAAGATTGTCGACACCCAGAACCCTGACCTCAACCACCTCTTCAGGAGGCCCAGGTGACACTGGAACCAATCAAGACATCAGAGACCCCTGGGCTGCCTAGAACCTGTCATTGTGAGTCTCCAACATTGCTCGCCCATATGATAAAGATTCAGTTTTTCCTCTGGGGGAAAAAAAAATAAGGTGAATGCTATATTTCTGAGGCGAGTAGACTTAATAATCCAAGAGTAAAGAAATGTATGAGTTAAGACTCTAAATGCACACATCGAGTGACCTCAAATCAGAAATGAGACAGCTGACTGAATCCTTAGCTCTAATTGAACGAAACCAAAAAAGCTTAGGAAAGACTTAATAAAGCTACCTTTGAAAAAAAGCATCAAACAGCAACCAATCAAAGTTCTAGGAGGATTTTTTTGAGGAGCTCACAGCAGAGATAAAAGGAACTTAAGGATGATCTTAAGCAAACATGAGCTATAATGAGGAACAGTCTAAACCAGAAAACGAGGGAGGTGGAAGGCAAGCGAGTTAAGACGTTTGATTACAACTTGGAGATGAGACCCCAGGCAGTGGAATGAGACAGCTGAGATCTCAGTCACCTAAGGTGCAGCTGGGAATTCAGGTCAAAATTAGACAACAGTGAAGGTCTGTCTCTGTATGCAATGTTCCCATTTTGGAGAGGGGCTACACATGTTGAAGAAATTATGTAGACAAGGCCCTAAACTGCCTGTGTTAAAACACAGGTAGGGTGGGGCTTTGATGGTGCTGTGTGTGCTGGGGAGTAAGGAAGAGGGAGCTTGACTCTAGTCTTAATTCTGCCATGACCTGGGAGGCCATGTGGCTTAGGAAGTGAGATGCTTTGGCATCAGCAAACCCTAGGTTCAAATCCTGACCATATTGTCAATTAGTAGCACAATTCAGACATGCCTCACTTTTCAGAGCCCTCAATGGAAAAACCTCTTGAGGTTCTTGGAGGACCTCATGAGAGAATGCACATGGCTTCTAGTATAGGGATAAGAGGTGACAAGAAACATGAATTCTTCTCATCTGCAGGGTCAGTATCTTGATGACAAAATGAGAGGAAATGAGAACATTTTTAAGTTCTCTCCAAGCTATAAACTCTGCTGCTTCCATAACAGAATACTAGGGGAAAGATTTGTAAAATGAGAATGTAAGATCTAAAGTAAGATGTTTAATCTCTGTGAATTTATCTCTTTTTCAGGTTAACAATAACAGTATCAACCTGACAAGGTTGTTTTGAAGATTGACAAATGTATTGTATATATGTTGGTAAGTTTCAATAAATATGAGAAAAGATGAAAAGAAGAGTGATGAAATAGAAGCAGAAGAAATAGTTCTTGCGAATGTTGCCATATTGCCAGATCCCACAGACATTGGAAGTCTTCATCTCCCTGGGCTTTTCAGAAATATTTGATAATCTTGGTACTCCCTTCTCAAAATAACCTCTTCCCTCTAATTCTACAACAGGACATTCTTCTCATTAACGCTCTACCTGTTTGGATGTCACTTTTTAAGGAGATCTCTCCTTAAAGTTCCAGACTCATAAATTCAACTGCATGCCATTCATTTGAACTCAAAAATCTCTCAGGAATCTCAAAATCTCTATGCCTAATCCTCAATTCTAAAATTACATCCCCAAACCTATTCTTCCCTTTGAAGTCCCCACCTAAATTATTGTTCAAGCCATAATCCTTTGTTTCTTTTTGTCAGCACCCTGCCCACCAACCCACATGCAAGGCCTCTTGGTCTACCTCCAAACTCACCTCTTTCTCATCCGCTGATCTCCATCTCTAAAGCCATGTTCTTCCTCTGGACCAGGCTCCTGCCAGAACTTTCTGACTCATTCCTGGCTTCCCCTGTGACTCCATCAGGCAATTCTCCAAACAGTTATTTAGAGCCTTCAGATGATTTCCCATTGATTTTAGAGCACAACCCTACTTTTTTTTTTTTTAATGGCCCAAAACTTGTTACCTACATGCATCTACATTTTGTTAATGCTCTATCTTTCTCACTGGGCCTCAGCCATACTTTCAGTTTCTTGAACTTAAAAAAAGTCTTCCCTGTCCTAGGGCCTTTGCACATACTGTCACTCTCTCTTTCTAGATTATTTTCAAGACAGGCTCCTTCCCTTATTTTACCAGCTTCCCTGAGGCTGTAGTCTAAAACTCCTTCCCTCACCATTCCCTTTCACAGTTCCCTGTTCACTTCCTTCTCAGAACTTACCACAAGTCTTCATTAATCAGGTGACAACTGACTCTTCTGGATCCACACCAGACTGTAAACTATACACAAGCTGGGGTAGCTGTTGTGTTTACTATTATATCCCCTGTTCTTGGCATAGGGCTTATATAACAGTAGGTGCTCAAAACTAAATGCTATGAATGAATAGCACTTAGACTGGGCCTTGGAGAGAAACACAAGATCTAGGGCTAAGGATGAGTGGAGGATCCCTTCAGATTAAAAGATCTGGGCAAGGCAGCTACAGAACAATGAGAGATGTGCTTACAAAGCAGGAAATTTCAAAGCAACAGGAAGTTGTGGATAGTCGAGACCACAACTTAGTTCTCAGCCAGAAAACAGGTACTAGGAGAGGACTAGAAGGATGGGAGAGAATCACCAGAAAGGCCAGAAGTCAGGCCTCTCTTTGAAGGGACAGGCCTCTCTGGGTGCCTGGCTGGAGACTAGATGGCAGAATGCTGACTCCTGCCCTAAGCCAACACCCAACATGAAATTGTGGCTTGGCAAAGAACCAGGGTGAAGAGAGACTTCCAGATTATGAAGAAGGTCTCTTTCCTTCCTGGGAGTGGGCCAAGTGTTGGAGCAGTGAATATGCAGTGGCCCACATCTTGAGCTCACCTTCGGTTACATACTGCATGACTTGCTTCAAAGATCTGGACAGCACTCTGTGTTCTGGGCTTCTCTCTTTCTCTCTGGAAAGATGATCATGGAGATCCTTCTAGCCATTAATGGCTCCCCCAGATCCCTCACTAGGCAAGCAGATGGGTACTGTGTGTCAAGCCCATACTACCCTTGCCTTGTTCACTTTTCCTGCTTAAGTCTATGTCCAGGTCCTCATCATACACTCCAACCACTGATCACAGCATGCTGTGCTGCTCCCAGACCCCAGTCCTTTGGACAAGCTATTCCACCCTCTAATGTTACCTATCCTCTGTCCACAAAGCCCAACTCAGATCCTAACTTCTCCCCAGAGACCTCCAAGATCCCTCCCAGTTAGTCTATTTGTCCCTCTGTTACACTATATGTTCACATTACCATGGATGAGTATGAATCATGGTCATCAATCTCCCCCATGAAACCAAGAGTCACTGAAAGGGCAGGAGCCCAGCCTGGCTCATCCTTGTCCTCCCAGCATCTAATCCAGCACCCTCTATACAAGTCTTCTACTTGATGTTTGCTTGTTGGAGGATTATATTAATATATTAGTATCCTAGGGCTTTGTAATAAAGAACCACAAGAAAGATGTCTCAAAACAACAGAAATGTATTGTCTCTAGGTTTTGGAAGCTAGAAGTCAAAAATTAGTAGAGACATGGTACCTCTGAGACTTGAGAAAGGATACTTCCTCGCTTTTTCCCTCTGGTAGTGGTTGGCAGCCCTGAGGATCCCTCGGCTTGCCCTGCAGGACTTCAGCCTCTGTTTCCATCATCATGGGGCACCCCCCATTGTGTGTCTGTGTCTCTGTATTTTCTCTCACAAGGACACTAGTCATACTGGATTAGAGCCCACGCTGACTGAGTGTGATTTAATCTTAACATTACACCTGCAATGATTATTTCCAAAAAGGTCATCTCCAGTTTGGGGGGTTAGGATTTCAACATATCTCTTTAGAGGAGGGGGACACAATTCAACCTACCACTGGATATATGTGGAAAGGGCATGGCATCCCTGAGGGCTGATTGAGAGTTACAAATGTTCAAACCCAACACACACACATAAACCCAGCCACAGCCAAGGAGGAGGGAGAGAGAAAAATGAGGCAAGGGCGAGGCAGGAGCGCTGCATGGAGAAATCAGTGAGGGAAGGAAGGGGAGGGCTGGACAGAAGGAGAGAGCCTAGGTGAGAACACCGACCTGGAGACCCTCTGGCCAAGCACAGCACGGAGGTGACAGTTAGTAGGACGCAAAAAGCACAGAGAGCCTCAGGCGTCAGGACAAGGTGAACGTGGCCCCCAGCCCATCCCTGGCCTCCTTCCTTCACAGCTTCCTCTGCTGCTTCTTCCCCAGTTCTGCAGTAGCAGCTTGACTCTCCTGGTGAAGAATTTAATGAGACCTTCAGTAAATGGATCCCAGATTCTCTCTCCCTGCCCCAAGTCATTATAAACCTCAGCATTTTTTTTCCCCTAACTTGCTGCTGATTTTCTAATTACTCTTGCTCCAAATAGGACAGCTAGCATTAAAATGAAACCACGCTGAGGTTGTGAGTTCACGTGCATCTGCTTGGCTTAGTTCCTTCAATTGACAGCATGGCTTTATGGACAGAAAGCAGTAGGTGATTCCCACATTTTAGATTGCTTGGACCCCTAAAACATGGGAAACCCACAACTGGCATCAAGTTAAAACTTCCTCGAGGAAAATCTCATCAGGACATACCCACCAGATGGAGTTTAATCAGTCTTAGTATACGGCAGCCCTCTCCCTAGAAGGGGACCAAAGGGATGCTTTCCTTCACTACTTCACAATCAAGGAAGTAACCCAGCCCCAGCAACTTGAGATGAATTTCCAAACAAGAGGGAGATTCCTTTCCTTTAAGGACATATAATTGGGTTGATAGGAAAGGAGGCACTGGGGTTGGGGGAGGAAAAGAAAATTCAGGTTAAAAGGAGCTCAGTTCAGTACTTTGTGATGACCTAGAAGGGGAGGATAGGAGGGTGGGAAGGAGGCTCAAGAGGGAGAGGATATGTGTGTATGTGTGTGTGTGTGTGTGTGTGTGTGTGTGTGTGTAGAGCTGATTCACTTTTTTGTACAGCAGAAACTAGCACATTGTAAAGCAATTATACTTCATTAAAAATTTTAAAATAAATTTTAAAATTATGTAAGTAGGCAGCAGCAACTAAGCTGAATAGTTAGAAAATACTTGATTTGGTGCAAAATGTTGGCATCTCTGCATAGGCACGTCTGGAGAAACGTGCAGAGATGACCCCACCTTCAAGCCAAATTGCCCCCAAATTACATTAGGCTGATTAATAGGGACTTTCCTTTTGTGAAATTCCATGACCTCATTGGGGAAAGCAAGAGAAACTTTCCAAGGAGATGTGATTGAAGGAACCAGCAACATTTAATCAGGAAGAAGTCCTCACAGTAAAGCCTCCCATTCATATATCTAATTTAAAAATACCCTGTGGCAAGTCAGTCATTTCTTCTTCCTTCTTCTGAGTGGCAGTTGTGGAGGAGGCACTGCTCCCTGGATGCTGAGCCAATGCTCTGCCATCACAGACTCCCATTAGCCCTCCATCTGTACCTCAAGAGTCAGCTAGGAAACAGTAAAAGAAGAGTCTTGAGATGCCTATAGCAAAGTGAGGGAGATTTCAGACTTTATTTCCCTACCCTATAGCCCTGGGTTGTTGATTTCCCTCCCTCATCCCCATTCTGCTCTTTCTTTGGAGGTAAAAAATGAGTATTCAGGATTCTTAAAGTGTAGGGAAATATTAATAAAAGGGAACTTGACACTCAGGTAGATCTGGTTTGAACTCCAGCAGCACCACTAATGAACCATGTGTCTTTGGTCAATTTCATTTCTCTCAACCTCATCTCCCTAGCCTGGGATCCAGAACTAGCTGCATTCTTCAGGTTTACTGTGAGAACCCATGAAATTTGCAGACATAGCTTTGGGCTCCAGTAAACACTGGTCCTCATCTCCTGATCATTAATTCAACAAGTGTTTCTTCAAATCTCAGCTGGGAAAGGGGACTGTGTGACCTGCCCCCCACCCCCACATATGGGCCTCAGTGGCACCCTCACCGGTGCCCTGGAGTCATCTGTTTCTCTCTTCCCCACACCCACTCAGTTCTCTAAGGCAGTGGAGGGCCAAGCTGGTGTAGCTCCAGGGCTCAGCTCATCTTGTTTCCATACCATCTGGCCTATGACCCACCATTAGTCCTTTTATGCCTCTTGCCTAAAGAAATGTCTTGTATTTTGCCTACAGAAGATGGTTCCCTAATGAATGTCAAACAACGATAAAAGTTAAGTGTTTTCATCAGACACTTGAGCAGGCATCTGTCCTCCCAGCAGTAAAATATGCTAGGGTTCTGGAAACAGCTGAGAAATTTGAAACTCAGTTTCATCCACTTAGAGGAGAGCTGTGATCATTTCACTCACTGGTTCAGTTAGAGGAAAAGCCCTCATGAGGCTTCAACTGAGCTACAATGGCTCTTGACATGAATCTTCCCCAGAGAAGGAAAAAGAAGGGTGTGCCAGGCTGGAGAAAGGATGGGAAGGCCCCTGGAGCCTACAGCATCAACTGCAGAGAATGGTGTAGGCTTCTGGGGGCCACAGCCCTCTCAGTGCCTCTGCTGTGGTCTTAACCCCAGGCTCTGCAGACACAAGCCTTTTGGGCACCACCTCCCCCAGAGCAGCATGCATTCAGCAGCCCTGGACAGCCCTGAGCACCAGAGGATGTATTTGAAACAGAGCAGGACTCTATACTTCTTCCCCATCTCCACATCCTCCACCTGCCTTTGTCTATAGAAAAATTTCAGTCAAAGAATAAGTTCAATCAGAGAAGTGAGAAAGTGCAGAAGCAAAGGAAAATAGCCAAACAAGACACAACAGTAACAGTTTCATCACTAAACAAATTCAAAGACTTTTAGTTCCTTCCCATGGGCTATAGATAATATTCACAGCCATATCCTTCGAGGTGTCTTGTAGATACTGAGATCCCCACCAGGTGGAAGAAGTTAACTACAGGATGACCAGATTGTAGCCTTGACATAAACTGCCATAATTCCAAGAACTAGCCTCAAAGAAATTATAACGAACTGACCGTGGAACTGAAGATTAACAGTACTTAAAACAAAGTGAAGCTGATCAAAATGACCACCGCATAACCAATTTCAAGAACTGTCAGAACGACTGTGCTGTTTCTGCACGTAGTCCCCTCACTCCACCTATTAAAGCTCTTGCCTCCTGTTTGTCAGTGGGGTCAGGTGGGGGCTGGAGGGGCAGGAATTGGCCTTTGGACATGAGTCTACCCTCCCCTCTCCCCTCCCAAGTTGCCAGCCTCTGAAATAAAGCAAACTTTCCTTTCCATTAACCTCCCTCTTTACTTGCTTTTGAGCAGCAAGCAGTCAGATCCCACTTCCAGTACTATATTGGGTTGCCATTTTCTTCTCCAGGGGATCTTCTCAACCCAGGTCTCTTGCATTGCAGGCAGATTCTTTATCGTTTGAGCCACCAAGGAAGCATGCTTACTGGTCAAGAGGGGCTTAATGACATAAACTGAAATAAGAGCCTGCCTCCATCATACGAGGTCAGATATTCAGAAACAGAAGAATCAAACTCAAAGGTCCTGAAAGAACATAGAGAACAAAATCATGAAGAACAAGATCATGAAGTTTGAGTACACACAGAAAATGGAAAGCAGTGTGGTGTACACTGGAAATCTGACAGTCCTGGGTTCAAATCGTGGTATAACCATGTGTGGTTTGGGGGAAGTCATTTAACTACTTTGTCTCATTTCCTAGTATGAAAAATTAGGTGTTGGGATAGAAGGAGAAGGAGATGGGACTTAGTATTTTTCCTCCAGAATTAATGGGTGGACTAGAGATAAGATGTGTAAACTGTAGAGACTATAGCTGATGCTCAACAATCAACAGCTGGAAAACCATACCCAGAAGCTAGGGAATTGAATGGTCTAAAGGAGAGTAAACAGTCAGGGAACTTGCTGAGCATCCCTAGGGAGGGTGATCAAGGCAGTGGTCACTGGTGTTTAATACAAACACCAAAACTGAGCAAAGTTCAACAAGAAAGATATCTGATGTATATTGTTTTCTTCAATGGACCCTAAATATGACTCTTGTAAATATGGAGAAATGAAGTTTGCTTAATAGCAACTGGGGGAAAGCCTCCCTAAGATCCATGGAGAAAAGCCTCCAGGGATCCTGCCACAGCATCTTCAGTGTGCTTGGTAAGGCGTGTGTGCTAAGTCACTTCAGTTGTGTCCGACTCTTTGTGACCCTATGGACTGTAGCCCACCAGACTCCTCTGTCCATGTCCCAGGCAAGAGTACTGGAATGGGGTGGGTTGCCATGACCTCCTCCAGGGGATTTTCCCAACCAAGGGATCGAACCTGCATCTCTTAGGTCTACCTGCATTGGCAGGAGGGTTCTTTACCACTAGTGTCATCTGGGAAGTGCTTGGTATGGATTCATTACCAAATGAACCCTAAGAATAGGCCTGTTTGTGGATGACACAAAGCTAAGAGGGCTTTATGATCACTGGATTATAGGTCTAGATTCAAAACTATTTCAATGGCCTTAAATTATCAACTCGAAGAAAGAAGCACAAATGTAATCATCAGATTCTTCAGTTCAAATGGGTAGCTGGAGGTAAGGCTCTCCTGCTGAGAGCAATGATGTTATTGTTTCAAGCTGGAGATAAAAGCAGTGGAGGAGGAAGAAATCTATTCCGAATCCAAATAATCCAGCCCACCCATAGAAGTAGGATGCCAGCAGGGGTGGTTTGCAAGGATTGGTAGGTTCAGATGCCTCAGGAGCTCTTTTGCCTTCTTCTAGGTAAATACCCAGAAAAAAAACCTCATCCCACCCATTACATTCGGCCTGAAGAGCAGATTCTGCTGTCCGTTCAGAACCAGGCAGCCACCTCAGCAAACAAGCAAACTCAGGGGCTCTGCTGAGCCAGGCAAAGTCAGTCGGAGCCAAGGACTCACACTAGAGCGGCCGTTTTTGTGGGACGGCTTCTAAGTCTACTCTCCTGCAAGATCCGTTTACTCCATTTCTGCTGGCAGGAGGAAAGAAGACACCTGCTGTGCATCTAGAATGAGAAAGCCCCCTTAAGGGCTCTCCCACTGTACTTCTCCCCATCAAAGCCGCTCTCCTGGCTTCGTCTTCTCCCTTTGGAATCGGCGTTGGCAAAACAGCTAATTCACATCAATTCTCTTTTACTACATTCCCTCCTTTCTGTTACTTTAAATCCTAGAAATTACTAGGCAGTTGCTACTAATTCTTAAACTGGCCTTTTTCTCAACCAAACATTCACTGTGCAATAAAATGGAATTGGGGATATTTGAAACTGTACCCTGGCTTCTCCCTTCCTTGCTAACAATGTTGGGGTGCCAGAAGCAGAGCGACCTCTCTACTCCCCCCATAATCTTCCCATTTGTGGGAAAAGGTCACTGCCACATGACCTTTGCCTCCAGGGCTCCACTGGAGAACACGAAGAATTGGGGAGCATTGCAGGCCACTTTTATGTCATCATGATGGAAGCTCCAGGGTAGGAGAGATTCTAAATATTCCCCCCTTGTGGCTTTGATCCTAAACAGGAACAGCAAGGATGATTTTTATAGGTTACCAGGGGAGTGTTGAAGAATAACTTTACTTCTTTCTATAGAAGTAAAATAATTTTCAAGAAGTTCTGCCAATGTATGAGAGTCATGCTCGTGCTTATCCCCCTAAAATATTGCTTTAAACCCTGTCACATGTCTCACTTATCTGAGCTTGCAGGCTATTTATCTTCAGAGAATCTTCAAGGAATGATGAATATTAAAATTTTGGAAGTCAGAAATGAATGAGATAAAGCCCTGGAACAAGAAAATAATTTCTTGACACTCTTAGTTCTTCAATAATTTATTTCATATTATAAGAAATTCCCTGCATATCAGCGTAAATTCATGAAGTTTATTTTTAAAATCAAAGTTTGTTTTCATATGAGCTTCTAAGGTCTCAGCATAGTATGGGCTTTTAGAATTTTAGACCTAGAAGTTTTAGATGACTCATATTCACCTGTCTTTTGCTTGCAACATTAATGCATACCTTGTTAGCATTCAAAGCTTGTCTCTCTGCTTCTGTTGTATTCCTTGGAAACTGAACATCACCAAAAGCAACTATTGACTGGACTGATGGCCCAGGCTCCCCTTCCCAGACTGTGAATCTGTCCCAGGGCCAAGCCCAGACTAGCCTTCCAGAACTTTCTCTGTTCAGAGGAGTCCTGGAAGAGCTAGAAACAGGAACCCAAGACTGCCTCAAGATCCACTCTTGGCTCCTCGATCCCACTTCTTCCTCATCCGTTCCAGGGTAGTGACTGCCAGGTTCCCCCTCAGTCAGGGGTCACAGCCCTGCCAGGCTCACAGGCCTGCAGACATCCTGCTGTCTGCCAGTCATGCCCCTCATTAGGCCCTTAGCATCTGCTGGTCTTTTCCCTGACCCTCGCATCTACTGATACCAGGCCCTGATACCAGATACAATGACCAAGAAGCCCCGATTCCTCCAGTGTAATTTTATCTTAAAGCACTTATATTTAAAGCACATTTAAGTGTATCATGGGAGGTGAGTGTTGGACCTTCTCTGGTGTTCCAGAGGCTAAAGACTGCACTCACTCCCAATGCAGCGGGCCTGGATTTGAACCCTAGTCAGGGAACTAGGTCCTATACATAGCAAATTAGAGTTCACAGGCTGCAATTAAAAATCCCACTGCTGCAATGAAGACTGCAGATCCCACACGCCACAACTGAGACTTGGTGCAGCCACATAAACAACCTGTTTTAAGAGTGGGGGGAGGGGGAGTAATGAGTGCCAAAGGGAGCACCTCTGGTGACCACACAGGTGCATAAGAAGCCCAGCAAGGAGCTGGATCTCATTAGGAAGAGGAGGGCAAAACTCCAGCGGGAGGACAAAAAGACCAAGAAGACTGGGACAGAGATGGGATATGGAGCCCAGACATCATAGCTGAAAAGAGGTTGAGTCCACACCTGGAATGCTTTGGGAACGGGGGAGGAAGGTGCCGGGAGATGGCTGGAATGCCAGAGAGAGAGGCTGTTGGCAGGCCTGGTGGAGAGTGCGGTGTGTGAGCAGTGCTGTACTCCGGATTGAAGCAGGAGACATTCAGCCACACAGCCAACAGTCTGACACACCAGAATCCCTATTCAGCAATACTGATTCCAGAAACACTGAATAAGTTCATTGATATTTTATTGGAGGCTGAAACTTTTCATTTTAATTAGATTAATTCTCTAGGTTTACTACATTTTTAATGTGTTTTTATTATGCCCTGGGGTCATTTCCCCCATAGGAATGATTCTAGTTTTATAATTTAAAAATGAATCAACATTCTGAACTTAAAACATGGATTTTTTTTTTTCAGATTTAACTTTCCTGGGTCAAAGTTATACCATAAAAATGAGACCACTGAGAGACTTGGAGAGCTGTATACACGTTACCCAGTGATTTTTTTCTTCTCATCTGGATGAAATAAAGCTAGCTTTTACTGACTAGCACTGGGAATGGTCTCAGCCTGCAGGCCCTTGGTGAAGATTCCAACGTCTCCTGCGGCGAATGTGAGCACGCTGCCTCCGAGCTGGCTACAGAGCACATGCAGGTGAGGCGGCTGCCTTTCCTGGCAGTCGGAAGGCAAAAGCTGTCGCTGGATTCTGCTACCTCGGCCCCACGCTGACAAACAACACACTCATAGGCAAGGAACTAGACAACTCTATCTAGGAACCCAGCATGTCTCTTGGCAGAATGGCAGGAAGGTTCTGGTTCCCAAATAACAAAGTTTTGTCGGAGCCAGAGGCCCACCATGCCCCTGCCTAGACAGCCGTTCGTGTTTCCGTCCCTCCTCTCATCAAGTCTGCCTTTCCTTCGGCCAACAGCCCATGTGCCATGGGCTGACCTGGCCATGGGCAGCAGGGTTGCACAAGGAACCCATGTCACGACCCAGTCCTGCTGCCAAAGGCTGGGTCTGTTAGTGAGTTTCAACTAAACATCTAGTACTGCACTAGGCATAGTAGAAAATATGACTGTTCTCTTTTAGAGTCAAGGAAACCAAGCTGGTCATCCAAAAGATGAAGTAGCTTGCCCCAAACTGTACCAACTGGCAGAGCAGAATCTAATTCCAACCCAGCTCTGCCCAGCTCCAAACTCTGCATACTGCCCCCTCCACCAAGCAGCATTGTTTCTAGCAGCTACAGGGTCTCTGTGTGGGTGAAGTCCCTGTCACCTCCTGTCAAGCAGAGACTCCTACAGACCCCTGGCCCCACACTATAATATGGAAGCTAAGGCTCTCTACCTCCAACACAATGGATAAAATAAGATACAGAACAAATGCCTCATCCCTAGAATTCAGCTCGCTCTTTAGCACCTCGTATAGCAGCCCCCAAGCTCTACACTCAGCCTGGTCATCCCTGCCCAGCCCTGGCCTGGGAATCCAAAAGAACATCATCTAAACCCCACTCCCTGGCCATTCATACAGATTGTCTTTACATGAACTTGTGGTGATGTGCCTTCCTCTCTCATCTTGAATTTATCTAAAGAGCCCCAAACATCTCAAAGCATATGAAAATGAAATTATCCAGATGTCTTTGCAGATGTTATAAATGGCCTGCAAGATGCAAATGCAAAGAAAATCTCCTCTTCTCACATGGGAGTGAGCGTCTGCAAATGAGACCAGAAAAAAAAAAAATGACCCAATGCACACTAATTCCTGATGAAAGGGATTTTTCTTTCCCCCTGTGGCTAGAATTTCACTGTTTAAAAATCTTAAATATTCAAAATTTGAATTTTCTTCAAAAATTGATATTTGGTGGTTACTTAATTGCTGTTAATTTGTGGGGGGGGAGCGCTGGGGGGAGACAAGGAAGTACTTCCCTGGCAGTCTAGTAGTTAAAATTTTGCCTTCCAATTCAGGGAGTAAGGGTTCAATCCCTGGTCAGGGAGCTAAGATCCACCATGCCCCTCAGCCAAAGAAACAAAACAGAAAGCAATATTGTGACAAATTCAATAAAGAATTTAAAAATGGTCCACATCAAAAACAAAAAATCTTTAAAAATAAACATGGCAGCCTAGTGAAGTGTGAAGGAAACAAGGGGAAAAGAGTAATTATCTTCCCACTCTTTGGGGATCAATGAAGAGATGCAGTTTGCTCCTATATGCCTAGAGGCAGGGGTAGAAGGCATGAGAAGGAGAACAGGATGACAGATGAAGGAACAGAACTTCACAGAGAACCTGAAATTCCAGCTAATCATGAACATTAGAGACAGTGGGTTTGGTGGAGCTGGAGGGAGGCAGTCTTTGGAGAACACAGGGTTAGGCCTGAGTCAGGCCTGTTTGAGGATTGATTCATAGATTGTTCTGACAGGAGAGAGTGGAAGTAGGGGCCAGACCCTGTACGTCCTTGAGTTCAGCCTGAACTTTTATCTTTAAAGCCAATAGAAGCGTTCGAATTGTTCAAACAGCAGTGCGACACAATGACAGTAGAGCTTTAGGAGGATTATCTGTGTGGTAAAGAGAAGGATAAATAGAAAGGCATATGGTTCACAGATTCACCTGTCAGATTTTCACCCCACCTCCTTTCACAGAGAAGCTGAGGGCTCCAAAGCTGCTGTTCCGGTCTAGGGGTCAGGAGATGAGCACTTGCCCTCCATCTCTTCTGTATCCAGATGCTTTCTGCCCGTGGTGGGAGGAGCCACAGAGCCCATTAAATCCTCGAGCCGGCCAGGGACCCGCATCCTCATCAGCCGTTGGTGCATCCCTGCTCTGGTCTGGCTGCCAGACAAGACCTGCAGAAGCTGCCTCCCACTCCAGCCCACATTCTTCTCCTGGCTGCCCGCCACTCCCCCTGGTTCCTGGATAAAGTCACTCTGCTTCCGGTTCCTGCTGCTGCGTCCTTGAGTCTCCTGCCGGCCCAGGTTTTGGCTTGCCTGCTCGCAGTCTGCTGTGGCACAAACCTGCATCCCAGCACCAGCCATTTCTATCCTACAGCTCAGCATGGATGGGGCCTCTCCAGGGCCAGCTGGGGGTGGGGGTGGGTGGAGCTGCTTGGGGTGAGTGTCATGTGTCATGAATGGGAAAGAAAGGAGAGATGGGGGCCCTTGACCCTGAAAATCCTCCTGGCTCTTCAGGTTTTGCCTCTTGCCCTTGGATGACATTACTTGGACTGAGTGAAAAATCTCATGCTGAGAAAGATTTAATCTCTTCATCTCCTTTATTTTTCTGAAACAGAATTTCATTCCTATTTCAAACCCCCAGGCCCCTGGAGCATAGATACATTTTAGCATCTTAGCTAAAATGGAACCCTCCCCACCTCACCCTAGCCAGGCTGTGCAGTTTCCTTGCCTAGTGCCCGGGTAACAGTGGATGGGGAAATCCTCCTGCTTTCTTGCTGGCCTCTGCTAAGCTTGTGCCATCTCGTCTTTGGTCACTTGGTCAGGCATGTTGCTTCAGATCACCTTCCACCTCCATTCCTTGTCTTAAGGTCTCTATAGATCAGGCTCTTTCTCAGCTACTGCCACAACCCTCTATACCAGATCCCTGAAACTGAGTCCACAAGCACCAAGGTATACCAGGAAGCTACTTTCTCTCCAGAGCCTGGCTGCCTCAATGAGGTCCTGCCTAGATGTGTTAGAGGGAAGAACTGACTCCATGTTGGATCTGTTTCTTTTACTTTAACCTTTGTTTCCTGAGACTTCCTTGGTGGTTCAGATTGTAAAAGTGTCTGCCTACAATGTGGGTGACCTGGGTTTGATCCCTGGGTCTGTAAGATTCCCTGGAGAAGAAAATAACAACCCATTCCAGTACTCTTGCTTGGAAAATCCCTGATCCCTGGGTCTGGAAGATCCCCTGGAGAAGAAAATAACAACCCATTCCAGTACTCTTGCTTGGAAAATCCCATGGATGGAGAAGCCTGGTAGGCTAAAATCCATGGGGTCACCAAGAGTTGGACAGGACTGAGCGACTTCACTTTCTTTGTTCACTAAAAGGATACTGTTTATACATAATGGACCACCTGGCGGAACCCTGCCCCTCTACCTGAATGTTAAACCAAAATGCTTCAGTTCAGGGCCCTGTTCACCTTTGGATGGCTATAGGAAGGAAGAAATTAACACATCCCATCCCTGAGGCTAGCCATTCCAGGAGATATTTCCAAGATTAATGGCCTTTTAACTTTGCTTGCCCCTTCCCTGTGTTCTATAAAAAAAAAAACCTGGCATCCAAACCACAACAAGATGGTTAGTTTGAGACATTAGTCTGCCATCTTCTCAGTCTGCCTGCTTTCTGAATAAAGTTGTATTCCTCGGTCCAACACCTTGTCTCTGATTCATTGGCCTGTCATGTGGCAAGCAGAGAGAGTTTGGACTTGGTAACAGATGTAGGATACAAGTTCCCTGTGCCTTGGATTCCTCAAACCTATTTGGGGAGGACATATTTCCTTTTGGGCCACACCTTTCTCAGGGGCTGTGTCAGTTGGTCTCCTGGGAAGTGACACTAAGTCAGAGGAGTGGGGTGAGGGGAGTGTGAACTCTAGTGAAGTGTAAAGGGGGAAGAAGCAGAATTGGGCAGGAGAGCATCCACTGAAGATTTATTAAGTCCTCCCCCCGGGGAGCTTCAGAGCACATTAAAGGGGTACTGATCCCAAATCACCAGCCCTGTCATTGATGGTTGGAGCCAACAGTGGAGGGTGTGGGCTCATCTTAGTCGCTGTGTCAGATCCTAAAGGTGGTACAGCCACAAGCTCTGTCACTGCCCTCCCCCCAGCCGAACAGCAGGTTCTTTCCAAAAGGGAGAGCCCAGCAGTGAGCTCCACATGCGCCTGCCATGCCTGAGTGCTCTTCACTTCTCCTCAGCTCCTCCTAGTCCAGGATGGGAAGTCTTATTGCCCTCTGTTGGGGGAGAAACTTGCTATAAATCAGAGACTCCTAGAGTTTTTTTTCTGAGCCCCTCTGAGGACAGTGCTTTTGAAAACCTAAAAACCAAAAGTGGGTCTTGTTTTCTCTCTTGACATTATAAAACCCGCCCCTATAGAAAATAAACTTGGCATAGGCTAAATTAACTGTGAAGAGACCATGGGGACAAGAGACACGTGGATTTGCATTCAGGCTTTTCCAACTGGTAATTGATAAAAACTGAATGCAGATTGATCTCCTCTGAGCTTCACGCTACAACCCATCATTACAATGAAAAATATTGCCCAAAGTCCATGTCCTAGAATGGACAGCTAACTTCTTCCTTGGTGGCATTTTGTGATAGCCACATCTGTCATGCTTGTGATATCAGAGAGGCATCAAATGGGTCCAGAGAGAGGTTAAAAAGTAGCATCACTGTGAGTGAGGCAGTCTTCTATCTTTCCCCAGAGAAATCTGCCCCACTCAGTGCTTATCATAAGAAGGAATTTACACAATCTGTTCATGTGCAGCACATTTCATAGTTGAGATGTTACCTTTCAAAGAAGGTAACTTATTCTTTCAGCATATATTTACTGAATACTTACTACATGCAAGGAACTAGGACCAACTTGAAGGGATGAAAGAGACAGGATGTCTAACACAGGGAATGCTACATGTTGGCAAGCAAATTACCACCACAATTTAGAAAGGGGTATCATCTGTGCTCTCATCTAATGATCATACTAAGCAATATTTCAGAGCTTCCAGAACATTTACACATTTGTCCCTGGAAACCATCCCACTCCTCACCTGCTTATCCAACAGCAAACTCCTTTCCACCCTGCAAAAGCCCCTCGAATGTCAATTCCCTTGTGGAGTCTTCTTTGACTGCCTACTTCGTACCTCCCACCCTAGACAAACTTCCTTCTTCTCTCTGTCTTTCCCTTTCTCTTTCTTTTTGCCTCCTCTGCTTCCCTAAGAACAGTGGATAATTTTGAGCAGTTCCTATGTACAAGGGATTCTTGTTAACACTTTATAGATTATTAACTCATTTATTTCTCACCATGGCCCCATGAGGGAGGTGCAGTGACATCTCACCATGTAGTGACACATGAGCCTAAGAAGCAGAGCTTGAACCATAGTCTCCCATCAGACTATGCCATCCCCAGAGCACCCGTGTAAAGACATTATGCTGGGTGTCAGGGCCCTAATGGTCACCCATGGACCAGCTCAGCCTACAGTGGACTCAGCCTTAACCCCTTGGCAGGCTTCTCTTCTCCTCCCCACCTGTTTTCTGCCCACTCCTGCAGGCCCCTTTATGGGAGGAACCACAGAACAGCCAGCTCATAGCATTTCACTGGCCACCAGATGGCTCAGCTAGGACTAGCTCTGAACAGAGGCCCACTCACCATCTGCCCTGCCAGGTCCAAGATGCCTGCTGTTCTGTTCCGCTGTAGACCGAGACCACTTCTCCTCACCACCCCTCTTTACCCATCAGCAGAGCTGGGGAAAGGCACACCCAAGCAAGGAAGACCTAAGGAAGATGAGTGAAGTCCTGGGAGAGGCCACCCAGCCTAGCACACTTGGATTTGGAACCAGCTGCCTGGACTCACACCCCAGTGCCAGCCCCTACTGGTGTTTGCCCTGGATGAGGGACAGAACCTCTCAAAGCCTGGACCTCCTCATCCAGAACATGGGGGTGGTAATAACAGCTCCCACTTTACAAAATTGTTGAGGAAAAATGAGATACTGCCCACAAAGTGCTTTGTAAATAAGAAAGTACCTGGTATACGTGTTTGAGATACTCACATAGCTACAATATTATTAATACTTACAATAGTATACATTAAGATGTTGGTGCTCAAAGATTAAGACTTGAGTTCTGAGCCAAGTGGACCAGGGTTCAAACCTCAGCTTTGCCACTTAATAGCTGTATAACACTGGACTGGTTTAATTTCTCTGTGCCTTAGTTTAGTTTGTTCATACATAGTATTTGGGGAAGAGTAAATAGATTAATCCACTTAAAGCATTTATAACAGTGCCAGGCACACAGTCAGCATTCCTTAAGTGCCACCCATGACTAATAAAGGAGTCAAAAGATTAGCATATCATTGTTTTAGTTCTGTGTGCTATAGCAAAATATCACAGATTGGGTGGCTTATAAACAATTGTGAGAAGTTTATTTCTCACAACTCTGGAGGCTGCAGGACTAAGATCAGGGTATCATTGAGGTCAGGTTCTGGAGGGAGCTCTCTCCCTGGCTGCAGATAGCCATTTTCTCATTGCATCCTGACAGCAGACAGCAGGAAGTTCTCTGGGGTCTCTCTTATAAGCATGCTAGTCCCCTTCATAACAGCTCCACCCTCATGATCTAATCACCACCTAAAAGCTCCCATCTCTAAACCCCATCACATCGGGTATTAGAACTTTTGCATAGGAATTTGGGGTGACATGGCATGGGGGCATGGACACAAACATTCAGTCCATTTCAACTACATTCTTCAACATTCCTTACATTATATTGCATATGATTATGGTAACTAATATTTGACAGTTTACAGAGCATTCACACATTTATTTTCTGAAAGGGTCAAGGGACCCTAAAGCAAGTGACTGCTTGCTACCCAAAATGAAGGGAGTTTACATGTACCTGGGCCTTGAAAGAGGAATAAGATTTGAACTGCTAGAATGAAAGGCAAAGAGAGACATGTGAATAAAATCATGGAGAGGTTCTTCCAGCAGGACATGCTCTGAGAACCTCCAGCCATTGGATTGGGCTTTGGAAAGGTTCTATGTCTTGATTGTGTTATAGAATCACCTGGGGAGCTTACAAAGATACTGATGGACTTCCCTGGTGGTCCAGTGGTTAAGATTCCACACTTTCAGTTCAGGGGGCATGGGTTATATCCTGGTTGGGGAACTAAGATACCACACACCATTCAGAGAGGTCCCTCCCAAAAAAATTTTTAAATAAAATATTGATACCCAAGTCCCACTCTGAGACATTCTGAATCATTGGTCTTGGGTGAAACCTGGACATGAATGATTTTTCAGTTTCCCTGATGAAGCTAATATGCAGTGGGTTTAAAGACTTCCAAGCTAGAGCAGTAGGTCTCAAACTTAAGTTGCATCAGTGTCATCCAGGAAGCTTGTTGAAACACACATCACTGGGCCCAGAGTTTCTGTCTGGGGCAGGGCCCAAGAATTTACATTTTCAACAAGTTCCTAGGTGATACTGCCATTGCTGGTGAGGGACCACACTTTGAGGATCACAGGGTATGTGCGCAAGATGTACAAAGACAGCTTGAAACACAACTCATGCAACTGGCTTCCAGAGATCTCATGCCACAGCAGTGTCATCCTGTTGGCACTGGGCAGTGAGAATGCTCAAAGCTGAGTATTAGAGAAATGGACCTGGGAACACGTGAACAAGGGGATGAAGAGGGAGGAGAATGAAGACAGAGAAGGCAGTGTGAGGGTTTGGACCAGCCAGCAGCTTACACCAGGGGAAAAGAAAGTGAAAAGTGAAATAAAGTGAAGTCGCTCAGTCGTGTCCAACTCTTTGAGACCCCATAGACTGTAGCCTACCACGCTCCTCCATCTATGGGATTTTTCCAGGCAAGAGTACTAGAGTGGGTTGCCATTTCCTTCTCCAGAGGATCTTCCCGACCCTGGGATTGAACCTGGGTCACCCGCATTGTAGGCAGACGCTTTACCGTCTGAGCCACCAAGGAAGCCCACGGGAAGGGGAAGTGCAGCCCAAAGCAGGACAGTCACCCTGAGAGTGAGGACAGAAGGGCAACTCTAGCCACACTGCTGAGATCGGGTGCAGAGGACAGGGTGGCAGTGAGCACGAAGGGAAAGGACGAGACCAGCCTTTCCCAGGTCTCGAGTTGGAGAGATGAGCATTGTGGGGACAGGGGCAGGTCTGGGGGAGAGGCATGTGTCTGGCTTCCGGCACTTGCATTTGGAAACAAATTGTCCACAGGCTGTTAGGATGCAGAGTGGAGTCTGAGAATTTAAGACGCTGCCCTTAAAAACATGAAAGCAGTGGTAAGAGGAATAGATGAAGTCCAAGGATAGTTCCTGGGGCCACCCAGCCCAGCCACCAGGGAGAAAGGGATAGAATAAAAGCCCAGAGCCACAAGAGAAGAATATTTAAGGAGAAAATATGATCGATGATTTGAAAGACTACAGGGCATTGCAGTTATACCTGAAAAATATTTTTTTAAAAAATACACAAAAACAAAACCAGCCTCGTGTGAGTAAAGTATCTGGGAGAACAGACCCACTGCCGAGTCAGAGCCTGCTGTACGGGGGTCAGCCTGTATCCTGCAGGGTGCAGGGCTGGGCCCTGGACTTCCTCACGGGCAGCAGCTCGGCGGGTACACTCACTCTCCAGCAGTCCACCCTCCAGCCCCCAAGGGACACTGAGTGTGTTGAAAGAAGGACCCCTGGGCCTGATGTTAATGTCTCCTGTCATCACTAAGCTCAGATGCTGCCTGATGTTCACCTCAGCAATGCCTGCACGGGAAGGACTGTCTTTTCCCTAAAGGCCCAGATAGGGCAGAGGACTGCAGGGAGCAGAGGCGTGGGGCGTAAGGCTCACCTGTGATCCCAGATCACACATGGGCCTCTGTGACAGGAGTCAGATGAGGGCAGATATCTGATGAGGGACTGTGTCCTCTCTGGCATCTGCAGCTAGTTCAGGCCCAGAATGGGCTCAGCCTGCTAGATGAGCAGTGGGCATCCAGGTATGTGAGGCAGGCTTGGATGAGGGCCGGGGAACCATGGAAATAACATAAGAGGCTTTGTGAACAACCACAAGCCACCAAGATTCATGGAAGCTGCAGGCACAGGCCTAGGAGAGCTCTGGAATTCTCCATCCCGCCACCTGAAACGCAAAGTGGGGACGTTGCCTACTCTCTGAATAGGGCCAGGCCACAGCTGCCACTCGGGGAGGTGGGAAACGACTTCTGTGCAAGCTTTGTCTTCCTCAGGTTAGCTTCATGGCCTCACGGTCCTTCACAGTAACTCATGGTTTCCAGTTCCATTGCTAGGAGAGAAGTAAGCAAAGCTGAGAAAGCAGAGAGGAAACATGCTCATTGCCACTTGGCAGATGTTGCTGTTGTTGTTCAGTCACTCACTCGTGTCCAATTCTTTGCGACCCCATGGACTGCAGCACGCCAGGCCTCCCTATCCATCACCATCTCCTGGAGCTTGCTCAAACTCATGTCCATTGAGTCAGTGATGCCATCCAACCACCTCATCCTCTGTCATCCCCTTCTCCTGCCTTCAGTGTTTCCCAGGATCAGGCAGATGTGGCCTATGTTCAAGCTCTTGAATAACCACATGTAAAGGGAAATTCTGCCCGAGCCTCCTGAGGTTGTACCAAGCCAGTTCAAGTCTTTGGGTTTGCATCTCTGGAAAAAGGGCTGGAATAGACTCAAAAGATAAAATTGCAGGGACTTCCCTGGTGGCCCAGTGATTAAGAATTTGCCTTCCAATGCAGGGGGTACAGTTTAGATCACTGGTCAAGGATCAAAAAATCCCATATGCCTCATGACCAAAAACTCAAAGCATAAAACAGAAGCAATATTATAACAAATCCAATAAAGAGTTTAAAAACATCCACACCAAAAAAAAAAAAAAAGAGAGAGAGAGAGTATTACAGATGGTTCTAACTTACCATGGTTCAACTTGTGATCTTTGGCTTCATAACAGTACAAAAGCTATATACATTCAGTAAGAATTATACTTCAAACTTTGGATTTTAATCTTTTTCTGGGCTGGTAATTTGCAGCACCACCATCTCTGGGGATGCTAGGCAGCATCAGGAGCCAAGCTCCCAATCAGCCGTGTGATTACAACGGTAAACAACAGATACACTCACAAACAATTCTGTTTTTCACTTTTAGTACAACAGCCAATGAATTGCATAAGAGCTTCAACATTTTTATATAAAATTGGCTTTGCTTTAATAGAATATGTATAACTGAATCACTTTGCAGTACAGCAGAAATTAACACAGCATTGTAAATCCACTACAATATTTTTTTAAAAAGCAAAAAAAAAATGAAAAATAAGCTTTGCTGTAGTTGATTTTACCCAACTGTAGTCTAATGTAAGTGCTCTGAGTTTGTTTAAAGTAGGCTAGGCTAGCTATGGAAAACAGTGTGGAGATTTCTTAAAAAACTGGAAATAGAACTGCCATATGACCCAGCAATCCCACTTCTGGGCATACACACTGAGGAAACCAGATCTGAAAGAGACACGTGCACCCCAATGTTCATCGCAGCACTGTTTATAATAGCCAGGACATGGAAGCAACCTAGATGCCCATCAGCAGATGAATGGATAAGGAAGCTGTGGTACATATACACCATGGAATATTACTCAGCCATTAAAAAGAATTCATTTGAACCAGTCCTAATGAGATGGATGAAGCTGGAGCCCCTTATACAGAGTGAAGTAAGCCAGAAAGATAAAGAACATTACAGCATACTAACACGTATATATGGAATTTAGAAAGATGTTAACGATAACCCTATATGCAAAACAGAAAAAGAGACACAGAAATACAGAACAGATTTTTGAACTCTGTGGGAGAAGGCGAGGGTGGGATGTTTCGAGAGGAATCGGGTGGAGAGGGGGGATTGGGATGGGGAAGACGTGTAAATCCATGGCTGATTCATATCAATGTATGACAAAACCCACTGGAAAAAAAAATAAATAAATAAATAAAGTAGGCTAGGCTAAGCTATGACAGTAGGTTAGGTGTGCGTGGGTGTGTGCTAAGTCGCTTCAGTTGTGTCCATTTCTTTGTGACCCTGTAGATGGTCACAGGGGCCTCCAGGCTCCTCTGTCCATGGGTTCTTCTGGCAAGAATACTGGAGTGCGTTGCCATTTCCTTCTCCAAGGTTAGGTGTAGTAAATAAAGTCGCTCAGTCATGTCCGACTCTTTGCGACCCCATGGACTGTAGCCTACCAGACTCCTCTGTCCATGGGATTTTCCAGGCAAGAATACTGGAGTGAACTGCCATTTCCTTCTCCAGGGGATCGTCCCAACCCAGGGATCAAACCTGGGTCTCCAGCATTGCAGGCATATGCTTTACCGTCTGAGCCACTAAAGGCCTCAACTATAGGTATAGTAAATGTATATTCAACTCAGGATATTTTCAACTTATTGTGGGTTTATCAGAATATAACCCCATCATAAGTTGAGGAAGATCTCTACTGTGACTCGCTGGAGTGGGTTGGTGTCCCCAGTTCCTTCCCCATGGTACCTCTAACAAGTTTTGCATTCAGATTCATTTGCTGGGTATTCAAAGTCCTTGCTACAGAGTAACTTGCTTCAGTGGAGTTCTTCAAATGAATTTTTGCTACTGAGATACTCAAGAATAAATAATAACTGGTTTTCATGCAAAATTAGAGATTTGTGGAACATCTTATATGTAGTATCTGGCAGCAGATTCTTTACTAAAGAAATCATGCTGAGATGTAGAGTGTTCTTATAGGAGGATTTAGAGATGCGACAAGATTCCTTAAGTCCCAATGTTTTAAGTGGTAGGGGAGGCTCCCTGGATTCCTGGGTATGGAAGGATTCTGAGGTTTCCCACCTGCACAGGAACACGAGAAAAAGGAGCCACAGCCTATGGGTTCTATTGCCCCTGATTTCTTTATGTAAAAACAAGGGAATTGACCCCAGAAGGGTAAGTAGCTGGCTCAAGTCTCAGTGCTTCTGTGGACAATCGGGAGTTTTATGAGGCATTTGTGTATTCTGCACAGTTTTCTTGTATGAATCCTGCCTCAAAAAAAAAAAAAAAAAAAACCCATGAGGTGGACAAGATAGAGCAGCACCAAGAAAAACTAAATGACAGATCCAGAAGCTGCCATAGGTACTGAGGTGGTAGGTGGACGTCTGCGGAGCCCACCAGGCGGTAGTGAGTCTAAGGGAAGACTCGGCTGGCAGAGGGGAGGGGAGGGGAAGCCAAGCCAGAGAAGGGAGCCCATGGTGTGTGCAGCCTAGCCTACTTTCTCCTTCTGCTACTGCTCCCCCGCACCTCCACCTGTATGGTTGGCACTCAGCCCAAGTCTCTCCAGGGTGCTTCACAGCCCTAGCTATGGTGATTGGTGCAGAGAGAAGCACATGGTCCTTCCTAAGCCAATGATCAGCAGGAATTAGCAGGAAAAGCTCTCCTTCTGCTGGGATTAAGGAGCAGGGTGAGAAGGCCCAGAGCTGCAGGTGGTTTGCACCACTGCATGCAAGGAGCCCCAAAGAGAGAAAAGCAAAGTGAAAAGATTTAGATACTCAAATTCCCGACTTGGGGCAAAACCAGCACTGACTCAACTCTACCCCTAAACTTTTTAGTTACATGAGCTAGTAAATTCCCACTTTGGTTAGAGCAGGTTGACAGCATTTCTGACACTTGTGCACAGAAAGGGTTCTGACATTCACACCAGAAACAGCATAACCTCGGGTGGAGATGAGGGGAAGCAGAATCCGAAAGGGAAAGGAGCCTAGATTGCACAGGGGACAGGGGCTCCCTTCTCTGATTCGGCCCCCCTGCCCTCCCCTCTACCAGCCCAAGTCTTCCCTAGACTCACAGCCACCCTGTCGGCTCACAGATGTCCACCTACGACCTCAGTACCTATGGCAGTTTCTCGGCCTGTCATTTAGTTTTTCCTCTTGCCACTTTATCTTCTCTACCTCATGAGGGCTTTTTGAGACAAGATTTGTACAATAAAACTATGCAAAACACACAAGTACCACATAAACCTCCTGATTGTCCGTAGAATAGAAAGCTCACTCCTGGAGCTGAGAGATGACTCAACTCCTCCCACTGCATATGGATGCGGAGTAGGACTGACAGTGGCTCCTCAAACGGATGCTAGGTACACAGTGAGGACCAGGACAAAAGTCTCTCTCTTCTTCCTCATGCTTTACTTTCTGAACACAATTCATGCAAACAGGTGACCCTGGCAATGGTTAGAAGCTCCCAATTTAGGGTAGTAATGTAGCAAGTTACATTGACTTTGGTTCTCCTATAATCCTGAAAAAGAACATGGATGTGGTGAGACATAAACACAGAGCCGCAATACATCAATTCCAGTCTCTAACTTCCCTTTCAGCATCACCATTCCTCATCCCTAAAATTACATCCAAACAGTGGAGCCTAGTGTAGTGATCCTCAATCTATCTGTCCATCAGAACCACTAGTGAGTTTTATTAACACATACAAACCAGACCCTACCTTCTGGAGATTCAGATTCAGTATGTCTGTCTCAAGAACTCGTGGTCCAGGTTTAGTAAAAGCAGGAACACCAAGGCACATATGTTATTTGCAAAGTTTGTAACTGACTCATTGGCTCCCATTTACCCTGGACAAAGGATAAGAAGCAACATGATGAGGGTTTGACAAGTTATGAATGGAGCCATTTGGTGAGAGCAATTGTTATTAGAGCTAAGGGCTGTCTGTCCCAGTCTCCACTTTCTCCCACCCTCTTGGAATTCCCTCTGTGCATGAATCTTTCAGAAATATGTTCTTTGATGTCAGCCTCTTCAAAAGCCCCAACCCCCAGCCACTTAGTTTGAACATACATGAAACTAGATTTGCTGATGGGATTCATTGTGTGGGGTGGATGCTCCAGGTATGCCCAGCCCTGCCTCACTTACTTGGGAAAGCCAGTCCCAAACCCATACTGCTTTTGAAGGAATCGTCACTCACAACAACAAGATCACAGCATATGTGGCCATTGTGTTATATTTTAGACAATAGTTTTTTCCTGAAAAAGTTTACTTATTTTACAACACCACAAGGTGGGGATGACATGAAAATTATCCCCTTAATAGGTCTTCTCAGAATTTAGCCTTAGGAAATGATGTCACTCTCCTCCTGATCTGATATGGGTCTCCTTATTAGACAGTGAAAATCAGATCTCCTAGGTTGCTCCATCTTGGATAATTTCCAAATATTCAAGGTCTGACTAAACCCTTAGGGCTTTTTTTGTTTGTTTGTTTTTAATTGGAAGATAATTGCTTTACAATGTTGTGTTGGTTTCTGCTGTATAACATCGCGAATCACCCATAAGTATACATGTATCCCCTCGTACCCTTCTAGGTCATCACAGAGCTCCTGTGCTATATAGCAGCTTCCCACTAGCTGTCTATTTTATACATGATAGTCTGTATATGTCAATGCTACTAACCCTTATTTTTTTTGTAGCCAAATTATGTTAGGGTTTGGGCATAATTGCATTTCCCCTTCTCAGTGTAGGGTCTGATCTTTTGTTTTAATAGTCTTACTTGATACGTACCTTTTGTTATAATCTATATGTAAATATTATAGATAAACAGAAGTATGTGATGTTTTATTTTTCCCAAATTCTCCAGTCAAAGAAGACCTCTGTTCTAACCTGGCCACAGACCATCCGTATTACCTTGGCCAGTTTGTTCATAACATGTGAGCTCTCAGCACCAGACAGAACCTAGCAAAGCTCTCAGGGGCTTTTTCTCTTTCCTTTTCTCCAACTCCTGTTTCCTTTCTTCCTTTGTCCAAGTTGTTAGGTTAACTTTGCTCGAGAAAAACCCTGACCAAACACCTCATTTCCCTGTGCAACCTCAAAGAGCCTCAGATCAAACAGAACAATTAACTCAGCAAACAATACCACAGCAGAACTCCCTCTTGTACCCACCAGCCCTAAGGCGAACAAACACCTCTCAGAGCATATGGAGGCAGGGAATTGCAGGCAGGGATTTTATGGGCCTCTCAGCAGGCCTGCTCTGGCTTTTTAGGAACCACACTATTTAGCATATGTCACATTTCCTTGCCACCTTGGGGCCTTGGCTGTAGACCATAGACTTGTGTACTCAAGGGACAGCGTTTGGAGTCAGGTGGGGCTGAGCCTGCTGTCATGACATCACACACCCAGAAGGTGCCCCAGTGGGGACTCAGGCTGGCCAGCCAGTGAACCCAGACAAGAAGGACAAGGAGATGTTTCCTCTGGTTACCCCGAGTCTGACACACTGTTCCCTTTCAGCTCTGTCTGAGAAACTTCTTGAGCACTTAGGCAGAAACTGAAATTCATCAAAAATCTCAATGTACCATAAGAACAGAGGTTTTCACAGAAATCAGAGACTAAAATGAACTATTAAGGTATCTTATCCAGCCCCTATCAGCGTGGGATTTGCCCCTGAAGAGTTTTGATAGTTCATTTTTAAATAATTCCAGCAATGAGTTTTCCATCACAGGACTCCCCAGGAGAGACCGTTCTAATGGATCTCATTCTTTGGAAGTGTACCCAAGATCCATCCTAATTTCTCCGTTTCATAAGCTGCTCCTTGTAGCATCCAAAATGACCCCAGCAGCTCTACTGTGTTCTGTCTGTGAGGCACTTATCTGGGGCGGACTTGTCCTCATATAGTTTGTCACCTTTTCTTATTTTGGAGAAGAGGCTGATGGATATATTTGAAATTTGCTAAGTGTCTGCATGATTGAAAAATATACAGTCTAGTAAAGTTTTGCTTTATGGTAAAACCAATCAGAAATCAAAGGGTAAAACTGTTGCAGATAGAAGATAAATTGGGAGCCTGAGAGACAGTGCAGACTATAGGCGCAAGGGTGATCTTTGAAGTCTGACCAAGTCAGGTTCAAATCCCAGCTCTGCCGCTCACTACGAGTATGACGTTGAAATGTGATAACTTCTCTGAACTTCCCTTTCTTCATCTATAAAGTGGGGATAATACTACCTACATCAGAGCACTGTTATAAATAATAACTAAAAGTTCAGGGATGGGGCATATAATTACACTTAATCAGTAATTTTTACTCATTATTATTTTCTACTATAAAAGTGGCTAGAACTTCCCTTGTGGTCCAGTGGTTAAGAATCTGCCTGACAATGCAGGGAACACAGGTTCCATCCCTGGTCTGGAAAGATTCCACATGCTGCAGGGCAACTAAGCCCATGCACAACTACTGAGTCTATGCTTTAGTACACGTGCTCCACCACAGGAGAAGCCACGGCGATGAGAAGCCCATGCACCGTTAGCTAGAGAGTAGCCCCGCCTGCTGCAACTAGAGAAAACCCATGCACGGCAGCAAAGACCCAGCACAGCCAAAAATATATAAATAAATAAATAAAATATTTTTAAAAGTGGTTTAACTATGTATAAAGTGGATAACAATAAGGACCTGCTTTATAGCACAAGGAACTATATTCAGTATCATGTAATCACCTATAATGGAAACAAATCTGAAAAATAATACATATATATGTATGTATGTGTGTGTGTATATATATATATATATATATATATAACTGAATCACTTTCCTGTATACCCAAAACATTGTAAATCAACTATACTTCAATTTTAAAAATCAATGTTTTAAAAAGGTGGTTTAAAAGCTAGAAGTATTTAAGAACAAGAAATTAGATTAACTCATCCACATCCAGGGTAGAAAAGCCACAAACAAAATTAATTTCCTCATTCATTCACTTGTCATAGATACATCTGCAGCAATCTAGACACTAACAGTCTAGATCTAGAATTAGCTAGATACATTTGCAGCAGTCTGCTGAACCCAAGGAAGAATTAACTGAGGAGATGAAATATTCTCATATTGAGTTAAGCAACATGTCATTAGGAGAGCACAGTGGAGTCAGCTAAATGCCTGATAAGTGGCAAGAGAAAGAATGCAGACTGAGAATTGAGCCCAGGATGGGGGTCGGGGGAGGTGCTGCTCCATCTGAACTTGTCAGGGAAGCTCTGATGATCCAAGCAGAGATCAACTCAGGGCCCTCATGTCTAGTTCTGAGAACAGCCTTTAATGCAGTTTTGCAATATTTACTCTAAGGAAACAGATCAAAGTAATATTAGATTGTCTACTTAATCAATGGCCAGTTTCACTAGCCCTGTGTATCAAGTCGTGAGAGAAACCCAACTCTAAACCAGCTTAAGCGAAAAAAACAAACAAAGACTGCATTTAGGGATGATCCTTGGAAACCTCCAGATTAACAAGCCTTGGGAGCCCAGAGATGAGATACTCTTCAGGAACAGTGGGAATGGAGAGGGGATGTGTTCAGGATGCCTTTCAGAGCTGGACAGCTGGGGAGGAGAATGGTGAGAAGACACAAATGGAAACCAAGAAAGTTCATGGGCACCTGATTTCCCTGAAGATCCATGGAGTTTCAGGAACTGGAGACAGTACCTACCTCTGAAAGTGGGCATGCAGGTGGAACAGAAAACAGTGAATGGGCTAAATATCTTTATAAGAAGCATTTAAACACTCACATCCCTACCTCTGCTATAGCAGAAAGCTGGGTGTTTACCCTAGGACCATCTGGGGATGTTCATATGTAGAGTTCAAAGCTTCTGAACTGACAGGCTGGAAAGACAGGGCCTGGGGGCCTGAGCAAAAGCAAGAGAACTAAAGTGAGAGTTGATACACTGAACCACGCTCTGCTCCCATGCTCCCATATTCAGCTCCCAGAATGCAGGTAACCTGGCTGAAACATCCTGGGAAAAAAGTTGGCAGGTGTCTCACAGGAAAAATCAACCAGGCCAACAAATACTGAGAGTTAGGTCCCCAGTGAAAGGGCCAAGCTTGTTTTCCCTACAGTGAAGCCCACCACCAACACATACAGCCCCAGCAAACATAGCTTCAGGCCAACTTTTCAGTGACCCATGCTGAAATACCATCTGACAATCAAAGATCAGCAAACATTAGAGAAGCCTTGAATCATCCAGAAGAAACAAACTGAAGTAAAGAGGAAAGAATTCAGAGGGGATAATGAACTAACTGAGACTCTGGGAGTAAAAGAATACTGCATCCATGAAATAATAACAGGAGTAAGAAATACCCGCAGAACAGATGATGAGCTCTTTGGAATTACAAATACGATGGCAGAAATGAAAATACTTCAGTGGAGTATTTGGACTATAAATTAAGAACACTAAGGAATTAAAATTTTAAAATTAAAATAAATATGGGAATGCAAGGGATTTCTGTGTGTTAATTTTATATCCTGCAACTTTACTATATTCATTGATTAGCTCTAGTATTTTCTGGAAGAGTCTTTAGGGTTTTCTATGTAGAGGATCATGTCATCTGCAAACAGTGAGAGTTTCACTTCTTCTTTTCTTCTTTTCCTATCTGGATTCCTTTTACTTCTTTTTCTGCTCTGATTGCTGTGGCCAAATCTCCCAACACTATGTTGAATAGTAGTGGTGAGAGTGGGTACCCTTGTCTTGTTCCTGATTTCAGGGGAAATGCTTTCAATTTTTCACCATTGAGGGTGATACTTGCTGTGGGTTTGTCATATATAGCTTTTATTATGTTGAGGTATGTTCCTTCTATTCCTGCTTTCTGGAGAGTTTTAATCATGAATGGGTGTTGGATTTTGTCAAAGGCTTTCTCTGCATCTATTGAGATAATCATATGGTTTTTATCTTTCAATTTGTTAATGTGGTGTATTACATTGATTGATTTGCAGATATTAAAGAATCCTTGCATACCTGGGATAAAGCCCACTTGGTCGTGGTGTATGATTTTTTTAATATGTTGTTGGATTCTGTTTGCTAGAATTTTGTTAAGGATTTTTGCATCTATGTTCATCAGTGATATTGGCCTGTAGTTTTCTTTTTTTGTGGCATCTTTGTCTGGTTTTGGAATTAGGGTGATGGTGAACAGAAAGAGAAATTAAGGAAACAATACCATTCACCATTGCAACAAAAAGAATAAAATACATAGGAGTATATCTACCTAAAGAAACAAAAGACCTATACATAGAAAACTATAAAACACTGATGAAAGAAATCAAAGAGGACACAAACAGATGGAGAAACATACCATGCTCATGGGTTGGAAGAATCAATATTGTCAAAATGGCTATTCTACCCAAAGCAATCTATAGATTCAATGCACTCCCTATCAAGCTACCAATGGTATTTTTCACAGAACTAGACCAAAGAATTTCACAATTTGTATGGAAATACAAAAAACCTCAAATAGCCAAAGTAATCTTGAGAAAGAAGAATGGAACTGGAGGAATCAACCTGCCTGACTTCAGACTCTACTACAAAGCCACAGTCATCAAGACAGTATGGTACTGGCACAAAGACAGAAATATAGATCAATGGAACAGAATAGAAAGCCCAGAGATAAATCCACGAACCTATGGACACCTTATCTTCGACAAAGGAGGCAAGGATATACAATGGAAAAAAGACAACCTCTTTAACAAGTGGTGCTGGGAAAACTGGTCAACCACTTGTAAAAGAATGAAACTAGAACACTTTCTAACACCATACACAAAAATAAACTCAAAATGGATTAAAGATCTAAATGTAAGACCAGAAACTATAAAACTCCTAGAGGAGAACATAGGCAAAACACTCTCCGACATAAATCACAGCAAGATCCTCTATGACCCACCTCCCAGAATATTGGAAATAAAAGCAAAACTAAACAAATGGGACTTAATGAAACTTAAAAGCTTTTGCACTACAAAGGAAACTATAAGTAAGGTGAAAAGACAGCCCTCAGATTGGGAGAAAATAATAGCAAATGAAGAAACAGACAAAGGATTAATCTCAAAAATATACAAGCAACTCCTGCAGCTCAATTCCAGAAAAATAAATGACCCAATCAAAAAATGGGCCAAAGAACTAAACAGACATTTCTCCAAAGAAGACATACAGATGGCTAACAAACACATGAAAAGATGCTCAACATCACTCATTATCAGAGAAATGCAAATCAAAACCACAATGAGGTACCATTACACGCCACTCAGGATGGCTGCTATCCAAAAGTCTACAAGCAATAAATGCTGGAGAGGCTGTGGAGAAAAGGGAACCCTCTTACACTGTTGGTGGGAATGCAAACTAGTACAGCCGCTATGGAAAACAGTGTGGAGATTTCTTAAAAAACTGGAAATAGAACTGCCATATGACCCAGCAATCCCACTTCTGGGCATACACACTGAGGAAACCAGATCTGAAAGAGACACGTGCACCCCAATGTTCATCGCAGCACTGTTTATAATAGCCAGGACATGGAAGCAACCTAGATGCCCATCAGCAGATGAATGGATAAGGAAGCTGTGGTACATATACACCATGGAATATTACTCAGCCATGAAAAAGAATTCATTTGAACCAGTCCTAATGAGATGGATGAAGCTGGAGCCCCTTATACAGAGTGAAGTAAGCCAGAAAGATAAAGAACATTACAGCATACTAACACATATATATGGAATTTAGAAAGATGGTAACGATAACCCTATATGCAAAACAGAAAAAGAGACACAGAAATACAGAACAGACTTTTGAACTCTGTGGGAGAATGTGAGGGTGGGATGTTTCAAAAGAACAGCATGTATATTATCTATGGTGAAACAGATCACCAGCCCAGGTGGGATGCATGAGACAAGTGCTCGGGCCTGGTGCACTGGGAAGACCCAGAGGAATCGGGTGGAGAGGGAGGTGGGAGGGGGGATCGGGATGGGGAATACGTGTAAATCTATGGCTGATTCATATCAATGTATGACAAAACCCACTGAAATGTTGTGAAGTAATTAGCCTCCAACTTAAAAAAAATAATAATAAAAAATAAAATAAAATAAATATGGGGGTAAGTCACAGCAGGTAGATATTCTAAAAGAGTCTATGGAGGGGGGAAAAAGATAGTTCTGTGGGGAAGACATCAATCAATTTCTCAAGGCTAGAAAACCAGAGGGCAATGTCTTCAGAATCCTTCAGGGAAATAATTTCCAAGCTGGAATTCTATGCCCAACCAAAATATTAATTATAAAAACAGATAGAACTTAGACACCTTCAGACACACCAGGTCTCCAAATTTATATTTGCCATGTGCTTAGTTTCAGGAAGTTACGGGGAATGTACTCCAATACAATGAGAATGAACCAAAGGAAAAGATGTTATTCAAGAAACAAGGAATTCAACACAGGAGAAAAGTGAAGGAAATTCCCAGGAAAATGGTGAAAAGAGGTCCCAGGACAATTGCTGCAAATAGGCTTGACAAGAAGTTAGCCCAGATCTGAGTAAAAGGATAGAGAGAAATCCAGAGTGGTATTCCCTAAGAAAATAAGAAATTGTTAAAAAGAATTGTAAATCCATGGCTGATTCATGTCAATGTATGATAAAAACCACTACAATATTTTAAAGTAATTAGCCTCTAACTAATAAAAATAAATGGAAAAAAAATAATTCAGTTAATCACTACAAAAAATAATAAAAAAGAATTGTGGGATGGATCAGTGATTGATATGAGTTATTATTGTTTAGTCACTAAGCCATGTCCAGTTCTTTGCAACCCCGTGGACTGCAGCATGCCAGGCTTCCCTGTCCTTCACTATCTCCTGGAGTTTGCTCAAATTCATGTTCATTGATACTAGACTGATACTAGAAAACTAAGCAAACAAAGGGAGCAAAAACATTATTAACTCTGGGAAAAATAAATACTTGCTCCTGAAAGTAAATTTAATTATAGTACATTACATGACTCAGCTGTTACTAGTATTTACACAGTGTTGATATTCACTATGAATAAAGACTGCACCAAGAGCATGATAAAATATACTGGCAGTTAAGGGAGAGGCAGAATGTGTGTGTGTGTGTGTGTGTTTGTGTGTGTGTGTGTGTGTATGTGTGTACACACGTGCATTCAGCCATATGTCAATCAGAAGGAAGACAGAAAAGACTGCAATATAAGGAAATCAAATGTTAATCCCCCATATTTAGAGATCAATAGATAATATCTAAAACTGTAGAATCAAGAAATCATGGTATAACTTTTATTTCAATGTATTGAAGCAAATGTCAATGTTCATTCTTGCCATCTCCTGTTTGACCCCTTCCAATTTACCTTGAGTGAACATCGACAAGAGTAAAAATTGACATTTTAGGAATCAGTGAACTAAAATAGACTGGAATGGGTGAATTTAATTCAGATGACCATTATATCTACTGCTGTGGGCAAGAATCCCTAGGAGAAATGGAGTAGCCCTCGTAGTCAACAAAAGAGCCCAAAATGCAGTACTTGGGTGCAATCTCAAAAAGGACAATTATCTCTGTTCACTTCCGAGACAAATCATTTAATATTACAATAATCCAAGTCTATGCCCCAACCAATAAGGTTGCTTAAGAAGCTTAAGGTAAATGGTTCTATGTAGACCTACAAAACCTTCTAGAATGAATACCCAAAAAAGATGTCATGTTCATCATGGGGGACTGGAATGCAAAAGTGAGAAGTGAACAGATACCTGGAGTAACAGGCAAATTTGACCTTGGAGTACAAAATGAAGCAGGGTAAAGGCTAACAGAATTTTTCCAAGAGAACACACTGGTCATAGAAAACACCCCCTTCCAACAATACAAGAGAAGACTCTACACAGGGACATCACCAGATGGTCGATACAGAAATCAGATTGATTATATTCTTTGCAGCAAAAGATGCAGAAGCACTATACAGTCAGCGAAAAAAAAAAAAAAAAGACTGGGAGCTGACTGTGGCTCAGATCATGAACTCCTTATAGCCAAATTCAGACTTAAATTAAAGAAAGCAGGGAAAACCACTAGGCCACTCAGATATGACCTAAATCAAATCCCTTATGATTATACAGTGGAAGTAACAAATAAATTCAAAGGATTAGATCTGATAGACAGAGTGCCTGAAGAACTACGGACAGAGGTTCGTGACATTGTAGAGGAGGCAGTAATCAAGATCATCCCCAAGAAAAAGAAATGCAAAAAAAGGCAAATGGTTGTCTGCAGAGGCCTTACAAATAGCTGAGAAAAGAAGAGAAGCTAAAAGCAAAGGAGAAAAGGAAAGATAGACTCATTTGAATGCAGCGTTCCAAAGAAGAGCCAGGAGAGGTAAGAAAGCCTTCCTCAGTGATCAATGCAAAGAAATAGAGGAAAACAATAGAATGGGAAAGACTAGAGTTCTCTTTAAGAAAATTAGAGATACCAAGGGAACATTTCTTGCAAAGATGGGCACAATAAAGGACAGAAATAGTATGGACCTAGCAGAAGCAAAGATATTAAGAAGAGGTGGCAAGAATACACAGAAACTGTACAGAAAAGATCTTCATGACCCAGATAACCATGATGGTGTGATCACTCACCTAGATTCAGACATTCTGGAATGCAAAGTCAAGTGGGCCTTAGGAACAAAGCTAGTGGAGATGATGGAATTCCAGTTGAGCTATTTCAAGTCCTGAAAGATGATGCTGTTAAAGTGCTGCACTCAATATGCTAGCTATTTGGAAAACTCAGCACTGGAAAAGGTCAGTTTTCATTCCAATCCCAAAGAAAGAAAATGCCAAAAGATATTCAAACTACTGCACAATTGCACTCATCTCACATGCTAGCAAAGTAATGCCCAAAATTCTCCAATCCAGGCTTCAAGAGTACATGAACCATGAACTTCTGGATGTACAAGCTGGATTTAGAAAAGGCAGAGGAACCAGAGATCAAATTGCCAACATCTGTTGGATCATCAAAAAAGCAAAAGAGTTCTGGAAAAACATCTACTTCTGCTTTATTGACTATGCCAAAGCCTTTGACTGTGTGGATCACAACAAACTGTGGAAAATTCCTAAAGAAATAGGAATACCAGACCACCTTACCTGCCTCCTGAGTAATCTGTATGCAGGTCAGGAAGTAATACTTAGAACTGGACATGGAACAGACTGGTTCCAAACTGGGAAAGGAGTATGTCAGGGCTGTATATTGTCACCGTGCTTATTTAACTTATATGTGGAGTTCATCATGCGATGGTGGGCTGGATGAGGCACAAGCTGAAGTCAAGATTGCTGGGAGAAATATCAATAACCTCAGGTGTGCAGATGACACCACCGTTATGGCAGAAAGTGAAAAGGAACTGAGGAGCCTCTTGATGAAAGTGAAAGAAGAGAGTGAAACAGTTGGCTTAAAATTCAACATTCAAAAAACTAAGATCATGGCATCCAGTCCCATCGCTTCATGTTGAATAGACAGGGGAACAATGGAAACAGTGACAGACTTTATTTTCTTGGGCTCCAAAATCACTGCAGATGGCGACTGCAGCCATGAAATTAAAAGATGCTTGCTCCTTGGAAGAAAAGCTATGACCAACCTAGACAGCATATTAAAAAGCAGAGATATACCTCCCAGAATATTGGAAATAAAAGCAAAACTAAACAAATGGGACCTAATGAAACTTAAAAGCTTTTGCACTACAAAGGAAACTATAAGTAAGGTGAAAAGACAGCCCTCAGATTGGGAGAAAATAATAGCAAATGAAGAAACAGACAAAGGATTAATCTCAAAAATATACAAGCAACTCCTGCAGCTCAATTCCAGAAAAATAAATGACCCAATCAAAAAATGGGCCAAAGAACTAAACAGACATTTCTCCAAAGAAGACATACAGATGGCTAACAAACACATGAAAAGATGCTCAACATCACTCATTATCAGAGAAATGCAAATCAAAACCACAATGAGGTACCATTACACGCCACTCAGGATGGCTGCTATCCAAAAGTCTACAAGCAATAAATGCTGGAGAGGGTGAAGAAAAGGGAACCCTCTTACACTGTTGGTGGGAATGCAAACTAGTACAGCCGCTATGGAAAACAGTGTGGAGATTTCTTAAAAAACTGGAAATAGAACTGCCATATGACCCAGCAATCCCACTTCTGGGCATACACACTGAGGAAACCAGATCTGAAAGAGACACGTGCACCCCAATGTTCATCGCAGCACTGTTTATAATAGCCAGGACATGGAAGCAACCTAGATGCCCATCAGCAGATGAATGGATAAGGAAGCTGTGGTACATATACACCATGGAATATTACTCAGCCATTAAAAAGAATTCATTTGAACCAGTCCTAATGAGATGGATGAAGCTGGAGCCCCTTATACAGAGTGAAGTAAGCCAGAAAGATAAAGAACATTACAGCATACTAACACATATATATGGAATTTAGAAAGATGGTAACGATAACCCTATATGCAAAACAGAAAAAGAGACACAGAAATACAGAACAGACTTTTGAACTCTGTGGGAGAATGTGAGGGTGGGATATTTCAAAAGAACAGCGTGTATACTATCTATGGTGAAACAGATCACCAGCCCAGGTGGGATGCATGAGACAAGTGCTCGGGCCTGGTGCACTGGGAAGACCCAGAGGAATCGGGTGGAGAGGGAGGTGGGAGGGGGGATCGGGATGGGGAATACGTGTAAATCCATGGCTGATTCATATCAATGTATGACAAAACCCACTGAAATGTTGTGAAGTGATTGGCCTCCAACTAATAAAAAAATAAATAAATAAAAATAAAAAGCAGAGATATTACCAACAAAACTAGTCAAAGCTATGACTTTTCCAGTAGTCACGTATGGATGTGAGAGTTGGACTATAAACAAAGCTGAGCACCAAAGGATTGATGCTTCTGAACTTCGGTGTTGGAGAAGACTCTTGAGAGCCCCTTGGACAGCAAAAAGGAAATCAGTCCTGAATATTCATTGGAAGGACTGGTGCTGAATCTGAAACTCCAATACTTTGGCCACCTGATGCAAAGAAGTGACTCATTAGAAAAGATCCTGATGCTGGGAAAGATTGAAGGCAGGAGGAGAAGGGGACGACAGAGGATGAGATGGTTGGATGACATCACTGACTCAACGGACATGAGTTTGAGCAAGCTCTGGGAGTTGGTAATAGACAGGGAAGGCTTGCACGCTGCAGCCCATGGGGTCGCAAAGAGTTGGACAAGACTGAGTGACTGGACTGAACTGAACTGAACTGAAGCAAATACAAGAGTAGTATTTGAAATTTGAAAATTAAAACTGCTTGTCTTAGTGCTCCGGCCTGGTGCACTGGGAAGACCCAGAGGAATCGGGTGGAGAGGGAGGTGGGAGCGGGGATCGGGATGGGGAATACGTGTAAATCCATGACTGATTCATATCAATGTACGACAAAACCCACTGAAATGTTGTGAAGTAATTAGCCTCCAACTAATAAAAAAAAAAAAAAAACTGCTTGTCTCTAGGAAATAGCAATGGAATGGGAAGGGATAAGATACTACACTATGCTTGTAGATTTATTTTCTTTTTTTTTTAATTTGTAATTGAAGGGTAATTACTTTACAGTTTTGCATTGGTTTCTACCAAACATCAACATGAATCAGCCAGTATATATTTCATATAAGTAGTCTTTTATATAAGTATGGATTCCCAGGTGGTTCAGTGGTAAAGAATCCACCTGCAAATGCAGGAGAGATGGATTCGATCCCTGGGTCAGAAAGATTCCCTGGAGGAGGAAATGGCAACCCACTCCAGTTTTCTTGCCACGAAAATCCCATGAACAGAGGAGCCTGGCAAGCCAAAGTTGATGGGATCTCAAAGAGTCAGACATGACTGAGCGTGCACACACACAGACACACACACATACATACATACATAAGTAATCTTATAGATATATCTATAACGTTTTTGTTAGGCAGGTCAGTTTGGTGTTAGAGACTACTGGACTTGTATCTAAATTGTAGATAAGGTGATAAGGGGTACAAGGCCTGAAGCCTCTCAGATTGTTCCTTATCCCCACCTTATTTACCTTCATCACTGTCATCCTCACATCGTCTTATCACCTATCACCTCTAACACATCTGCCGTCACTTACCAGCACCTACCACAGAATTTGGAAATGGATCAGAATTCTGAGACCAAAAACTTACCTGAGAGCAAGAATTAAAGGATGGGCTGAGCATGAATGGGGTCTGATACAGAGGTAGAGAATTCACTGAAGGAGATTCCTTCCTTCTCTTGGAAACAGTTATTTAAGGTGCACAGTGTTTACAACACAGGGATTTTATTTGGAACCTAAGGCCAAGAAGAAGCTTGAGGAAGAAATTGATAAATTTTTAAGAAATTTGTGAGCCAGTTGTTAAATTTCAAAATTTACAATGAAATACATTATATTATACTAAAGTACAAGGACTTCCCTGGCAGTCGAAGTGATTAAAACTTTGCCTTCCAAAGCAGAGGGTGAGAGTTCTATCCCTGGACAGACAGCTAAGATCCCACATGCCTGGTGGCCAGAAAACCGAAACATAAAACAGAAGCAATATTGCAACAAATTCAATAAAACATTTTAAAATGGTCCACATCAAAAAATTTAAAAGTAATAAATTAAATTGAATTTTAAAAAATAAAATATAAATAATAAATGCCTCACTTCCTAAATGTTTGACTATATTTGACTATTATCCATGTCCTTAATGTTATCTACTGTATCCATTATTATCTATATCTACATTAAGTAAAATGTAGTGTCATATTTACACTAAAGCCTTTGACTGTGTGAAAGTGAAAGTCACTCAGTCATGTCTGACTCGTTGCAACCCATGGACTATACATTCCATGGAATTCTCCAGGCCAGAATACTGGAGTGGGTAACTTTTCTCTTCTCCAGGGTTCTTCCCAACCCAGGAATAGAATCCAAGTCTCCCTCATTGCAGGCGGATTCTTTACCAGCTGAGCCACAGGATCACAACAAACTGTGGAAAGTTCTTAGAGACAGGAATACCAGACAATCTTACCTGCCTCCTGAGAAACCTGTATGCAGGTCAAGAAGCAACAGTTAAAACCGAACATGGGACAATGAACTAGTTCAAAATTGGGAAAGGAGTGCTTCAAGACTGTGTATTATCACCCTACATATTTAACTTATATGCAGAGAATATCATGCTAAATGCTGGGCTGGATGAATCACAAGTTGGAATCAAGATTGCCAGGAGAAATATCAACAACCTCAGATATGCAGATGATACCACTTTAATGGCAGAAAGTGGAGAGGAACTAAAGAGTCCCTTGATGAACATGAAAGAGCAGAATGAAAAAGCTGGCTTAAAACTCAGCATTCAAAAAATGAAGACCAGAGTATCCAGTCCCATCACTTCATGGCAAATAGATGGGGGAAATGTGGAAACAGTGTCAGATTTTATTTTCTTGGGCTCCAAAATCAATGCAGATGGTGACTGCAGCCATGAAAATAATGGACACTTGCTCCTTGGAAGAATATAGCTATGACAAACCTAGGCAGTATATTAAAAAGCAGAGACATCACTTTGCTGGCTAAGGTCTGGATAGTCAAAGCTATGGTTTTTCCAGCAGTCATGTATGGATGTGAGAGTTGGACCATAAAGAAGGCTGAGCTCCAAAGAATTGATACTTTTGAACTGTGGTGCTACAGAAGACTCTTGAGAGTCCCTTGGATGGCAAGGAGATCAAACCAGTCAGTTCTCAAGGAAATCAGTCCTAAATATTCATTGGAAGGACTGATGCTGAAGCTGAAGCTCCAATACTTTGACCACCTGATGCAAAGAGCCAACACACTGGAAAAGACTCTGATGCCCAGAAAGATTGAAGGAAAGAGGAGAAGGGGACAACAGAACACGAGATGGTTGGATGGCATCACCGACTCAATGGACATGAATTTGAGCAAACTCAGGGAGACAGTGGAGGACACAGAGGCCTGGCAAGGTGCAGTTCACAGGGTCGCAAAGAGTCGGACACGACTTAGCAACTGAACAACAACAACATCATTAAGTAATGTCATTTTGGAAGCTGAAAGTCAGCATTGGGGAAAGATTTACATCACAGAAATTAACAAAAGCTGTAAATCAAGACTTTGTCCCCAGAGACAGCTTTAAGATATTTACCAGCACACCACTGGATGGGATCAGAAACACCAGAATCCAGATGTGTTCAGCTTTCAAAGGCTCAGTAAAGATATATGTTTTGGCAACCTCCTCAGAAAACTCTTTCATATCCTTAAATATGATGATCCCTAGTAACCAACAAACATTTGAATAAATTAACTGTAATTTTTTTCCTCTACCTTACTAGGTAGTGAAACTGGAGACTACAAATTAAATTGACAAAAGACTAGCAGAAGAAAAGCATACAAATTTCATTTGATGCTAATATTTTTATATGCACAGAGGTTTCAGAGAAAGAAATGAAAAACCAAAAGAAATACTCAAGGGCTTATATGCCACTTTAGCAAAGGATGATAAATTGTGGAGAAAGGATTAGACAAAGGAGGGGGGGTTCTGGGTTTTCTAGGGGAAGTAAATTGTGGGAGGATAAATATTGTCTCTGGTATTTTCACATTAGCTTCTTTGCTGTAAACATATTTGCCACAGACATTTCTACCACATAACTAATTGGCTGTAAGGCAATTTTGCAGTCAAAGATAAAATAACTGGTTGACAGTTTGGTTTGACAGTTAGGTTTCAATGTTAGCATTTCTTCCAGTTAGCGATGTTATTGATAGCTTTGTTGAGTTGACAGATAATGATTTGCCCCAACAGTTGGTTTCTTATTTTAAAACATACTATATTGCAGAAAAAAAAAAAGAGGCAAAGGACCTCAAAGGCACACAATTGAACTCATATTTCCCACAGAACTTGGGAATATCTATCAACAGACATGTGACAATATGCCAAGGATAAAGTGTGGAGACTTTCACAATGCAATAGAAAGCTCAGTAACAAAGATGCATCTCAGTGTTTGGAAATAGATACATTTTTTAATGAAGGAAGAAATTTTAGCAAGAAAGAAAAAGTGTGATGCCAAACTGGAATAAAAATCAATTTTAAAAATGCATAATACTAAGAATGAGAGACTCAAAAGACAAGTTCTTAGGACCAACCCATGAAATAACATCAGCTATTTGTGCAGTATGGCCATGAATCTACACACATTTTTAATGGATTCAAATATTTTGTATTTCACAATGAAGTCTTTTTATTTATTAATTTTTCATGTTTTGTGATACCCTTTTTCAGTGTCCCTCTTTTCTTTTTCATCATTTTATTTTTTACAGCAAATTTGCCTTATGACTAATTAGTTATGCAGTGAAAATGTTTGTAGCAAAAATGCTTGCAACAAAAATGTCTAATGACAAAGATGCTTATGGTGAAAGCACCTAGAAGTGGTAAATATATAAGGGACACTAACAGGAGATAAGGGTTATTTAGTAAGGTTTGCTTTTGCAGACTCATCTCAGCGCTGGCCTTCTGTCTCTAGTGATAAGAGTCACTCTCTCATTGTGGTACAGGAGTAGGGGAGGAAGGAGAGGTCAGAGTACAGAATTTATGCCATCTCCACGAAGGAAAATTTACAGCCAGCTTTTAGGCAGATATAGGGAGGACAGAGAAATCTTCCTGTGTCTTTTTTTCAGTTGCCTCCAGTCAAAATAATTCTTATGCCAAAGTGGTATCATTTGGCATGACATATTCCGATAGCCTTCAGAACAAATGAACAAATGATCAAATGAATATCCAGAAAGCAATTTTTAATATTCTGACCTGTCTTTAATATGTCAAACAAAGTCCTTTAAAACCTTACAACTCGGGACTTCCATGGCAATCCAGTGGTTAAGACTCCATACTTTCAATGCTGGAGACACAAGTTCAGTCCCTGGTCAGGGAACAAAGATCCCACGTGCTGTGCACCTAAAAATAAATAAATAAATAAAATTTAAAATACTAATTAAGAAAAAACTTACAACTCAAAGAAGTACATGGGGAAATGTCAGAAAAGCAAAACCTCAGGTCCCTTCGCAGACAAACTGACAAGGTATCTGCATTGTAACACATGAAGTTTAAGAAGCATTGCTATAAGTGTCAGCCCTGACCAAAATATCCCCCAGTTAATGAGAGTGCTTTTCCTTCCCAAGTGAAATTCTACCAATCAGAAATCCATTGTGGTTAACAAGCCTTTACAAAGGAAAATACCTCTGAGGGGGTTAATGGCCCAGCCCTACAGAGAATTTGTTCAAGGAGATTGCTATCTTTTCTTAGAACCTTTATCTGAGATGCATAGTGCTTACACAGTAGAGGTTTTATTTGGAAAAGACAAGGGAAAGTAAAAGGGAGGAGAGACTAGCCCCTCCCCAGGATCATTGCAATAACCTTCTAACCTGCTTTTCACTTCCTCCCAGACCCTCCAGTCTAGTCTCCACTTAGCAGCTAGAGGAGCATTAAAAATTGCAGAACAAGTCATGGGTTTCCCTTCCCACTGCATTTGGAATAAAATCTGAACTCCTGACATGCAGCAGAAGATCCAGGAAAATCTCCCCCTAACCTAGCTGAATCCCACTCCTTTGCTCCCAAGCCCAGCCCCGCTGGCCAACCTCCTGCCTCCAGACTTCCTCTGCCTTTAGTTTCTGTACTTACTCTTCCTTCTCCCTGGAACTCTCTGCCCTGGATCTTCCTTGACCAGCTCATGCTCCTCACCACTCAGTCTACACTTATACCTTGTCCTTTCAGAGAGGCCGTTGTTGACCAGACCCAAACTACCATTCTATCCCATCTCTTGCTTTCTTTTCTTCATAGTAGTCATTATGATTTGAACTTGCCAGACTTATTTATTTACTTTCTGTACATCTGACATGCACACACACACACACACTCATCCATAGACACAAACCAGATGTACACTCCATCAGAACAACTTGTGTCAACACCCAGAGTGGTACCTGACCCAGAGTAAGTGCTCAATGAACACTGCGGGGCAAATACAAGTGTGCATGAAGGTGACTGCGTGGTGTTTCACCACCCACCACCACGAAGCTCAGCCCTGCATCTGAAAAGGAAAAAGAATCCTCTTATTCTGCTCCTTATTCTGTTCCTTACTCTGCTCTCCACACTCTGTGGCCTTCTCCACTCCCTCAGGACACACCCCTGTTATTCATACTATGGGTATGCAAGTATCAAGAAACTTGCAGAAGGTCCATGAGGGCAGGCTGGTCTGTGGGCTTGGAAACCCCACCAGTGACAGGTCCTAGAGTGGGTCTGACTAGAGGATGCCAACCACTCATCCAGAGATTCATAAAGTTGCCAGATATCAATTTGTTAAACCATTATATGCCCATGAACACCTGACCAGGCAGAACCTTTTGTGGGGGGCCACGTTACTGAAAGTGGGCTTGCTCTGTGGGAAGTCCAAAGAAAGGCTTTATGGACACAACGCCCTCCCTCCACACACACGCACCCCACATGCAGGTGTGAATGACTGACAGGCAGATGGGATGATGGTCAGGAAGGCAGAGCCCAGCCCCAACTCCAGCTGCACTGCCGAGTGCTGGGATGCAGCCCAGTGGGTGACCCCTCTCCATTCAGGGGTGCACTGTAACCAGGAGCCCACAGAACTGCAGGGTCATCTTCTAGACACAGGTTCTATATGTTTAATCTAGCTGCCAGGTCAGGAAGATTATTTGCCAACTATTTCCTACACAGGTCTCCCCAGCAGACCTCAGGCATCACTCCAAGGATAGCCTCAAAGCCCCGCTTCTAGGCTCAGGAGGACACCTTGTTGTATCCCAGGACCAGCCAGTTACCTGGGTCATGATGGGACCACTGGTCTTTTGTAGGCTGACCTGGGAACACATCCTCCATTTGTCACATTATTTTTGTGGGAGCAAGGACTCTGGCTTCACAAAAATCCATGGACAGGATAAATTGTGGGGTTACTATACTCTTGCCATACCTGTTAATAGTGTATCTCAGAGGCAGAAGTGATGTGGGGATTTTTCATCCTCCACCTTTCAATAAGCATCCTTTCCACATTTTCCTCCTTCCATTAAGCATCCTTCCTGTCATCTCTTTTCATATTTACTATTGTCTTTAACAGTGTGTACAAATCCATTTTCCTTCTTTCAGTTCTTTCTCCTTTTCAGACTCTTGTCTTATGAAGTACATACTTTGGAGGTGTCTGCTCAGCCCCTGCCTCTCCTCCACTCTTTAGAATTATCCCCCATCTATTGAAATATCCACTGGAACAGTGGGAGAAGGAGGTTGCAGGAGAGGAGACCTGCAAAACAAAATGAGAAAGGGCATCCTGTACCTGCTCCAGCTCCTGGCTCTCCACCCCTGGGGAGCTTCCCAGGTGTGAGGTGGCCCATCACTAGACATCTGGCAGTAATGGTCCACATTGAAAGTGTTTCCTCACTTGTGATCAGAATCAATATGAGAACTTGTTCTACATTCTCTGGCCCTCCTTGCTTTTTTTTTTTTTTAATGGTTCACTATTTAATTGAAGTGCAGTTGATGTCCAACATTGTATAAGTTATAGGTGTACAATATAGTGACTCCCAAGTTTTAAAGGTTATGCTCCATTTATAGTTGTTGTAAAATATTGCCTTATATTCCTTGTGTTGTACAATAAATCTGATATACCCTTATGCATGTTAAGTCACTTCAGTTGTATCCGACTCTTTGGACTGTGACCCTATGGACTGTAACCTGCCAAGTTCTTCTGTCCATGGGATTCTCCAGGCAAGAATACTGAAGTCGGTTGCCATGCCCTCCTCCAAGAGATAGTACCAATTTATAGCTTATTTTAGTTATATGTGTATTTGGCTGCCTCAAGCCTTACTTGCAGCATGCAGGATCTTCCTTGCTCATGCCGGATCTTCGCTTCTGGCGTACAGACTCTCTAGTTATGGTGTGTGGTCTCTGGAATGTGGGCTTAGTTGCTCTGGCATGTGTGATCTTAATTCCCCAACCAAGGATCAAACCCAAGTCCCCTGCATTGCAGGGAAGATTCTTAACCACTGGATCATCAGGAAAGTCATACATACATAATAGCTTGTACTTCGTAGTCCCCTATTCCTATCTTGCCCTTTCCCCTCTTCCTTGCTCTGACTCACATTTTACTCCCTCCTCATCCACCCCAAGCACTTCCTCTGGTCTTTTCACAGCCATTGTAAGACCCTGAGATTAGCAAATTGGCCTCTGGGTATCCTTACCTAACAGGTCCTAGCTGCCAGCAGGCCTGAAACAAAAGCCTGGGAGAGAGGGGTCAGAAATGGCAGATATGTGGTCTTAGGTCCCATCTTCATGGGGCCTTGCCTACTTGTGGCAGATGGCAGATCTAAAGGACCTCACATACCCCATGCACTGAATTCAGCGGCAAGGGCATCAGGGCACAGGGCTGGGCCTTGCTCACCTGGGGACCAGGACAGGTTCAGATGGCCCTCTGCTCAGCCCTGACCCCCCAACCCTGCCTCTTCCACCTCAACCTTCTCCTTCTTCAGACTCCAGACTCCTTTCCCCACTGGTCCTCTCCTCCTTCTCCCCATACCAGCTCCCTTTAAACACAAGCAGAAACAAATTATTTATGAAGAGCCCTCATTTACAACGCATTCGTAATGCCAGGGAAGACACCGATAATTTATTTAACAATCACAGACACGATGGTTCGCAAATGATGACTCCAGTCAGAAATTAGTTTTGTTAATTTTCCGTGAGCTCTCTGTCTTGATTTAGAGCCTCGGGTGCACCTCAGACCCACCAATCTCCTCAGCATTTGTGCCGCTCTTACATGAGGCCAGCTCAGGTGAGACTGTAGCCCAGTCACCTTGCATCGTGGTCCTTCACTCCCAGCCACATGGAGCAGCCACTTCCCATCACCCAGACATGCTCGGCTGCCTCCCCCATCCTGCCCTCTGGGATGCCAGCTCTGTTCTGCAGGAACCTCCCCAACCTATGGTGCACCAGGCCTACCTATGTGGGACTGAAGAAGAGCATCCATAGCCAGACTTCCCTGAGAGCCTCACCACAGATGCCCCCTCAACCCACACTGGGGTTTGTGCCAGTCACGATTGGCACCATGACCAGTTGCAGACTTGGAAGCTGCTGGCACAAGCCTGACTGTAGTAAGTTAACAGGGGGAGATGTTTTCTAGCTGCCAGACCTGCACCTGCCCATGTGCCTCAGGATGACCCCTGGGGATGGAGAGGGGCCACTGGAGGTAGTAAAAACTCTGCTTGAGCTTCTGTGTCCTAAGTCCCCTCCTCCTGGTATCCTCAGTGCCCTTATCTTTCTTTATCACCTAAGCAAACGTGGATTGCTGCCTACATGAATTTTAATTTTTTAATTTAGCTATTTTTACCCAAGTTACACAAATACATGGGTTAAAGAAACAAACAGTTCTACAAAGATTGTATTCATAAAATAAAAAAGCTACCTTCATCCCTATTTTCATTTGGTACTTATCTCTGTATCCTAAAAAAATATACCTAGATTATTACTTTGGAGTGTTTTCTTTCAATTTCAGGTATGAACTCTTGGCTTTCCCTTATAAAATATGATATCTTAGTTCTCTTTCACTTCATCTCCTCTGCACAAATATTTCTAGTTCAAGAGTCAGTACACAGTGGCCCTTGGCCTGCCACCTGTTCTTGTAAATGATGTTATTGGAAGATGACCATGCCCGCTCTTCATGTATCGTCCATGGCCGCCTTGGTGCTGCAACAGCAGAACTGAGCAGTTTCCACAAAGACCATCTGGCCCAGAGAACCTAAAATACTTATTATCTAGCCCTTTACAAAAACAGTTATCAATCTCTACTAGTCTTTGCCTCCTACCCATACAGTTCCACTGAATTCTGGTTACAGATCAATATCCAGGGTTTCCCTCATTAAAACCATCTAAATGTCGTGCTCAGATGAGCCAAATAGTGTACTATGAGTAGTTTTTCTCCCTGCACATTTTATTTTCACCTGCCTGTATAATTGCCTCCTTTTTGTTTCTTTGCTTTAATTTCTCTACACTTTATGCTAATTCAACAAGCTCTTTATCAGGTGTGTAAATATGGTTGAACATTTTAAAGTACCAGTCGTATCCAGTTGGAGATATTGCTCTAGGAGCCAGTTGACCTGCTCCAATCTGGACTGGTTACTCTGAAATGCCTGCTGCATACCCACCATCCTGCTGCAAAAGGGGGAGTCCTTTTGCATCTATGCAATGCTTAATCCCTCATTTCCAGGATCTGTCTTTCACTTTCTTCATTTAATCCAGTTTTAAAAGAACTCATACTTCATTATGATCTTGAGAAAAAATACAGAGGTAGTACACTTCTTGAGTCTTTGCATCTCTGAAAATGTCTTTATTCTATCCTGTCAATAATTTATTGTTAGGCTTAAAATAGAATTAATGGGTAAAAATCAAAATCATCTTCCCTTAGAAGTCAGATGGCATTTTCCACTGTCTTCTATCAGGCTTGTTATTGAAAAGTCTGATGCCACGTTAACTTCTGATCATTTAGGGGTTTTGTATGTTTCTCTCTTGGGAGTAACTCACTGGTGTTTTCAAGTTTCTCTGTGCCTTCATCAATTTCTATCATGTGGGCAAGGTGCTAGGCAGGCCCCTTTAGTCTGGAAATTCACCTCCTTTTATTCTGGAAAATGTTTAAATTATTCCTTTGGTTATTTCCCTCCCATCAATTCTCTACTCTTCCTTTCTGGAACTCAAGTTATTTTTATGACTGATCCTGTAATATCCTCATTTTATCTTTCTTATTTTCTATCTTATGTTTAGTCCTTTGTTCTGGGAATTGAACATGAATGGACAGGTAAGAAACATGAGTCAGTTGAGTAAGTCTAATATGACAGACAGGACCAAAAGAAGAAGCAGGATATTTGGAAAATGAAAACTTGGGGGAAATTATTATTGGTATTCTCAAAGAGATAGGAAAAGAATAGGAGCCCATGAAACAATGATGTTCAGAGAGTATAACAACAGCACAATGACAGACAATGACAGCAAAATGAAAATTTCAATGGAAAGGGAACATTCAGAAACCAGTGGAAGCTCTCCGTGAGCCCAGCCACCATGACAGGGTGACAGGATCATTTCTAGAGGCACTTCTGATATTTATATCTTTTGGCCTTTTCTTTTTGGAATAAGCAGAATCTACAGAGAGGGCAAGGAAGAATCTGGATGCCAGTGGGAAGGAAGGCTGAGATCTTAATAGTATGGAAATATTCAATTAACTGTCCTGTATTCACAATGATACCCCCAAATCTATGATCCTCCGTTCTACCATCTGACTGTGTGCAGTGGTAAAGAGGACTGAGGAGGGGGAAAGGTGTGCAGCTTATAGTCTCATCTTAACCTAGAGGTTCAACCATTTCTATTTTAACTCTACCTGCAGCTCTATTTCCAGGGGTACATTATGTCCCCAGTTATAGGGACTTTGAAGATTCTGGGACAACAGTTGATTTACTTCTTAACTTTCCCTACTTCTGACTGAGTATTTTGCTTTATTGTAGCTGCTAAGTCAGTTATCACTAATAAAGTCTTCCCAGCTGCCACACTGTAGGCAGGTCTCCTGTTTTCCTTGTCTTTATAAGAATTTTTTTTGTCCTCTTGAGGATCCCTTTAGCGGCTTTTGAATGATGTTTCAGGAAGATAAAAAAAAAACTAGCTGCTTATATTCAATCTGCACCTTTCAAAGAAGTCTCTCAGTATAAAATGCATGAATTCCACACCTTTCTCTGTGTCACTGGTGTTTCCTACCAGACCTTACTCCACGCCATGCTCATAGCAACTACTTAGCAAATGCTCAGCTGGCCCAAAATTAGCACTTAAGGTACATTTTTGGAATAGCTGATAAATCTTCTCACATTCTTGTTATTTTTTAAACAGTGTTAAGTCTTTGCTTTATTTTATTTTCCCAAATACATAACATAGTAATTTGATATTTCTATACATTACAAAATGATAACCATGATAAGTCAAGCTACTGTCTTTCAACATACAAAGTTATTTCAATATCATTGACTATATTCCCTACATTCTATCTTTTATTCCTCTAACATTTACTTTATAACTGAAAGTTTATGCTTCTTAATATCCCTCACATACTTCACTTGTCCATAAACTCCCTCTCCTCTCGAAACCACCTGTTTGTTTTCTGTATCTTTAAGTCTATTTCTTTCTTATTATATTTGTTTTGTTTTTTAAACTCTACACAAAAGTAAAATCCCATGACATTTGTCTTTCTCTATCACACTTATTTCACTTAGCAAAACACTCTCCAAGTCTATCCACTGTCTCAAATGGCAAGATTTCATTCTTTTTGATGGCTGAGTTATATTCCATTATATATATATATATATAAGTTCGGTTCAGTTGCTCAGTCATGTCCAACTCTTTGCAACCTCATGAATCACAGTACACCAGGCCTCCCTGTCTATCACTAACTCCTGGAGTTTACTCAAACTCATGTCTATCAAGTCTGTGACGCCATCCAGCCATCTCATCCTCTGTTGTCCCCTTCTCCTCCTGCCCCCAATCCCTCCCAGCATCAGGGTCTTTTCCAATGAGTCTTTTCCTCTTTCTTCACATGAGGTGACCAAAGTATTGGAGTTTCAGCTTCAGCATCAGTCCTTCCAGTGAACACAGGACTGATCTCCTTTAGGATGGACTGGTTGGATCTCCTTGCAGTCCAAGGGACTCTCAGGAGTCTTCTCCATCACCACAGTTCAAAAGCATCAATTCTTTGGCATTCAGCTTTCTTCACATATATTGATATTGATATCGATATTGATATTGCATCTTCTTTATCCATTCATCATTCCATGGACACTTAGGTTGTTTCCAAACCTTGGCTTTTATAAATAAAGGTGATGTGAGTATAGAGTTGCACATATCTTTTCGTATTAGTGTTTTTGTTTTTATCAGAAATATTTCCCATAAGTAGAATTACTGGATCATATGGTAGTTCTATTCTTAATTTTTTGAGAAACCTCCATAATGTTTTCCACAGTGACTATACCAATGAACATTCCAGCAACAGGACAAAGGAGTTCCCTTTTCTCTACATCTTCACCAACACTTGTTACTTGTAGTCCTTAATAGCCAGTTTGGCAGGTGTGAGGTGGTATCATGTAGTTTTTTTTTGCATTTCCTTGATGATGAGTACTGTTGAGCATCTTTTCATGTGCCTGTTGCCCATCTGTATGCTTTCTGTGAAAAATATCTATTCAAATCCTCTGCCCATTTTTAAACCAGGTTGCTTGCTTTTTTTGACGTTGAATTGTATGAGTTCCTTATATATTGGGGGTATATTTTTTGAAAATACCTCATCCCTTTCAGTAGGTGGCCTTTTCATTTTGTTGATAGCTTCCGTTGCTGTGCAAATTTTTTTAGTTGGATGCAGTCCCATTTGTTTATTTTTGCTTCTGTTTACCTCGCCTGAGGAGACAGCATCCAAAAAACTATTGCTAAGATCAACGTCAAAGGGCATACTGCCTTTATTTTATTCTAGGTATTCTGTGGTTTCAAGTCTTACATTTAAATCTTTAACCAATTTTGAGTTATTTTTTGTATGTGGCATCAGAAAGTAATCCAGTTTGATTCTTTTGCATGTAGCTGTCCAGTTTTCCCAAAACCATTTATTGAAGAGGCTATCTTTTCCCCATCATATATTCTTGCCTCCTTTGTCATAGATTAGTTAACCATATAATTATGAGTTCATTTCTGGGCTCTGTTCTATTCCATTGATATATGTGGCTGTTTTATGCCTATACCATACTATTCTGATTACTGTAGCTTTGTAGAATAGTTTGAAATCAGAGATCATGATACATCCAGCTTTGGTTTTTTCTCAAGATTTCTTTGACTATTTTGATACTTTTGTGTTTTCATACAAATTTTAGAATTGTTTGTTTTAGTTCTATGAAAAAAATATCACTGGTATTTTGATAGGAATTGCCCTGGACCTGTAGATTGCCTTGGGTAGTATGGTGATTTTTAACAATAATAACCTTTTCAAATCAGTATATTGATAGGACAGTATATCTTACATTTTGTTTGTGTCAACTTCAATATCTTTAATCAATGTCTTACAGCTTTTTGAGTCTTTTCCAAGTCTTTTACCTCCTTGGTTAGATTTATTTTTAGATATTTTATTCTTTTCAATGCAATTAATAATGAGATTGATTTCTTAATTTCTCTTCCTGATAGCTCATTGTTAGTGTATAGAAACACAACAAGCTTCGGTAATTTTGTATCCTACAAATTTGCTAAATTCATTGATTAGTTCCAATAGTTTTAATAGTGCATTTAGCATTTTCTATATATAACACAATGTCATCTGCAAAACATGACAGTTTTATTTCTTTCTTTCCAATTTGGATCCCTTTTATTTCTTTTTATTGCCTAATTGCTATGACTAGGACTTCCAATATTAAGTTGAATAAAAGTGATGAGAGTGGGCATCCTTGTTTTGTTCCTCGTCTTAGAGGAAAAGGTTTCAGGTTTTCACCTTTGATGTTGGCTGTGTTTATTTCTACATATTAGATAAGTTGTTTATGTTTACAGATCTTGGAAAAGTGGTCCTATGTCCCATGGGGCCTAGCAGCGCACTCATCTGGTCAGCAAAGTTATATATTTTAGGGTGCCCCCACATGGACTGTGTGGGTCCTTCTGTTGTGGTGGGGATGACTACTGTGGGAATACTGGTAGGCAGGACTGGACCCCAGCCAGGTTCACTTCTTGGCCCTGCCGATGCATAGGCTGCTGGGCACGACCAGGTCCTGGAGTGGCTGCATGCAGAGCCAGGGAGAGAGGGGCCCTAAAGCTGGTGCTGGCCCACAGATGGGCAAGGTCGGTTCTTGGGAAATCTAGACATGGAATCCAGAGGGTTCTGGGGATGGTACCAATCCATGGATAGGAAAGGATGGGTCCCAGGGCATCTAGCAGTAGGACACAGGGTGTCCTGGGACTGGTGCCACTGTGTGGCAGGGCCGGGTCCCAGGGTAGCTGGCTATGGGGCTAGAGGGTCCCAAGACTGCTGCCAACCAGACGGTGGGTGGGTATATACCCAGTGCTAATAGAGTATAGGGAGGACTTAATACCAGTGTCTTAGTGGCAGAATGGGTGCTACCAGCATCTGTCTCCAGGGATAGTCCCATTTATCTCCTACCTCTCTGGAAGGTTCTCTAAGATCAATAAGTTGGTCTGACCCAGGTTCCTTTCAGTTTACTGTGTCTGCACTGGAACTTGTATGTGAGAGTCTGTCTGTGCCTTCTAACAGTGGAGTCTCTGTTTCCTGCAGACCTCTAGCTCTCCCATAAAAAGTCCCATGGCTATCAAAGCCAGATATTCTGGGGGCTCATCTTCCTGGTGCAGGACCCCTAGTCTACAAGAGACTCATGTGGGGCTCAGACTCCTTGTCCCTTGGGGGAAACCTCTAAAATTTTATTGCTTCTGTCTTCCCGTTTGTGGGTCACCTACCCAGGGGTGTGGGTCCTGACTATCCCACATCTACACCCCTCTTACCTTTCTTGTGTGGTTCCTTCTTTCAACAGTTAGTGATGGAAAATCTTTTCTGCTAGTTTTTAGATTATTATTAGCAATATTTGCTCTGTAAACACTTGTAATTTTGGTGTGCCCATGGGAAGAAGTGAGCTCAGGGTCTTCCTACCCTGCCATCTTGGCTACATTGTCATCATTTAAAACCTCATCTGACTTTCCCCTTCTTTAATCTTCCTTTTGCCAGTCCAGGTTCCACCCACACTAAACTTGCCTCTGTGTTGTCCAATATGGTAGCCACTAGCCAAATATGTTTAGTGCTGTCTCCAGATAGAGCCCCACTCTCTCCCAAATTCCCACATTCCCACATGTGTATTTTACATATGCTGTTCCTTCTACCTGGAATGTGATTTTTTTTTTTTTTGCTTTATTGGTTTTATTGAAATATAACTTGCATGCCATACAACTCACTCTTTTAAAAATTTACAATTCAGTGGGTTTTGGTATATTCACGGAGTTATGCAACCATCATCACATCCAACATCAATATGCTCCAAACTGTGTTGACTACAGACCCAGAGAAGGTAGCATAATGTGCATTAAATAGATGTTTATCAGCATGTTACCAAGTCCAAGTTAGTTCTGCTCACCAGGAATCTCAAAGTAACCATCTTGTTGAGGTCTGAATGCCAGGTTCTTTTATAGAGTCAGAGAGAAGCAACAAGTATCTGAAGTCAAAAGGCAGAATACAGAAGGAAAGGCAGTGGGGAACTAAAGTGAAAGGATCTTCAATCTTGCAAAATATCTCCAGGAAGGGTCAACCTTTGGAAGGGTTGTGTTAATCTCTTCTCTGTTTTTGTAGTCTTCACAGGTGGGCAGGGTCAGATTATCTCTCTCTGAGTGTAATAAAGGCACTTTAGTTTGACAGGCAGAGGGTCAGGGTTCTTTGAGGCAGGTCAATATGTATGATTATAGTAACAGCAGCAGGGAAAAGCAAGTCAAAGAAACAGTTCCAACAGGGAGTCAGAACTGACTTCTCCCACAACAGTTCCCCATGGTCAAAGTCCATTTCACAATCTTATAGGAAAAAAAAAAGCAATGACTCTTCTAATTGCTGCATCAGAAGGATCTTTCTGGGAGTGTCCACCATTGGTGCCAGTGTTCCAAATGTTGAGATTAGTCTTTCTTTGTTCCTCTTGGAAAGTGTCTCAGTTCAGTTCAGTCCCTCAGTTGTATCCAACTCTTTGCAACCCCATGGACTGCAGCACGCCAGCCTTCCCTGTCCATCACCAACTCCCAGAGCTTGCTCAAACTCATGCCCATTGAGTTGGTGATGCCATTCAACCATCTCATCCTCTGTCGTCCCCTTCTCCTCCTGCCTTCAGTTTTGCTCAGTATCAGAGTCTTTTCCAGTGAGTCAGTTATTTGCATTAGGTGGCCATAGTATTGGAGCTTCAGCTTCAGCATCAGTCCTTCCAATGAGTATTCAGGACTGATTCCTTTAGGGTTGACTGGTTTGATCTCCTTGCTGTCCAAGGGACTGTCAAGAGTCTTCTCCAAAACTAAAGTTCAAAAGCATCAGTTCTTCAGCTCTCAGACATCTTTATGGTCCAACTCTCACATCCATACATGACAACTGGAAAAACAATAGATTTGACTAGATGAACATTTGTCGGCAAAGTAATGTCTCTGCTTTTTAATATGCTGTCTAGGTTGGTCATAGCTTTCCTTCCAAGGAGCAAGTGTCTTTTAATTTCATGGCTGCAGTCACCATCTGCAGTTATTTGAAACCCAAGAAAATAAAGTCTGTCACTGTTTCCATTGTTTCCGCATCTATTTGCCATGAAGTGATGGGACCAGATGCCATGATCTTAAGTTTTTTGAGTTTTAAGCTCAATTTAAGTTCAATATTTCTAAGTTGAAAGGTGGAAAGTGTCTACTTTACATCTTTCAACTTAGAAATATTGAACTTCAAACCCCTGGGTTTGAAGCAGCATCTCAAGTTAAGGAAGTTAGCACTTTTCTACATATGGGGAAAGAGTCAGGGCTCATTAAAATTACTTCCTTAGTGTGTACATCGGATATCTGGGGGCCTGTAATCCTGTATTCTCAGAATTTCTTCAGGTGGAACATGATTTTTTTTGCACTCTCAGTTTGAAATTAAAGTCTTTCCTGGAAGGCCTTCTATAAATCACTCATTCTTTTCCAAAATTCTGAGTTAGTGTCATTCCTTTGTACTTTCAGAGAACTATGAATTTATCCTTTTATAACACTTAACATGGTTGTAATAAATATATATTTACTCTTTTTTTCTGCACTAGACCAGAAATTCATCCAAGATGAGTATTCATATTTACCTCCATTTCCTCAAGACCAATTTCAGTGTCTAGAATTGAATATATTTTGAGGCAGTGAGTGAAGAATGAAGAAGTGTACAAAAAATGAAGAGGAAAAGAAAAGGTAGAAAGAATGACAAGAATAAATCCTGGCATTTACTTCCATTTGACCTATGCCTTCATCACAACACGTTTTCACTAATATTTGATTTCTCCTTTCCATTAAATTATGTGGTAGACTTTATTATTGCTCTCAAGTGTATGCTGTTCACCCTTATAGGATCATTATAATTCCCACCCTACTAGTATCAGATTTGGCCTCATGACTTGCCTTGTCCATTCAAATTGAGTGAAAGGGATATGTGACATTTTAGAGCTGAAGGTTCAAAGTTATGTTGTGGTTCAGCCATATTTGCATTTATTTTGCCACAAAATCAGTGATGTCCCATATAGGAGCTACTTCTTCCTGGATCCCAAAATGAAGACAATGTGAAGCAGAGCAGTAGCTAACATACAATGGAACTGACCTCCAGGTGGATGGAAAAATTAATCTCTGTTATTGTAAATCACTGATTGAAGGTTGTTTATTGTTAGTCAAAAAGTTAGCCTAAGCTGAATGATAAGTACAACTGGTGACAATCCCATGGTATACAATGCAAGAAGAGTCATAGGATTTGAGAATATAATAGTCAGAAGTTCATCCTATTAGCTTCCTCTCCAACAGAAAAATCCTCTGCCCAGAACCCTGGGTCTTTGAAACTCTACCTGAATTCCTTTGGTGACAGGGAAGGGAGCTCATTAGACTGTGTGTCAATTCATACCATTGTTGGAATTCAAATTGTTCAAAATTTTTCCGTTGGTTCTCCTCCACTGGTTCTAGTCCTGCCACCTGTAGCCACTCAGATCAATCCACTCTGTATCCCACAAGACAAAACTTGATCTATTAGATGCTCAGTCATGTCCAAACTAAACATTGCCAGTTCTTACTTTATTGTAAGACTTGGAAGATGAGACTGAAGCTATTCTGACTCTTTACGATAAATAAAGGCATTTTTTCTAGTCCAAAGGTACTCTAATTCTTTATATATTCCAGAAATGGAAATGGTACTTTTTAAACAAATTTTCCTATTTTAAATATCTTTAAAATGAACAGAAACTTTCAGTCAATGAACTTGACCCTTAGTAAAATATATTATCAATATTTTGCCAACTTGCTCCCAAGAAAACCTTTTTAAAATACACATGATTTGGTTAACAGGTCTTAAAAACAATGTACATTTTAAATGCCTCCAAAGAGTCAAGAGATGAATGTAGCCCTACATAGATGCCACTACGTTTACAAGAAACCCATCATGGTTTTATTCTGATGAGCCTGTCACAGTATTGCTTTTAAATAACCAAAAAGGCAATTGTTAGGAGAAATAGACTCTGAGCAGTTATGGAAGTTAGAAGAAAATAACACTATGGTGAATTAGCAGGGTTAAAAACTATTTCCACTTTGAATAAACAGTTTTGTTTTTATATTATTGATCCTTCTGATTTAATTACAAAAGTAAATCATGAGTACATACATATTATAAAAAATTCAAGCACTATTGAACCCTACAGAGCAACTGTCCAATAGAACTTTCTGTGATGATGGAAATGTTCTATATCTATGCTGTTCAATAAAGTAGCCATTAGCCACCTGTGGCTACTGAGCATACTAGAAATGAACTACTGAGACTGAGGAACTTATTTTAATATTTATTTAATTTTAGTTAACCACAGTTTAAATACCTACGTGCACCTTGTGGCTACCACATTGGACAGCCCAGATAAAGAATTAAAAAATAAGATCACATGCATCTTCAAAGCCCTTAAGGAACCATTATTAATGGTTTGGTATATTCTTAGGAGGATTTTGTGGGAGGAAGTATGCTATATGTCATGTATAGTGAATACAGTATGGCCTCTGGAGGCAGCTTGAACTCAGATCCTGAGTCTGTAGCATACTGTTCAATAGAACTTTCCAACAGAACATGCATGATCTGAGGCAAGCTCATTAGCCTCTCAGCTTCCTCATAGGTAAAATGGGGCTAATAATGATAACTACCTACTAGGGTCTTTTGAGAAGTAAATTATCCAATATATTTAAAGCCCTTAGAACAATTCTTAATACATCATAAGCATTCACTAAATGTTAAGTAATAGTATTGATATTGTTATACACATGTTATTCTGTGGCCTATTTAGTATTTCTTGCCACAGAAAGCGTTCCATGTCACAGAGTATAGATCGACCTCACCTTTTTAACATAAATTTTTTAAATTATAAAAAAGTAAATGTACATCATAAAAAATAAGCAGAATAGTAAGAATTTGCTGACTTTCACTTGCTGAAATGATAGATTGGGTAATTCAAATTAATCCTTCCCTAAGATACTTTAATAATTGCACCAAACATGGTTTTAAGCTGATTAAAAGAATTAGGAAATTAATAAAATAGGGAAGAATTAGGGGGAAATAGTGGCCCAGGGAGACTAGCCCTGTTCTCTATGCTCATTTTTCCTTGACAGAATAATAATGGATGCAAATACTGGGGTTACCAGACACGTACTCTAAAATAACTATACTTATGCTCAAGGAAATAAAAAGCAAAATTGAGAATTTCAGAAGAGGACTAGAAACTATAGTGAAAAGCCAAATGGAAATCCCAGCACTAAAAACATTCAAGGCGTGTTTCATAGTTTTCAGTTATCTAGGAAATTTTACAAAATCAATTTTATCTGTTACTTTAAAATTTATAAGAATTCATCTATAAAATTACTTGGATCTGCAGTTTCTATTGTCACTGATTCTGTTTTGTTTAATTATATCTTCTAGATGTTTTAAGAAAGTTTTTAACATGATAGTCCTTAGCCATCCATATCTTAACTATCTTTTCGTATATGTGCTTTATCTTTAAATTGTCTCCGTTTTCATTTCTAAATTTGTTTTTGTGCGTACGTATTTTATAATTTTCTGGATCCATTTCAGAAAACAAACTTTTGGCTATGTTGATATTCTTTCTCATATATTTTTTTTCCTGCTTCTTTAGTTTCTGCTTTTTATTATCTTATTACTTTCTATTATTTTGTGTTTATTCTGTTTTTTTTTTTTTTTTTCCTTATCTCCTTAACTTTATAGAACTTTGACTTAATCCTTTCTTCTAACATGGCTGGGGCTCAGTCACTTCAGTTGTGTCCGACTCTGTGACACCATGGACTGCAGCCTGCCAGGCTCCTCTGTCCTTGGAATTCTCCAGGCAAGAGTACTGGAGTGGGTGGCCAGGTTGCCAAGCCCTCCTCCGGGGATCTTCCCAACCCAGGGATCAAACCCATGTATTTTACATCTCCTGCATTGGAGGCAAGTTCTTCACCACTAGTGCCACCTGGGAAGACTTTTTCCTAACGTAAGGTCTTTTAAAATATTTATATAATGTCTCTTTAAGTACTGTGTGAATTATGTCATATTTTTATATTAACATGTAGCATTTTCACTACAACACTGTTTCACTCTAAACAATGTAGTACTGTTTTTGTCTCACCTTACATTATTCCTCTGATCAGTTTATAAATGTCTTATATTTCCAAAGACAGACATTTTTATCCTAAGTTTAAATTGTGGGCACATAATGTAGTGTGTATGATACAGATTTATTGGTATTTCTGAGTTGTTTTGCAACCCAGAACATGGTATCAATGCTTGTAAGTGCTCTGTGTACACTTGAGAAAAATAACGCCTTCTAGAATTATTGATAAAGGTTTCTAAATACAACTAAATTAAATCAAATCTATTAATTCTATTGTTTCAAGAACAATTAACAAAATCAATTACATTTCTGTACACAAGCAATAAACTGTTAGGAATCAAAATTTTTAAATGACCCTAAACATTTTAAAAAATCAGGTAGGTCCCTAACAAAATGTGTTAAGGCCTCTGTGTTGAATATTATAAAACTTTATGGGAAGATGGTAAATAAGATTTAAAGCAATTAAGAAAGATATTTTACTCATACTTTGGAAGACTCAGTGTTACAGAGATGTCAGTTCTCCCCATTATGTTTGTGTGTGTGTGTGTGTAAATTCACGAATGGCTCTAAAGTTTATACAAGTGTACAAATAATCAAGAATATCTAAGACATGCGTAAAGAGGAATCAAAATCAGGATTTATTTTTAAACACAGTCATTATATCAACATGGTTTTGATGCAGGGAGAGACAAATTAGGCTAATGAAACAGTTCAGAAACCCAGAAATAGAGCCATTCATATTTGTATATTTGCTTTATGACAGAGAGTATCTGTAAATCAGTGGAGAAAGGAAAGAATTTTTCAATAAATAGGGCTGAACCAATCAGTTATTTTTATTGAAAAAAAAAGAAAGAAATTAAAGCCAAACTTACACCATATATGAAACTTATGTCCAAGTAAATTAAAATCCCAGCTAGAAAAGTTAAACTATGAAACTTTAAAAATGCCTTTATTGCCTCAGCTTAGGAATTAATTTATTAAGATGACAAAAGAAAACAAAGCAAAGTCAAATTCAATTAAATTAAAATAAATAAATTTTGTTAACCAAAAGATGGCATTGAGAAAGAGAAAAAAAAAAAAAAAAAAAAACCCACAAACAGAGGAAGAAAGGCAATATGTAAAACCAATAAAGAACATGTGTATTTGATATATAAAGTACTCTTACAAATAAACAAGAAAAAGACAAAAAATGATGGAAAAATAAGCAAAAGATGTGTCAGACACTTGACAAAGGATGAAATCTCAGTGGTCAATGAGCACATGGGAAGATGCTCACCCTCATTAGTAACCAGCGAAATAAAAAAGTAAACCACATGGCTCTACAAATCTTCATTCAACAGATTGAAGAAAATTTCAAAGTCTAACAGCACTAGATGCCAGTGAGGATGTGGAGCAAAGGGAACTCTCATATACTGTCAGTAGACATATAAATTGGCTCTTCCATCTTTGACAATGAGATTTCACACTAAACGTGTGCATAGGTCATGACCCAGCATCTCCACTCTTAAATCCATATCCTAGAGAAACTCTCGCACACATGTAGCAAAAGACATTCATTCAAAAATATCCACAGACATGGGAATGGGTGAATAAATTATGATACTAGTTACTAATCTTTTATACAAAATACAGTGAGCTTTTCTTAATTTTAGAAAGACAATAGAATATGTGTGTGCGTGTATATATATATAAAACACACACACACATAGATACCCAGATATATGATACAACACTTCATATTCAAATATAAAACATTTCTGAAGCAAAAACATGGGGCTTCCCTGGTGGCTCAGTGGTAAAGAACCTACCTGCTAAGCAGGAGATGCTGATTTAATCCCTAGGTCAGAAAGATGCCCTGGAAATGGAAATGGCAATCCACTTGAATATTTTTGCCTGAGAAATCCCATGGACAGAAGAACCTGGCGAGGTACAGTCCATGGGGTCTCAAAAGAGTCAGACAGGCCTTAGAGACTAAACAACAACAATAACAAGTGAGATATTACAGCTAGTTGAAAGGCAAAGCCAAAATCCAGTCACTTATATAGGCAATCAAAAATGCTGGTTTAAATTTGCTACTAGATGAAGCAAAAGCATGAATTTTCACAATAAATTGGGTCAAAAAATACCATAAACATCAGTTCAAGTTTTTTACTTTCAGAAATTTGAGAAAATGGATGGCATACATTCACATGATGAAATTCCACAGAGCAAAGAAAATGAATGAGCTACAGCTACATGATCAGACCTGGGTTGAATCCCTGTATTGGGAAGATCCCCTGGAGAAGGGAATGGCTACTCACTCCAGTATTCTTGCCTGAAGAATCCCATGGACAGAGGAGCCTGGCAGGCTATAGCCCATGGAGTTGCAAAGAGCCACACACGACTGAGCAAGTAAGCACAGCACATGATCAGCAGGGATGATTCAGAAATATAATAACAAGTAGAAGAAACTAATCAAAAATAGCAAGACTAACAGTATATTAAATAGGGACACATGCAATTACAGCAAAATTGTAACAAAGGAAGGAAATGATTAACAATGGATATTTCTGGAAGGAAGACAGGGATGTGATCAGAGAGTATTGGTTACTTCCTTATTTTTAAATAATGTATATATTTTAAATTATATATATGCACACACACAATTTGTACATATAATACATTTCACAATAAAAAGTAAAAGATATTAATCAATTAATATTGATTTTTATATATTGATTTGACAACTAGTCATCTTATTATTCTTTTATTATTTCTAATGCTTTCCCACAAATTCTTTTGATTTGTATATGATAATATCAAATGCATACAATGAAAATTTTGTTTTACTGACATTAATACTTTTTTTTTTTCTTATAATTGCATTCGCTGATGCTTCTAGATCAATGCTGAAATAATAGTGATTTCTTTTTTTGTTCAACCCCATTCATGGATCGCCTGTGCAGTGTTCCTCTAGTAAATGTGTAAACAACTTTTTTGTGGTCAGAACAGTCTCAGGATGACTAAGCCACTTGGAAAGACAGGCAGCAAGCCTCTGTGAAGTAGAGCCTGAGTTTGGTTTGTCATTGTACAGATGTGGGAGACGGGGACATCATCCCACCGCTCCCCATGGAGCCTAATGGAAGGGGCCAAAATGATACTAACACTGCCAGTGTGCGGGAAGGCAGACACACTGGACGATGAACTCATGCGAAAACCGGGTGAGTGGCCTTCCCCGCAGAGTCCAGAAGTGCTCCAGTCAGGCTCACCTTCAATTACAAAACTGGCTGCCTCAAACATGCTGGAAGCAGTCCTCTGTCTCAAACCAGACACCTGCCTGCCTGTGACAGATACGGCCCCACAGGCCATTCTCTGAGCAGAGCGCAGCTCAATCCAGAACAAACACCTCTCTCCGAGGGCCCGTGTTTTACTTAATAGAGTTCAAATTGAGTGTCCAAAAACCTTGATGCTTTTTCACTTCCTCAATGTCTGCAGGGATTCCTGGTCTGCCTTCCCACCCACATCACAGGACCTCCTCACCGGAGAAGGCTGCCACTACTAAAGCTTACCAATTATTTAGGAAACAGTGTCCAGGATGACTTGTTGAAAGGCTGGCTGAAAACATTAGGGATATATATGTAGATATATAGATATATAAAACATCACACTTGCAGGCAGAAGTTATGTTTGTAATTGCTTCCAGAGCTTGGGGAAGCTCTGGAACAATAGCATTGAAATTTTTTAAAAATACAGATTCAAAAGTTCCATCCCAGGCTAATGCAATTAGAATCTCAAGATGATAGAGCCTTGGAATGAAAGTTTTTAGCAAGTAATATTAGTTAGCTATTACTATATAACAAACCACCCAAAACCCAGTGGCTTAAAGTACTAAGCATTTATTATTTCTTATTAACCTACAGGCCAGCTGGTCTCAGCCTTGCTCATTCATTCATCTGTGGTCATCTGTAGTTTGGGTAGGTGGTTCTACTGACGTAGGCTGGGCCCTCTCATTTGAAGGGGATGGGCTGGCTAAGGCTTGTCTATGATGACATTGACTCGGACAACTGAGCTCCCATCCACATAGTCTTTCCTCTTCCAACAGGCTGGCCCCAGCTTGTTCAGGGTTCTGAGAGAGAGCAAAAGCAAGCACAATTCTTTAAGGCTTAAGCTTGGAACAGGGACACTGTCACTTCCCCCTCAGTCTGTTTGGTCAAAGCAAGCCATAAGGCCAGTCTAGATTCATAGAGAAAGGGAAGGGACTCGTGTAGCCAGCTTAATGTAACACGTAACCCACCTCCTCATCAAAGTCTTCATGGGAGAAGCCCAAAGTTCCACTGCAGGAAATGTGGGTGTTGGGAGGGATGAAAATTGGGGACATTTTTGCCATCAATCTGCTACACATCTTCCCTGGTGAGACTAACACAGGCAACCTGGCCTCAACCTGCACACCATCTGTGTATTCCAGGAGCCAGTGCCTGCAGAGAAGGCCACTCAAGGCCTCTCACTGTGCCATGCATCCATGGGCCTGAATTAATTCTCACATCCCAGAGGTTGCACCTTGTTTCTAGGACCGGAACCTCAACCTTGTCAGCACTGCAAAGGTAATCTTAGGCTGGGATGACACCAATCAACACAAAAGCCTCAGTTCTTACCAACCAAAGGCTGATCAATTCCTTTACACAGAACATGTAACCAGCTGTCCAGACATTCAGATCAGCATTCTTTTCCTATAAGCAGAGACTTGGGAACACAAATCAGAACCAGAAGCTGTTCTATGTATCAGGTAGGGCCATTGTAGAAAAACCAGCTCAGATTGACCGAAACTAAAAGAGAAAGTATGCGCCGCACAGCACAGTTGTGTGGGTCTGGCTGTAGGTCCATCTTGACCCAGGCACTCAAATTGTGGTTTCTTGCTTGGGTTGTCCTACCTTTCAGCTCTGGCATCTGCTATCTGGGTTTCATTCTCAAACTGCACTGGGGCCTCTGTTCCATGCTTGCTGCCCCAGCGACCTTGTGTCCTTCTGACTTCAGCAGGAGAAGCGGACAGAGGAGCCAGGAAGTAGAGGCCTTATAGGGTGACCAAGTATCCCAGTTCACCCAGGACTGATGAGACGCCTTGGACATGGGACTGTCAGTACTAAAACCAGGAAGGTTCCCAGCAAACCTTGATAAATAGATCACCCCAACAAGTCACTTTAGCTTTGACACACGTGATGCTCAGCAACCAAGATCAATGCCCAGAGGTGAACCAGCAAGCCAGGCTGAAAATAACTGACCTAAGAGATTGGGAGAACTCAGGGTGATTTTTAGGAAATTGACAAGCACAGAAATCACAGCAAGATGGTGGGGAAGGGTGGGAGGGTTCTGTGTTGGAGACAATTGAGGCACAGTGGCCAAGAGGAACGGAAAGAAATTCGTGGACCCAAATTGACTGATGACTGGTATGAACCAGAAGATAGAGACAAGGTGCTCTCCCTCCTCCAAGTTCCCACGGCTTCTCTTCTCCAGAGCTCTGGCAGCTGTCAGAGGATTTAGACACTAAAATGATTAAGGTATCCAGCCTTCTGCCCTCCTCTGTACACATCCACATACAATATATGATTCAAAAAATAAAGTGCAAGGAATTCCAATGAAATTTGCATTTTCCCACTTTCTCACTTTGTTGATAGGCCATCTCTTGGTGTTCTAAAGGTGCAGCAAATTTGCCCACAGGGTCATCCAGGCCTACTCCTCACAGCATAATCGCCTGCTGACCTGGGTGTCTTCTGCCTTGTTCTCTGGATGCTCCCACAAGGCAGGCAATGTACCTAAATTCCCTTCATAGTCCCAGCCATGGCTGAGCATAAACATCAAGTAGACGATGTTCTCCAATGAGGCAATTTGAAGAGAGTTTAACAAAAGATTATTTACAAAGGTATGGATAGTGGTTCTCGATTCTGCTACACATTCAGTAATCCTGGAGAGTCTTAAATAGTACTGCTGCCCAGGTCTCATCCCCAGAGAATCTGATCCAACCGGTGTAGAGCTGCACTGTACAGACTGAGATGTGTTTTAAGTATGAGTTATGCACCATGTTTTGAAGGCTTAGTAGAAAAAAAATGAAAGCAAAATATTTGTTTTAATAATTTTGAGAATGATTTCTGATCGAGATGACAAAAATATAGAAATTAATTGTATGTTTCCTTTTACCTGTAATAGCATAGCTACTAGAAAATCTAAGGTTATATACGTAGCTCAAATTCTATTTCTGATGGACAGCAGTGGTCCAGAACACAGCCTGGGCATCAGGCTGGAGTTGTTTTAGAACTCCTCAGGTAATTCTAATGTGCAACCAAGATTGAGAAACACTGGCTCAAAAATCATAAGAGACAATGCAGTAGCCTGTGACTAGCAATAGCAGGGAATGTTTAGTTTGCACTGGCAAGGGGAGGAGGAGATTGCAGAAATACTGGAAGGGTAATTCTGTGAAGAGAACTACCCGGCAGGAGCTGTGGTCTTTCATGGAGGAATGGGGTTCAAGAGGGAGGAATCCAGGGCAATAAACATTCTGATCTCACTCTCCTCCCGCCTGGATCCCCCACTGGTTATCCGCACTGTCTGAACACAACTGACAGCCAAATGACAGGGGAGCTGAGCTGATCCAGCGCATCCAGGTCACCCTCCCTGGATCAAGGGCAAGACTGAAAAGGATGGAGAGTGGATTTGAAGGGGCAAAGGGACGATCTCCAACTCGGGCATTTAATGCATGTCCTGGAAATAACTTAAGAGCCCACAGATACATTAGACAGAATTTAGGCAGAAACATTTAGAGTAGCAGTACTAACCACAGGTAGGCTGTACACCCCCCGTCTCTCCAGTCCTGAGTTCTGAATTAAAATCCAATGAGAAGTGCGATTAGCATCATTTGAGTTACCCAGAAGAGTTTTCAAAGGTAGGAAGCTCCTAGTCATCCTCTTTACTCACAAACTGTAATTTTGAAGTCCTTGGTTACTTCAGTTCCTATAGAAAAAAAAAAAAAAAAGTTGGCTAATAATCCTAATAACCACCATAGGGGCTGTACTGGGCTAAGCTATCATTAATGAGATCTACCTGCACCCTAGCTACAAGAACAGCGGACTGCCAAGACACGGCCTTCTCCCTGTGATCACAAAAGTGCAACCAATCATTCAGGCACCTATCAAGCCCTGCTTGTGTCATAACTACTATTGTTCCATTGTTAAATCCAAGATTAACAGGGAAGCAAAGGCCTCATTGCTACTCTAACACACTGAAGGAACACATGGCAGAAGGAGGAAATGCAGAATTGTGATCAGTAGCCAATCCAAGTAATCACAGTACAATAAAAACCCAACAACCACAGAGAGAAGAAAGAGGTGACAGCCCCAAACCCACGCCAGGCTCCCCAGCTCAAAGAAGCCTGGGAATATCCACAGAGGGGAGATGCTTTCAAGTCAGTAAGTTAACATGATTGTTGTACTGGATGGGCCATTTTAATTACTGAAATGAAGATTTCCTTAACGGAAGAAAGAATGAGTTTCCTGCTGGAATCCCCAACAAATTCAGGTCAGGTAGCAAACCAATCCCATGTGCTATATTCCAACCAGCCATTTAACCATTTATTTGACATTATTCACATGGAAAAACCAACATCCTTTGTCCTCAGAATGTTTCTTTAGTTTAATATGGTGTAAACAGAGTTTGCGGAGAAGGCAATGGCACCCCACTCCGGTACTCTTGCCTGGAGAATCCCATGGATGGAGGAGCCTGGTAGGCTGTAGTCTATGGGGTCGCTAAGAGTCGGACACGACTGAACAACTTCACTTTCACTTTTCACTTTCATGCATTGGAGAAGGAAGTGGCAACCCACTCCAGTGTTCTTGCCTGGTGAATCCCAGGGACGGGGGAGCCTCGTGGGCTGCCGTCTATGGGGTCGCACAGAGTCGGACACGACTGAAGGGACTTAGCAGCAGCAGCAGCAAACACAGTTTGAGAAAAAAAAATATCACTAAGAGCAGTCTTTAAAGATTGTCTTCACCCACCTTCAAAATATTTACAGAAATGATGAAAATCAGAATGTTTTCAACCATATTCAAAAGAAATCTGCTCTGTTCTAGTTAAGATTTACAGACAGGGAAAGAAAAAATCTGTCACAATTAAATTCAAAGCAAAAAAAAAAAAAAAAACACTGCTTGGAAGCCAGAAACTACAAGATTAATTCCTCATGGACCTAGAGAAGCATTCCTTTGTCAGGAAAGCTTTTTTGAGAAGAAAGCAACTGTGACCATGATTACAGGTATTAAATGGACTCACTTTCCCTTCTGAGACTTGTATGATAAGACACAGACTGTGATAAAATTGACTGCACCATTTCTCTGCACAGGCCTGTGTACATAAAACCACCCTCCCAATATGCCTCCCCACCCTGTAGGAGGTCACCCCAAAGAGCCCACTTGGTGGCCATTGTTTCACAAATAGCATTGTGCATAACTGCTAGGAGTCAAGTTCTAGGAAATCACTGAGCCCCTTTCCCAACAGAGCCTACCTCCTTCTGCAGGTCCTATTCTTGACCTGTTTAGATCAATTCACCTTTCCCTCCCTGTCCCAAATCATTGAGAAACAAAGACAGCTCTTTTACTAAAGAGTTGGTACCTTTTCATGTGTTCTTCCTCCCTGAAAAATGATAAACTCATGTCAACTGAGCTGATATTTTATTCTATCTGAATGTGACACAACTCACATTCCCCTACTTTCATGCATAAAATATAACTATGCCACTTCTCAGATAAAAGTCAAGTTCTCTCATCTCAAGGATGAATATATTGTTCTGTTTATCTCTGTGTTTCTGGTGTCTGGCATAAGGCTTGGCACTGTATGCATTCAGTGTTTGAGATCACATGTATAAGAAAAGGATCCTGGGGTCATAGGCGACCCCTGCATGCATAGCTGACTCAGGAATAACTGAGGACAAAGCAGGGTATCATATGATTTCTGCATGAGCTTTCCCCCTCTTTTCTCTTTGCTCAACCTCTTTGGGGCCTAAGGGTTAGTAGTAACAAGTAAGAAGAGTGAGGAGGTCTAGTGGAGGACAATGCAGAGCCACTGTGGTTCTTGCCTTCTTTACAGTGACATGGGCTTCATGGGCAGTAACACGGGGCCCCATGCTTGGCTTAATGCTCTGTGTTGCCTTCTTGAAATTATTAATAATTTTTTAATAAGGGAGTCCTGCTTGCAGTTTCATTCTGGGAAACTTTGTAAACTATGTAGCTGGTCTCTTTATAGTATAACCTGGGGAGGTCTGGGGGAGGGGTGGGGAAGAGTGTAATGCTAATTTTCCACCCAACAGGAACGTTCCTAGAGTCTGTTGCATTTGCTGACTTTCTAAGAACAAATGCAGGTGTCCTTTAGGGGACATCCCCAGCTCAGCAGCCCCTTCCTCCCTCAGGCATTTGGGAAGCTGATTCCTGGAGTCATGTTCAGCCTCAAACCCAAAGGTTTGAGTGGAAAACAAAGTTGATCTACTTTACCTTTGACTTTGCTGCTGATACTTATTTATTTTAATTATTTTTCCTGCTGGATAAGAAAACTCTTCAAGAATTTTTAAGGTCAAAATATTCCCCCAAAAGTGCATATGTATTATGCAAAAAGGCTTCCTTTTTTTTTTTGGTTTAAATTCTGTCAACAATCCCACTTCTCCTATATCTATTTTGATTCCACTTTTCTTAAAATAGCCATAAACAATTTTAAACAGAACTTGTTCGTTCTCAGTAATTCTTTGTTCTTTAACTGTTGCTTCAGAGAATCATATTTCCAGGGCAACTTCTCATGTGGTCACCCTTATGATGAGGTCATCAATCAAATGAAGGCTCACAGAAAAATTTATTAACTCAGCAGAGAAAAGCCTCCTGCCAGGTGCTTAGCTGAGTTATTAATATTGGAAATGAGTGCTGAATTGATGATCAGTAGAAAAACTTCTAAGTAGACATTGGTTTTAAAATTTGATCTTCCCATCCCTAATGAAAGAACTGCTCATACTATATTTCACTGTATAAAGATGTGTCGAAGCTGTACTTTCATCCTAATATCTGCTCTAATGAAAGCACGATGTGTCTTTATTAGCTCTGGGGTGTTTGAGCCCTGCCATTGTGAAATGTCAATCTGAAATCAGAAGCTACATATTTAATATTTATTCAAAAATCATTGCTGTTTTTATCCGTGCTTTTATTCAGCTTAATGTCCATGGTAGATGATTGATATCCACAATCAGAAATACCTACACACTTTGGTTTCAAGGAGTTTTTCTCTACTGTTTTTGAGCTGATGTTTGTGAAGGGCTGCAGCCATGGGCAGGTGGCCCTGGGGCTCTGTTCAGCCATCTCTCCGTTGCCAGGGCTGATGAGGCTGAAGATTCTGGCCATTTCCTCCCTGGTCTTTGTCCTGAAGGGGCAGACAAAGTCTAGGGCAGGCAGAGCAATGGGGGTAAAACCAGTGAAGCCACTTGAGGCGCTCAGTGCTCTGAGAGAAGGCCGTGAGACTACCCTTCAAGTTCATTGCCCTCACAGTAGTCCAGACCTAACAGTGACCACATGGAATTGAACAGATTAAAGTGAATATGTGCCAGCCACTCCAGTAATTTTTCACCTCAGCTCAGCCAGAGTCTCAGATCTGCTCAGTTTCTGAGTCCTAAAACCCATTGACACCCACAGAAGTTGTGGGAAGTTAGGGTCAGCATCACACAGAAAAACACTTTGGGGAAGATTTATCCATCATTATGAATTTGTTGTTGCTTAGTCGTGAAGTTGTGTCCAACTCTTTGTGACCCCATGGACTATAGCCCTCCAGGCTACTCTGTCCATAGGATTTCCCAGGCAAGAATCTGGACATTATTCCTGCCTCACACAGTGGTTACATAAACCGCCTATATGGGTCTCACTGTCCCAGTTTTCTTAGCATAGTTTGAATTCATAGGAATATTTTGTTATCTGTAAAATAATGTTAAGGCCCTCCAAAGTTTCCTCTTAGCCTTAAAATGCTATGATTCTGTGATTCGAGGGGAGATGGGGAGGTTTTTCTGTCATTTCCTCTCTTTCAGGGAGGAAAGGGCAGATGGAGAGCAGACTGGGGCCAAGGCAGCCAGGAGAAGCTGCAGTGGCAGCCTCAGTGAGGTAGGAGAGTGTGGGGTTTGACACGTGGTGTGTGCTGGTATGTTATTTTATGTGCGTCTTCACCAAACCGCATCAGATGTTCCTATGGACTGAAGTTTCAGAAGATCTGTTTCCCAACTGTTTTCTAACTCTGACAGCTCTCCAAAAGTTTACTTCAAAATGCCAGAATTCCTTTTGCTTTCTTTCAGCAAGAGAGCTTCGGCGGCATCACTTCTATCAGCAATAAAGATAACAACACCAATAATAATAATTAAGCATGTATTATCCATAGAATTTCTTTTTCATTTATTTTTATTAGTTGGAGGCTAATTACTTTACAATATTGTAGTGGTTTTTGTCATACATTGACATGAATCAGCCATGGATTTACATGTATTCCCCATCCTGATCCCACCTCCCACCTCCCTCTCCATAGAATTTTTAAATGATTTTTGTCTTTAATGAGTCTATGATCTGTGGATTCTAGAACCACTTTGTTTTTAAATCTCTTCCTCCCTCCCTCTCTCTCTCTCTCTCACTGAAGGTCACCCCTCTCCCCTACTCCTCATTCTGAAGAGAGAGTTGCCTGGAAGAGAGACAGACAGAATTTGTAAGTTATATGCTCTCTCTTTCTGTAGCAGCTGAGATGAAGCTTAGAGAAAAGAATCTGAGAGAAAAATTTGACCAGCTTCATTTTACGAAGAAACTGAGGCTCAGAGAGTTTATTCTTCCTCAAGCTCTATTACCATCCTCTCCTGCTCACCAGCCCCCTGTGTCCACACTTCCTACAGATGCAATAAAGCACAATTGCAAGTAACATATTGGTGGGCCCCTGTGATTCATCCCCAAGCTCTCTTTCCAGGCTTTTCCCCAACTGCAGCCCATCATGTGCCCTTACATTTCCCAAGCTAACTTTCTTTCTAGTCCTCATACATCCATCATATTTATCTCCTTTCATGCTATCACTTACAAATTTCCTTCTGCTGAAAATGCCTTTCCTCCTTCCCCACATCCTCAAATTTCAACTTGATCCATCCCTCTAGGTCCAAAGCAAATGTTTTGTCTTCCGTAGGCCACCTGTGTCCCTCCAGATTCCCTAGGAATAGCTCTTCCTTCAACATGTGCCAGGCCTGTGCTAGGCTGGTGGATCCAGAGCTGAACTGCATGCTGTCCTCATATGTGACACGTTCTCATTTTCATAACAGTTTATAAGGAATGTCAGCTGGACTCTCTGGGCATCTCAGGAGCTCATGAAGTATCTTTAAAAAGATTTTTTTTTTAATTACATCCATGCCCTACTAATCCTGGAGCAGCTTCTTTGGGTTGTCCATGTACGAAGTAGCTTGACTTCAAAACAAAACCCAAATTCAGCCTTTGTAGGTTTCACTGTGGGCTCACGTTGGAGTCATTTTCCTTGGTCCACAATCACTGAATACAAATGTCTTGTTGCTCCCAGTCAGCGGTCATACAGGACTCTTTGGAGCCTCAATTTCAGCTTCTCTGGAAGGTGGCTGCCCATCAATTTGAAGGACCCAAATCTGGATTCCCAACATGCACTTTGCATATATTCTGTAGTCTCAATGTTAAGTCAGACCATCCCAACGTGCCCTGTAGCATCATAAATTCTGAGCCACCAGGAGGAACTTTAGAGGGTGCCTCTTGCCTAGGAGACCTGTAAAATGAAGCTGCAGAATAGAGATGGATTCTTGCTACATTATAAGCCATCAAGTATTCTATGTTTAGCTTTCTCATCTGGTGTCTTAGATGCTCTTAACCCCAGGATGTAGTCACTAGTGGTTTTAAATAATAAACCATGTTATCCACCACGGCCACATTTGGCTCTTTTTTTCTGGCCAGTTTCTTTCTTTCTTTGTGCTTCAAAGAAGAGAGTATGTAGAGTCAGAATTACTCCTCCTAAACACCCAGGGGACCACAACCAGCTTTCTTGGTCTGCGTTCCATTATCCAAAAAAGGAATAAGAAGGCAAGAACTGTAAAAATAAATGCATACTTTCCTTTTGAAATTCATGAAAATGTTCATGATTTTTACCTGTAAGATGGCAAAATGTGATAAGATGATAAACAAAACAAACAGTACTGTAAGTGTTCAAGAAACAAGAAAGAAAGAAATGCAAAGAAAAGAGACACTCAACAGTGGGAACCTTAAATTCTGAAAGGAAAAAAAAAACAAGCGTTCAGAAAGATCTAGCAGAGAGCAGGCCTTCCAACTGTTGTCATCCTCCTATTGTAACCTGAGCACCTCCAAGTTTTCAGACTCCCAAATCAGATCTAATTAAAAGAAAATGGAAAAGGACTTGGAGCCTTTTCAGCTCTGGAGAACATGCAGACAAATAAATTAAAAAGTGGGAGAAGTGGAACTAACCCAATAATCCGTGAAAAGCTCATTTCCCTCCCCGCCGCCACTGATGCAACAGTGTCCTTCCTGCTTCCCTGTTCTCTGGTTCAGGGGCAGTGAGTGAAGAAATTGGCTAACAAGATCAGAAAATTTAATTACAGTTTTGCCATCCCCTTCCAAGAAGTTGGCTGTCACACTTCCCTTTTGCTGATCTTCAGAAGGTGCTGTCTCTGATGAGCTTCCTCTCTGCTCCATCCCACTCATCTCCCTACCTCAGCTCAGGACAGTGGACACAGGCGCTTTCATTTGAGGGTTTAGCAGGATTAGATTCAAAGATTAAAAGGTGCAGTTGGAAAAGAGACTATCATTATCCCCTCATTTCCTTTGGTCTGCCTGAGCAACTTTGTCTCAGTCTTATCCCAAATGAAGTAATGTGGGCGCCCCAAAAATTCATTAGCATCCTTGAATTCCAGACCTAAAGAAGCCCCAAGACCCTTTAGAAGAAGCACAAAAACCTGCACTCAAGTGTTTGTTTTGCAAACCAATTCAGAGATGCAAGAAAGGCTTCCTTGAGCAAGATTTCTACCCAGTTTCTGAAGTGCTTTGGGCTCAAAATGAACAAACTAAAGAATAATGTGAATCAAGTCATGACTTCCCACAGGCGGGAGAATGCAGCATGGTGTCAAAGGAAAAAAAAAAAAAAAAAGATACTGCCATTTCTGTCTTTGGTTGGCCAAAAATGTATGATCAAATCCAGAATGCAAGCTATGGGAGAGTGACATGGAAAAGATGTCTTCAAAATTTAAAATTTAGCTAATAAAATAAGGCCCTTTGTTGGCTTTTCTGTTACCAGGTAGAACAAGGGGGCGAGACAAACTGTAGAGTTTCTTGCCTTTCATGGGACTTAGATGCTATTTCTCGCCACAGAACGTAGTCATCTCTGACATACTTGAACCACAACGAATCATCTCCTAGATTAGAGCTAACCATTAAAGCCCAGAAGAGATAACAAGAGCAGCCTGCCTGCAGTGGCTTTTGTCTTTGCTGCTTTAGTTGCAAAGTCATGTCTGACTCTTTGTGTGACTTATGGACTGTACCCTGCCAGGCTCTTCTGTCCATGGGATTTTCCCACAAGAACACTGGAGTGGGTTGCCCTTTCCATCTCCAGGGGATCTTCCTGACCCTTGACCATCGAACCCTTGTCTCCTACACGGTCAGGCAGATTCTTTAACACTGAATCTCCAGGGCTTTAGGGGTGGCTTTAGGGGTGTCTTGGCTTGTTCAATGGCAGTGGGAAGACAGTGTGATGGGAAGACAAAGAGCCAGTGAAGGGCAGATAGGCAAGAAATTCATCACTATTTTCAAGAAGGGGCTTTCCAGGTAATGCTAGTTGTAAAGAACCTGCCTGTCAATGCGGGAGACATAAGACCCATGTTTGATCCCTAGGTCAGGAAGATCCCCTGGAAGAGGGCATGGCAACCCGCTCCAGTATTCTTGCCTGGAGAATCCCCTGGACAGAGAAGCCTGGCAGACTATAGTCCACAGGGTTGCACAGAGCCAGACGCAACTGAAGCAACCTGGCTCACACACATGATCAAGAAAGATGAGAGTTTTTCTTAAACTCTCCTTCTTAAGTGGTTGAATCAGTCTGGATTACATTTGGCTACATGCAGTGGGGTTACCCTCTAGCAGGCAACAAGAGTCCAAAAGGAGACAATCCAATGCTGCTGCGACAGCTCGAAGAAATGTTCAAGGACTCAAGCTCCTTCCACCTCCCTGCTCTTCCAGTTCTTCACAGTCACAAGGAGCAGTGCAACCTACATGATCCAGGCAGAAAGAAGGGGAAGGGCAAAGAGGAAAAGTCAACTGTTGGCCCCACTGATCAGAATAAAATAGCTCTCCTGAAAGTCCCAGGCAGTGGATTCTGTTTATATCCCATCAACAAGAACTGGGTCCCATGGTCACCTTTACTTCAGGTGACCTGTCTAATTAGACACGTTGCTGTCCTGCACTAATCAAGGATCTATCGGTAAGGGAAAAAAGAAGAGCATGAAAAAAAATTAATATTTACAATAGCCAACATGTGGAAGCAACCTAAATGTCCAATGACCGGAGGAATGGAAAAAGAAGATGTGGTACATACACAGGAATAAAAATGAATGAAATAATGCCAGCAGCAACGTGGATAGACCTAGAGATTATCATTCTAAGTCAAGTAAGTCAGACAGAGAAAGACAAATACCACATGATACCACTTATATGTTGAATTTAAGATATGATACAAATGAACTTAACAAAACAGAAACAGACTCCCTGGCTTAGTGAACAAACTTATGGTTACTGGGGTGGGAAGGGGAGGGGATGGGGGAGGAATAGATTGGGAGTTTGGGATTGACATGTACACACAGCTATATTTAAAATAACCAACAAGGACCTACTGCATAGCACAGGGAACTCTATGCAATATTCTACAATAACCTATATGGGAAAAGAAGCTGAAAAGACTGGATATACATATTCGGTATATGTATAACCAAATCATTTCACTTTATACCTGAAACTAACATAACATTGTAAATCAACTATATTCAAATATAAAATAAAAATTAAATTAAAAAGAAGAGCACAGATGTTGAGCAGATGACTAGCAATGTCTGGCACTGAATCAGTCAAAAGTGCCTCAGGAATTGAGAAATGAGGAACACTATGATCTGTCTCTTGGGGCCCAGGTGGGCTTCTAGAGTCTTGTCTACTAGGAGCAAGGAGTGAGTGGATGTGGAAACCAAGGCTGTGAGATGAGCACTGTGTCTGGAAGCCTGGACCACTGCACATAAGCATAGAGGCCTACCCTAGTCACAAGCAACATTGACTGTATCCTGGACATACTGTTCCCCAGCCAACCTTATCAGCACACAGAGGTGGGGAAGATGGAAGAGATGGTGAAGAGCCTGATGGAGCTAGAAGGTCACAGCAACAGCCCATGCCTCCAGGAACTTCCCTTTTCACTAGAGAGTGCCACTGGGGCTGGGCTGCAAGCCTGGAAGGGCATCACCTGGCAGATAGAAATGATAGTGGAAAGCAGACAGAGAAACCAAAGCAGAGAGAATCAGCCAAGGCCTCCAAAATCCCCTGACCTCCCCCTGACCTCCTTAAGCACCAAGGTACCCACTGGGCCAGAATAAGGCCTGAAACTGAGGGTCTGCCACTCCAGGAACAGGTTCCTCTTGGTGGTCTTGGAGTTGTAAGGGCCATGGTGGCCCTTATAGTAGACCCCTTATCTCTTCTCTTGGAATGGCAGCAACTGGACAGTCACACACTCTCATGCCCAGGAGCTCCAATAGCACTCGGGGCTCCTGTCATAAGAGGGTCTATGGCCTGACCTACCTTGAATGTTTGTGCCTAGAAAAAAGAAAACACGGGGAGTGATGTATTTTCCAAAAACTTGATAAAGGGGCATAAAGAGGTAAATATGCCCTGCTGGGAGATGTTCTTCTGATTCTTTCCATAAAGATAAGAGTAGCTCAAGGCCGCCTCCTTCCATCCACACTCACCTGGGAATGGAGTTAAGATTGAGATCTCATCAACTGGTGTTTTGTTTGCACACCTGTGATTCATTCCACTGCCCTTGTGTTCACTGCCATCGACTGAGCTTGCTGTGTTCTTGACAATATGCTAGGGGCTGCCAGATGGAGTTCAGTTATGAGCCTCCATCCCAAATGGATTGCTTATGGAAGTACCCAAGAGACAAACCATTAATAGTAATGATACCTCAGGGCCATATAGGTCTTCAGTGTGCACAGAATGTTTGCAAATCCTTTACGCCATTCATCCTGTACCACAGCACTGTGAGGTAGGCTGAGAGACAGCATCTTATGTGGTGGTTAAAGCTTAGACTCGTGATCCAGGCTGCATGGATTCAAAGCCTGGCTCTGCCACTGACTAGCTGTTTGACTTTGCCCAGAGTTATTTAATCTCTCTATACCTCAGTTTCCTCATCTATAAAATGAGAACAGAAACAGCTGCTATCTAATTAGATTGTTGGGAGGGTTCAGTTGGTTCTTCTGCATAAAGCATGTTTAACAGTGCCTGGTACACAGTCAACTTTGGCTGTGTTAGTTGTTACTACTCCCATTTTCCAGATGAAGGCCCTATGTGATGCTCAGGGTAGAACATTAGCGCTAAAGGAAACTCTGTTGTCATCTTTTACAGACAAAGAAATTGAGACACATCATTCATCAGGGGCCAGTGCTCTTTTCCTCAGGGTGATAAGCTGCAGGCCTAGAAACTCAGTGTGTTCCCTCTGATCAGGTGTCCTAAACTCCTGTCCAAACCAAAAAGAAGATATATGATGTACCTTCAAGCAACCTGCAGATTCCCAAATTTTCCTGAAATGGTTAATTGTATCTGTCATCTTAGTCAGGCTATATAGTCCCATCTTCTTGGTCAAAAACCAGTCCAATGTGTTGCTGTGAATTATTTTTTAGATGTGATTAGCATTTAATTTAGTAGACTAATTACCCTCCATAATGTGGGTGGGTCTTAAGCAATCAGTTGAAGGTCTTAAGAGCAAAGACTGAGGTTTCCTATAAAAGAAGGAGTTCTCCTCGAGACTGCAGCAGAGGAACCCTGACTTAGTTGCCAGCCTGCTCCCTGCAGAATTCCAACTCAAGACCATGTCATCAGTTCTTCCCTGAATTTCCAGCCTGAGGGTCTGTCCTATAGACTTTAGACTTGCCAGATCCCACAATCACATAAACCAATTCCTTAAAATAAATCTCTTTCTCTCTAAATAGACAGACAGACAGACTTATTTTCTGGAGAACCCTAATATACTACCCTTTCTAGAAGGACAGGGCAGTAACTGCTCAATGAGTTAAGCCTAGAATGCTATTGGTAATGTCTGCTGTCAATTTTGTAACACTTGCTATTGTTTAGGCATAATTGGCAACCCCAAAAATATCAGTCAACCTCAAAATATGCCCCAAATTTTCCTGTCCCTGCTAGACACGAAAGATCTGTGGAATATATGGCACCCTTTCCCCAAAGGCTTATAACCTAGTTAGATAGTTAGGGACCAAGAGCACCGTGGGTGACAGTGAACTGCCCAGGGGTGGAGTGGTGTGAACATCTGGGGAAGAAGGGGCAATCCCATATGAATCCCTCAGACGGATTTACACTGGGCTTTGAAGCCCTAAACTAAGGGATCTTACCTCAGGCTGGAGGCCATGTGGAGATTTGGGTAATGTGAGTCCAAGCACGAAGTTTGCTCTTGGTTCCATGGGCACAGGAAGACATGGTATATTTTGAAGGAATATAATGAAGGAGATTGTAACAAGGATGAGAATAGTAGACAAATGCTAGAAATTCTACAAATAAAGGGCTCATCCAGGGAGAGGCAGATGTGTGAATGATGGAGCCAGAACCTGGGACTGAAGCGTAAGACAGGATGGAGAGGAAGAGGGGCAGAGGATGAGTCAGGGTTACACATTTCATTGTTGAAAGGATAGAAAGGTGTCCACAGGATAAAGGCTTATGGAAATCTAGGTCCCAGAAAGAAGTCCAGGCTAAAGATGCAAATTAAGCTGTGTGAAAGTCCCCATCTAAGCCTGAGAATGATGGGCACAAAGAGGGCCCCTGGTAAAGAGTGAGGACCTTGTTCAGACCCTTAGTCCCTCCGACAGACAGAGCCTGGGAGGAGGGAAAGAAGATGCAAAATATGGTCTGAGAGCAGAAGAACTAGGTCATGGTTGTGGATCTGAAACCCAGGAAGCAAAAGATGTGTAAGAAGGACAGGATGGGAGATGATCACAGGTACGAGTGTGGTTGCAGCCCCTGGTCATTCACAAAGTACATTCACATATAAGGGGTGTGAGTGGTTCTGCAGCGAAAGAACTCGTTTAACTTAGTTTAGCAAGGCTTTCCCCAAGCCCACTGGACACTGTCATCTCCTTCCAGGATTCTCAGAGCACGATCAGAAACACTGGTGCAGCCCAGCAGAACCAGACTGATGTCCCAGGTCTCCCAACAACTAACACAGCATTTTTCCAATATATCACACCGAACGCCTTGAACTCTGCAGGGGAACAGAGTCATATAAATCCACATGTCAGGAATGCTAAACAGCCTGGACAGCTGGAGCCTGAAGCCACCATGAGGTCAGCACACATCTGGTCCATCTCCGAGCCTCCGGGAGCAGCTACCCATGCCCCCAACCCCCACCCCCAGCCTCTCAGGAAGAAGAGCAGAGAGATAAATAACTCAAAAGCATTCCTACCTTCTCCTTTTCTGCTTTCAGTCTCTTCTCTCCCAGGGCTTCCCTTGATGAATCCACCATGTGCCTCGGATTATTTATTTCTCTTTCCAGAATTTCAACAACAGATGGATTAGAGTACCACATTTTTTTTAACAGCAGATGCTTGAAACGTCAGAGGTCAGAGTCATTATGTCCTGGGACGAAAGGCAGGGTTGGGGGCCGAAGGGGAAGCCTTGCACCTGGAGGGGGTTGTTCCCCAGGAAGCCCTGGCAAGTTTCTGGTAGGGTCTGCACCCTGTTCCTTGCTGACTGGCTGGGTCTGGGTGGCCTGCATGTATTCACCGCCCACCTCACTCCATCACCTACTCAGGATGAAGTGGTCCTTCCTGGCACCTCCTTCTTTCTGGGAGAAGTGGTGCCAGCTTTTGTAGTCTGGAGGAAAGGACCTGCCAGCAGCCGAGATCCTCGTCAGACTTCGAGAGCTATTTAGAGGTACTGCACCTTGAAGATCCAGAAGAGACATCACTGTTTATTGACTGTTTAGAGCAGGGGTCACAAACTAAGGCCACGGGGCCAAATCTGGCCTGCTACCTGCTTTTCTAAATAAAGTTTTGTTGAAATACAGTCTGCCCATCCTTATGTATATTGTCCATGGCTGCTTTTGCTTTCAAGGGCAGAAAGTGAAACTGTTAGTCATTCAGTCATGTCTGACTCTTTTTAACACCATGGACTGTAGCCCACCAGACTCCTCTGTCCATGGGGTTCTTCAGGCAAGAATACTGGAGTGGGTAGCTATTCCCTTCTCCAGAGTTGAGTAGTTTCTCAGAAGCCATGTAGCACACAAAGCCTAAAATATTTACTATCTGACCCCTTACAGAAAAAGTTTGCTGACTCGTTTGGAGGGAATGACTAAGAATATCTTCCTTCCCCATCACGCAGAGGGAGAGAGAGAGAGAGACTCCTGTCTTCTCACCTCTAGGCCATTACTTATCTTTGCTTCTAGTCTGGATCTCTCTCTGTGTCTCCCGGTCCTCGTGTGTCACTGATAGGCTTTACCTTTCCATCTCTGGCCCTCCCTTGGATCAGTTTCTCCTTGCCTTATCCATTTCCATCAATAACTGTTATATATAAACAAAGGGGTGTTGTTTTCTCATCTGTTGAACTTATTTAGGGACCAGCATTAATTATGAAAGTGAATGAGTAGGAGCTTTGTATTTCTCTGAGGAAAAAAAAATCTAATTGCTCTTTAGTTCCATGGTTCTCATTTTTTCCCCATTTTAATTCAATGGTCCACAGTAGAAATAGTCCATCCCACACACATATCCTTATAGTTTTAAAACCATCCTTGAAGAATGTCATTGTGCACAGTCTTCAGTTCCAGTTACCTGAGAAGCAGTCAGCAGTGACCCCGAGAAATTCTAGCCCACGTTTGTAATCCAAGTTAAGAGACATTAATTGGAAGCAGGATCCTGTAATATCTTTGTCTGGGAGGTTTTTGGTCACTTGAGAGGTTTTCCACAAGTGAGCAATTATGGGGTCACAGGAGAAATTCAGCAGGAATGGTTTCATTTAGTATAGCACTCATCACAGCCTGACTTCTGTGATAATAGTGACGTTATAAGCAAAATGAGAACTGAGAGTTTATCTTACTCATTTTCATAACCGCCCCACCCAACCTGTCCAAGGATCTTGCCAGGTGGCCAACACATATTGGTAATGATCCGCTGTTAACTACAGCTGATTCCTTGTACCATGAATATTTTAAATGATTTCTAGATCTTCCTTGACAAATAGTGGAGTTACATTCCAATAAACGCATCATAAGTTGAAAATACTGTAAGTGGAAAATGCATTTAATACATCTAACCTACTGAACATTGTAACTTGGCCTAGCCTGCTTTAAACATGCTCAGAATACTTGCATTAGTAGGGCAAAATTACCTAACACAAGGCCTGTTTTATCATAAAATGTGGACTATCACATGTAATTTGTTGAAAACTGTACTGAAAGTGAGAAACAGAATGGTTGTCTGGGCACAGAAGGGTTGCAAGGAGATGGTTGTTTACCCTCATGATCACAGGGCTGACTGTGAGCCTCAGCTGCCACTGCCCAGCATCACAAGAGGATCATACTACGTATCGCTAGCCTGGGATAAAGATCAATATTCAGAGATTCGAAGCTTCAAAGTTTCTACCCAATGGGGGTTGCTTTTCCACCATCATAAGGTCAAAATATCATAAGCTGAATCATCGTGAGTCAAGAACCATATGTACATTCATTTCCCATTTTGACAACTACTTTCCTGGGTAGAAGTTATTCATCCCATGTTGCATATGGAGAAACTGAGGCTTGGAGAAGTGAAGTGGCTCATCCAGCTCTCATCCTGCTAGGGCAACACTAGCTGGAGTTCCTGTCATAGTCTGGTTCAGTATCTCTCTTCCACCCCCATGTCTGAGTCTGTCCCAGATGACCTGACATTGACCCTGCTTCCCTTGCTGGTGTCTGGCCCAGCATCAGCTTTACCCTGCACTCCTCTCCCACTCCACACTTCCGTCACTCCTGGTCTTGCTCCTCAGGGAAGTGGGTACCTCTAAGTCCAGCAGGCGGAGCTGCTCAGCAGAGCACCAGGCCACTGCCCCATTGACAGAGGCTGTTAATGCGGGGGAAAGCAACGGAGCACGCCCTCTTTCCACATTTCTAGAAGAAGGAAGGAGCCAGAGTCTCACCCCAGGAAACCCATCTGGGGATGCAGCCTTGTGAGGTTTTCCCAGCCCGGCTGGCAAGCATCTGGCAGGTTGGGAAGCAGGTTCCATCTTAACTTGACCCATCCTTCTCTGACTTTCTGAGCAAGATGGACAACCCAGGAGCATAACATGTTCCAGCCCTGAGGAAGTACGTCTGGGTAACTTTCTGCTTCCCAGGGGTCCTTCTCACTGCTGCCACTCATGTTCAGCCATCAAGCCTTCCATGGCCTGTATGAACACAACCCTGGTGGCAATGGCCCTGTACATGTCCTACATGTCCTCCTAGTCTCACTCCAGTAGCTTTATCCAAGCAACGTCACATGGAGTCCCAGGATGTCAGCTGCTAGGTGCAAACCATACAGGAACCTCATGGGCCCGCAATGCAGGCAGCAGAGATTTTTGACTAGAGGCAAGCAGTCTCCCCCCAACTGGCTGCAACCAGCACGGATACATGCCCAGCCTCTGGGGCGTTCTTCCTCCAAACCTGGCAGAGAATGCTGCCGGCTCTGCACACCTCCTGTCCTCATGCCCAGAGAATCTGAAGATGGTTTATTGCTGTCATCAATCTGCATTCCTACATTCCAGGAGTTCATGTGAGGTGGCTTGGCTGCCAGGACCAAGCACTTGGGGTTCTGGCTACAGACACTGGCTTCCATCATCAGGTGGATCTAACCCCCGCCCCCCCCAACCACCAGCCACCAGTTCTCCCCTCCTCCATCCTTCCCTCCCTTTCTCTATAGGAGAATCAGAGAAGCTGAAATTTGGAAGGAAGATAGACATCATCTAATGCTGGGATTTTGAATGTTAAGATCCAGGCATGGATTCTAGTAGTTCACGAATTTCTCAAAATCGTATGAAAAACCTACCTACTTACACACATACACACACACACATACAGGTGTGTACTGTTCTGGGGTGGGTGTCTACAGTTTTCAATAACTTTTCAGAGGGATTTATAACAAAAAAGAAATAAAAGAGTTAAGAACAAGTGATTTAGTGTGGTCTCATTTGGCAGAAGCTAAAACCCAGAGTTCCTAGAGCTTGTGATTTCCTCAGGTTCTCTAGCTGTCTCTCCTCTCCCTTTCTGTTCCTACCTCTGAGATCCAAAAGGGATACCACAAGAGGAAATCAATGAATCAGGGCCTTGGCAGAAACTCTCTCTTTCTGCAAGGAAGCTCTTGACCCTGAAATATGCTCGTTCAGCCTGTAGAAAGGCCTTTGGTGATCTGCAGGTGGGGAGGGGGATTCTCACATATAATACACACTGCTGTTTATGCAACACCCTGCCCTCCACTCCAGCTGCTACCCTCTTTCTTGGCCTTTTCTAGGGTCACCCTCCTCTCTGCTTTGACCCTGCCTACACTTGTCCACTACACTATCAATGCCCCCCTTGACCCATACAAACTTGGGGCCATCTCTCTTCTCATGGCTCCCTCCTGGAGGTCCCTCTGCACCAGCCACCGGGATTGCCATCACTCCAAGGTTTCCACTACTTTTGCATCATCACTGCTCTATTCAGGTGGCCCACACGTTGGCTGGCACACAGCTCTGACTGCTGTGAGCTCTCCATGCCCACACTAGATTCAGTGAGGTTGCCAAGAGGGTGAGCAACTGTCCCGGTTTGCCTGGGAATAAAGGGCTTCCTGGGTCATGAGACTTTCAGTTCAAAACCTAGGACAGTCCCGGGCAAATCAGGATGTTTGTTACCTTATGAAGTCAGAGCCGGAATGCAAACACAGGCCTACCCAGCATCTACACCTTTGTTCTTTCAAAGCATCAACCTGCAAAATACTGTGTTTGTGTTCAACACAGAGAACAGAAACGTGTAGGAGGTAACACTCAACTGACACCTGCTTTTCTTGGAAGAAAGATATGTGAAGTGAGCTTATTCCATGGGCTTCCAAGAATTAATTGATAAAGCTAATATATTACCTTAGGGTAACCATATGTCCTGGTTTGCCTGGGACAATCCCGATTTACACCTGTTCTCCCAACATCATTATTAATAGCACTCACTTTTCAGTCTCAAATTGTCTTAGATTGGACAATAAATTATATGGTCACCCTCACCATCACATCACAGAGCCAGCTGATTAGGCTGTTGATTAATGGGGTCCTTCTCCATGACTATAACTAAAGCCCAGCATGACTTCCCCTGCTATTGACCAGGCACATGCACTCTGCAGGCCAGTCACCCCGAAAACACAGCATATCTGCAGCTCCCTCTCTCTCAGCTGATTGGAACTCACGTGGCCAAAAAAAAAAGCAGGTCCTCCCCCGTCTGCCAAACAGAATCCAGCCTGGGGAGTCAGTCTTCACATGACTTCAAAGAAGCAGCCCAGGCATTAATTGGCACTCGAGAAGATTTATGCTCCATACGTCAATATCTCCTGCTGAGAAACAAGACAGATATAGGGCAGAAGGCTGGTCCTTTAGAAAAAGGTGTCTTGACAGATCTTTGAACCTAAAATACCTTAAATAATTGGGACACCCACTCAGGGACATACAAGATAAATGACCTGGTTTATAGAGTACCCACGCACTTTGCTTGCCCCGCCCCCGGTCACTTCCTCCTCTTCTTCTCCCAATCCTCCTCAAGAGCCTCCTATGGCCTCTCCCTTCTCCTTAGCAGGGCCACAAAAAGACAAATTGGGGTGGGGAGAGGAAGGGCATATCAGTCACTGGGAGTAGGTTGGATGGAAGAGGAAATGAATGGCTCTGGAGTCAACTGGCAGATTTCATTGCAGGCTCTATTACCCTAGTCTGCTCATTAGCAGAGAGGAGAGCTTTAGGCTAACATACAGATGTGCAAGTCACCTAGTGTGTGGTTGGAGCACAGTAGGGACTCAGTATATGTTGGATGGAAGTGGCCTTGAGACCAGTTAAGGGAGTAGCAAGATAGGAAGAAAGACCCATCGCACCAGGCCCTGGGAGTCACCTGACATTGCCCAGCTCACCTGTGTAATCACCTGTCTGTGTCCCCAGCTCTCTGTCTCTGTGTCTGCCTCTGCCTCTCTCTCCAACACTCTCACACACACACACTTCTCCCCCTGGTTGTAAACTCAAAAGACGGCTGGGAGCAGAGATGGGAAGAGCATCACCCCGGGAAGCCCCAGTTCTGCTCCTGCTGCTGTTCCATGAATATTTTGGCTGTAGGATGTACGCAGGGTCCAAAGTTGAGGATGAGGACCCTGCCCGATCTGCTGGCAACCCAAAGTGAGGTGGGGAACATATTCAAATCTCTCAGTCTGACCTCATATAGGAAACGACAGAGGGAAGGCAGAGCACTGTGGGATGTGGAGGCGGGGCCCCAGGCCTCCGGAGCCGAGATCTGAAATGCCACACTGGAGGGACTGGAACCCCTCAGCCTGCAGACCTGTAAGAACGAGCCAGACAAGAAGGAGGAAACCAAACATCCCCAGGCCCGGGGGTGGGACAGTTCATGGCCTTATGGAAAAATCAACATTCTATGTGTGTCTGAAAATTAACCTAGCAGACATTCTTCTTGTTTTGCTTGTAAGATGTTTCCAAAAAGAAAAGCCCTTAGGCACATTCCTGATTCTAAGAGAACCTTTTATAATGGTTGAGTTCATTATAATTTGATCAATAAGGTCATGGTCAAAGATTAATTATCACGAGGTCAGTGAATAAAATCAACCTCTTATAGCAATCATAAATTACAACTCTAAAGAAACAAATTCAGTATTTTACAGTAAATGCTTTAACATTCTAAATGAATATATCTATTTTTTAAGGTTATCAGTTACAAGTCAGCAGGCCTTAGAGCTATTGAACAAATTTTTTAATGATAGGAAACTACTTTTTGCCTCTTTTAGTGAATAAACTTATTTAGAAACTCAAGTTTATGATGAGATATAGAATAAGAACAGATTACCTTAAAAATCTTGGCAACTGGTATGTAAATATTCACTAATCACCTGACCTTTCTGAATGAAGAGTCATAGTCTATCTGTTGATTTACCTTTTCAAAAACACTTGTATCAAGAACTTCTCATCTTCTCAAAGTCCCTATTAAAAAATTCTCTCCACTAGCAGCAACTTAATTTTAATCAAAGCTGAATCAAAAATCTGGAGGACTTACACTAATTTTTTTTCCATAATATTGTAAACAGGGACACACCTGCTCATTTGCCTGGCCCTCTGCTTTTTCTCCTATAAGCTGGGGATAATTGCCCACCCCACCCCCTCCCTTTCAGAGGGCCTTGTGATGATCCAAAATGCTATGACACATGAACTTGAGCCATTAGTTCAAGTCTCCTGGCCCTGGTTGTCCCCTCGTCGTATGCTAGGAATGGGAAGAACACTGGTACAAAGTGGGATCTCAGTGAAAAAGACAGGACAGTTCCACGGGCAGCCAGAATTCCAGGAAGCCATTCTCTTGATTCCCAGAGCAAAGCCACTAAGCAGCCCTTGACAGATCTGTGCTCCAGAATCACATTCCTCTTTGGCCTGATCTTCTCTCTCCAGCCCCTTATCCTTGGTCCACTCCTGTGGCTGAAGCCCTCCAACAAGCCCTCTTTGCTACTGAGCTCTCCTCACTGTCAGAGCCCTTCCATCAGTCCTTGCCAGTCCTGCTGTTCTCAGCTGTCTTCAAAGAAAATTAATCAAACCACCAGTGCCCCTCTCCAGTACCCATATGTTGGAGGCATTTAGCCCTTAGAATTGAGTTATAGATCCCTGGTATGTCCCCAAAGTTACCCTCACTGCTCACATCTGTGGGGAGCTGGGAGCCCGTACCAACATGCGATCTGTTTCCATAGTTCAGAATCTGAGAGAGCCTGTAAGCCTGGAGAAACCTCTAGGTAGGAGAAGTTCATTTCTCTGTGCCTCTTTCACAGACCTTTACTCCTCTGACCAATGAAATCCATCCAGGGCCAGAGGTTATTTTCTAAACTGAAGACACAGGAACCCAGAAAAAGTTTGAGAAATGAAAAATAAAATGGCAAATGGATAAAGTGGAAAAGAGGTGGACACCAGATGGGTCAAGGTAACAGTGGATGTGAGAATTGAAGATCCAGGTTACCAAAAGATGGAGAAGAAACCACAATGAGAGCAACACAGCAGGTCAGGCGTTTCAGTGAGGGAAATCAAGTCAACAGAGCCGTCCTGCCTGCAGGAGAGCTTGGGGCCACACTGAAGGTCAGACCCCAACAGCCATGCCATCAGGTTTAAAGGCTGACTGTGGGAATTGAAAACTTTTTTATTGAGATCAGAAGGAAAACACTCTAAAGGACCATAGCTTCAGGGAAACCTACAGCAGCTACAGTTAATTTCCTTAGTCATCCTGAGCAGTGTATGCACGGTTCTGTTACAGCTGGTGGACTCAATGGGAACTAACTGAATGCTCGCATAAGAAGCCCATCCTGATGGAAGGAAGTCCTTGATAGGCTGGAGAAAAGTTGGCACCGTGTGGGAAAGAGATAAATATAGTATGATCTTTTTCTCCATCAAGTCCTCTTTTCTGGACAAGGAAAGATAACAGAAACCATCTGAGGAATAGAAACTATATGCACAGAGGAGGTAACCTAGAAACATAGTGAGATCAGCAGCAGGAGGCGAATGTCTCCCCTGAGGCAGGGCAAACAAGCAGGATGCTCATGCTTGCCAGAGACTCTTGTAGAGCGTGAACCAGCAGGTCAAGGCAGAAGCATGAGCCTAAACACAGAACCAAGCTGGCATGTGGCAAAGACTTGGTGCTCTAACTGTTTGGACAGCAAATATAAAGCCCTCCCCACCAGGCCCACAGGATATGATTACTCTTCCCAACCTTACTGTCCCACAGAACTTTCTCACTTTGCCTTATCTTTGGAGTAGCGGCTCTCAACCTGTGTCACCATACACCAATAGATATTGTCAGTTATCAGGTGAGTAGAAAGCATTTGACTACCAATATTAAAGTACCTAAGTGTATGTGTGTTTTCTTAATATAAACTGAAGGATACCAAGGTTATTTCCATAATAACAGCACTTCCTTTCCTTTGCTCTATTAGTCAGATTTTGTTGATTGGAAAAGACAAAAATTAACTCAAAGTAGCTTAAATCAAAAGGGAGATTTGTTGGAAGGTTATTGAATATTCCAGTTTCTATTGCTGTGTAACATATGATCCCCAAACTTAGTGACTTAAAACAGCCATTTTATCATGCTCACAAATTTGAGTCAGAACTTTTGGGTCAGGACTCTGGACAGGGCGCAGTGAGGATGATGACTCTGCTCCGTGATATCTGGGGACCTCAGCTGGGAAGACTCTATGGCTGGGAGTGACTCAATAGTTGGGAGCTGGAATTACCTGGAGCTTTGTTTTCTCACATGTGTGGGTGGCTGATGTTAGCTGTCATATGAGACTCCAGCTGGGGCTGTCAATCAGAGCTTCTACACATGGCCTTTCCACATGGCCTGAGCTGCCTCACAGCATGGCAGTCTCTGCATAATGGGGCTACATGGTGGCTCAGGGTTCCAGTGCAAATTTTCCAGCTAACAAATGTATCACCTTATTTTTTTTAATGTATTTATTTATTTTAATTGGAGGCTAATTATTTTACAATATTGTAGTGGTTTTTGCCATTCACTGACATGAATCAGCCATGGGTGTACATGTGTTCCCCATCCTGAACCACCCTCCCACCTCTCTCCCCATCCCATCCCTCAGGGTCATCCCAGTGCAGCAGTCCTGAGCACCCTGTCTCATGCATTGAACCTGGACTGGCTGACCTACTCTCAGAAGATCTCATCTGCTATATTCTATTGGTTACAAGCAAGTCACAGGCCCATTCAGATTCAAGGGGAGGGGAAATATATCCTACTCCTCAGTAGGAAGAGCATCAAAATAATTTGTAGACGTGTTTTTAAACCACCACACTGAACTATCTTGCATAACTGTGAGAAGCAGGGACTCGAACACTGCCAGGACTCTCTGCTTCTGTTTGCATGATGAATTCTTTGGCCTTCTTCTCTCTTATTGCAAGCTGACTTCATCCAGGAAGCATAGAGGTGGACATCTAGAGCCACAAAGCACAGAACTGGCCCCTGGAAGTCCATCTTTATCTTTTTGAACCATTTCTAGGGGTGAGAAAACCATTCTGAGATAAGCAACATCTGCAACATTTGTGATCTAGTACATGCTCCTAAGTACAAGAGTAATGGTGGACTGGCAGCCAGCTACTATGGAATTACCCATATACTACAATCTGCCTTATGTATGTACAGTTAATATTCCATTGGTGGGTAAATAAAAAGAGAGAATTGAAGCCCTACCTTTTGGCACTAGTTGAATTTTACCCTAAAATGTGATTGTGTATATGCTATTTCCCTCTCTAAATTTTGAGTATCTTGAAGAATGTATGACACTAGAGTTTAGTATACGCTTGACTGAAGGACTGAATAAATAAATATTCTAAGTGAATATAAATTAATTACTATTTAGCATGATAGAAAACCTCAAGTTATACAGACAATGAATGTGCTTGGGATTGCATAAAAAGATACCAATCTATACTTAAATATTTAGTATATTTTATTAATTTTGTTTAAAATTGCATTTTTTAATAATTTAAATTTTTAATGACTCAGTTAAGTTCAGTCTCTCAGTCGTGTCTGACTCTTTGTGACCCCATGAACTGCAGCACGCCAGGCCTCCCTGTCCATCACCAACTCCCGAAGTCCACTCAAACCCATGTCCATCAAGTAGTGATGCCATCCAACCATCTCATCCTCTGTCATCCCCTTCTCCTCCTGCCCTCAATCTTTCCCAGCATCAAGGTCTTTTTAAATGAGTCAGCTGTTCACATCAGGTGGCCAAAGTATTGGAGTTCCAACTTCAACATCAGTCCTTCCAATGAACATCCAGGGCTGATCTCCTTTAGGATGGACTGGTTGGATGTCCTTGCAGTCCAAGGGACTCTCAAGAGTCTCCTCCAACACCACAGTTCAAAAGCATCAATTATTCGGTGCTCAGCTTTCTTTTTTTTTTTTTTTTTAATTAATTAATTTATTTACTTTTTCAGTGGGTTTTGTCATCCATTGACATGAATCAGCAATAGATTTACACGTATTCCCCATCCCGATCCTCCCTCCCACCTCCCTCTCCACCCGATTCCTCTGGGTCTTCCCAGTGCACCAGGCCCGAGCACTTGTCTCATGCATCCCACCTGGGCTGGTGATCTGTTTCACCATAGATAATATACATGTTGTTCTTTCAAAACATCCCACCCTCACCTTCTCCCACAGAGTTCAAAAGTCTGTTCTGTACTTCTGTGTCTCTTTTTCTGTTTTGCATAAAGGGTTGTCGTTACCATCTTTCTAAATTCCATACATATGTGTTAGTATGCTGTAATGTTCTTTATCTTTCTGGCTTACTTCACTCTGTATAAGGGGCTCCAGCTTCATCCATCTCATTAGGACTGGTTCAAATGAATTCTTTTTAACGGCTGAGTAATATTCCATGGTGTATATGTACCACAGCTTCCTTATCCATTCATCTGCTGATGGGCATCTAGGTTGCTTCCATGTCCTGGCTATTATAAACAGTGCTGTGATGAACATTGGGGTGCACATGTCTCTTTCAGATCTAGTTTCCTCAGTGTGTATGCCCAGAAGTGGGATTGCTGGGTCATATGGCAGTTCTATTTCCAGTTTTTTAAGAAATCTCCACACTGTTTTCCATAGCGGCTGTAATAGTTTGCATTCCCACCAACAGTGTAAGAGGGTTCCCTTTTCTCCACACCCTCTCCAGCATTTATTGCTTGTAGACTTTTGGATAGCAGCCATCCTGACTGGCGTGTAATGGTACCTCATTGTGGTTTTGATTTGCATTTCTCTAATAATGAGTGATGTTGAGCATCTTTTCATGTGTTTGTTAGCCATCTGTATGTCTTCTTTGGAGAAATGTCTGTTTAGTTCTTTGGCCCATTTTTTGATTGGGTCATTTATTTTTCTGGAATTGAGCTGCAGGAGTTGCTTGTATATTTTTGAGATTAATCCTTTGTCTGTTTCTTCATTTGCTATTATTTTCTCCCAATCTGAGGGCTGTCTTTTCACCTTACTTATAGTTTCCTTTGTAGTGCAAAAGCTTTTAAGTTTCATTAGGTCCCATTTGTTTAGTTTTGCTTTTATTTCCAATATTCTGGGAGGTAGGTCATAGAGGATCTTGCTGTGATTTATGTTGGAGAGAGTTTTGCCTATGTTCTCCTCTAGGAGTTTTATAGTTTCTGGTCTTACATTTAGATCTTTAATCCATTTTGAGTTTATTTTGGTGTATGGTGTTAGAAAGTGTTCTAGTTTCATTCGTTTACAAGTGGTTGACCAGTTTTCCCAGCACCACTTGTTAAAGAGGTTGTCTTTTTTCCATTGTATATCCTTGCCTCCTTTGTCAAAGATAAGGTGTCCATAGGTTCGTGGATTTATCTCTGGGCTTTCTATTCTGTTCCATTGATCTAGATTTCTGTCTTTGTGCCAGTACCATACTGTCTTGATGACTGTGGCTTTGTAGTAGAGTCTGAAGTCAGGCAGGTTGATTCCTCCAGTTCCATTCTTCTTTCTCAAGATTACTTTGGCTATTCGAGGTTTTTTGTATTTCCATACAAATTGTGAAATTCTTTGGTCTAGTTCTGTGAAAAATACCATTGGTAGCTTGATAGGGATTGCATTGAATCTACAGATTGCTTTGGGTAGAATAGCCATTTTGACAGTATTGATTCTTCCAACCCATGAGCATGGTATGTTTCTCCATCTGTTTGTGTCCTCTTTGATTTCTTTCATCAGTGTTTTACAGTTTTCTATGTATAGGTCTTTTGTTTCTTTAGGTAGATATACTCCTAAGTATTTTATTTTTTTGTTGCAATGGTGAATGGTATTGTTTCCTTAATTTCTCTTTCTGTTTTTTCATTGTTAGTATATAGGAATGCAAGGGATTTTTGTGTGTTAATTTTATATCCTGCAACTTTACTATATTCATTGATTAGCTCTAGTAATTTTCTGGAAGAGTCTTTAGGGTTTTCTATGTAGAGGATCATGTCGTCTGCAAACAGCGAGAGTTTCACTTCTTCTTTTCCTATCTGGATTCCTTTTACTTCTTTTTCTGCTCTGATTGCTGTGGCCAAAACTTCCAACACTATGTTGAATAGTAGTGGTGAGAGTGGGTACCCTTGTCTTGTTCCTGATTTCAGGGGAAATGCTTTCAATTTTTCACCATTGAGGGTGATACTTGCTGTGGGTTTGTCATATATAGCTTTTATTATGTTGAGGTATGTTCCTTCTATTCCTGCTTTTTGGAGAGTTTTAATCATAAATGGGTGTTGAATTTTGTCAAAGGCTTTCTCTGCATCTATTGAGATAATCATATGGTTTTTATCTTTCAATTTGTTAATGTGGTGTATTACATTGATTGATTTGCAGATATTAAAGAACCCTTGCATTCCTGGGATAAAGCCCACTTGGTCGTGGTGTATGATTTTTTTAATATGTTGTTGGATTCTGTTTGCTAGAATTTTGTTAAGGATTTTTGCATCTATGTTCACCAGTGATATTGGCCTGTAGTTTTCTTTTTTTGTGGCATCTTTGTCTGGTTTTGGAATTAGGGTGATGGTGGCCTCATAGAATGAGTTTGGAAGTTTACCTTCCTCTGCAATTTTCTGGAAGAGTTTGAGTAAGATAGGTGTTAGCTCTTCTCTAAATTTTTGGTAGAATTCAGCTGTGAAGCCATCTGGTCCTGGGCTTTTGTTTGCTGGAAGATTTTTGATTACAGTTTTGATTTCCTTGCTTGTGATGGTCTGTTAAGATCTTCTATTTCTTCCTGGTTCAGTTTTGGAAGGTTATACTTTTCTAAGAATTTGTCCATTTCATCCAAGTTGTCCATTTTATTGGCACAGAGCTGCTGGTAGTAGTCTCTTATGATCCTTTGTATTTCAGTGTTGTCTGTTGTGATCTCTCCATTTTCATTTCTAATTTTGTTAATTTGGTTCTTCTCTCTTTGTTTCTTAATGAGTCTTGCTAATGGTTTGTCAATTTTGTTTATTTTTTCAAAAAACCAGCTATAACTTTGTTGATTTTTGCTATGGTCTCTTTAGTTTCTTTTGCATTTATTTCTGCCCTAATTTTTAAGATTTCTTTCCTTCTGCTAACTCTGGGGTTCTTCATTTCTTCCTTCTCTAATTTCTTTAGGTGTAGAGTTAGGTTATTTATTTGGCTTTTTTCTTGTTTCTTGATGCAAGCCTGTAATGCTATGAACCTTCCCCTTAGCACTGCTTTTACAGTATCCCATAGGTTTTGGGTTGTGTGTTTTCATTTTCATTCATTTCTATGCATATTTTGATTTCTTTTTTTATTTCTTCTGTTATTTGTTGGTTATTCAGAAGCATGTTATTTAGCCTCCATATGTTTGAATTTTTAACAATTTTTTTCCTGTAATTGAGATCTAATCTTACTGCACTGTGGTCAGAAAAGATGACTGGGATGATTTCAATTTTTTTGAATTTTCCAAGACCAGATTTATGGCCCAGGATGTGATCTATTCTGGAGAAGGTTCTGTGTGCACTTGAGAAAAAGGTGAAGTTGATTGCTTTGGGGTGAAATGTCCTATAGATATCAATTAGGTCTAGCTTGTCCATTGTGTCATTCAAGGTTTGTGTTTCCTTGTTAATTTTCTGTTTAGTTGATCTATCCATAGTTGTGAGTGGGGTATTAAAGTCTCCCACTATTATTGTGTTACTATTAATTTCCTCTTTCATACTCGTTAGCGTTTGCCGTACATATTGCGGTGCTCCTATGTTGGGTGCATATATATTTATAATTGTTATATCTTCTTCTTGCATTAATCCTTTGATCATTATGTAGTGTCCTTCTTTGTCTCTTTTCACATCCTTTATTTGAAAGTCTATTTTATCTGATATGAGTATTGCGACTCCTGCTTTCTTTTGGTCTCCGTTTGCGTGAAATATTTTTTTCCAGCCCTTCACTTTTAGTCTGTATGTGTCTCTTGCTTTGAGGTGGGTCTCTTGTAGACAGCATATATAGGGGTCTTGTTTTTGTATCCATTCAGCCAATCTTTGTCTTTTGGTTGGGGCATTCAACCCATTTACATTTAAGGTAATTATTGATAGGTGTGGTCCCGTTGCCATTTACTTTGTTGTTTTGGGTTCACGTTTATACAACCTTTCTGCATTTCCTGTCTAGAGAAGATCCTTTAGCATTTGTTGAAGAGCTGGTTTGGTGGTGCTGAATTCTCTCAGCTTTTGCTTGTCTGTATTGAATTCTCCTTCATATCTGAATGAGATCCTTGCTGGGTACAGTAATCTAGGCTGTAGGTTATTCTCTTTCATTACTTTCAGTATGTCCTGCCATTCCCTTCAGGCCTGGAGGGTTTCTATTGATAGATCAGCTGTTATCCTTATGGGAATTCCTTTGTGTGTTATTTGTTGTTTCTCCCTTGCTGCTTTTAATATTTGTTCTTTGTGTTTGATCTTTGTTAATTTGATTAATATGTGTCTTGGGGTGTTTCGCCTTGGGTTTATCCTGTTTGGGACTCTCTGGGTTTCTTGGACTTGGGTGGCTATTTTCTTCCCCATTTTAGGGAAGTTTTCAGCTATTATCTCCTCGAGTATTTTCTCATGGCCTTTCTTTTCGTCTTCTTCTGGGATTCCTATAATTCGAATGTTGGGGCGTTTCACATTGTCCCAGAGGTCCCTGAGGTTGTCCTCATTTCTTTTGATCCTTTTTTCTTTTTTCCTCTCTGCTTCATTTATTTCCACCATTTTATCTTCTACCTCACTTATCCTATCTTCTGTCTCCGTTATTCTACTCTTGGTTCCCTCCAAAGTGTTTTTGATCTCATTCATTGCATTATTCACTTTTAACTGACTCTTTTTTATTTCTTCTAGGTCTTTATTAAACATTTCTTGCATCTTTTCAATCTTTGTCTCCAGGCTATTTATCTGTAACTCCATTTTGTTTTCAAGACTTTGGATCATTTTTATTATCATTATTCTAAATTCTTTTTCAGGTAGATTCCCTATCTCCTCCTCTTTTGTTTGACTTGGTGGGCATTTTTCATGTTCCTTTACCTGTTGGGTATTTCTCTGCCTTTTCATCTTGTTTAGATTGCTGTGTCTGGACTGGGCTTTCTGTATTCTGGAGGTCTGTGGTTCCTTTTTATTGTGGAGGTTTTACCCAGTGGGAGGGGTTAGACGATTGGCTTGTCAAGGTTTCCTGGTTAGGAAAGTTTGCGTCGGTGTTCTGGTGCGTGGAACTTGATTTCTTCTCTCTGGAAAGCAATGGAGTGCTCAGTAATGAGTTTTGAGATGGGTCTATGTGTTAGGTGTCACATTGGGCAGGCTGTATGTTGACGTTTAGGGCTATGTTCCTGCGTTGCTGGAGAATTTGCTTGGTATGTCTTGCTCTAAAACTTATTGGCTCTTGGGTGGTGGTTGGTTTCAGTGTAGGTATGGAGGCTTTTGGATGGTCACTTATTACTTAAAGTTCCATGTAGTCAGGAGTTTTCTGGTGTTCTCCGGTTTTAGGCTTAAGTCTCCTGCCTCTGGATTTTAGTTTTATTCTTCCTGTAGTCTCAGGTCTTCTCCAACCATACAGCACTGATAATAAAACTTCTAGGTTAATGGCGAAAAGATTCTCCCCCGTTAGGGACACCCAGAGAGGTTCACAGAGTTACATGAAGAAGAGGAGAGGGAGGAGGGAGATAGTGATGAGCAGGAGGAGAAAAGGGGGGACTCAAGAGGAGAGAGACAGATCTACGCAGTTGTCTGTTCCCAGAGTGTTCTCCGTAGCCCAGACACCCACCAAGAATCACAGAATTGGATTGGGAAGAGAAGGGGAAAGGAAGAAATAGAGGTGTTCTGAGGTGGAAAACAGAGAGTCAAGATTGGGAGAGAATAATCAACACACTCCTGAATAAAAATGGGAACTGAATATTGGATTCTTAAATGTTCCCAATTTATATCATATATTGAAAAACAAAAATTAAAAATCTAGAGTAGAGATTAGACTCTTAAAAATACTATATTAAAAACAAAAAACAAAACACACAGAAAAATTTTAAAAATATATATGAAGTTCAGTTTAAAAAATAGGGCTTCTCTTCTTTTTTTTTTTTTTTTTGGTAAGGTTATAGTGTATTGAAAATGAAAATTAAGGAGTAGTAGAGGAGTACTAGAGGACTTTAAAAGAAATATGAGAAAAAGAAAAATAGAAAATAGAAGAGAAAAAGGAGAAAAAAAGAAAAAGAAAAAAAAAAAGAATTTTCCCTAATTAAAAAAATCGTAAAAATCTATGAAAATGAAAGTCAAGGAGTAATGGGGGAGTAATAGGGAATTTTAAAGAAAAATAAAAGAGAAAAAATAAAAAAGAAAAAAGAAAAAATATTTTTTTTTTCTTATTTAAAAAAAAAAAAGAGTAAAAATATATCTAGGAATTTCTCTGGAGCTGTTGCGGTCAGTGTCGGTTCCGCTCAGTTTCAGATATCTCCTCGTTCCAGCTTACACTTCTCGATATCTACAGGCCTCTTCCGGTGTAATCGGTGTTTTCTAGAGGGATTTTAATCTGTTGCACCGGTCCCTTCTGAAGCGGTTCCCTTTGTTTATTTCGCTTCTATTGCCGGTCTCTTCAGAGCCTCATTTTTGCCCTGACACAGGCGGGCGGAGGTGGACTCTTATTCAGGTAGCTAGTTCTGTCGCGCTGCTGGGAGGGGCTGGCGCTACCGGGAGAGGCTGGCGCTGCTCTCTCCGTCTGCGCCGCTCAGGATCCCGGCTGCTCTATATGGAGCGCGCCGCGCGCAGCTCCAGCCCTCGGGTGTTCCACGAACGAAAGGCTGCGTCCGCTCTTGTGCCTTCCCCGTCAGAGCGGTCCAGGCAGCCAGGAGCCTGACAGGCGCACTCTCCCCAGGTGCGGCGCGCCCACTACCTTCCGCGGTCCCAATCTCGGTTTCCTCCGGCGCCAGTCAGGTGCGTGGGCCTTCTGCCCTCTGCGTCCCCAGCCCCAGCCCCTGCCCACGCCGGTCAGGTGCCTGCGCCCTGTGTCTCGCCGCGACCTGCTCCCGCCTCCGGCGGGGCTGGGCCGGTCCGCAGTCTGCGAGCTCTTCTCTGGACTTCCTCGGTCCCTTAGTTCTGCGAACGGCCGGCAGCTTGTTCGGGCTGGTTAATTTTCTCTCTCTTCCCTGCTCTCCCACAGTTCAAGTTGGCAACTCACAAAAGCTCCCTCCAATTGTCCTCAGGGCACTCAGGCCTGGACCCTACCCCAAACAATGCCACCCGCTCCTCTCCGTGCTGCCCCCACTTGCTGGTGGCGGATGCGGGTGTCTGGGGTACTTTTCTGCTGAGAGTTGCTTTTAGGCACGTAATTTGTGGGTTTTATTTATTGTTTCCCTCCCAGTCAGGTTGCCCTCCTAGATTCAAACACTTCCCCCAGGCCCGCCAGTGCGAGGGTCTCCCGGTGTCTGGAAACGTCCTCTAAAGACTCCCTTCCCAGGACGGATCTCCGTCCTTAGCTCTTTTGTCTTACTTTTTATCTTTTATATTTTGTCCTACCTCCTTTTGAAGACAATGGGCTGCTTTTCTGGGCGCCTGATGACCTCAGCTAGCGATCAGAAGTTGTTTTGTGAAGTTTGCTCTGCGTTCAGATATTCTTTTGATGAATTTGTAGGAGAGAAAGTGGTCTCCCCGTCCTACTCCTCCGCCATCTTGGCTCCTCCCCCCTCAGCTTTCTTCACAGTCCAACGCTCACATCCATACATGACCACTGGAAAAACCATAGCCTTGACTAACGGACCTTTGTTGGCAAAGTAATGTCTCTGCTTTTTAATATGCTGTCTAGGTTGGTCATAACTTTCCTTCCAAGGAATAAGCGTCTTTTAATTTCATGGCTGCAATCACCATCTGCAGTGATCTTGGAGCCCAGAAAAATAAAGACAGCCACTGGTTCCACTGGTTCCCCATCTATTTGCCATTAAGTGATGGGACCAGATGCCATGATTTAGTTTTCTAAATGTTGAGCTCTAAGCCAACTTTTTCACTCTCCTCTTTCACTTTCATCAAGAGGCTCTTTAGTTCTTCTTCACTTTCTGCCATAAGGGTGGTGTCATCTGCATATCTGAGGTTATTGATATTTCTCCTGGCAATCTTGATTCCAGCTTGTGCTTCCTCCAGCCCACCATTTCTCATGATGTACTCTGCATATGAGTTAAGTAAGCAGGGTGACAATATACAGCCTTGACATACTCTTTTTCCGGTTTGGAACCAGCCTGTTGTTCCATGTCCAGTTCTAACTGTTGCTTCCTGACCTGCATACAGGTTTCTCAAGAGGCAGGTCAGGTGGTCTGGTATTCCCATCCCTTTCAGAATTTTCCACAGTTTATTGTGATCCACACAGTCAAAGGCTTTGGCACAGTGAATAAAGCAGAAATAGGTATTTTTCTGGAACTCCCTTGCTTTTTCATTGATCCAGCGGATGTTGGCAATTTGATCCCTGGTTCCTCTGCCTTTTCTAAAACCAGCTTGAACATCTGGGAGTTTACGGTTCACATATTGATGAAGCCTGGCTTGGAGTATTTTAAGAATTACATTACTAGCGTGTGAGGTGAGTGCAATTGTGCAGTAGTTTGAGCATTCTTTGGTATTGCTTTTCTTCAGGATTGGAATGAAAACTGAACTTTTCCGGTCCTGTGGCCACTGCTGAGTTTTCCAAATTTGCTGGCATATTGAGTGCAACACTTTCACAACATCATCTTTCAGGATTTGAAATAGCTCAACTGGAATTCCATCACCTCCACTAACTTTGTTCATAGTGATGCTTCCTAAGGCCCACTTGACTTCACATTCCAGGATGTCTGGCTCTAGGTGAGTGAGCACACCATCGTGATTATCTGGGTCGTGAAGATCTTTTTTGTACAGTTCTTCTATGTATTCTTGCTACCTCTTCTTAATATTTTCTGCTTCTGTTAGGTCTCTACCATTTCTGTCCTTTATTGTGCCCATCTTTGCATGAAATGTTCCTTTGGTATCTCTAATTTTCTTGAAGAGATCTCTAGTCTTTCCCATTCTATTGTTTTCCTCTATTTCTTTGCATTGATCGCTGAGGAAGGCTTTCTTATCTCTCCTTGCTATTCTTTGGAACTCTGCATTCAGATGAGTATAGCTTTCCTTTTCTCCTTTGCTTTTTGCTTCCCTTCTTTTCACTGCCTTTTGTAAGGCCTCCTCAGACAGCCATTTTGCTTTTTTGCATTTCTTTTTCTTGGGGAAGGTCTTGATTCCTGTCTCCTGTACAATGTCATGAACCTCCATCCATAGTTAGTCAGGCACTCTGTCTATCAGATCTAGTCCCTTATATCTATGTCTCACTTCCACTGTATAGCCGTAAGGGATTTTATTTAGGCCATACCTGAATTGTCTAGTCATGTCCTCTACTTTCTTTAATTTCAGTCTGAATCTGGTAATAAGGAGTTCATGATCCGAGCCACAGTCAGCTCCCGGTCTTGTTTTTGCTGACTCTATAGAGTTTCTCCATCTTTGACTGCAAAGAATATAATCAGTCTGATTTCAGTGTCAACCATCTGGAGATGTCCATGTGTAGAGTCTTCTCTTGTGTTGTTGGAAAAGGGTGTTTGCTACAACCAGTGCATTCTCTTGGCAGAACTCTATTAGCCTTTGCCCTGCTTCATTCTGTACTCCAAGGCCAAATTTGCCTATTACTCTAGGAGTTTCTTGACTTTCTACTTTTGCATCCAGTCCCCTATAATGAAAAGGACATCTTTCTTGGGTGTTAACTCTAGAAGGTCTTGTAGGTCTTCATAGAACTGTTCAACTTCAGCTTCTTCAGCATTACTCGTCGGGGCATAGACCAATTACCATGATATTGAATGGTTTGCCTTGGAAATGAACAGAGATCATTCTGTCATTTTTGAGATTGCATCCAAGTACTGCATTTCGGACTCCTTTGTTGACTATGATGGCTACTCCATTTCTTCTAAGGGATTCCTGCCCACAGTAGTAGATATATTGGTCATCTGAGTTAAATTCACCCATTCCAGTCCATCTTAGTTCACTGATTCCTAGAATGTCAATGTTCACCCTTGTCATCTCCTGTTTGACCACTTCCAGTTTGCCTTGATTCATGGACCTAACATTCCAGGTTCCTATGCAATATTGCTCTTTACAGCATCGAACACTGCTTCCATCACCAGTCCCATCCACAACTGGGTGTTGTTTTTGCTTTGGCTCCATTCCTTCATTCTTTCTGGAGTTACTTCTCCACTGATCTCCAGTAGCATGTTGGGCACCTACTGACCTGGGGAGTTCATCTTTCAGTGTCCTATCTTTTTGCCTTTTCATACTGTTTGGGGGTTCTCAAGACAAGAATACTGAAGTGGTTTGCCATTCCCTTCTCCAGTGGACCACATTACGTCAGACCTCTCCACCATGACCTGGCCGCCTTGGCTGGCCCCACACAGCATGGCTTAGTTTCATTGAGTTAGACAAGTCTGTGGTCCATCTGATCAGATTGGCTAGTTGTTTGTGATTGTAATTTCAGTCTGCTCCTGTCTGTCAGTGCCTTTTAATGACTAGTTTGTGGTTAATATACTTATTTAAGTTCACTTTTCATATAAAATACATGTAATTTGGTTGCAACTCAGTGCAGTGCCTGGCTTTATCTCCTATCAGGAAAGAAGGTAAATCCTCTGGAAAATTATAACATCAACATACATTCCTCAGAATATTGTAATCTATTAATAAAAACTAAATAGAAATTACTTGCAAAATCAAAATGTATAATATCACAAAATGAGTAGCACATTAAATGGGCTTACTAAAAATTAAACACAAAAAAAATAAAAATAAACACAACAGAAGAGTATATTACTGAACTAATAAAAGTATAAAATAAGACTAATACTTGAAGAAAAAGAAAGAACATTGACTTTAAAAAACAAAATACAGATCCGTAGAAAATCTGCAAATACATAAATGCAAAAGCTAGGAAAATACAGATAATACCATTAGAGAAATGGTGAAAATGTTCCACACGTATGCAAATGGAAGGAAAAGGAGGGAGAGTATGAGACAGAGCTGTGTAAGAGGCAGTGATCAAAATGCTCCCACAATGATGAAAGACAAAAAAATCACGGTTTCTAACACTCTATTAATACAGAAAAAAATCAAAGGAAAGTACATACAGGCACATCACAGTAGGACTGCTGAAGAGACAAAGAGAGAGAGAGAAAACATCTTTAAAATGGCCTGATCCAGGAGCACAACATAGATTTCCACTTATTTGTGTCATCTTCAATTTCTTTCATCAATGCTTTATGATTTTCCAAGCACAGATTCTTTGTTAAAATACCCACAACACAAAGCAATCTATAAGCTCAGTGCAATCCTTATCAAGATACCAATGGCATTTTACACAGAACTAGAACAAATAATTCTAAAATTTGAATGGAACAACAAAAGATCTCTAATAGTCAAAGCAATATTGAAAAAGAAGAACAAAACTGGAGGTATCAAGCTCACCTGATCTCAAATTATGCTATAAAACTATAGTAATAAAAACAATATGGTACTGGCACAAAAACAGAGACATAGCTCAATGGAAGTGAATAGAGAATCCAGAAATAAACCCATGCTTATATAGTTGATTAGCCTATGACAAAGAAGACAAGAAAATACTATACAAGGGGAAAAGATAGTCTCTTCAACAGATAGTGTTGGAAACACTGGACAGCTTCAGACAAAAAAATGAAACTAGACCACTTTCTTATAGCATATGCAGAAATAAACTCAAAATAGACTAAAGACAAATGTAGGGCCTGAAACCATAAAACTCCTAGAAGAAAACATAGGAAGTGAGTTCCTTGACATCAATCGTAGCAGTATTTTGGGGGTTGTGTCTCCTTAAGCAAGAGAAATAAAAGAAAAAGAAAATTTTAAAAATAAACAAATGAGACTGTATCAAACTAAAAATTTTTGCACAACAAAGGAAATCATGAACAAAACAAAAAAAACAACTTACTGAATGGGAAAAGATACCTGCAAATGATATGTCCAATAAGAGATTAGGCATAGGGCATGTTAGTCTCACAGTCATGTCTGACTCTTTGTGATCCCATGAACTGACTACAGCCCACCAGGCTCCTCTGTCCATGGAATTCTCCAGGCAAGAATACTGAAGTGGGTTGCCATTCCTTTCTCCAGGGAACCTTCCTGACCTAGGGATCAAACCTGGGTCCCTCACATTGGAGGCAGATTCTTTACTGTCTGAGCCACCAGGGAAGCCCCAAATAAGAAGTTAATATCCAAAATATGTAACTAACTCACATAACTCAATACCAAAAAAATAAATAAATCTTATTTTCAGTTCAGTTCAGTTCAGTTGCTCAGTCGTGTCTGACTCTTTGCGACCCCATGAATCGCAGCATGCCAGGCCTCCCTGTCCATCATCAACTCCCGGCATTTACTCAAACTCATGTCCATCGAGTCGCTGATGCCATCCAGCCATCTCATCCTCTGTCGTCCCCTTCTCCTCCTGCCCCCAATCCCTCCCAGCATCAGGGTCTTTTCCAATCAGTCAACTCTTCGCATGAGGTGGCCAAAGTATTGGAGTTTCAGCTTCAGCATCTGTCCTTCCAATGAATATCCAGGACTGATTTCCTTCAGGATGGACTGGTTGGATCTCCTTGCAGTCCAAGGGACTCTCAAGAGTCTTCTCCAACACCACAGTTCAAAAGCATCAATTCTTCGGCGCTCAGCTTTCTTCACAGTCCAACTCTCACATCCATACATGACCACTGGAAAAACCATAGCCTTGACCAGACAGACCTTTGTTGGCAAAGTAATGTCTCTGCTTTTTAATATGCTATCTAGGTTGGTCATAACTTTCCTTCCAAGGAGTAAGCGTCTTTTAATTCCATGGCTGCAGTCACCATCCACAGTGATTTTGGAGCCCAAAAAAATAAAGTCTGACACTGTTTCTACTGTCTCCCCATCTATTTCCCATGAGATGATGGGACCAGATGCCATGATCTTAGTTTTCTGAGTGTTAAGCTTTAAGCCAACTTTTTCACTCTCCTCTTTCACTTTCAACAAGAGGCTTTTCAGTTCCTCTTCACTCTCTGCCATAACGGTGGTGTCATCTGCATATCTGAGGTTATTGATATTTCTCCCAGCAATCTTGATTCCAGTTTGTGCTTCTTCCAGCCCATCGTTTCTCATGAAGTACCCGAATAGACATTTTTCCAAAGAAAGCATACAGTTGTCCAACAGACACATGAAAAGATTCTTAACACCATTAACCATCACATAAATGCAAATCAAAACTACTATAAGATATCACTTCACATCCGTCCGAATTGATATTATCAAAAAGACAGCAAAAAACAAGTGTTGGCAAGAATGTGTTTTGTAAGTGTATATACGTGTGTGTGTGTGTGTGGGTGTGTGTGTGAGTATTCAATGGAATATTACTCAACCACAGGAAAGAGTGAAATCTTACCGTAAATGACAATATGGATGTACCTAAAGTGTATTATACTAAATGAAATAAGCCATAAATAAAAAGACATATACCACAGATTTCATTTATATGTGGAATCTAAAAGCAAAACAAATAAACAAACATAACAAAATAGAAACAGACTCATAGATAAAGAGAACAAACTCATTGCGGGAAGCAAGCAGGGGAAATGAACATGGATGAACTAGGTGAAGGGAATTACAAAGTACAAACTTCCAATTATAAAATAAATAAATCACAGTAATGATCTGTACAACATAGGGAATATAGTCAATAATATTGTAATAAGTTTGCATGGTGACAGATGATAACTAGACTTATGATGATCATCTCATAATGTATAAAAATATCAAATCACTATGCTGTGCAAATGATAATATAATATAATATTGTAAGTCAATTATACTTCAATAAAGAAGAAAGAATGGTCTGGGGGAAAATTACCCTCAAAGGAGAAACAGTAAGATGAGCATTTGATTTTATAACAGAAATGATAAAAGTAAAAGAACAATAGAATGATTTTCAATTATACCAAGAAAAAAGTGAATAAATAATATCCAGCCTAGAATTCTAAACCTTGAGAAATTCTTCAAGAATAAATATAAACTAAAGTGTTTCAGAATAAACCAGAAGTAAGAGGAATCATGGTTATCAAACTTGCACTAAAAGAAACAGTAAAGAGATTTCTTCTAAACTGCTGCTGAAGAGTCAGCAGGGGAAAATACGACCATGGATTATAGAAGCAAGGAAGAGTCCTCTCTGGTGGAACACTTTATTAACCCAGGTAGCACTGTTGGAGTCCCACATATAAAGTGCTGCCAAATATGAGTTCACACAAGCCATCATTTGAAATAATCTAAAGAAATAAAAAGCAGTAGAATTAGACAGACTATTAATACAGGCATTAACAACTAAGAATTGTGGACTACTTACACTTGTAGAATAAGTATGTCTAAAATGAAATAAAAGCTGAAACTTTTAAAAAGAGATTTAAAAAATAAAACACTATAAAATACTAATTTTAAAAAATAATTAAAAGAAAATTTTGAAAATAAAAATCTAAAATTTTAAGCATGGGTTAAACCACGAATTAAACAAAGAGAGAATTACTGAACTGAAAGATAAATCTACAGAAATCACCCAGAAGCTACCACAGAGGAATTGACAAGTGAAAATAAAACAAATGAAGTTAAGAGAAATGGGGGATAGAACAAAAAGATTTAACATAGTTCCAAGAATATCATATCTGAGAAGAAAGAGAATGAGAAAGGCAATATTCAAAGAGATAATGGCTTAAATTTTTCTAGAACTGAAGAAAGACTTTAAACCTCAAATTGAAGGAGCATAAATTATTTCAAGTAAAATGAATAACAATGAATCAACAGGTAGTCTTATCAAGGGGAAATTGTAGAAAAAAAGAAAAAATGTCACAAAACAAAAAGAGAGAGAAAGCAGGTTACATCCATAAGCAAGCAAAAAAGGACTGATTTACCGGCAGCAGTAAAAATCAGAGACAACAAAATACTCTTTTCAAAGTTCTAGAGGAAATTAACAATCATCTAAAATTTTAGATCATGTTAAAGTTCGTTAATGCCCTTCAGCCAACTTAAGGAATATACCTGTAGTAGAATAAGTACACAAACTCAAAGGACATGAATCTGAGCAAACTCCAGGAGATAGCGAAGAACGGGGAAGCCTTGCATGCTGCAGTCCACAGGGTCACAAAGAGTCAGACACAACCTAGGGACTGAAGAACAACAGAATAAGTTGGGTTTATCACTTGCTGTAGCACGGGTCAGGTGCATCTGACGATGGCGCCTCTCAGTAAGAAGGTGCCAGAAATACTCCAGTATAGGGTCTTGACTATAATCAGGTAATCTTGGGGAGAGTCTGAGGAATCAAGGAACTCATTTTGGACTGAGGGGTAACCAGAAAGTGAGAGCAATCCTGTGACTGTGGATCTCAAAAATTACCTATCAGGAGGGAAGACTAGAGTGAGGAAAAGCTGTAATAGGTTAAAAGTTGCAGTCATTCATTTAGCAAGAGAGGGAGACTCTTGGAGCTTTGTGAGCTGCACAGTGACCTTGTCTGAGCGGAGTGTCCGTGGCTTTTTGTCCAACAAGAGAACAGCATGGCTTCGCTGTCAGCATCAGATCAGTCTACAATAATACTGAGACCTAACTCTGACGTTAGATCAGTCCCAGATGTTGAGATCTGCTTTTTTGTCCTTAACTTCTATTCATAAATGAAGATGAAATAAATAAGAGTGAATTAGAGAATTTGACACTCACAGTCCCTCACTGAAGGTAATTCTAAAGGGTATAACTTCAGGAAGTAGGAAATTGAACCCAGAAGGAATGGGATATGAGAAAGAATAGTGAGCAAAGGAATTGATAATTATGGCTATAAATCAAACCTCACATTAACAGTATTAAACAATAACAACAGTAGTGATGGGAGGGGTTAAAGAATAAGTTTGGACCACAATTCTGAACAATATGTAAGATCAGAGGAGAAAGATTAGGCCAAGTAGTCTATGACCCCTGCATTAAGGAAGAAGGTAGCAATCCTGATTAACTATTAATATAAGGTTTTATTAAAGCAAGAATGCATGTTAAAATTTGAGTAACCCCTAAAAGAATAGAAATAGACCATATAAATTTGGTGGGGGAAGGAATAAAAAAATTCATCAGTATTAAATAAGGAAAGAAAGGGGAAAAAAGATGTCAAGAAATATCATGATAAATGGAATATAAAAATGAATCCAAACATATCAGTAATGACTACAGATGTTATCAGATTAAGTTTATCAGTTAAAGGGAAAAATTATCAAAGTGGATTTTTTCAGTTAGCTCTGTGCCTTTTCCACCGGCACATAAAACATAAAGATAAGAAATTTGAAAGTTTCTAAATGGATAGAAAATGAGCAAATATCATCATACTAGTGAAAGGAAGCTGATTTCCCTACATAACGATCAGTCTCAGATCCTCTCTCTCACTACTGCCTACTACTCCATTTTGTTGTTCTTTAATTCAAATCAGTTCTTACTACTCATCATAACATGTCCCCAAATGGCCTTTCCACTCCTTTTTTACAATATGACCTTTCAAGTATAACCACTAACAGATTCCCAGGCTCTTCAAAAAAAAATCTTATTGACTGGAGTGGAGGAAGGTTTAACACATTAGAAATATGGGAAGGTTCAAAAGAGCTGGAGAAGTACCTGCCAAACCTGATTGCAGTCATTATTGTGATGCTTTTTTTTTATTTTATTTTGCCATTTTATTTGATAGCATAACAATGTCATTAAGTCATTAAGAAAAGAATAAACAATGTTTATAAAAACTGTTCACTAACTCTTTGTGTTAATTCAGCTCCTCCAAGAAGCAGACACCAAGATGGAATCACACGTATAAAGATTCACTAGAAGAAATACCTATGAAGCATAAAAGGGAGGAGGAGCAGAAGTCAGAGAGAACTTTAGACCATGAAGCAGATCTAACCCCTGCCTAAGGAGAAAGTGATGGAAGTACTGAGTTGCAAGAGTCCCACACTAAAGCACATTTTTGAGATCTCTTAGAGGCCAATGGCATTTCCAGCAAAGTTCCCCATTAGAGGAATTCCATGTTGGACAGGAATGGGTTGGCACTATTTCCAGAAATTCCTGTCCCAGAATTTCACATTGGATAGGAAGGAGCCTACTGTGCTCATTCATTGGCTAGAAATGGTTCAAGGGAAGCATGGAATCAGTATTCATAGGACAGCAGCTGGAGGCTGTCAGTCTGTCCCTGCAGCAGGTTCACATGAAAGAAATCTGAATGCCTTTTCCCATATCCTTAACTTACACATCACAGATACATTTGTCCACTCATGTTCAAGGAACAGCTACCCCGTGGTCCCGTTGACTCTCTCTTTATAAGAGAAAACTTAGAAGACAGAGTCAGTGAGATGAAACATCGCCCCTGATACTGCAGTTTCATTCTGGTCTCCTCATCTTCACTACATTGCCTTGGAAAGCCTTGGTGGCTTATGTAGTAATATGACTCAAACCTTCGTTCTGGAGAGGCCTGAACAAACCACTGGTAGCCATACACTTTTCAATCTGGAGTTGCTTCACAGGTCCATTTAATGGAAAGTACCAGGATGAACCTAGTTAAATCAGCTGAGTTACACAAGTAGCCACCCTTGTCCCTATCATGTAAAAGCAGGCTTTTTGTGGATCAGAGCCAAGTATCTCAGACTCCCATTCCTGCCTACTCATCCCTGAGCACAGGAGTCCAGAGTGCTCTGGCTACAATATAACCTATAGTTTAATGGGATTCTTACTCTGTCTACTGACAAAGCTTACTATCTCCCCTGGGGAGAAAAACTCTAATCCCACAGTGCCCAAAATCCCCACAGGGTCACTGAGAGTGACAGTGAATGGAGCCACCCATGCTTTGGGGTGTTGGATACATAACTGAGGTTAAGGTGTCCCTTGAGGACACAGCACCACATAGGTGTCTCTGATTTAATATGTGCAGTGCATCCTGAGGAGGGGGTCCCATCATCTAGACTGCTAACTCTGCACCCACAGGGAGGCAGCTGAGCCTGCCACTCAGCCACACTCCTGTAGCAGGTTCTTTTGCAGGGAGTCCAAGGGGGTGCACCTTCATGACCACCTCAGACAGTTCAGTTCAGTTCACTTGCTCAGTCGTATCTGACTCTTTGCAACCCCATGGACTGCAGCACACCATGCTTCCCTGTCCCTCACCCAGAGCTTGGTCAAACTCATGTCTATCGAGTCGATGATGCAATCCAACCATCTCCTCCTCTGTCAAGGAAGGTCTCAACCTCAGACAAGGAAGAACCAAAAGTTATGTAGTTTCTAGGTAAATATCTAAAACCTGTTTCCACAGTTGTTCTGACTTTCTTGCTACATAACAAATTATCCCAAAGCTTGAAGCAAGTATCATGTTTTGATCTCTAAGGGGACTTTGAAGGGTAGAGATTGGGGAAAGGTTTTCTGGGTGATTGTTCTGTTGCACAAGGCATTGACTGGTCCCTCGGTGATATCAGCTGGGGGATGGTCTGGACAGTCCAAGACAGTTTAGTCACCAGCCCTGGCACCTTGTTATGGATGAATGGAAACCTGGGCTCAGTTGGGACAACTGACCTGAGGGTCCACATGTGACCATTCCAGCTTGGCAGTTCCAGAGTCAGAAGACAGCTTCTGTGGTGGCTCAGGACACCAGTGCAGAAGGTGAATGCCCTTCTCTAAGCTAGCCTCAGCGGTCACAGAGCATCTCTGTCATTGTACTCTACAGGTTGAAAGAACCAGACTACAGGGAAGAGAACACAGAATTCACCTTTCCAGAGGAAGAGGGTTTCAAAATTTGTGAACAGGTTTTAAATCTACCCCAGAACTGAACTTTCCGTTAGGTGGGATGATTTCTTACCCAGAACCCCTCAACTGCCAGCACTTATGGGAATGCAGTATGTCACAATAACTTACACAAGGTAAGAACAAAATTATCTGTTGAATGATTGCATAGTGAAATGTTTATTGCAATCTGGAGAACAAGAAATGAACTAGCTGGAGACAATGATACCTGCCTCTTTCACAGCAAGAAACCCCCTCCCACACTTGCCCTGTTCCCTTGAGTGAAAGAAAGACCACAGCTAGAATCATCCCCATCCCCACCCCCACCTCCCATGCCCTATCTCCTTGTAAAGGAACACTGCAAAACTTGCTCTCAGACAGAGCTCCCTCAGTCTGGCTATGCATTCAGAACTAAGCCTCTTCCATTGCTGTGTTCACAGCCCAGACGTAAACACATGTCAGTCTCTGATTCCTGTCTTCTCTCAGGAAAGGCTGCCATCCTCAGGCACTCCAGCTGTTGTTTTTGAATTATGATTTAAATTAGTATTCTTTTAATAATTTGAAATTTAGATAATTTTAATTATTTGAATTAAATAATTTGAATAATTATTTAAATTATCATTCTTCGGAGATGGGACCTGGGAGGGAGGTAGTTTATCCAAAAGGCTGACAGGTCTGCATTAAGGAAGTGCTCTCTGGACTTCCCTGGTGATCCAGTGGCTAAGACTCCATGCTCCCAATGCGGGAGACATAGGTTCAATCCCTGGGTTGAGAAGATCCCCTGGAGAAGGAAATAGCAACCCACTCCAGCATTCTTGCCTGGGAAATCCCATGAACAGGCTATAGTCCATGGGGTCACAGAGTTGGACACGACTAGACTAAACAACAACAAAGAACTAGATCCCACATGCCACAACTAAGACCCTATGCAGCCAAATAAATATTTTAAAAAAATAGAGGTGCTCTCTGAGCTGCCACAAAGTTCTCTTCACTGCAGGGCAAAGGGGGTTGAAGGGAGGAGGAGAAACCAAACCCTGTATTTGCTAATCTACATATTTTCTACCATCTGTGCTACCTTGCACACATCTCTTTGGGGAAGTACTTGCTCCCCTTTAACATTTCTTCCCCTTCTCCTTCTCTTCTCCAAAGTGGTGCCTGCATGTAGAAAGAAGGCTTGGTGAACATGTGGGTGTGGAGAAAGAAGATGATCCACCTGCCATGTCTGAAAAAACAGAGTCTTTGCGAGGCTGAGCATGTCTTCCCAATGACCTTACACTTGAATGGGGTGGGGAGGGGCTTCCCTGGTGGCTCAGTCGGTAAAGAATCTGCCTGCCATGCAGGAGACCGGGTTCGATCCCTGGGTCAGAAAGATCCCCTGGAGAAGGGAATGGCAGCCCACTCCGGTATTCTTGCCTGGAGAATTCCATGGACAGAGGAGCCTGATGGGCTACAGTCCATGGGGTCGCAAAGAGTCAGACATGCCTGAATGACCAACACACACACAAGCAGCGGATGTGTGTGTTCGGGTTCCTCCGACAGCTGACCCTGAGATAAGGACCTGGGTGTAAGTAGTTTATTTGTGAGGTGATCCCAGGCAGCAGGATGGAGAATGGACAGATCTCAGACAGGGTTGGGGGAGGAGTCAATAAAAGTTGGTGATGTGAAGTAAGTTCCCACAGGTTGGCGGCTCCATGCTGCCATGACCCTCTGAGAAGTGTGTAGAATACCCTTCTAGAATTATCCCCCTGAAGAACACCAGGGTGGGTGGCTTTCCCCCAGCTCCCATCACCAATGGGTTCAGAGTTAGAGGGTTGCCCCCAGGGGCAGTTAACTTGCCCCACTCCAGGTTGAGCTTCAGGATGGCCATCAGAGAAGATCCCAGGGCAGAAAGCCAGGTTCACACCTTGAGCTTGAGGAGAAAGGCTGATAGCAGGAGGTCAGAGAGTTCGTGAGACATCTCCACTGCAGCTTGGCGGGGAAACCAGAGGTGGGCAGAGAGACAACATGACCACAGGCGCCTGCACAATGTAGAGGAAAATGATTTCTTCTTAGAAACTAGAAGGTATGATACCACTGACTTTGAGCTTCCAGGATTAGCAAAGAAATGCAGTGCCCACCTGTCGTCATAGGCAAATTGTTATTTTTCTCTGCAGAAGCTTTTAGTATTTTCTTTTGTTCGTGATATTCCTGATGTATCAGGTTGTGAGTTTGGGATCCTTCATTTTGCTGTCTTTCTCTGACCCTTTCCAATCTGAAAACCAACAGAGACTTTTTTTAGTTCTAAGTTTGCTCGTATTATTTTTTTATTTTCTCTCTTCCTTGATCGCTGGTCTCTCTCTCTTTCTTTCTCTCTCTTTCATTTATTTTCTCTTTTTTAACTCTCTGACTCATGAATTCTGTCTTTATCTGTTCCCACTCTGCTACTTGGGCTTCCCTTGTGGCTCAGCTGGTAAAGAATCCACCTGTAATGCAGGAGACCTGGGTTTGATCCCTGGGTTGGGAAGATCCTCTGGAGAAGGGAAAGGCTACCCACTCCAGTATTCTGGCCTGGAGAATTCCATGGACTGCACAGTCCATGGGGTCTCAAAGAGTCAGACATAACTGAGCGGCTTTCACTTCCATTTTCATGAACTAGTTGGTGATCATGGAATCCTAATTAGTTTTTTTTCATAGCACTCATTGTTAATTGATGGTGTACCAGCCTCTCATGTCTGAATATTAATTACACTTATTTTAAAGTTATTTCTTCCTTCCCATAGACATTAGCTATTTTATTTGTTGACTTTGGTTCTTCTTTTTAATGATGTCTGTTTTCCTTAAATGTTTGGACATTCTTAACTATTGTTTGCACTTGAATTTGAAACTCCTGTTTGCCTGAGTATTTAAGTGCTGACTCCAGCTGTCTCGGGTGACTTGGGGAGTGGGGAGGGAGGCAGTGCAGGCTGGGAGGTGGAGGGCAGGAATTGCAAACTAGTAGCTTGCTTTCTGGGAAGAGGGCTAACCCCTCCAGGAGTGTAAGTCATCTGGAGTCATTTCTCTACTATTCTGGCCTAACTGTCCATCTAAGTTGCCTGGGTCAGGACTCTTCCTGCTTCAGACAGCTATGCTCAGAGTTTATTCTAGGGACAAATGCACGAATCAGTCATCCTATTTTTTCCCTTTCTTTGTTCTTTGGATGTCTGGGGTTAGTTCTAGCTCTGTGTTGCCTCCCTGGGTTGTTTCTCCCCTTCTGGAGATTTTATCCTGGGTCTAAACATCACCCATGCTCTCTGCTTAGTAGGTGTGGGGAAGGGAAGGGGCCTGGTGGACTCAGCTGTTCTGAATACTAAGATTTGTTAATTAACCTGGTGGTTGCCCCCCAAACCCCTCCTGGTCTCTCTATTTATTGACTCTGAGCTTAAAATATTTCTGGAATGTCTGTTACTTCCCTGGTAGTTTTCTGTTGTCTGTGTTGTTAGCCATAGCTTTTTTTCTGCCCTTATGTTTCTGCAATCTGATCCCATCTGCTTTCCATCTTCCAAGAATTTTTCAAAATCTGTCTAAGGATAGATCTTATTCTTGCCATGGTGGATTCCTTTACCTCCTCCTGCTTTTATTCATCTATCCTATTTAATTCTCACAATAATTCAATCAAAGAGGTATTCATGATGATCTTATTTTTCAGAAGGAGAACTGGGGCTCAGAGAGGTAGCTTCTCTGAGGTGTCACAGCTAGAACTTGATGGTACTGGAACTTGAACCCTGACTCCAGGTTGTAATTACATGTATTCTCACCAATTGTCAGAGATCTTCCTAAATTTGCCCCTTACTTCCTTCTTCCTGTGGCCTGAGAGCTCCTTGAGGAGCCAGGGTTGTTCTGGAACCCCCTTTGTGTCCTCTGGAGCACCTTGCACTGTGCAGAGAACACCAACCACTGTGAGCACAGATTCATGGCAACCTGCCCAAGATCATGTGACTAGGAAGTGGCATGTCAGGACTTCAACCCAAGAAGTGTGGCCCCAGAGACTGTACCCTAATGCCATCTGCCACTCAGATCTGAGGTGTCATTCACCAACTTCCTGCCAAGCATCCTCTTCCTGGGAGGAAGACAGATCACTAGCCAATTTATGCCCTTGGAGTGCTTCCACTGCTATATTTCATGACAAGAATCATGGCACACTTGACACTTAAAACCAAGACCAAGTATTACTTTGATGAAATGAGAAGAGAAATAAAAAGAAGAATACAGAATATGGATTGGTTTGCCTGTTGGTCCAGTGGTAAAGACTCCACTTGTTAATGCAGGGGACACCGGTTCGACCCCTGGTCCAGGAGGATCCCACACGCCGCTAGACAACTAAGCCCATATGCCACAACTACTGAAGCCCTGCACTCACCCTAGAGCCCGAGTTCTGCAACAAGAGAGACCACCGCAATGGGACACCCATGCACCACAATTAGAGAGTCGCCACTGCTTGCCGCAACTAGAGAAAGCCCATGCACAGCAAGAAGACCCAACACAGCCCCAAAAAAAGATTTTTTCCTTTTTTTGAAGAATATGGGCTGTATGTTGGAGCAGTCAAAAAACTGCATAGATACAACAGATATTAGGAAAGTGGTAGAGACAGTGGGCAAGGAAGGGAGTGGGGACCGTGGCCATGGCAAGACCAGTCTAGAGGAAGCAAGAAGCTGTGGCTCATGACCTGCCACTAACAAAGGGTGTTACTTTCACAAGTGGACCTCTGTGGGCTTCAGTGTTTTTATTAGTAAAATAAGGTTATCACTATGATCCCACTAACACTGATTTGCAAGATTCTAAATATATAGCAAACTCACCTTTATCAGAACTAAAAATTTAACTTTTAGTGTTCCCAGCCTCTCTGCTGGGCTTCCCAGGTGCTCAAGGGTAAAGAATCTGCCTGCCAATGTGGGAGATGCAAGTTTGACTCCTAGGTCAGGAAGATACCCTGAGGAAGGAAATGGCAACAGCTTCTATACAACCTCTCTACTCATGCCTGTCTTTCAGGGTCCTTAGCACCTTTCAGATCCTTCACCTTATACTTTCCCCCTCTAGCCCACAGACCCAGGCATGACTTTCTTGTACAAATGTCATTATGTTTTCTGAATCCAACTCCTTCCTCATCTCAGGCTGCACCATCCTCTTTCTGACCACCCACGTACATGTACACACACGCGCGTGTGCGCGCGCATACACACACACACACACACACAAGTGCATTCTTGGCCAGGCTAATTACATTTGTTATTTTTAAGACTCTGTCTAGGTGTAATTTCCTCCAGGAAGACCCTTCTGATGCCCCCTCCCCAGATTCTGTGCTTCTCTCTGCTGCCTGAGGGGGTCCATGATGGACCACAGCCCTAATCTAATTTAAACCTGACATCCCAGTAAGCGAACATTAGCTCTGTTTTCACAGATGTGGAAACTAAGACTCAGTGAGATTGAGGAACACATCTAACACTGCACACCATGAAATATTGGACCTGGAAGTCAAACCTGGTGTGTGTGCTCTGGCTACGTTTGTGGCTTCTGTGTCATAAGACTGGGACACAATTGGGATGATGCCCCAACATCCCAAGCTGGGGTGGTAAGGATGGCAAACTTACAAAGGCCAGCTCACAGGTCATGGAAAGTAGAACAAGGCTGGGCTGGGAGACTGATGCAGGGGGTACCTCAGGCCTTTGCCCCATGCTGAATGGAGAGGGAAGCACGGGGCAGGCTGCATGTGAGTCCCACTTCCTGAGCACCGAGCTCAGTTGGGACTGGCTTCCAAGTCTATAGGTAAAGTTGGCACTTAGACATCTGAAGTGTTCATTGCTTCTTCTTTTGGGTGTTTAAGTGCAAGTCAACTTGGGGTATGGCTCTCACACATGGTCTTTGGGGATTAACTAACAACTGGGGTGGGTGCCATGTTGGTCTGTAGACTGGTACATTTCCACTGGGACCTCACTCGTTTAGGGGTCCCAAATATGAATTAATAAGGTCAGACCAGAATTGTATTGCTTTCAACCAAATACTACTATAAAATATATATAGCAAAAAGTAAATGTAATATGCTTTTTCCAGCAAATTTTGAAGATAAAATAGGGCAAGTTTCTAAGTACAGGATTATGCAGACGTTTTTAAGCAATTTTCACAAACAGAAGCATTAAAACTATATATCACTATAGTGTTAACTAATGTTTAGTTTAGAATTTTGAAGATGTAAAGCAAATGGATTTTCTATCTTATCCAAAGTTGTTCTAGAAAGGATTATAGTTGAAATTATTCTCAAAAATACTAAAGAAAAAGATGCAATAAGAAATAAAGGAATAAAATATTACTTAAAATTATAGCTGAGTAGCTAAGACCATGGGCTCTAGAGTCAGACTGATTTGGTATAAATCCTGATCTTAGATGATATATCTATGCCTCAAGTTTTCTCATCGATAAAACAGAGGTAAAGATATCTATTCACGAAGTTGTTTAAACTTTAAATCAGTTAATGTCATTAGAAGAAAACTTGGCATATGGTAATAAATGTTAGTTATTAGTCATTATTATTGGCAATTAACTATATTTGATAAAATAAATTATATATATATATATAACTTTCCTAAATCCTTTTCTTTTTAATAAAAGTGGCAACCTAATGCACAAACTGAAGTCCACAAGCAGTACTTCTTGTTCATGAAACAAAACCTCAGTTTTGCTCTTAAGGGCTTTCTACCGATTGGAAGAGACCCACTCAGGCCATTGAGGATAATCTTCTTAAAGTCAATTGCCTGGAGATGTTAACCACAACTACAAAATAATAGGTCAGTTTAATCAAATAACTAGGTACTATAGTTGACACAGGCTTCCCTGATGGCTCAGGGGTAAATAATCAGCCTTCCAGTGCACAAGATGTGGGTTCGATTCCCTGGAGAAAAGATTCCCTAGAGAAGTAACTGGCAGCCCTCTCCAGTATTCTTGCCTCGAGAAGTCCATGGACAGAGGAGCCAAGTAGACTACAGTCCATGGGGTTGAAAAAGATTCAAACACAACTTAGTGACTAAAGAACAACACAGTTGACACATAAAATAACCATCACAGTTGGACTGGAAAAAAGAAGCAAAGGGACTTGGATGCAAAGAGACAGAGGGAAGTTCCAGAACTGTGTGTGTTGGGATGTGTGTGTGTCTGTGTGTGTCTGAGTGTGTTTATGCATACATAAGTGGGTCTATGTGTGTATGAATGTTTCTGTGTATATGTGTGTTGGTGTGTATATGTTTGGTGGAAGTGCAGAGGAAATACACAGAAGCAAAATTATGCCAAAGGCAGCAGCAGCTGAGTCTACAGAGGTGGGAGAGGTTTTCCCTGCCATGCTGAGGAGTTTTACTTTACACTCAGAATCATCTAGAATCTCCTAGGCATTGTTTTTGAAAACATATATTTTGGCCACTTCCAAGACCCAACTTAATCAGGTTAAACCAGAAACTTGTATTGTTAAAAGTCCCCATTTTGTCCCCCAATCTGATCACTAGGTTTGATAATCCCTTCTTGAAACAATAGAAGCCACTGAAGTATTTAATGACAAAGTCCAAATTTTGCTGATATTTAACTGTCTTCTAAATGCTTGTGATGTTTCACATGAATGGGATAACTTTTCCATGGTGGCTCAAGTATCAACACAAGTAGAATGTGCCTGGGAGAAACTTGGCTGAGATCCTTCCCAGTATCCTTATCTTTGCAGACACAACCTAATTGGGATCAGAAGGGCCAGGGAACTGGGAGGCAGAAGGACAGACTTCTCTGTCACTGTCAGCTCCATTTCCTTGGAGATCCATTCATTCATGAAGCATTCATTGGAGGCTCACAGAGTACCTCAGCCATGCCAGGCTCATGAGGCACTAGAAGACAGCAGAAGCCAGCTTACAGTTTTGCAAACGTGTATTTGAAACACACAGTTTTGAAAAGAGCAGAACACAGAGCTCTTTTAAGCCAAAGTTTAAGACAAATGTGAGGCAAGATGATACAGATGCAAAACATACCCGTCAAAGACCTCGTCTTGTTCAATAAGGCAGCTCATACAAACTGGCTAATATACACCTGGCATACAGGCAGCATTAAATAAATGTTGGTGCCTACCTAGCCTCCTGAGTTTTCAGGGGTGAGTGACTTGGGATCCTGAAATAAAATTTTTAAAGGAAATAGCATGTCTGACTTCTCAAATTGTTGGAGATTTTATTACTATCATAGTGTTCATCTGGTTGACATAGGAAATAGGGCACTGGGTGGGTGTAGTTGAACTCCAAAATAGATATTCCAGATGAGGCTTCCATAGGAAATAGACATTTTCCTGAAACTTCCCTGGCATCCCAGTGGTTAAGACTCTGCACTTCCACGGCAGGTAGTACAGGTTCAATCTCTGGTTGGGGAACTAAGATCCCACATATTGCACAGCAGGGCAAAAAAGCTTCTTTAAAAATAAGAAACAATTTTTCTTCATTTGTTAGTCCCCTTTCAATTTAGACCCTTTGAAATACACCTGGGTCATCACCACCACTACCAGCCCCAGAAAGAAATGTTTTTCTGGGGGTGGTCCTCTTTGTTTGTGAGCTTTAAGTGCCTGTGACATTCAACACAAAGTTCTTTAACCTCTCACATCCATTCTCAAAATGTCAAATGCTCAGATTCATATGTATCTTGCATGTCAACTGGGGTGGGCTGGGCAGGGTTGGGGAGTGAACCTTCCTCGGAGAGTAGGCTACATGTTATCCAAGGATGGTTTTTAAGATGACAAGAAAGTGCAAGAGCTAACGATGGAAAAGGTCTTCAACTAGCAGAAGCTCTTGCCTCAGACACACCGAGGGCCAGGGTTGCTCTCTCAACTCTAGAGGAATCCATTTTCAAATAGAGGTCTTATGCCATATCTCTGAATTTCCTCATCTTGAAAAGAGTGGGTAGATCTGCCCCTCATCTCTTGCCCTTAGTTGCGAACACCACCTTCTAGGAGAGACTCCACTCTTCCACTACTGAGTAGATCAAACATCACCTTCTTGGCCAACTGGTTTGCAGGCCCATGACTTAAACTGGCCCTCTTCTGGCCACGTTCACATTCACCCTCCCTTCCACATAGTTGTCATTCTCTGAGGGACCAACATAGTGAGTCTGGGGTTCCCTGGCAGAGAATTTTCTTGCCAATGCAGGAGACCGGTTCAATCCCTGGTCCAGGAAGATCCTACATGCCACTGGGCAACCAAACCCACAGGCTGCAACTACTGAAGCCCGTGTGCTGTAGAGCCCATGCTCTGCAACAAGAGAACCACCACAATGAAAAACCCACACACCACAACTAGAAAGTAGTCCCCAGTAACTGCAATTAGAGAAAGCCCGTGAGCAGCAACGAAGACTCAGCAAAGCCAAAAAAAAAAAAAAAAAGACAACATAATGAGTCTGAATTAGCAGAAAGTAAAAGTCCAAGGACTGAATTAAATGACTATGATTTAGAAAATAATATCAACTAAAATCTGATACTCAAGAGTAGAAGAGAATAAAATCATGATAAATTTTAAATCTTGATAGATTAATTCTTGACAGTTACTCCTAAAGAGATACACCTTGGAACACAAGAGAATTCACCCAATATGTAGACTTTTGCTAAGATATACCCAAGCTTTGTCCTAAAGCTGCCCTAAAGGAGGCTTCAGACCCTAAGACTCTAGCACAAAACTCAGATATGAGCACATGTGAACCACATTCTCTTCTCAGAAGAGCAAGTCCCTCAGTGCCTTGAGCCAAGTCCTGGTCTTTGAGAAAGGTCTAGAAATACTCTGAAAGGAACCTGACTAGCTGAAAACACAGCGGTGGCTATCACCAGATACAGCTGGGACCTATATTACCAGGAGACTCCCTCAGCTGGTCCTTCCTCAGAATTCCAGGCTTTATCTTAAAATTACATTAGATAGATACTGAGAGACATACCCTCTGTTGTAGCACAGTGACTTTCCTGCCAAGAGTAGCTAAATATAATAGGGGGGAAAATCCATTTTAAGACACCAGAGACCCATTAGGCCCTATGACTTAAAGGCTCAAGATTCTGGCGAGAAGAGAAACGCACTGAGATGAGTTCTAATATTCTATTCCACTTTTTCCTTTAAGGCATTTGCCATTTCTTAAGTGATGTGGTGAGTCAAGCAGAAAGTGGAGGGTACACACCCGAGAACCTGAACAGACCTTTAGGCAGTGCCGTGGAAATGTGGAAATAACAATGGGAATTCAAGACTGCCAAGATGGGCAGGACATATGGTTCCAGAAGCTCAGAGAGAAAAGAAATGCAGAGAGAGTGCCCAACATCAGGCACAATTTTTCCACTCAAGGCTTTGCTAATTCCTGTAGAAGTCCAACTGGGCAGAAAGGAGCATCTCAGAGGATACACAGAGCTTGGGCAGACTCATCAGGGAGGGAGGAGAGGGGAGATTAAACATCAGGATCTCTCATAAAGGAAGCTCCTCTCACCTCAAATGCATGAAGGATTAAATCCTAGGGGCCAATACAGTGAGGCATTAGGCTGTTTCGAGGTTTGATTTCAGCCTTCCACATTGATGAAAGAAGAATTCATAATCTAAAAGACGGATCTGTTGAAAATACTGAAAATACAGAAGAGATAAAAAATAGAAAATACAGAAAAGTGAAATAAATATTTATTATTCACCACACTAACAGAATAAAAAGGAAACCCATAGGGTCATCTCACGAGATACAGAAAAAACATTTGAAAAAATTCATCACTAATTCACAAACAAATGAAAATAAACTCTCATCACCACCCCTCTTTGCTCCCCCACCAAAAAAAAATCTTTCTCCTATAATTGGGAACAAAGCAAGAGTGTCTGCTTTTGCTTCTTTTTTTTTATTTGGAGTTTAATAGCTTTACAATGTTGTATTAGTTTCTGCTATACAACTACATGAATCAGCTTTATGTATACATATATCCTCTCCCTCTTCAGCCTCCCTCCCACCCCACCCCCACTTTCATTTCTTTTAATACAGAACTAGGTGTCCTGGCCAGTGCAATAAGGCAAGATAAAGAAATAAATGGCATACATAATGGAAAGGAAGTAAATATTCATAAATGACATGATTATTTAGTAGGAATTTCTCCACTCATGTTCACACTATAGAATAGAACCTGCATGGCACTTTTTTCCTCCACACCTCCAACACCTCTCCTTTTTAAGGACCAGCTCAAATGTATCAGCTTCATTAAAGCCTGCCCTGATGCTTTCAGCCTCAAACTCTCTCTCCTTTCTCTAAGTTTTTACTTTAATGCTAATGTTAGTCACTCAGTCGTGTCTGACTCTTAGCAATCCCATGAACTATAGCCCGCCAGGCTTCTCTGTCCATGAAACTCTCCAGGCAAGAATACTGGAGTGGGTTGCCATTTTATCCTCCAGGAGATCTTCCTGACCCAGGGATTGAACCCTTGGCTTCTGCATTGCAGACAGATTCTTTACCATCTGAGCCAGCAGGGAAGCCCCTTTAGTTCAATTCAATACGTAGTGTACTGGACATTGGGGATTCCCATAGAACTTTACTTACCCATTTCTGAGGCACTTCTCACTCAAGAGAATAAACAAAATATAAATACATTTCCTTTTTTTAAAAAAAATCAATGTTAAGCTAAGATTTCCTTTCACAAATATCCTATCCCAGATCCTTCAAACCTACCCAGAAGTAACAACTGTTATCACTTTAGTTTATAGCCTTCTGAACTTCTAGTCTTCCATTGTTTTATATTTTACATAAATATTTTTGTTCCTTAGAAGATGAATAAAATTACTGAGTGTTATATTTTCCTTCACTTTATATTTTTCATATAAGAAAAGACACCATATAATTACTTGCTACTTACTCAATTCAAAAAGATATCCTAAAGATGTACCGATAGGTCTAAATTCTTCTTAACCTTTGTGTAATTTTCATTGTATGGCTTTACCCTCTTTATTTGGATACTTCCCTGTCGGACATTGGGGCTTCCCTGATAGCTCAGTTGGTAAAGAATCTGCCTGCAATGCAGGATACCTCGTTCAATTCCTGGGTTGGGAAGATCTGCTGGAGAAGGCGTAGGCTACCCACTCCAGTTTTCTTGGGCTTTGCTTATGGCCCAGCTGGTAAAGGATCCGTCTGCAATGCGGGAGACCTGGGTTTGATCCCTGGGTTGGGAAGATCCCCTGGAGAAGGGAAAGGCTACCTACTCCAATATTTTGGCCTGGAGAATTCCATGGACTGTACAGTCCATGGGGTCATAAACAGTAAAACACGACTGAGCCACTTGCACTTTCTGTTGGACATTTGCAGTTTTGATTGTTTGCAGTATTGTGATATTATGAACAATACTGCAACTACCAGAATTGCCCATGCCCTTTCTGTGCACATGAATGAATGTCCATCTGGGGCAGAAGCCAAGAAATGAACATTCTGGATCAGAATATGTCCACTTGTTTATACTAGATATTGCTAGATTGCCTTCCAAAACTGCCTTGATGGAAGGATCCTGGTCAAGTTCATCTCAGCATTCTAACTCCAGCCCTGAGCTGTTCACACAGTAGGCATTCATTAAGTACTTTTATATTGATGGATGAAAGAATGCATGGTTATTCTGAAAATATTCTGAACTATTCCTCTAACTCACCACGTAAGGACTTACAGTATTTAACTTTTTATGAATGCCTTGTCTAGGCTTCAACTCCTAAGCCATAAATGTTATGTCTTCTATTTTTCTGCATCACACATAGCAACTAGCACCTAGATAGGTGTTTAACAAACATAAGTGAAAGTGTTAGTCTCTGAGTCTAACACTTTGAAACCCCATGGACTGTAGTCCCCCCAGGCTCCTGCATCCATGGAATTTTCCAGGCAAGAATACTAGAATGGGTAGCCATGCCCTTCTCCAGGGAATCTTCCTGACCCAGGGATCGAACCCGGGTCTTCTGCATTTCAGGAGGATTCTTTACCATCTGAACCACCAGGGAAGCCCTTAATAAATATAGGTGTTTGCTGAATCAATGAGTAGAATTGGTTTATGTTTATGGTAAAATAAGTTGGGGAAGTAATCATTGTGATTATAGAAACACACAGTGAGCATCAAGTAAGAGTGACACTGCAGAGGCCAATTACTAACAGAAGAGCTCCAGGCAGTGGACATGTTTCTCTAGACCAAATGACACAGTAATGGTGGTCATTAACTGGGAGCACAAAACGATTGGCTAAGGGCCATTCCTCTTCAGTAGCAATATGTCACCAGTGAGAAATGGTTGAATTGCACTAGGGAGGGGAGGGTAGCTCCATTCCACATTAACAGAGCTCTCTCAATATTCTGACAATGTGCAAATGTGCCCCATAAAGCATCACAAAGCAAGGACATTGGTGAGAAGGAAACCTGAGCTTGTCCTGTTTTAAGGATCTGCAGAAGCAGTATCTTCAGAGCTTCCTGATGAGTCTGGCTTGTTTTATGCCCCGATGAGTAGGTTTGGGGCCCATCACACATCTCCAAAGTAGTCCCCAAAATATCCATCATCTGAACCCACCTCATTCATTTATTTTTCCCCCGTGGCTGTGAGTGGGGCTAAGGGATTTATTTTCTTTTTGGTTGTGCTGGATCTCTGTTGCCATGTGAGGGCTTCTCATTGCAGTGGCTTCTTTTGTTGGGGGGCACAAGCTTTAGGCACATAGGCTTCAGGAGTCACAACTCACAGTCTCAGTAGCTACAGCTTGCAAGCTCTAGAGCACCAGCTCAGTAGTTGTGGCACGCGGGCTTTAGTTTGCTCCCCCTGCCATGGCAGGCAGATTCTTATCCACTGTACCACCAGGGTAGTCCTGAACCCACCTCATTCAATAGCACCAATCCTCAGAAGCCTCAGTCTCAGAGGTGAAATAAATCTCAGTCATTAAAGCAAAAGAAATGCTCCCCTCTCATTTCCACAAGCGTCCATTTCTTCCAAGTTTTTCTAATCATTTTCTCATTAGTCTCATTCTTCATCGCACTATCATTATTATTCTGTTTATGTAACATCACTCACTAAGCACCTTCCAGACTCCTTCCCGCCAGCATGCACAATACATTCCAATTATGTAATTATGCCATTGTAATCAAATCATTAAGTTTCACATTAAACATGTATTAAAGTTCATAAGAAAAAAAAAATGAGCTCCAGACACAAGCACTAAGAGGCAAGGAAGCAGACAAACACACTTGTAATTGTAACTTGCTTTTAATAAGCCCAGGACTGCAGATTTAGGATCTTGGAAGGATTTTATAACTGAAAATAGGTTGTTGATTTCTAAAAACGAAAGCAGCTCTCTCCTCTCTACACTTATGATTCCATTGAATTAATCCTTTGATTATAAAATGAATTATAGAAAACAACTTGAGATAAGGTCACTGCATTTGGCACACACACACACACACACACACACACACACACAGAGTGAATAAACAAAAAGGTTCTGTCCAAGTGATTTGCAAGTACTCACTGGTCTGTGAGAAACAACACTGTACCTGTGAAGAATCTCAATTTACTAACTAGTTTGAGTGGTATGTTATATCTACATAATCAATTTAGCAATGCTAGACCAGACTTACTGATGTTGGTTATTTCCTATTAGAGATAATTCCTTTAGTGCTGCCAGCTGACAACAGCCAGATGATAATGGTACCCTGAGTTGGGTTGTGTAAGTCCAATGGTAATGCTAATGATTTGTACCTCATATTAGAGAGACTTCATGGAGGAGACTTTAAAATAATACTAAATACTATTGTCCAGGACTCACCAGAACTACTGAATCAGAAACTCGGTGTGTGATTACCTATCTGTTTCAACAAGCCCCGCAGTATTCTCAAGGACACTAAAATTTGAAGACTGCTGAGCTAGACCATGCATTAGCCTGGTGATGGACACAAAGAGAAAGACATATTTAAGGCATACTGATCAGACTGTGGCCACAGGACCAAACACTTTAGATATACGTTGTGTTTAATTTTCCAATAATTTATTTATTCACTCAATAAACATATCCTTCATAAGTCAAGATGTTGTTAGGGACTAGAAATATAAAGATCCATAAAGCACAACACCTACCCTCAAGGAGACTTACAGTAAATCAATAATTGTAAGGTGGTAACAAAAATCGTTACCACATATCAAGTGCTTGCTTCCCAGGAGGTGCTAGTGGTAAAGAATCCGCCTGCCAATGCAGGAGACAAGGGTTCGATCCCTAGTTTGGGAAGATCCCCTGGAGGAGGGCATAGCAACCCACTCCAGTATTCTTGCTAGAAAAAGCACATGAATGGAGGTGTCTTGGGGGCTAAAGTTCATGGGGTCCCAAAGACTCGAGACACGACTGAGGTGACATCATGCATCACGCATTGAGTGCTAATTGTGTGTCGAGGACTCTGTCAAATGCTTTACCTATATCTCTAATCTTCACAGCAACCTTAGAGGCACAGGTGGTGCTAATGTCAGTTAACATTTGAGGACGCTGAAGACTTGAAGAGGTTAAATAACTCACCCAAAGTTACACAGCTCACAAGCAGTAAAGCTGGGATTGAACCATGTTCTTAATCATTCCAGCACTAGTCCCTAACCTATGCATCCAATTCGCTCAACTACCATCCCAAAAGGAGTTCAAATAAATTCACAAGTGCCCAAGCATTTTCTGCAGCCTGATTAAATTACAGGCCCAGCTCTTATGTATACTGTTACTTTTGAAGTGTTATTAATGCTTTTGCACTTGTAAAATACTGGTTACATAATCATTGTTGTCATTTTTATTTTTCTAAAGATACTACAAGTATAGTTTCTATTTTGTGGAAAATCATAAAATGCGGGGCTGTCAAAGAGAACTCTTACTAGGAAACATTGAGAACCATATGTTTCCATATGGCACTATACCACACAACACTGAAAGAGTCTGGAGTCCTTTCCTTATTTGAATAATATATGGCATAATCACCATTAAAGTAAACGAAAGGGTATGTATACTCTCAAAATCTAATTTGAGAGGCATTGCATTAAAAATTAAACACCTTCATTTAACGGGACCACTGGGTGACAATTTGATTTTAAATATAACTACCAAATGTATTTCCACTAAAAATTTACTTTAAAAAGTATCTAAAGTTTCTGACAATGACACTATGCAAATGATTCAGGACACTCCTATTGCAAAACCCTTGTTTCTGCCTAGGAACTCTTTGAGGAATCATCATTTACTTATTGCCCTTGTTGCTTCAAGCGGCACTGCTGCTAAGTCACTTCAGTCATGTCCGACTCTGTGCGACCCCATAGACAGCAGCCCACCAGGCTCCCCCGTCCCTGGGATTCTCCAGGCAAGAACACTGGAGTGGGTTGCCATTTCTTTCTCCAATGCGTGAAAGTGAAGTCGCTCAGTCGTGTCTGACTCTTAGCGACCCCATGGACCACAGCCTACCAGGCTCCTCCATCCATGGGATTTTCCAGGCAAGAGTACTAAAGTGGGGTGCCATTGCCTTCTCCATCAAGTGGAACTAACACCACCCTAAATTTCAGGTTTGGGCTTATGAGCCCAACCTGTTCAGGTTCAGAGAACCTGAACCCCAAACTCTATCCACAGCATTTCATTCAAGAACAGGCATATGGCCAAGCTGAGCCAAGATAATCAGAGCCTTTCCCAGGGCTTCCAAAGGAATTGCTCAGTTCAGTTCAGTCACTCAGTTGTGTCCAACTCTTTGCAACCCCATGGACAGCAGCACACCAGGCCTCCCAGTCCATCACCAACTCCTGGAGTTTACTCAAACTCATGTCCATTGAGTCAGTGATGCCATCCAACCATCTCATCCTCTGTCATCCCCTTTTCCTCCCACCTTCAATCTTTCCCAGCATCAGGGTTTTTTCAAATGAGTCAGTTCTTCGCATCAGGTGGCCACAGTATTGGAGTTTCAGCTTCAGCATCAGTCCTTCCAATAATTTCCTTGAGGATGGACTGGTTGGATCTCCTTGCAGTCTTGTTAAAAAGAGGTATTCTGTTTTTGCTATAATACCAACTATTACTAGACAGCATATTAAAAAGCAGAGACATAACTTTGTCAACAAAGGTCTGTCTAGCCAAGGCTGTGGTTTTTCCAGTGGTCATGTATGGGTGTGAGAGTTGGACTATAAAGAAAGTTGAGCACTTAAGAATTGATGCTTTTGAACTGTAGTGTTGGAAAAGACTCTTGAGAGTCCCTTGGACTATATGGACTTTTGTCAGCAAAGTGATGTCTCTGCTTTTTAATATGCTGTCTAGTCTAGATTTGTCATAACCTTTCTTCCAAGGAGCAAGCATCTTTTAATTTCATGGGTGCAATCACCGACCATAGTGATTGGGACCAGATGCCATGATCTTAGTTTTTAGAATGTTGAACTTTAAGCCAGGTGTTTCAATCCCTCTTTCACTTTCATCAAGAGGCTCTTTAGTTCCTCTTCACTTTCTGCCATTAGGGTGGTGTCATCTGCATATATGCAGTTATTGTTATTTCTCCTGGCAATCTTAATTTCAGCTTGAGCTTCATCCAACCCAGCATTTCACATGATGTACTCTGAATATAAGTTAAATAAGCAGGATGATAACATACAGCCTTGATGTACTCCTTTCCCAGTTTTGAACCAGTACTTTATTTCATGTCTGGTTCTAACTACTGCTTCTTGACCTGCATACAGGTTTCTCAGAAGGTAGGTAAGGTGGTCTTGTATTCCCATCTCTTGAAGAATTTTTCACAGTTTATTGTGATCTACACAGTCAAAGGCTTTATCATAGTCAATGAAGCAGAAGCAGATATTTTTCTGGAATTCCCTCATTTTTTCTATGATTCAGTGAATATTGGCAATTTGATCTTGGGTTCCTCTGCCTTTTCTAAATTCAGCTTCTACATATAGAAGTTCTCAGTTCACAGACTGTTGAAGCCCAGGTTGAAGGATTTTGATCATTACCTTGTTAGCATGTGAAATTAGTTCAATTGTTCAGTAGTTTGACATTGCTCTTCTTCAGGACTAGAATGAAAACTGACATCTTCATGTCCTGTGGCCACTGCTGAGTTTTCCAAATTTGCTGGCATATTGAGTGCAGCACTTTCACAGCATCATCTTTTAGGATTTAAAATAGCTCAGCTGGAATTCCATCACCTCTACTAGCTTTGTTCATAGTGATGCTTCCTAAGGCCCACTTGACTTCACTCTCCAGGATGTCTGGCTCTAGGTGAGTGACAACACCATTAAGGCTGTCCAGGTCATTAAGGTCTTTTTTGTATAGTTCTTCTATGTATTCTTGCCACCTCTTCTTAATATTTTCTGTTTCCATTAGGTCCGTACCATTTCTGTCCTTTATTGTGCCTATCTTTACATGAAATTTTCCCTTGATGTCTCTAATTTTCTTGAAGAGATCTCTAGTCTTTCCCATTTTATTGTTTTCCTCTATTTCTCTGCATTGTTTACTTAAGACTTTCTTGTCTCTACTTGCTTTCTTTGGAACTCTGCATTCAGATGGGTATATCTTTCCTTTTCTCCTTTGCTTTTTGCTTCTCTTTTTTTCTCAGCTATCTGTAAGGCCTCCTCAGACAGCCATTTTGCTTTTTTGCATTTCTTTTTCTTAGGGATGGTTTTGATCACTGCCTCCTGTACAATGTTACAAACTTCCATCCGTAATTCTTCAGGCACTCTATTAGATTTAATCCCTTGAATCTATTTGTCACTTCCATTGCATAATCATAAGGGATTTAACTTAGATCATACCTGAATGGCCTAGTGATTTTCCCTACTTTCTGTCCTTTGGAACTCAGGGAATGTCATGGAGCCTGGAGTCTGTTCTCTACAAATAAGAAATGCTATTGTTGTTGTTTAGTTCCTAAGTTATGTCTTGGTTGCCCGTGGACTGTAGCCCACGAGGCTCCTCTGTCCATGGCAGGAATACTAGAGTTGGTTGTCGTTTCCTTCTCCAGGAGATCTTCCAGACCCTGGGATTGGGAACCCAAGTCTCCTGCATTGGCAGGCAGATTCTTTACTGCTGAGCCACAAGGGAAGCCACAAATAAGAAATGGGGGATATAGAAAGGCTTCTGTGCCCAGGAGCCCCACAGAGTCTAGCTTGTTTTCACACCTACACTTCTTTTACTTACTAAACATGGATCAGTTTCCTTCCTGGGCTCTTTTTTAAACTAGTTTGAATTCTTTTCCTTTCTCTTAAAGGGTCTAACCAATACATTGATACTATGTATGGGATGCTATGAGCAACAGACCTACTTGGAAGTGGCTAAATTTAGGTGGACTAATGCTGTGATTCATAGGGTGGCAAAGAGTCAGACAGGACTGAGCGACTGAACTGAACTGAACTGAAGATATAGTGAGGATTCCTGCTCCTGTATTCAAGTTGGTAATCCTTTTTATGGGCTTGCAAAAGAGCTAGTTAAACCATCACATGTTATACTTTGAGATTCAGCTTAGAAGAAAACATTATCATGATGTTAGAGTGAGTTTCTGTTTCAACACAGACTCGCCAATCTACAAGCAGAAACAGAAGCTTACAGAGCCTTGCTTAGAGACAGAGGCCAGCAATATAAGAGGGCTAAGAGTCAGATACTGTCTTCCCAAAGCTAAAGTCAGTTTAAGTCAAGGTAATTAGATGGGAAATGCAGAGGTAATTAAGATTGAGACCTAAAAAAATAAAATACAATAAAAAGATTGAGACCTAGAAGAAACCAGAATTTTGGAGTGAGCCTAATGACCCAGGCCCCTTCCAACACCTCCAGTGGTTCACGTGCTGCTCAAAAAATACAGTTGACCCCATTGTAAACAGCTCCAGAGTAAGGATCTCATTAGCTTTGCCTCAATTCATTATTTGAGGGGACAAGATGGAAGCAGTTACGCCCAGGGCTAGGAGCATGCGCAGAGCCCTTGAGCATTTTGCTAAGAGATAGACACTATGAAAACATGGTCAAACTTCATAGACCATGACTCCATAACATCTCTAGCTTTGCTTAATATCCCTTGAAGTTTCTAGAAAGCTAACTGACTGGCTAATTAGTCCAACTTCAAATCCTGAAAATAAAAGCTCATAATTGCTCAGTCCCTAAGGTCAGCCCCAATGCCCTAGACTCCCTAAAACAGGAAGTGATCTATGACCATAAATACAGCTCCTAGACAAGAAATATAGCCCCTGCCCAGCTTACACGTGGTTGTGGAGAACATTAGATAGGGGAAATGCTTTCAAATCAGATTAAAGACAGCCATTTTGACCCAGTAAGGAATTCCCTCCTCCATCAGAGTGTCCTTGGAATGTTCACCCAGGAGGGTATGGTACATGACATTCACTAATGCCAACAGCATTATTTCCCCATTCCCCTAGAGAAATATCTTATTATACTGTATTCTTTCCTGGTATGGTGGGAGTGATTAAATGTATGATTTGACCTTGGTTTACATTTGAAGAGGAAACAGAGAGCATACAAATACAAGGGTATGGGGGTGGATGGGATTGATATGTAAATGGAGCTTCAAAGGACTCTATAATGCATTATTTCTTTTTTAAAAATTATACAGGGGCAAAAAACAATATTTGGAGAGGGTTTTTGTTTTTACTGTAAAAACAAAATGTATTGGTTTGCAGGGAGCCCCTATCCTATATATTTAGTATTATATTAGTTTCAAAGTCAGACTTAGATTTGAATCAAGTCTTTCACCTTCCATACCACTCAAAAGGAAATTACTTTTCTTAGTTTGATTTTTTTTTCTGTTTTATGCTTTTACTATATTTGCACATGTTCATATTAATATATAGTATTTATTAATTTTTCAATTAATAGTATGTTATCCTTGAGAAACTTGAGAACTTGCCATATTCACTTGACATCATGTTTTTAAGATACATACATTTGGATATGCTTATTCATTTTAATGACTTGACAATATCCTAACATAACCTTCCATGGTGGCTCAGAAGGTAAAGAATCTGTTTGCATTGAGGGAGACCTGAGTTTGATCCCTGGGTTGGGAACATCCCCTGGAGAAGAAAATGGCAATGCATTCCAGTACTCTTGCCTAGAGAATCTCATGGACAGAGGAGCCCATCAGTCTATAGTCCATGGGGTCACAAAGAGTCAGACACAACTGAGCAACTGACACTTTAACTTTCACTTTTATCCTAACATACATAAATCACGCTTTACTTAAATTCATTCCCATTCTGACCTTTGGGAGTTTTCTGTTATTGTTGTCGTTTATTTTTACAAACAATGGGGCAGTGAACATCTTTGGCCACATCTTCTTATCTACATGGAAGAGAATTTTCAAGAGCATATACTTGCACAGGAGTTTGCTGGGTATAGCATGTGCCCATACTCAAATGTACTGGGTCTTGCTAAATTTTTCTGGTGTAGTTTTTTCTTTTGACACTCCAGCCAGTAGCAGATAGGAATTCCTGTTTGTGGTGTCTCCTGAGCCTGATGTGTGGTAGTTTGATTTATGATGTTTGTCTGTTTTTTATTACGAGTCCCTCTTCATCAGGGATGTTAGGTCTCTGGAATTCTGTGTGCCCTGGATTGTGAAAGGATTCCTGCTGAGAAGTTTTATATTTGCTTTTACTGTAGCCTATAGGGTTTCAATGGTCCTTGACCTGGTTTATGATAAATTCTCAGCTTGGGCGTCCCACACCAGACAGGTAGTGTAAATTTGGATCACATACTTCTATGCAGTTCAGGCTTAAGGATTGGTTTCTCAAATGATTTTTTTTTTCCTATCTGCTTAAGTCTCTGGATATATGACAGGCTTCCATGTTGCTTTCCTTGGCAAAAGGGTGAAATTTTCTGGTCTATATTTTATGAGCAGGGATGGTCTTTGACTTTTTCAGGCTTTATACAGAACTCCTCCCTCCATCATCCATGGTTTGGAAACCATGTAACTGATCCTCATGTAGATACCATAAGCCCAGGCCATGTGAAACCTGAACTCCCATGAGTTCCTGGGCATGGGCTCCCCCTTATCCATTCACTCACAGTAGCTTTCATTTCCCTTTCTTTCCCCTTACGTCTCAGATTAGTTCTTCCTTCTTTCAAGCTCAGCAAATGCAATTTCACCAAAATTTTGTTATTGTTGTTTTTAACTCTAAAATTTTTATGCATTTGAAATTAAAGGAGGATGTTCAATTCCATTGTCATAGTCTAATATGTTACTAAGTCCTCTGAAATGATGAAGGCCAGTTTCTATTTTAAAACCCCACTATTTAAATTAATCATTTTATAAGAGACACATGAAAGAATAGATACATTATGTGGCAAGATCTAAAGAACTACACATACCTCGGTATGTATAGTACCTAATTCCCCTTAATATTCCACTCCTGTCATCTGTTACTTAATCTGATATTCAGCCCTTCGTTGTAAACCTACTGTTAGGTCAGAAGATTTTCCAGTGCAGGCATTTCTTGATTCTTCAGTCTTTGGAACCATAGGGATGCTGCAGAGCAAAAGCTACCATTTTGTGCTCCCCGCATCTGTCACACCCCCCCCCCCCCCATCAATACATATGCTCACACTCATATGTCAGTGAATGGTCAGTGAGTATGGAAATGCTTTACTCAGACACCTGTACACAGACCTTACCTTCTTCTGCAATCAGAATTAATTTTATATAAGTGACAGTGCCATGGGCTTCCCAAGTGGTGCAAGAGGTAAAGAACCTGCCTGCCAATGAAGGAGGGTGGGGAAGAACCCGTGGAGGAAGAAATGAGAACCCACTCCAGTATTCTTGCCTGGAGCATCCCATGGATAGAGGAGCCTGGCCAGCTATAGACCATGGGGTCACAAAGAGTCCGACTCGAATGAAGCAACCTAGCACTCATGCAAGCAGAAGTGAAGGTGCCATGATTCCCTTCCTACTCTGTCTTCCACCAATCACGTGATCATATCAAAGTGAAGCTTGAAAGCATGGTGCCTAAAGTACAGAAACTCTTCTCTGAGGGTATAAACTGCTGGCTCATCCTGACCCCTTTGTTCCCCTCCTTCTGTCTTTGTAACATTTATTTAAAGGACTCTCATTTCCCAACAAGCTGCAAAACCCTTCTACACTAGCTCTATACCTACCATAGATGATTATAGGCACTCATCAGTTCAGCCCAGTTCAGTCACTCAGTCATGTCCGACTCTTTGTGACCCCATGGATTGCTGCACGCTGGGCTTCCCTGTCCATCACCAACTCCCAGAGCTTGCTCAAACTCGTGTCCATTGAGTCGGTGACGCCATTCAACCATCTCATCGTCTGTTGTCCCCTTCTCCTCCAGCCTTCAGTCTTTCCCAACATCAGGGTCTTTTCCAACAAGTCAATTCTTTTCATCAGGTGGCCAAAGTACTGAAGCTTCAGCTTCAGCATCAGTCCTTCCAATGAATATGCAGGACTGATTTCCTTTAGGATTGATTGGTTTGATCTCCTCGCAGTCCAAAGGATTCTCAAAAGTCTTCCCAACACCACAGTTCAAAAACATCAATTCTTCTGCACTCAGCTTTCTTTATGGTCCAACTCTCACATCCATACATGACTACTGGAAAAACCATAGATTTGACTAAATGGACCTTTGTCAGCAAAGTAATCTCACTGTTTCCATTGTTTCCCCATCTATTTGCCATGAAGTGATGGGATCAGATGCCATGATCTTCATTTTTCGAATGTTGAGTTTTAAGTACTTGACTACTGGAAAGATAGACATTCATACAAGTATCTATTTGATGGGATACCTCTGTGTATCCAGTCAAACCCATTGCAGTGGCTAATACATGTAAGTACTCAATAAATTTCTCCTGGATCTATTATAGTCATTCTGACACCAACAGTTGTGCTGATCTACTTTCCAAATCGCCCTCCTAGCTGGCCCACAGTCTTTTCTCTCATCATTAACCTCTTGTGTTCAGCACCTGCTGAACTTCAGCTGGGGTGAAGGACCAAAGACCATCTCTTTTAAATACATCTGCTACAGAATGAAGTGAAAGTGGAACTGAAGAGCCTCTTGATGAAAGTGAAAGAGAAAAGTGAAAGAGCTGGCTTAAAACTCAACATTCTAAAAATGAAGATCACAGCATTCAGTCCCATCACTTCATGGTATATAGATATGGAAGCACTGACATGCTTTATTTTCCTGGGCTCCAAAATTACTGCAGATGGTGACTGCAGCCATGAAATTAAAAGATGCTTGCTCCTTGGAAGAAAAGCTATGACAAACCTAGACAGGGTATTAAATTATTAAAAAGCAGAAATATCACTTTGCCAACAAAGATCCAGATAGTCAATGCTATGGTTTTTCCAGTAGTCATGTATGAATCTAAGAGTTGGACCAGAAAGAAAGCTGGGCACGGAAGAACTGATGCTTTTGAACTGTGGGGTTGGAGAAGACTTTTCAGAGTCCCTTGGACTGCAAGGAGATCAAACCAGTCAGTCCTAAAGGAAATCAGTCCTGCATATTCATTGGAAGGACTGATGCTGAAGCTGAAACTCCAATACTTAGGCCACCTGATAAAAAGAACTAACTCATTGGAAAAGACCCTGATGCTGGACAAGACTGAAGGCAGGAGAAGGAGACAACAGAGAATGAGATGGTTGAACGGCATCACCGACTCGATGGACATGAGTTTAAGCAAGCTCTGGGAGTTGGAGATGGACAGGCAAGCCTGGCATGCTGTAGTCCATGGGATCACAAAGGGTCGGACATGACTGAGCAACTGAACTGAACTAAACAGCACAAAGAGTTGGCGAGAAAACACATAAAAACTATACGATAAAAGGTCTTAATGACCCAGATAACAATGGTGTGGTCACTTAATAAGAGCCAGACATCCTGGAGGGTGAAGTAAAGTGGGCCTTAGGAAGTATCACTATAAACAAAGCTAGTGGAGGTGATGGAACTTCAGCTGAACTATTTCAAATCCTAAATGATGATACTGTGAAAGTGCTGCCCTCAACATGCCAGCAAATTTGGAAAACTCAGCAGTGGCCACAGGACTGGAAAAGGTCCGTTTTCATTCCAATCCCGAAGAAAGGCAATGCCAAAGAAGGTTCAAAGTACTGTACAATTTCACTAATTTCATATGCTAGTAAGTTCAGTTCAGTTCAGTTGCTCAGTCATGTCCGACTCTTTATGACCCCATGGACTGCAGCACACCAGGCCTACCTGTCCATGACCAACTCCTGGAGTCTACTCAACTCATGTCCACTGAGTCAGTGATGCCATCCAAACATCTTGTCCTCTGTCATTCCCTTCTCCTCCTGCTTTGAATCTTTCAAGCATCAGGATATTTTCCAACGAGTTAATTCTTCACACCAAGTGGCCAAAGTATTGGAGTTTCAACTTCAGCTTCAGTACTTCCAAGATTATTCAGGACTGATTTCATTTACAATTGACTAGTTGGCTCTCCATGCAGTCCAAGAGACTCTCAAAAGTCTCTTCCAACACCACAGTTCAAAAGCATCAATTCTTTGGCACTCAGCTATCTTTATAGTCTAACTCTCACATCCATACATGACTACTGAAAAAATCATAATTTTGACTAGATGAACCTTTATTGGCAAAGTAATGCCTCTGCTTTTTAATGTGCTGTCTAGGTTGGTCATAACTTTTCTTCCAAGGAACAAGCATCTTCTAATTTCATGGCTGCAGTCACGTCTGCAGTAGTTGTGGAGCCCAAAAAAAATTAAGTCTGTCACTGTTTCCATTGTTTTCCCATCTATTTGCCATTAAATGATGGGACCAGATGCCATGATCTTAGTTTTCTGAATATTGAGTTTTCAGCCAACTTTTTCACTCTCTTCTTTCATTTTCATCAAGAGGATATTTAGTTCTTCTTCACTTTCAGCCATAAGGGTGGTGTCACCTGCATATCTGAGGTTATTGACATTTCTCCTGGAAAACTTGATTCCAGCTTGTGCTTCATCCAGCCCAGCATTTTTCATGATGTACTCTGCATATAAGTTAAATAAGCAGGGTGACAATATACAGCCTTGATGTACTCCTTTCCCAATTTGGAACAAGTCTGTTGCTCCATGCCCAGTTTTAACTGTTGCTTCCTGACCTGAATACAGATTTCTCAAGAGGTAGGTCTTGTGCCCATCTCTTTAAGAATTTTCCAGTTTGTTGTGATCCACATAGTCAAAGGCTTTGACATAGTCAATAAAGCAGAAGTAGATGTTTTTCTGGAACTCTCTTGCTTTTTCAATGATACAACAGACGTTGGCAATTTTATCTCTGGTTTCTCTGCCTTTTCTAAAACCAGCTTGAACATCTGGAAGTTCATGGTTCACATACTGTTGAAGCCTGTCTTGGAGAATTTGAGCATTACTTTGCTAGTGTGTGAGATGAGTGCAGTTGTGTGATAGTTTCAGCATTCTTTGGCATTGCTTTCTTTGGGATTGGAATGAAAACTGACCTTTTCCAGTCCTATGACCACTGCTGAGTTTTCCAAATTTGCTGGCATATTGAGTGCAACACTTTCACAGCATCATCTTTTAGGATTTGAAATAGTTCAACTGGAATTCCATCACCTCCACTAGCTTTGTTCATAGTGATGCTTCCTGAGGCCCACTTGACTTCACATTCCAGGATGTCTGGCTCTAGGTGAGTGATTGCACCATCTTGATTATCTGGGTCATGAAGATCTTTTTGTGTAGTTCTTCTGTGTATTTTGCCACCTCTTCTTAATATCTTCTGCCTCTATTAGGTCCATACCATTTCTGTCCTTTATTGAGCCCATCTGTGCATGAAGTGTTCCCTTGGTATCTCTAATTTTCTTGAAGAGATCTCTAGTCTTTCCCATTCTATTATTTTCCTCTATCTCTTTACACTGATCACTGAGGAAGGCTTTCTTATCTCTCCTTGCTCTTCTTTGGAACTCTGCATTCAGATGGGCATATCTTTCCTTTTCTCCTTTGCCTTTAGATTCTCTTCCTTTCTCAGCTATTTGTAAGGCCTCCTCAGACAACCATTTTGCCTTTTTGCATTACTTTTTCTTGGGGATGGTCTTGATCACTGCCTCCTTTACAATGTCACGAATCCATCCATAGTTCTTCATGCATTCTGTCTATCAGATAATCCCTTGAATTTATTTGTCACTTTCACTGTATAATCGTAAAGGATTTGATTTAGGTCATATCTGAATGGTCCAGTGGTTTTCCCTACTTTCTTCAATGTAAGTCTGAATTTGGCAATAAGGAGTTCATGATCTGAGTCACAGTCAGCTCCCGGTTTTATTTTTGCTGACTGTATAGAGCTTCTCCATCTTCAGCTGCAAATAATATAATCAATCTGATTTAGATACTGATCATCTGGTTATGTCCGTGTGTAGAGTCTTTTCTTGTGTTGTTGGAAGAGGGTGTCTGCTATGACCAGTGTGTTCTCTTGGCAAAACTTTATTAGTCTTTTCCCTGCTTCATTCTGTACTCCAAGGCCAAATTTGCCTGTTACTCCAGGTATTTCTGGACTTCCTACTTTCGCATTCCAGTCCCCTATAATGAAAACAGCATCTTTTGGGGGTGTTATTTCTAGAAGGTTTTGTAGGTCTTCATAGAACCATTCAACTTCAGCTTCTTTAGCATTACTGGTCGGGGCATAGTCTTGGATTACTGTGATATTGAATGGTTTGCTAGGAAATGAACAGAGATCATTCTGTCATTTTTGAGACTGTATCCAAGCACAGAGTGGATCACAATAAACTGGAAAATTCTGAAGGAGATGGGAATACCAGAACACCTGACCTGCCTCTTGAGAAATCTGTATGCAGGTCAAGAAGCAACAATTAGAACTGGACCTGGAACAACAGACTGGTTCCAAATAGGAAAAGAAGTACGTCAAGGCTGTATATTGTCACCCTGCTTATTTAACTTATATGCAGAGTACATCATGAGAAATGGTGGGCTGGAGGAAGCACAAGCTGGAATCAAGATTGCCGGGAGAAATATCAATAACCTCAGATATGCAGATGACACCACCTCTATGACAGAAAATGAAGAACTAAAGAGACTCTTGATGAAAGTGAAAGAGGAGAGTGAAAAAGTTGGCTTAAAGCTCAACATTTAGAAAACTAAGATCATGGCATCTGGTCCCATCACTTCATGGCAAATAGATGGGGAACCAGTGGAACCAGTGGCTGTCTTTATTTTTCTGGGCTCCAAGATCACTGCAGATGGTGATTGCAGCCATGAAATTAAAAGATGCTTGTTCCTTGGAAGGAAAGTTATGACCAACCTAGACAGCATATTAAAAAGCAGAGACATTACTTTGCCAACAAAGTTCCATCTAGTCAAGACTATGGTTTTTCCAGTAGTCATGTATGGATGCGAGAGTTGGACTATAAAGAAAGCTGAGTGCTGAAGAATTGATGCTTTTGAACTGTGGTGTTGGAGAAGACTCTTGAGAGTCCCTTGGACTACAAGGAGATCCAACCAGTCCATCCTAAAGGAGTTCAGTCCTGGGCGTTCATTGGAAGGACTGATGTTGAAGCTGAAACGCCAAAAGGTTGGCCACCTGATGTGAAGAGCTGGCTCATTTGAAAACACCTTGATGCTGGGAAAGATTGAGGGCAGGAGGAGAAGGGGATGTGAGAGGATGAAATGGTTGGATGGCATCACCGACTCAATGGACACGGGTTTGAGTAGACTCCGGCAGTTGGTGATGGACAGGGAGGCCTGGCGTGCTGCAGTTCATGGGGTTGCAATGAGTCAGACACAACTGAGGGACTGAACTAAACTGCATTTTGGACTCTTGTTGACTATGAAGGCTACTCCATTTCTTCTATGGGATTCTTGCCCACAGTAGTAGGTATTATTGTCATGAGTTAAATTTACCCATTCCATTCCATTTTAGTTCCCTGATTCCTAAAATGTCAACATTCACTCCTGCCATCTCCTGTTTGACCACTTCCAATTTGCCTTGATTCATGGACCTAACATTCCAGGTTCCTATGCAATATTGCTCTTTACAGCATCGGACTTTACTCCCATCACCAGTCACATCCACAGCTGGGTGTTGGTTTTGCTTTGGCTCTGTCTCTTCATTCTTTCTCAAGTTATTTCTCCACTGATCTCCATTAGCATATTGAACACCTACTGGCCTGGGGAGTTCATCTTTCACAGTCCTATCTTTTTGCCTTTTCATACTGTTCATGGGGTTCTCAAGGCAAGAATACAGAAGTGGTTTGCCATTCCCTTCTCCAGGGAACCACATTTTGTCAGAACTCTCCACCATGACTCATTCGTCTTGGGTGGCCCTACATGGCATGGCTCATAGTTTCATTGAGTTAGACAAGGCTGTGGTCCATGTGATCAGATTGGTTAGTTTTCTGTGATTGTGGTTTTTAGTTGGTCTGTACTCTGATGGAGAAGGATAAGAGGCTTATGGAAGCTTCCTGATTAGAGAGATTGAGGGGGAAACTAGGTCTTGTTCTGATGGGTGGGGCCATGCTCAGTAAATCTTTAATACAATTTTCTGTTGAAGGGTGGGTTGTATTCCCTCCATGTTATTTACCTGGGGCTAAACTATGGTGGAGGTAATGAAGATAATGGGGACCTTCTTCAAAAGGTCCCATGCATGCATGCACTGCTACACTCAGTGCCCCCAACCCTGCAGCAGGCCACTGCTGACCCAAACTTTTGACAGAGACTCTTGGACACTCACAGGCAAGTCTGGGTAAGTCTCTTGTAGGGCCACTGCTCCTTTCTCCTGAGTCCTGGTGCACACAAGGTTTTGTTTGTGCCTTCCAAGAGTCTGTTCCCCCAGTCCTGAGTAAGTTCTGGTGGCTCTATGGTGGGGTTAATGGCAACCACCTCCAAGACGGCTTATGCCATACCCAGGTCTGCTGCACCCAGAGCCCCTGCCCCTGCAGCAATCCACTGCTGACCCATACCTCTTCAGGAGACATTCAAACACAGTTCTTTCTCAATCTCTGTGGGGTCTGTGGGTTCTGGTGCACACAAGGTTTGTTTGAGCCCTCTGAGCATCTCTGGTGGGTATGTGGTTTGATTCTAAATGTGATTTTGCCTCTCTTACCATCTTTCTGGGGCTTCTCCTTTGCTCTTGGAGGTAGGGTATCTCCTCACAGCCACTCCTGTGCTGGTACATGCTAGCAAGGTAATATTCAAAATTGTTCAAGCTACGCTTCAACAGTACATGAACTGAGAACTTCCAGATGTACAAGCAGGATGTAGAAAAGACAGAGGAACAGGGGATCAAATTGCCAACATTTGCTGTATCATAGAAAAAGCGAGAGAAGTTTTTTATTTTAATCTACTTCTGCTTCATTGACTAGGCTAAAGCATTTGACTGTGTGGACCACAACAAACTGTGGAAAATTCTTAGAGATGGGAATACCAGACCACCTTACCTGTCTCCTCATAAACCTGTATGCAAGTCAAGACACAACAGTTAAAACTAGACATGGAACAATGGAATGGTTCAAAATTGGGAAAGGAGTACATCAGGACTGTATATCATCACCCTGCTTATTTAACTTATATGCAAAGTACATCATGCGAAACATCAGGCTAGATGAAGCACAAACTGGAATCAAGATTGCCAGGAGAAATATCAACAACTTCAGATATGCAGGTGATACCACCCTTATGGCAGAAAGCAAAGAGGAAATAAAGAGCCTCTTGATGATGGTGAAAGACAAGAGTAAAAAATCTGGCTTAAACTCAACGTTCAGAAAACTAAGATCACAGCATTCAGTCCCATCACTTCATAGCAAATAGATGGGGGAGAAACAGAAACAGCGACAGATTTTATTTTCTTGGGCTCCAAAATCACTGCAGATGGTGACTGCAGCCATGAAATTAACAGATGCTTCTCATTGGAAGAAAGGCTATGACAAACCTAGACAGCATATTAAAAAGCAGAGATATCACTTTGCTGACAAAGGTCCGTATAGTCAGAGCTATGATTTTTCCAGTAGTCATGTACAGATGTGAGAGTTAGATCATAGAGAAGGCTGAGTGCCAAAGAATTGATGCTTTTGAACTGTGGTACTGGAGAAGACTCTTGAGGACCCCTTGGACTGCAGAAAGATCAAATCAGTCAGTCATAAAGGAAATCAACCCATATTTGGAAGGACTGATACTGAAGTTGAAACACCCAATATTTTGGCCACCTTATGGGAAGAGCCGACTCATTGGTAAAGACCTTGATGCTGAGAAAGATTGAACACAGGAGGAGAAGGGGACAACAGAGAATGAAATGTTTGGATGGCATCACCAACTCAATAGACATGAGTTTGAGCAGACTTCAGGAGATAGTGGAGGACAGTGGAGCCTGGCGTGCTGCAGTCCATGGGGTCACAGAGTTGGACATGACTGAGCAATTGAACAATGAGAACAGCATGAAGACCACTTGCAAGATCAATGAAGCTTTTTTGGCTTTAGACTGGGGGCAAATAATAAGAAATCTGTGAAGGGCAGCTCTTTTCCACCTTTTTGGAAGGAGAAAAAATGAAGGTGAAGCACAGTGAGAGTGTGCTGTGGTCCCTCCAACACCCATGGTGAGGACTTCATGGCCGCAGGTGCTTTTAGTTCAAATTGTGAATTAGGCACCTCAAAATGTCCATGGGCTTTGTTTGGTCATCAGATTTCTGATGAGATCCTCATAAAATAATGCAAAAGTAGGGGTGGGTGCTTGAACAGTATCATTTCAGTGATAAGGTGATTTCTTTTTAAATTACCATCAATCTAGATATGAAAACAAAGATTGGTTTTTTTAATTGGCATTTTTTTCACTGGAGGAAACATTATGCAATCATTAAAAACTACGGTTTTAAAGGCCACATAGCACCATGAAAAATCTCATGGCTTAATGTTAAATAAAGAAGAAAAAAAAATTGTATATACCATACAATTACAACTAGATTTTAAAAGTGGTGCTTAGCAGAAAGACTAGCAGAAAATATCCCAGCCTGCTAACAGTAATGTTGTTATGTTATGTTGTTACTATTATGGTTTTTTTTTTTTTCTTTTTCTTTTTCCTACTTTTCTGTAATGTGATTCTATTACCTTTGTAATGAACTACATTACATATAAATGTACTTTTTTTTTAACTTGGGAAAAGATTTACTCCTTTTGAGGAACAGAAATGTGTCCCTCTGTTCTCACTCTTCTTTCTCTCCTTCCTTCTTTTCTTCCTTTTTTCTTCCTTTCAAGGGACAAAGAGGAAAAATTGGGGTTTTATAAAATCAGGAAAAAGAATATTCTAAGTTATTAAAAGTCTAAATTCTTGGAATAGTTCTTTTTCCCCCTTCTATTAACAAAGGTAAGAAAGGAACCTAGAGGGAAATAGGCACTGAAAGGATCAGAGGCAAGATTGTTCGGGGAGTGGCCAGAGGGCACAATAGGGAAATTTACCATCAGAGTGCAAAAGAACCCCTCCCCTGCCCCATTGAATTTTGCTGGATTATTGTTAGCAAGCAATGTGGATTAAAGGATGAAGCAGGGATTGACCATTGTCTCCTCTGTGTCTCAGGCTTGTACAAGTGAACTCTCCCAGACACTTAGTTCATCTTGGGTCATCAGTCAGGTCATTCACACTCCTAGAAGCAGATGCCTGATTAACTGCTGCCCTGTGGGGCTCCCACAAGCTCAGCCTGGATGCTTGACAGGCCCACAACTAACCATGGTTGGTTTGGAGATTAAATCTTTCCTGCCTAGCTGCCTATCAGTAGCCTGTGTGTCCTATTCAGCTCTGTATCCACACAGGTTTCCTGAAAGCTCTGCGAGAGACGAGACCACATGCTCAAGACAGCTCTTCTACAGCATTCAGGGCCATGTTTGGGATAGTTGGCTAGATGTCATCACCTGGACATGAGATGATAGAATATTAGGATTTGGCCAGAGCAGGAGAGATCAGCATCATGATCTCTGGCAGGCTTTGTTCAGAATAATGACCAGGAAGGACAGAGCCAAAGACCAGCAGGGAAAGCATCACTATGGCAGAGCTCTGGGTGTCTGGGGTTATAGGCACTTAGAAAAGCTCAGAACAGAAGTTTCTCTGACAGTTCTCAGGGACCTCTGCTACCTCTAAATCAATGCTTTCCAACCCTAAACATCCAGCTTCATTCATCTGATTTTGCTTGTTGGGTTTTGTTTTTGCATTTAAAACAACATATATAAACGCATATGAAGTGACTTTATCATGGAGCCAGTTTTCTTGGGTGAATAAGATAGTCTGGACAGAAAGCTTGCTTCTCTAACACCTGGCACTTGCCACCTTGTGTCATCCTTATCCCGTCTTCATGGTGCTAGTTAATTTGTGTTTCCAACCAGTATGGACACTACAGGGTTGAACACAATCCTGTGTGTGGTGCCTACTGAGAAACACTCTGTGAGGGTTGGTTCTCTCTGAGGGGGGTCCATGCCGTGAGCCAGCCTAGAGGAGGAAAGTAGAACCCTCATCCTGGAGTCATGAGTGGCTAAAATTTTGGGTGTCTGAACATATGGTTCAGGACCACACAGAGAGCCCAGTGATCCTCCATCCCTAGAGCCCACCCAGAAAGTCAATAGTCATGACACCTCTGGCTCCATCTCACTCATCTAAGTCTGGCCAGGATGAGATAATGAATAGGACTGCTCCTCACTTCCCTCTAATTTCTCCTTTCTGAACACTTTTTATATCCATAGATTTTCCTCCCCACACTTTTCAGGTATGGGATCATCTATCAAAAGTGGCCACCAAGAAATGATGTGTATTAGCTGCCATCCGTGGGGTCGCACAGAGTCAGACATGACTGAAGTGACTTAGCAGCAGCAGCAGCAATGTATACTTCAGTGAGCACTATTCTACTGGTGTTTCTCAAACACAGGGTTTCAAAAATATCTGTAGGTTATCACTCAAAATTATTTTAGATACTGTGCAGGAAGCATTAATAATTATATGTTTTAATACCAATTAGAGGTAATGAAATAAAACCAGCATAACAAACTTCTGATTTTTTTTTTTTTTTGTCACTTATTAGTTATGATAAGGCTGAAGAACTATAGACGGAGGTTTCTGACATTGTACAGGAGGCAGGGATCAAGACCTTCCCCAAGAAAAAGAAATACAAAAAGGCAAAATAGTTGTCTGAGGAGGCCTTACAAATAGCTGTGAAAAGAAGAGAAGTGAAAGGCAAAGGAGAAAAGGAAAGATATACCCATCTGAATGCAGAGTTCCAAAGAAGAGCAAGGAGAGATAAGAAAGCCTTCCTCAGTGATCAGTGCAAAGAAATAGAGGAAAACAATAGAATGGGAGAGACTAGAAAGAAAATTAGAGATACCAAGGGAATATTTCAGGCAAAGATGGGCACAATAAAGGACAGAAATGGTATGGACCTAACAGAAACAGAGGATATTAAGAAGAGGTGGCAAGAATACATAGAAGAACTATTTTTAAAAGATCTTCATGACCCATATAATCAAGATGGTGTGACCAACCTAGAGCCAGACATCCTGGAATGTGAAGTCAAGTGGGCCTCAGGAAGCATCACTACAAACAAAGCTAGCAGAGGTGATGGAATTCCAGTTGAACTATTTCAAATCCTAAAAGATGATGCTGTGAAAGTGTTGCACTCAATATGCCAGCAAATTTGGAAAACTCAGCTGTGACCATGGGACTGGAAAAGGTCAGCTTTCATTCCAATCCCAAAGAAAGGCAATGTCAAAGAATGCTCAAACTACCGCACAATTGCACTCATCTCACAGGCTAGCAAAATAATGCTCAAAATTCTCCAAACCAGGCTTCAACTGTATGTGAACTGTGAACTTCCAGATGTTCAAGCTGGTTTTAGAAAAGGAAGAGAAACGAGAGATCAAATTGCCAACATCTGTTGGATGGTGGAAAAAGTAAGAGAGTTCCAGAAAAATATCTACTTCTGCTTTATTGACTATGCCAAAGCCTTTGACTGTGTGGACCACAACTAACTCTGGAAAATTCTTAAAGAGACTGGAATACCAGACCACCTGACCTGCCTCTTGAGAAATCTGTATTCAGGTCAGGAAGCAATAGTTAGAACTGGACATGGAACAACAGACTGGTTCCAAATTGGGAAAGGAGTATGTCGAGACTGTATATTGTCACCCTGCTTATTTAACTTATATGCAGAGTACATCATGAAAAACACTGGGCTGGATGAAGTACAAGCTGGAATCAAGATTGCCGAGAGAAATATCAATAACTTCAGGTATGCAGATGATACCACCCTTATGGCTGAAAGCGAAGAACTAAAGAGACTCTTGATGAAAGTGAAAGAAAAGAGTGAAAAAGTTGGCTTAAAACTCAACATGCAGGAAACTAAGATCATGGCATCCGGTCCCATCACTTAATGGCAAATAGATTGGGAAACAGTGGAAACAGTGACAGACTTAATTTTGGGGGGCTCCAAAACCACTGCAGATGGTGATTGCAGCCATGAAATTAAAAGATGCTTGTTCCTTGGAAGAAAAGCTATGACCAACCTAAACAGCACATTAAAAAGCAGAGACATTACTTTGCAAACAAAGGTCCATCTAGTCAAGACTATGGTATTTCCAGTAGTCACATATGGATGTGAGAGTTGGACTATAAAAAAAGCTAAGTGTTGAAGAATTGATGCTTTTGAACTGTGGTGCTGGAGAAGACTCTTGAGAGTCGCTTGGACTGCAAGGGGATCCAACCAGTCCATCCTAAAGGAAATCAGTCCTGGATATTCATTGGAAGGACTGATGTTGAAGCTGAAACTCCAATACTTTGGCCGCCTGATGCAAAGAACTGACTCATTGGAAAAGACCGTGATGCTGGGAGGGATTGAGGGCAGGAGGAGAAGGGGATGACAGAGGACAAAATGGTTGGATGGCATCACTGACTCAAGGGACATGAGTTTAAGTAAACTCCGAGAGTGCCAATGAACAGGGAGGCCTGGCGCGCTGCAGTCCATGGGATCACAAAGAGTCAGACACAAATGAGCAACTGACCTGAACTGAACTGAAGACAGGGAGTTAAATAATTTTTAAAAATATTTAAAAATTGGAACTTGATAAGTGAAATTTGGGAAATACTCTATGGATGACTTTCTTTAAGTAACTATATATTGAACCTAAATCTGGCTGGGAATAAAAGGATTTGTCCTTTATGAATTCACATCAAGTAGGCTTGGAAGGTGATCAGAGGGGAGAGTGGTCTTCTTGCCCTGCTGAATTGCACCCATGAACCAAATCCCCCACTGCTGAGAAGTAAGGCTAGCCCTATTTCAGCAGCACAATGATTGGGAGTTCTGCCAAGAATGAAACAGACTATCCTGCAGCTGTTATCTCATTTGTATGAGTAATATGAAAAACGCTGCACAATTTAATATGCCATCTAGTGCTTTTATTCTTATCTCACCAGGAGGGCAGGTGGTAGTATACATGTTTGAAAGCCAATGCAGATTGATATGGGGGAGGGCCCCAAGAAATTATGTGAGCTGCTATCTGAGCTGAGTAAAATGATATGAGCACAGATATTATTTTATAAAGGCAATCTCACTTGTATCTTCGCCGGTGAGATCTTAATCACAGCATGCAATGGGAGTGGAAACCTCCCCTCCTAGTTATCTAGGTGTGGGGCGACAGCATTGTCATCACTGGGAGAACGGTTATCTGTTATTTCACTCGTGAGATACCAATAGGAACAGTATGAGGGTGTTTGTAACCGAACTGTGCCGCTCTGAGTGATAAAAGCAGGAGGAGGAGGCTCATCTCGAGTGTGGAGATAATGCCTCTTGCTCGGGGAGGAGATGGATGGTATTGTTGAAAGCGGTTTCAAATATTGGGAACCAACTAAGAATCTCTTTCAGAAGCTCACATTTTGGCTCAGGAGCAGAGGGAAATAAATAAGAGAACCTGGGTGAAGAAAGGGAGCTTGGACGAGAGAGTGATAATCCCAATTCCTTCGACCTTAAGAGAAACGTGGGTAAATAAATCTTTCATGATTCTGTATTTGAAGATGAACTACAGCAACCTTCAAACCACTGAGGGGCACAAGTAATATTTTTTTTCTTTTCCCCATTCTCAATCTTATTTATCTTTTCTGATGTCCTGTTCCTTTTAAACAACCAAGATCTCAAATAAGCTTTCAACAAACAAAACTAAGATGTTAACAACAAATATCAAGGCACAAATACTTCAATGTAGAAGAGAGACTAGAAAGAGTCTCACTACTAACACTGAACATTAACCCCCAAATAGTCCATATGTGTAATTTATAAGAATAACAATGTCAGGTTAAAGAACTCACTCTATAGTGGTGTTTCTGTTAGCTCTAACTGCCTTTGACTTATGACTGCTTTTTCTGTGGTTGGGAAAAGCTTTTTCCTTTCCTCCATTAATGTTCTACAATGTTAATGCTCTAACTCACTTCCTTTTTCTCTCTACCCATCCCTCCCTCCATCCCTGTCTTCCTCCTTCCCCTTTGGAGGACAGAAGGAATGAAAAGTGCCCATTGAACTGAGAAGGCATCTTAAGACCAAAAATGAGACAGGCACTTCCATATAATCAGAGGATCCATTTGTTATTGGGTAACATTTACAGGGTGGGCTGGGGCAGACAATGATTGAGAATCATTTGAAGCTACATTCCACACTGCCAAAGGGCCACTGTGAAAATTTTATAGTTAACCTAGGGCGTGAGGGTAAGTGCTTGGAAACAGGACATGCATTCCTAAGTCAAGATTTATGAATGGGTAACTCGTCTTGTGGGTGCTGAGAATATGTCAGGGAAGGTTTCCATCATTGTTTGGGGACTAACAGGGCATAGAGGCCACCTGGTCCTAATGATTATTAAATAATATCTATTAACTACAAAGCCCTTAATGACAGAGGAGTGATTCACTGAACACCACAGTCCTGGGTAGGGTCAGAGGAACGGCAGGAGAAACTGCAAGGGCCCAAGACGGTATCAGTTAGGCTAACAGCTCTTTATCCCTTGCCCTTCCCCCTTCCTCTCTCTTTTCATTTTTGTTTTTATAACTTCACTTCAACTCAATGAAATCATTAAGTCATGAAGATATTGCTTGTAATGCTTTCAAACAAGACAGAAATCTATAACAATGACAATTATTTGTCTCCTATCCTCAAATTCACCCCTTTGGAATAATCAATCTCAGTAGTTTGAGTTATTTGTTTTCATAGCTTTTCCTAGGCCTTAACAATGCACACACATTTTGTCTGATGGCCACAGTGTGGATTCTTTCAAGGCAATAAATATAAATCCAAGTCACGCTTTTTAATGGATTTATAATATTTCATATGATATAGAGAGCAGGTTATTCAGGTATCCCTGACTTGATGAACATTCACATTTCCTACTCCCTCATCCCTATTTTTCACAATTACTGCTGCAATAGCTAATTTTATATATTTCTCCTTTTGTATTAAGCACCTTATTTGCTGAAATCTGGATTTATTGCATCAAAGAATATGTCTATTTTTTTCATCTATTTTATTTAAAATTATTTTTAACTTCTTACTCTTTATTGGAGTATAGCTGATTAACAATGTTATGACAGTCTTAGGTGCACAGCAGAGCAACTCAGCCATATGTATACATGTATCCATCCTCCCCGACTACCTTCTCATTCAGGCCACCACACCTTTTTTTTTTTTTTTTTTTTTTTTTGGTGTTGTGCTGGAATCATTTTTTATTCAACTTTTTTTTAAAAATGAACTTGTTCCTGTTCATGAAGTTTAGATTCTTACTTTCTAGACATTAATGATTGTTTGCTTTTGTGAGGCATAAACACTGAAACCAAAACCACAAATCCAGCGGCTCTGAGAAAGTATGTAATCATAGGTAAGCTGTCACATCATATTGAGCAGTCTTCCCTGTGCTATACAGTAGGTCTTTGTTGGTTATGAATTCTATTTTTTTCATTTTATTTTATTTTTTTTTTCACATTTTATTTTGTATTGGGATGTAAGCAATTAACCATGTTGTAACAGTCTCAGATGAACAGGGAAGGGACTCAGCCATATGTGCACATGTAACCATTCCCCCCAAACCCTCCTCCCATCTGGGCCGCCACATAATGCCGAGTGGAGTTCCCTGTGCTATATACTAGGTCCTTGTTGATTATCCATTTTAAATATAGCAGTGAGTACATGTCATCCCAAACTCTCTTAACTATCCCTCCCCGCTCATTTCCTCCCTAATAACTGTAAGTTCATTCATAAGTTCGTGAATCTGTTTCTGTTTTGTAAATAAGTTCATTTGTATCATTTCTTTTTAGATTCCACATATAAGTGAAGTATGATATTTCTCTTTCTCTCTTACTTACTTCACTCAGTATGGCAATCTCTAGGTCCATTTGTGTTGCTGCAATGTCCATTTTTTATTTTTAAAAATATGTTTAAATTACTTTCCGAAAATGTTACACCTGCTTACATTCCCAAAAATAATGGATGAAAGAGCCCATTTCCCCATACCACTCAAGCCTTGGCAGTCCTCAATCATTTCGTGTTCTGCTGATGACTGAGTAAAGATCTAATCCACTCTTTTAATTTGTATTTTCCTAACTTTCTGTGAGGCTGTAAATTGTTTCATATGTTTACTTATCAGTTTTGTTTCCTCAGGTATGACCTGCCTTTGTGCTGCCTTCTAACAGCTGGAAGCCTTTTTCTTAACATGCTATAGAGCTCTTGAGACAGGAACTTTTGTCTATCATACAGGTTGTGGGTATTTCCCCCAATGTTTTGTTTGGCTTTAGATTTTGTTTATGATATCATTTGACATAGAAGTTTCAAATATTTATCTCATCTAATATGTCAGTTTTCTTCTTTGGATGATGGCTTTCCTAGCTTATTTTAGATCTTTCCTACCCCAAGGGTATATATTCTTCTGACACTGGGTGGTTTTTTTTTAATTCTTAATTTTACTTTAGCAAATTTATCAAATGGAAAAACAGGACATACCTGAATATGATCAATTACTTTACTCTTGGAGACAGGGCTTGTTGATATCAGCCTGCCATAACCTGATCTCTTTCAGCCCAAACAAATGATTCTTCTATGCCTAAAAAAAAAAAGAAAGAAAGAAAGAAATCAGTTAAGAATTATCAATAAAACAGTTGAACTAAATAAAGTGTATAATTTTTAATGAAGATGCAAGAAATAACATCAAGAATAGAAAAAGTGAATGGTCAAGAGTTAATAGTGCTTAAATAGTGCTTACCTGAGATTCATGGCTACAGCCCCCCAGGACTTTTCCCAGACACTTGTACACATTAAACACTTCAATGAGTATACTTTTACTGGCTGGATGAAAGGATGCATGCATGGATACACAGGTTTCAAACAAGCCTTAAATAAATACATCTCCAATCCAAAAACTAACCCAAGGCCAATGTGAAAGCATTAGTGATCAAAATTAAACTCTTATAGATATAGCCCATATGCTATTAGTAGTTTACATTTCAGTCATCTGTAAAATGAAATATATCTTTCAGTTTATTCACAGAGTGATTAAATTGCTTTCAAAGAAATATCTGATCTTCAAGTGCGCACCAAAGAACTCTTAAGAGGTGATTATCTGAGGCAGAAACTATTGAGCCCAGAGGAAATCTACTTACTCCCATCTGGTCACTGGATGGCAAAAATCAGTTGCTCCTAATGTGATTTTCATGGCAATAATTAACAATCATGACTTTACAGATGACAAGGAGCTCTCTATACTCTCTGTATATTATTACGTGTGATTCTCACACCCATTCTACAGATGAGAAAAAAAAAATGAGTTTCAAAGAAGATAAATAAATGGTCCCACAAACTAAATCAAGATTCAAGAGTTCTTACCCTCTAAATCCCACTATTTTCTCACTAGAACAAATATGTCCATCACCACCTTCATTCTCACCAAAGGTGAAAAGCAAGATTATATGATTATTTTCCCCCACAGGGGTAGTTACTTCTTACCTCCCAGGGATTTACACCTGATATATCTTCGCAAAGATTTTCTGTTTCATAAAACCCACAGACTATCTTCAGACAGCCCCAGAACCTTCATCTTCCAGGAGATGGGCATAGTTAGATTATAAGCAGCAGGGATCTATGATTGGATGATGGATCATCAGCCGTGGTCCACCCTCTATGTCAGAGGAGGAGGGAGAGAGGCCAAACTCAGTCAAGTGAGGAAATCTTCTGAACATAATTGTAGCAAGTAGAAATGACTCCATTTCTATCACTGAGCTCTGAGCATGGCAGGGCTGGGGTGCAATTTTGTATCTTCACTGGCATCTGCTAAGACAGCCTCAGCCTCATTCCCATTTGGATGGTCAAGCCACACAGGTCACTGGTGGGACATTCTTCCCTCCCAACACAAGGTCTTTTTGGATCTGACTTCTCTCTTCTACTTTCCAGCACCACTGCCACCTCCTTCACGATAATGTCCAGGACTCAGTGTGACCCAGCCACTCCCTAACTCCGCATTTGGCACCTCTGAGGACTCTCATGAATGGACTCTTTCTGCAGGCTGCCCTGGTCCCTTCCTGACCCATCCCACAACTAATGGGATCTTTCCTTTTCCTGGTTCCCACCTAGGGGGAAAAAAAATCCCTAAACCAGTGATTTTCAACCAGTATTGGTCCTATTCCCCAAAGGGTACTTCGGAAATTTGTGGACATATTAATTGGTTTTCATATGACAGGAGTTATATTACCCATGAATTTCACTTTATTTCAGGACAGTAAAGAAGACTTCACAAAATATTTACTACATAAAGCAGTCATTAGTTTTAATAGAACTGAGGATCACTGCCATCAACCACCTCTCTGCCCTTTCCCCTTCTGAGGATGAGCTAAAGAAGCATGGCTGTAGAATATAGTGCTATCACTGGGACCATCATCTCTTCCCTCCTCCTGCCCATCTGACTCCACCTTCTCCCTGTTTTGGAAAATGCTGTCCATTCCTCAGGTTCAGAAAAGCCGTCAGTGACTTCCTCTGACATTGATACTCCCCAAGACCCCTGAGTCTCAGATTTTCAAAGCCTGGCTAAAGCTTCTGTTGTCATATCCCTTCCTGCAGCAAGCATATTCCAGAGTCCAGCTGTCCAGATAGGATAAGGGTCACCAAGTAAGGCATGTATTAGGGGAAACACACCCACTAGTACTTCCCATGTGTTACCTCCACACACTATCAAGAAAGACCCACTTACCAAATGGTCATTTGAAGCAGCCTCCAGAATGGTTTTATTATCATAACCATCATAGACCACAACACAAGGCAGTCATTCCAGGGTGTACAAAGCTGTTAGGTGGAACTCACTACTGCTCAAAGCTACAGCACCATCAAAACACAGCAGACCCCTAAGTAAGAGGATTCTAGTCAAGCATCTGCTTTACACCTTGCCACCTCTCCAACCAGAGAGCTCTACTCGCCTTCAGGGCTTTGCCATAAATGCCCCTCATCCTGTTTGTACAGAACCGATAGATAGCTCCTGAAGGAGATCAAACCAGTCAATCCTATGAGACAAGTGCTCAGGCCTGGTGCACTGGGAAGACCCAGAGGAATCAGGTGGAGAGGGTGGTGGGAGGGGGGATCGGGATGGGGAATACATGTAACTCCACGGCTGATTCATGTCAATGTATGACAAAACCCACTGCAATGTTGTGAAGTAATTAGCCTCCAACTAATAAAAATAAATGAAAAAAATAAAAATAAATAAAAAGCAGAAACATTGCTTTGCCAACAAAGGTCCATCTAAAAAAAAAAAAAAGAAACCAACTCTGACTATTCATTGGAAGGACTGATGCTGAAGCTGAAGTTCCAATACTTTGGCCACCTGATGCTAAGAGCCGACTCAATGGGAAAGACCTTGATGCTGTAAAAGATTGAAGATAGGAGGAGAAGGTGACAACAGAGGATGAGATGGTTGGATGACACCACCAAATCATTTTGAGTTGGTGATGAGTTGGACATGTTTGAGCAGACTCCTGGAATTGGTGATGGACAGAGGAGCCTGGCATGCTGCAGTCCATGGGGTCACAAAGAGTCGCAAACTAAAAAACAACTTCATCTCCATGGCACATTTTACAGATTGCAATTCTAATGTACTACATAGGCTAAGAGTTGTGGGTTACCTACACAGGTACCACTGGACTCTGAGCTTCCTTTGGGAAGAGGCACTTGTCATTCAGTCCTATATTACCAAAATCTGGCACTGTGCCTTCAGTTAATCCAAGGGCTAAAAAAGAAAGACCATCAACCTAGTGCAGTAAATAAGACAGCTCTGATAGTGTTAGTCACTCAGTTGTGTCCAACTCTTCGAGAACCCATGACCTGTAGCCTGCCAGGCTCCTCTGTCCATGGAATTCTCAAGGCAAGAATACTGGAGTGGGTAACCATTCCCTTCTCCAGGGAATCTTCCCAACCCAGGGATCAAAGCCCAGTCTCTCATGTTGCAGGCAGAGTCATTACCATCTGAGCCACCAGTTCATTCTAGGGCTAAAAAATAAAAACACAGTCAACCTAGTGCAGTAAGACAGCTCTATATCAATCCAAAAATAACACATTTCTTAGTGTTTCTGACCATGTGGATCTGAGTCAGCCCCACTCCCAGGAGTTGGTAGGACATTTTGAAGAACCCCTCCCCCTGGTTCTTGAGATTTTCACAGGAAGCCCTGTGAGAGACTATGCAGCCCAAAACAACTGTGCAACTCTCCAGTTGTCAGTTCCCAATGGACAGGATCAGCTGCATCATTTGTATAGCCCAGTAGGTGCAAAATGAAAACACTGACACATATACACTACTTTGTGTGAAATAGCTAACTTGGGCTTCCCTTATAGCTCAGTCAGTAAAGACTCTGCCTGCAGTGCAGGACATCCGGTTTCGATCCCTGGGTCAGGAAGATCCCCTGGAGAAGGAAATGGCAACCCACTCCAGTATTCTTGCCTAGAGAATCCCATGGACAGAGGAACCTGGCAGGCTGCAGTCCATGGGGTCGCCAGAGTCGGACACAACTCAGTGACTAAAGAGATAGAGAGAGTGGGAACCACCTGTATAATACAGGAAGCTCAGTTCAGTACTCTGTGATGGCCCAGAGAGGTGGGATGGAAGCGGTGGTGGGAGGGAGGCTCGCAAGTGAGGGAATATATGTATGCGTGTGCTCCGATAAGTCCCTTCAATCGTGTCCAACTCTCTGCAGCCCCATGAACGGTAGCCCACCAGGCTCCTCTGCCCATGGGATTTTCCAGGCAAGAATATTGGAGCAGGTTGCCATTTCCTCCTCCAGGGGATCTTCCTGACCCAGGGATCGAACCCATGTCTCTTGAGGCTCCTTCATTGCCGGTGGATTCTTTACCACTAGAGCCACGTAGGAAGCCTGGATATATGTATACATATAGCTAACTCACTTTGTTTTATGGCAGAAGCTAACACAACACTGTAAAACAATTATACTTCAATAATAATTTTTTTAATTCACTGGATTTTTTTTAAAGAATTTCAAGCAGGGCAAACAGCATTAAAGCAAGTACAAAGCACAGGTCAATGGCATCAGTCCTGCCCATGGTGTTTCTCCCACGCTCCCATCACCAGAGCAGAAGCAGTCTGCTCAGTAGTAGTGACTTCTCTATGTCTTGGCCTAACTTCCCCAAGCCTCCCAGGCTCCAATGCCCAGGGTCCAGCCCACAGCATACAACTGGGACAATGTCTAACTAGGGGCTGGGTGTCTGCCACACAAAAAGTTCATATATCTTGTCTCCTAAAATGGACTCTTCCCCTCCCCGAAAGATTCAGCCAGCCCCTCTCCTACCTCAAAGCTGATTTTTCCTTCCTCCCTTTCAGTGACAATTTTGATAAGCCTACCCTTCCAAATGCAAGTCTAGGGTAGGGGATTTCTTCATGGAGGCCCCTGAAACACAAAAGAGTAATCTAAGATACCCAGGATCTAAACCCCAGGGACAAGGTGGACAACCCAACCTCATGGTAGAGAGATGATGGGGTTCTGCAGGTGTGAAAATGCACACTCAGCACACCTCTCTGCAGGGGCAGCCACAGTGGTGTGTTAAATGTTTAACAATGGGTTCTCTGAAAGAAAAAAAAAACAAAACTATTAATAACTTATAGCATTTGCCAGTTTTCATGATATAATTACTCCCACTGTGGCTGATCTCAATGATCTCAAGCTACCACCATGAAGTCACTGATCAGAATTGATAAGGGGACTTTCCTGGCAGTCCAGTAGTTAAGACTTTGCCTTCCAATGCAGGGGGTGTAGATTTGATCCCTAGTCAGGGAGCTAAAATCCCACATCCCTTGTGCCCAAAAAACCAAAACATGAAGAAAAAAAAAAGAAGCAATTGTAAAAAATTCAGTGAAGACTTTAAAAATGGTCCTCATCAGAGTTGAGAAGGTAAGCACACAGTCCCCCTCCTGAACTGGTGACAGCCCATTCCAGCACACCACAGGGGGGCCAGCACTGTCTCCAGCCCCATGTTGCCATGTGGACTGGGCTTGGCAGAGCTTCTTTTTTTTTTTTTATTCTTTTTTTTTTCTTCATTTATTTTTATTAGTTGGAGGCTAATTACTTTACAATATTGTAGTGGTCTTTGTCATACATTGACATGAATCAGCCATGGATTTACATGTATTCCCCATCCCGATCCCCCCTCCCACCACCCTCTCCACCTGATTCCTCTGGGTCTTCCCAGTGCACCAGGCCCGAGCACTTGTCTCATGCATCTCAGAGCACCAGCCTGGGCTGGTGATCTGTTTCACCCTAGATAATATACATGTTTCAATGCTGTTCTCTCAAAACATCCCACCCTCGCCTTCTCCCACAGAGTCCAAAAGTCTGTTCTGTACATCTGTGTCTCTTTTTCTGTGTTGCATATAGGGTTATCGTTACCATCTTCCTAAATTCCATATATATGCATTAGTATACTGTATTGGTCTTTATCTTTCTGGCTTACTTCACTCTGTATAATGGGCTCCAGTTTCATCCATCTCATTAGAACTGGTTCAAATGAATTCTTTTTAATGGCTGACTAATATTCCATGGTGTATATGTACCACAGCTTCCTTATCCATTCATCCGCTGATGGGCATCTAGGTTGCTTCCATGTCCTGGCTATTATAAACAGTGCTGCGATGAACATTGGGGTGCGTGTGTCTCTTGGCAGAGCTTCTGAACTTTCAAGACTGGAAGTTAGATTTTCCTGTTTGGCACTTCCATTTTAAAGTTGTGCAGGCCCATGAATCCCTGAGTTTGGAATCCTGGCCCAGGCCAGAAAACCCTTGTTGTGGTGAGATGTGGAGGGGAGTTTTGCCTCTTAGGCCTCCATATCTTCATATCTCCTACATTATGAAAATAAAACATTAACATGTCAGAAGATCACCTACCCTAATGATCGCTCACGTGCATTCCTCCATAAGCCTCACGGAACATTCTGAGGCTCATGATTGCTCAGCCAGGACATATTCAGTTACTACTGGGTTGGCCAAAAAGTTTGTTGGGGTTTTTTTCATAAGATGTTATGGAAAAACCCAAGCGAACTTTTTGGCCAACCCAATACATTGAAAGAGCTCAGATAGAGACCAGTTGTCTGGTATCTTCTCAATGATATCCCAATATCAGGGAAGTATAAAAATAACCAATGGCAACAATGGATGGTGATGATCGATGATGATGATATACTTTTAAAAGCATGGGCTCCAATTTTGCTGGACACTTTAAGTCTCTGTTTTACCCTTTTCCTCCTCTCTTGTTCTTTTTGATGATGCTTTATGTATATTCCATGTCATTCAGCAGCTACAGGAGATGGATGACTATGGAAGCAAAAGATAACAGGCAGAAGCAGGGAGAATTTTCTCTTGCCTGCAGCAGGCAGTTGAATACATTTTTCAAGCCTGAAACATCATAGAAACAGAATGATTTTTTTAAGTGCCCTTTCTTTTATTTTCATTCATTTGCTTTCTGTGTGTGTGTGTTTTGTTTTTTTTTAATTGCTCATTTTGCTTAAGGAGCCTCAAGGCATAAGCACAGCAAAGTATCATTAATTAAAATATTTAAAATTACAGCAGTGGTTACAAAGCTCCCAAAGATGCCCAGGCAGCACAGACAGCAAATACAATTATTATCCATAATAACAGCCAAATCATCACTACTGCTATCTACTCAGAGACAATGCATCCCTCTCGGAGTGCTCAGTGGCTATGACAATGAGTAAATCATGACTACCTAAAATGGGACTAGATGGGATTTCTGGGGCCATTCTCGGTCTATGCACAAACCTTGCCATTCCTCATGCCCCCGCCTCACCCTCTGTGAGAGTTTTCTAGGCAGAGAGCTGCTGCATGGCAGACACTCATGCCCCCTCCCCAGCTCATCCCCCAAGAATCCAGGGAGAGCTTCAGCAGTGAATCAGCCAGGGCTTGATGTGCCAGCTGGTACACCATAAACATGTTAGTGCTCTTCCTGCACCTGGAAGACCCCTCTGTAGGAAATTATTCCCATAAAATAAGCCCACAAGAGTAGAAATGGTAATAACTTATGTTAAAGCTTTCAGACACAGAAATACATAGAGCATTTCCCATGCTACTCCAAATGATGAAGTCTTCATTCATTCATTCACTCAAGATTTATTGAACATCCGCCATGTGCCAAGCCAGGACTTTTTCTTTTTTTTAATGCAGACCATTTTTAAAGTCTTCATCGAATTTGTTATAATATTTTTTTCTGTTTTGCATTTTGGCTTTTTGACCTTGAGGCATATGCAATCTTAGCTCCCAGACTAAAGATCGAACACACACCCCCTTCATTAGAAGGTGAAGTCTTAACCACTGAACCACCAGAGAAGTCACTGAGCCAGGACTTTTTTCTAGGCACCACAGGGATACTGAGAAGAAAGACTTCAAATCTTCAGTTTACTCAGAGTTCAGAGGGAAAGATGCAGATAGTTACAATAAAGTAAAGGGCAGTTGGGATGAGAGCAAAACAGGGAGGCACCCAACCCACTGCGGGAGAGAAAGAGGCGTCATGGAGAGCGTCTCATGAGAGGCAAGGCCTGACTTGAATTCTAACGGTGCTCACAGAAAATGCTATTGGTGCCCCTCCCATATCTCCTTGGCACTTAACACATCCCTGCAGGCCCAGCTTCTAACTTCTGACTTCCAACTGCCAGCACCTGCACCTCTGAGCCTGAGAGCTTCACCCAGCTGCTATATCAACTCTGCCTGTTTGAGTGGCAGGCCAGCATGCCAGAGAATTAACTCCTCCTGGGAGAGTCCTCGACCAACAACAGAGTGAAGTTGGTGGATAGGTCCTCCAGGAATCTCATCTCTCAGATGGGATAACTCAGAGACCAGTTCTCCACTGCTCTACTCTACCTCCCAGAGTTCTCCAGAGGGACTAAGCTAGCTGCCCATGGGACTAGCCTGTTTGCTTGACCACCTTGCCTATCTCTAACCAGTGCAATTCCCTCATCTTCTGCCAGAATCTCCTGGGACTGACTTCCAAATGAACTGCTTGCACTAACAAGCCTATTCTCATGGGCGTCAGCCAGACCATCTCAAACTAAGACAGTGCTCAGTTACAGAAACATGGGAAAATTCAGACAGAGGAGGCAGGACACTTACCCACTGTGAATAGTTAGCTGGGTCGGGCTGAAGCACAGAGGTGAGTGAGGAAAGAGCTTGTCCCTGCAGTGGTGACAATCAAGATTACAGACCCCTCTTTAGGTCTTTTTGTGTTTGCACCTCTCCACAAGGAATACTCACACACACACATTCAGGATAAATACACAGTAACTTACTTTGTCCCAGGTACCACTCTGAGTCTTGTTTTGGCTTGCCTCTCTCATTTTGTCCTCTTTCAATTAAGTGATACGTGCCAAGCCCCTTATGCTGGCACAACTGACCTGGAAGCTGCATAATATACTTCCTATAGCCATTGTCTCAGTTCTAAAACCATGGGCACAAGAATGGTGCCTGCTCCAGGATGGCTCCAAATGACCCCTCCTTCCATCCCCACAGTCACAGCTTTGTATGTGATTGTTTCAAGATTTTGTGTGCACTTTGTTTCAAGGTTGATCTGCATGACCAAAAGAATATGGGAGAAGTGATGGCATGTGACTTTCAAGGCTAGGTCATCAAAGACATGGCAGTTTCTCCCTTGCTCTTAGATTGCTCCCTCCAGGAAAAGCTAGCTGCCATACTGTGAGGATGCTCAAGCAGCTCTCTGGAGAGGTCCATGTGATGAGGAATGGAGGCCTTCTTCCAACATCCAGCAAAAACCTGAGACCTCCAACCAACAACTGTGTAAGTGAGCCATCTTACAAGCAGACCCTTCAGCCCCAGGAAGATATCTAGAATACTGCAATCTTTTTTCCAAAAAAATTATATATTTATTTTTTGGCTGTTCTGGGTCTTCATTACTACATGCAGACTTTCTCTAGTTGTGGCGAGCAAGGGCTACCCTCTAGTTGTGGTGTGCACACCTGTAGTGGTTTCTCTTGTTGTGGAGCACAGGCTTTAGACAGCACAGACTCCAGTTAATTGCAGCTCACCGGCTCCAGAGCACAGGTTCAGTGGCTGTGCTGCATGGGCTTGCCTGCCCAGTGGTATGTGGAATCCTCCCAGACCTGGGACTGAACCCATGTCTCCTGCATTGGCAGGTGGATTTCCAGCCACTGAAACACCAGGGAAGTCCCCAGACAACATCTTGACTGTAATTTCATAAGCAACTCCAATCAAGAACCAACCCAGATAACCTACTTCCACCTTCCTGAATCTCAGAAGCTGTGCAAGACAGCAGATGTTTCTCATTTTATGCCACTAGGTTTTGGGGTAAGTTGTTTCCCAGCAGTAGATAACTAATGCAGTGTCACATTGCCACTTTCTACCCAGCCTAGTCCCACCTCTGAATCAAGGAAAATAAGAAAGAAGGAAAGAAATTGTAACAGAAGATGATGAACTTCATTTTGCACACTCTGAGTAACATCCAGAAGGAGATAATAGGGGGTGAGTAATTGGAAATATGAGCCTGATGTCTACGCAGAGAAGAAACTAAGGCTAGAGCTCCAATGAATATTAATAAGTTGTCAAGATACAGAGGTCAGTGAAGACCTGTTGTGAAGGGAAAGGCCCAAGAAGAGTCGATGTAGTACAGATTGTTCATATTCTCCCTCCATGAAGTGGTTGAATTAGTCAATGCTAAGAGCTGAGTTACAAGGAATCAAACTTGTGGCAGGTTTTCCTACTTTAAAGGTGAAAAATCCAAAAGGCACAAGGGGTCCTGAATTAGCTACTAATTGCTGCAGAAGAAATTACCCCATTATTTAGTGGCTTAAAATAATAAATATTCGTTATTATCTTACACAGTTTCAATGAGTCTGGAATATAGAAGATGCTTGGCTAGCTGATTCTGGTAATATATACAAGAACAATTATCATACTGTTGTCTAATAGAAAATATTAGAAACAATCTAGATGGGCAATAGGAAATGGATAAATATATATATATATATATATATATATATATATATCCATTAAAAATGAGGTTTAAGAAAAACTTTAATAACATAGGAAATGACCCATAATGTCACCCCGAAAGCATGATGTAAAATTATAGAGTATGATTTCAATTTCATTAAAATATTTGAATTACATAAAAAGACAAAAAGTGCATATACCAATATAGTTATGTTACATTTTACAAAGCAATGGACCACTCCCAAAATTAGTGGCTTAAAACTATAACCATTTATTTGTTTTTGACTGTACAGCCTGGATAGTTCTTTTCCTGGTCTTTCCTGGGTCACTGGTACAGCTACAATGACCTGGTAGCATGACTGAGACTGTCTGGCCCCTCATCTGGAATGAGTGGAACAGTTAGGGGCTGTCTGAACCTCTCTCTCTTTCCCCTCCTCTCTCTTTCACCATGATCTTCCAGAAGAACAGCCAGATCTTCACTCAGTGGTTCTGGGCTCCAAGAGGAACTGTTCCAAAATAATAACCCCTAATGTGCAAGATTGTATTAAGTCTGTGCTTGTGTTACATTTGCTTATGCCCCATTAGCCAAATATGGCAAGTCTGAAATGGTAGGGCAGGCTGATAGACTGGAAATCAAGGTAAGAGTTGATGTTGCAGTCTTGAGTCTGAATGCCACAGGGCAGCAGGCTGGAAACTCAGGCAGGGTTTCTATGTTACAGTCTTGAGGAGAATTCCTTCTTCCTCAGAAAATCATAGTCTTTGTTCTTAAGCCGACAGCTGATTGAATGAGGCCCACCCACAATATGAAGTATAATCTGCTTTACTCATAACTTGACTGATTTGACTATTAATCACATCTTTAAAACATACGTTCACAAAAACACCTAGACTTGTACTCAACAATAACAACAAAATAATAATAATAATTTGGCATGATAGCCTAGCTAAGGAGGCACATAAAATTAACCATCACACATGGCCAACCTCAGAGTCAGTGTGGGAGGGGACTGCATGGGGCATGAAAACCCAGAAGCATTACTTTTTGGGAGCCACCAACAGAACAGGTTACCATGGTAGATATATCTGGATGGCAGGGTTCTTTCCTCTTTTTATGTGTATGTTTGAAAATTTCTTCAAAGAGCATGTATAACATTTTATAAAAATAACAAATGTTTTATAATGATTCATACTCATTATTTTAAAATGCAAGACACACAGAAAAGTACAAAAAAGAAATCACGTCACTGGAAATCTTACCACACAGAAATAATCAGTGTTATCATTTTGTGATCATCTTTGTGGTGGCCCTCTGATATTTACATAGATGTCAGGAAAAAGAGAGAAAAGAAAGCTGGGGAGATAGACACAGAGAAACATTTCTTAAAATGACAAGATTCTATGAATGCTATTTGTAAATTTAATTTTTTTTTCTTGAATTTAACAGAAGATAAAGAAACAATGGGCTTCCCAGGTAGCTCAGTGGTAAAGAATCCACTTGCCAGTGCAGAAGCAAGTTCAATCCCTGAGTCAGGAAGAACCCCTGGAGAAAGAAATGACAACCCACTCCAGTATTCTTGCCTGGGAAATCCCATGGACAGAGGAGCCTGGAAGTTTACAGTCTATGAAGTCACAAAGAGTCGACATGACTTAGTGACTAAACAACAAAGGAACTGAAGGAAATTTGAAAGATTCATAGTGCATCAAATGTTTCTTCATTAACTTAAAAATTAAGGTTAAAGAAATTTTTTAAATGTTATGAGAACCATGGAAAGTGGTAGTTACATTTTTTTAATGAGAATTTTAAATAGTATTGGCTAACTTGCTGCTTCAAGTAGCATGGAGGTGATAATACTCTCATACTTCCTCCCACTCCTCTACCCTTCAGTGTCTACTGATTAGGCTGGTTCATTTTGCCAGAGTTTATAATAGTAGCATTCTATGCTGCAACCACACTTTGCTGAGAAAAAAATAGTTTTTTATTCAAATGAATTCATTGCTCACCACTAACCCTTTTTTATAGCTTTGTCAAACCTGATCTCATTGCCAAAGAGCTCTGGGTTTATGTAAGCAGGTCATATTTAAGACTTCTGTCTGTTGCCTTCTTCTGTGGGCAACTTCTTGGCTGCATATAGTTTTCTCAGTCTTACTTTCCAAACCTCAGAACTTTATAAACAGTGTGCCATCATCTTTGAATATAGGAAGTTATCATAGAATATAGGAGGATAGACTCATTTTTCCCACTGTCAGGAATTGCTTTGTGCCTAGATGTCTGAGGAATGCCATCTTTATTCTTTAAATTCAATCATTTAACCTAGAAAAATCAGTCATTCTCTCTCTTTTTTCACTTGCAGGGTACCCTTCCACATGTGGATTTGCAAGTTTGAATATTCTCTGAATTCTTCCTCTTTGTAGGATTCTCTACTACAAGGACACCCATTACCTTATTTTGAATCACTTTTGTTTCACTTCCTCTTCCTTCTAACTAATCTTTTTTTTTCCTTCCTCCTCTACATTCAATGTGATTATCTCTAGCTTTCCCTTCATACCATTAATTCAGTTTTTAGCTCTGGCTATTCTGTTCTTGCTATTTTATGTTGTGAAAAGTGAAAGTGCTAATCTCTCAGTCACGTCCAGCTCTTTGCAACCCCACGGACTGTAGTCCGCCAGACTCCCCTATCCATGGAATTCTCCAGGCAAGAAAACTGGAGCAGGTAGCCATTCCCTTTTTCATGGGATCACTTTATTTAAATCATTTCTTTAGGTCTGCAATATCCTTTTATAGCTCATCCTGTTGTATTACCATCTCATCTTTCAGAGTTTGTTGTATCACATTTATAATCCTACTAATTCATTCTCTAATGAAAACATTGGTGAGGAAGCCACTTCTACCACCTGATTTGTGTTTCTTCCAGACTGGGCTCTTCATCTGACTTTTGGACTAATTGATTTTCCTATGATACTTACGTTCCTGTTTGCTTAGTTGCTTTGTGATTTCTTTTCATCTAGTTTGTGCCTAATGTCAGCAACTCAGTCCATAATACCCTTCCCTTCGTACCTTGAGCCAGTTTGCCTTTTCCAACTTAGTTTCATTTTGAGATCTGGGTATTGTTGGTCCAGCCACTTTTCTGTAGCCTAAGAGAAGACGGAACTCAGCCAGAAGTTAGTTCAGTCTTTGTTGATGAAACTTTGCTCCAAAATTTCTTCTGAGAAAACATTAATGCCTTAGACCAGGGCCCAACCCCCACAGCCGAGAGCATGGCCGACTTCTGTGGGCTAAGTTTCATCCTCCAACTCAATCCAATGTCTTGGAAGATAACAAGCCCTTTACCCTACTGATGGGACCAGAAGCCAACATCACCTTTCCAGAAAACAATTTGGTAATAGGTATCCAGATAACCACGATGGTGTGATCATTCACCTAGAGCCAGACATCCTGGAATGTGAAGTCAAGTGGGCCTCAGGAAGCATCACTACAAACAAAGCTAGTAGAGGTGATGGAATTCCAGTTGAGCTATTTCAAATCCTAAAAGATGATGCTGTGAAAGTGTTGCACTCAATATGCCAGTAAATTTGGAAAACTCAGCAGTGGCCACAGGACTGAAAAAGGTCAGTTTTCATTCCAATCCCAAAGAAAGGCAATGCTAAAGAATGTTCAAACTACCGCACAGTTGCACTCATCTCACATGCTAGCAAAGTAATACTCAAAATTTGCCAAGCCAGGCTTCAACAGTACATGAACTGTGAATTTTCAGATGTTCAAGCTGGATTTAGAAAAGGCAGAGAAACCAGAGATCAAATTGCCAACATCCGTTGGATCATCAAAAAAGCGAGAGAGTTCCAGAAAAATATCTACTTCTGCTTTATTGACTATGCCAAAGCCTTTGACTGTGTGGACCACAACTAACTCTGGAAAATTCTTAAAGAGATGGGAATACTAGACCACCTGACCTGTCTCCTGAGAAATCTGTATGCAGGTCAAGAAGCAACAGTTAGAACTGGACATGGAACAGCAGACTGGTTCCAAATTGGGAAAGGAGTACGTCAAAGCTGTATATTGTCACCCTGCTTATTTAACTTATAAGCAGAGTACATCATGCAAAATGCCAAGCTGGATGAAGCACAAGCTGGAATCAAGATTGCCAGGAGAAATATCAATAACCTTAGATATGCAGATGACACCACCCTTATGGCTAAAAGCGAAGAAGAACTAAAGAGCCTCTTGATGAAAATAAAATAAGAGAGTGAAAAAGTTGGCTTAAAACTCAACATTCAGAAAACTAAGATCATAGCATCTGGTCCCATTACTTAATGGCAAATAGATGGGGAAACAATGGAAACAGTGACAGACTTTATTTTCTTGGGCTCCAAAACCACTGCAGATGGTGACTGCAGCCATGAAAATAAAAGACACTTGCTCCTTGGGAGAAAAGCTATGACCAACCTAGACAGCACATTAAAAAGCAGAGACATTACTTTGCCAAAGGTTTTCCAATAGTCATGTATAGATGTGAGAGTTGGACTATAAAGAAAGCTGAGTGCCGAAGAATTTATGCTTTTGAACTGTGGTGCTGGAGACAACTCTTGAGTGTCCCTTGGACTGTACGGAGATCCAACCAGTCAATCCTAAAGGAAATCAGTTGTGAATATTCATTAGAAGGACTGATGCTGAAGCTGAAACTCTAATACTTTAGCCACCTGATGGGAAGAATTGATTCATTGGAAAAGACCCTGATGCTGGGAAAGACTGAAGGCAGGAAAAGGGGAAGACAGAAGATGAGATGATTGGATGGCATCACCGACTCGATGGACATGAGTTTGAGTAAGGTCTGGGAGTTGGTGATGGACAGGGAAGCCTGGAGTGCTGCAGTCCATGGGGTTGCAAACAGTCGGACATGACTGAGCAACTGAACTGAACTGAGCTGAACTGATCAAGACTTTGGGCTTCCCTGTTGGCTCAGTGGTAAAGAATCCACCTGCCAATGCAGGAGATCAGGTTCAATCCCTGGGTCAGGAAGATATCCTGGAGAATGAAATGGCAACCACTCCAGTAGTCTTGCCTGGAGAATTCCATGGACAGAGGAGCCTGGCAGACTATATAGTCCATAAGGTTGCAAAAGAGTCAGATACAACTTAGCAACTAAATAACAACAATCAAGACTTCATATATTAAGATATATATGAATATATATACACATATATATATATATGAATATATATATATACACACACATATATACATATATTTGACCCAATAATATTTCTTCTGAGATTCTAGTTGGGAAAAAAAGAAAAGGAAATAAAGATCCATTTGCAAGGAAATTCTTTGGAGTATTATACATAACAGCAATAAACTGTAAATAATTTAAATGTCCAACATGGAGACATGTTGCAGTAAAGTTTGCAGCAAATAAAAATAAGGTTTGTGGAGAGCTTGTAATAATATGATTAGATACCTATGATATAATATCAAGTAAAAAGCCAAAATATAGAATTAAACATGCAGCAAGATCTCAATTACGTTTTCAAAATGCACAGGAACTACACCCAAGAACCGTAGACTCAAACCTCCAGGAGGACAAGAATCATGACTATTTTGCTCATTCCTATGCAACCAGAACCTAACACAGTGCTTGACACATAACAGATGCACATTGGACATTTATGAATAAATGAATAAAATTAATTCAGCAAAGGACAGTCATCTCAGGATTCAACAACAGGAACAGTTGCATTTCTGAATGAATGATTTTAGAGATCCTCAATTATGCTGTGGCTAGCAGAAACCCACAACTTTGTCTAATGGAGATACAGGCTTTCAAGAACACATTTTGTTTATCACTATCTCACTTCCCCTGGGCTTCCTTGTTGTCTCAGATGGTAAAGAATCCACCTGCAATGCTGGAGACCCAGGTTTGATCCCTGGGTCAGGAAGATCCCCTGGAAAAGGGAATGACTACCCACTCCAGCATTCTTGCCTGGAGAATTCCATGGACAGAGGACTCCGGTGGCTATAGTCCATGGGGGTGCAAGAGTCAGACACGGCTGAGCGACTAACACTTTCACTTCACTTTCTTTCATCTCATTTCCCCTACCCTTATTTATCCTTTGAAAGGAATTTTTTAAAACAGCTTTATTGAGGAATAACTTGCATACTATATAATTCATATATAAGTGTACCATTCAATAATATTTTGTAGCTTTAAATGAGTTATACAAGCATCACCACAACCCAGTTTTAGAACATTTCCATCACTCAAAATCAATTCTTTCAAGTTCATTTGCAGTCAATTTCCATTCATATACCAAGTTCCACATAACCACTGATCAGCTCTCTGCCTATATAAATTTGCCTTCACTGAACATTTTGTATAAATGAGGTCATACAGTACAAAATCCTTGGCAACTGGCTTCTTTCACATATTTTGGAGGTTCATCTATACTACAGCATTATTTCTTGTGAATTGTGGGCATAATCCCCCATTTTGCCTACCCATTCCTTGATACCCAGTTGATGGATATTTGGATTGTTTCCAGTTTGGGACCATCCATAATGGCCAGTTTCCATTATGAATAATATTGCTATAAACATTCCCATATAGGTCTTTGTGTGAACACGTTTTTTCATTTCTCTTGAGTCTACTCAAGAAGTGGTGCAGAAGTGGAAGTGCTGGGTCATCGGGTAAGTTTTGTTTAACTTTTGAAAAATGCAAACGTGTTTTCATAGTGGTGGTACCACTTTGCATTCCCACCAGCAATATATGAGGGTTCCAACTTCTCCACATTCTGGCCAATACTTCATAGAACCTGCTTTCTTGACTTTAGTCATTCTAGTGGGTAGTAGAGGTATCACATTGCATTTCTAATTTGCACTTCTGTAATGATTAATAATGCTGATCACTTTTTCTTATACTTAATAGCCACTTATGTATGTAGTTTTTAGTGAAATATCTATTTAAGTCTTTTGCCCATTCTCTAATTGGCTTGTTTTCTGATTATAAAGTTTTAAGAGTTGTTTACATATTCTGAATAGAAATCTTTTATCAAAAATAAAATATGTAAATACTTTCTCCAAGTCTATAACTTGTCCTTACATTCTCTTAATGATGTCTTTTGAAGTGAAAAAGGTTTTAATGTTCATGAAATCCAGTGTATCATTTTTGTTCTTTTTTGTCTTAAGCTTTTGATGTCATATCCCCAAACTCTTTGCCTAACCCAACATCATTAAAATATTCTTTGATGCTTTCTTAAAGAGGTTTGCCAGTTTATCTTCATTTCTTTTTGTGAATTCAAGTGACAGTCTGCCATCACTTCTATTCACCCTGAAGAGTTTCTTTTAGTATTTCTTGTAAGATGAGTCTGCTAGGAACAAAGTCTCTTGATATTTGTTTATCTGGGTACGTTTTTATTTCACCTTCATTTTTGAAGACTAGCTTTGTTGTATTTAGGAATTTTTTTCTTTCTTTCAACACTTTGAAGATGTCATTCTATTGCCTTCAAACTGTATTGTTTCTGATTAAAAGTCAGCAATTATATTGTTTCTCCATACATGAGAAGCCAAAGGGCTTTCAACAGGATTAAAATGACATGTCTTGTTGCGTATTTCTCTGTGTTTATCCATATTGGGATTTGCTGAGCTCCTTGAATCTGTAAATTAATTTTTTAAATCAAATTTTGGGAGTTGTATTTACCATTCTTGTCCCTCTTCCTGAAACAGCTATTACATAAATGTTGATATACTTGTATTGGCCCACAGAGTTCTGAGGCTCTGCTCATTTTTCTTCAAACATTTTTTCTCTTCGTTACTCAGTTGAGGTTATTTACACTGACTCATCTTCAAATTCATTTCTTCTTTCTTCTGTGATCTAAAATCTACCAAGTTATTATACTTTTCAACTCCAGAATTTCCTTTTTAAAAATGCTATCTTCTTCTAGAGATTTGCTATTCACTGAATCTTTGATATTCAACTTTTGTTCCATTCTTTAAACATAATTTCCTTTAGCTATTTTAACATATTTATAATAACTAATTTGAAATATTCATCTGTTAATTCAAAAAAAAAAGGAAATATTCATCTGTTAATTCCAACATCTGGGGGAAGTCAGAGACAATTTCTGCTGACTTCTTTTTTTTTTCCCATAGTATAAATCAGACTTTTTTTTTTTTTTTTTCATGTCTTACAGTTTTTATTGAATCCTGGACATTTTAGACCATATATTTTAGCAATTCTGGATTCTGACTCCACCCTTTCCCCAAGAATTATTGTTGTTACATTTTTATTTGTTTACTTGTCCATTGAGTAACTTGCCTGGACCAAATCTGTGAACTCTGTCTCCTGCACAGTGTCTGGCTGCTTCTGTCTCTGCTCAGTTTAATTTTCAAGCCTAGCGTCCTAAAGTTCACCCTAATGTCTATATACCTTAATATTCAACCAAATATTAGTTGGAGGTTGTGCTTCAGACCTTGAACCAGGGATTCTTATAGCCTCTGCTAACATGGGCTAGGGAGTGCATTCAAAATTTAGGCCATTTTCTAGTTGCTCCAGTTTACTTTCTGCCAAGTGCCCTTGGTATATTTCACATACTCTTCTGTGCATGAGCACAGTCTCTATTGACCAGAGATGTGTGGTGTGTGTCTTCTGTTCATACTCACAGTCAGCTGGGGTATGTGAAGAACATATCAAGTCTACTACGGTTGCCTCACTTTCAGAAAAATTAAGGTACTTAATCTCCCTTTCAGTCTTTCAATGCATTCATTCAATTCTTACTCCATCCTTCTATCAGTAATTTACTTTTACTGTTTATGTATTGTGTGTACTGCCTGAGTTCCTTTATATAATTACAAGTATACGTGAAAATATATTTTTCTCCTTTTTCTAATAGAAGTCAATGTAATATTCACACTGCTCTGCTCTTGCTCTTTTCTTAACTTAATAATAGATCTGGGAAAGCTTTCATATCATTCCAGGGTTTCCTCATGATCTTATATAGCTGCATTGTACTTCATTATAGATGTAGCATGACTGAGTTGGCCAATCCTTTACTGATGAATCATACACAATAAATCTCTGTCCACAGTCTATGTGAAGCTAAGCAAAAGCTCTTCTGCTTCCAATATTCCCCTAAGCCATCGCTCAATGATATGGAAGAGGGAGTGTCACACTCTCCAGTATTTTTCCCAATAAATTTACCTCAGTCCCAACTTAGATCATCCATTAGAATGTAATAAAAATGAAGGATGGATTGGAAGATTTCTGTGAATCTACATTATCCAACCATGGAGCACTTACTCCTTGGTAGCCTACCAAGTTTGAGATTCTTGCACACACCTGTGAATATGTTTCCAGATTCCCAATTATAAAAGAATAAGGCTCATATTATAAAGGAAGAAGACATGTTAAGATTTTTATCTTTATAATAATAATTTTTTAAAATATACATTTCTTCCCTGAGGTTTTAAGTTAAAGGTTAAGATAGAGGTTTTATAACAAAGGTATTTGGAGTAAGCTAATACTGTATCTCTTTCTCTAAGAACTTATCCCAATCCATAGTTGCTATTGAGGGGATGGGTAAGGAGTCATGTTCGTACCACATGTATTCAGCCACACACCCATTATCTGATCCAAGAATGGATGATCAACCCAAGGATCACCAAGCTTCTATTGGCCAGGGGCAAGTAAATTTTTCTCAATCAGTAATTTACTCCAGGCCATACTGCCTAAAGCAATCTACAGACTTAATGCAACCCCTATCAAAATACCCATAACATTTTTCCAGAATTAGAACAAGTAATCCTAAAATTCATATGGAAGCACAAAATACCCACAGTTGCCAAAACAATCTTGAGAAAGAAGAACAAAACTGAAGACATAATCTTTCCAGACTTCAAACTACACTATAAAGCTACAGTTATCAAAACAGTGCAGTACTGATATGAAAACAGATGCATAGATCAACGGAACAGAATAGAGGGGCAAGAAAAAACCTACACACCTACGGTCAAATAATCTATGAAAAAAGAGGCAAGAATATACAATAGAGAAAAGATAATCTCTTCAACAAGTGGTGTTGGGAAATTTGGACAGCCTCATATAAAACAATGATATTAGAACATTCCTTCACATCATATACAGAAAAAAACTCAAAATGGTTTGAAGACCTAAAAGTAAGACATAACACCATAAAACTCCTAAAAGAGAATATAGGCAAAACATTCTTTGACATAAATTGTAGCAATATTTTCTTAGATCAGTCTCCCAAGGCAAAAGAAATAAAAGCAAAAATAAACAAATGGGACCTAAATCAAACTTAGAAGCTTTTCCAAAGCAAAGGAAATGATCAACAAAATAAAAAGACAACCTACAAAATAAGAGAAAATTACCGCAAACAATACAACTAAAAAGGGGTTGATAACCAAAGTAAACAAACAGCTCATACAACTCAATGTTAAAAAAAAAATTAAAAAATATGCAGAAGAGCTAAGTAAATATTTTTCCAAAGAAGATATACAGATGGCTAATGGGCACCTAAAAAGATGCTCAACATCACTAATTATTAGAGAAATGCAAATCAAAACCACAATGCGGTATCATCTCACAGCTACCAGAACTGCCATCATCAAAGAGTTTACAAATAAATGAAGGAGAAGGTATGGGGATAAGAAAACCCTCCTACACTGTTGGTGGCAAAGTAGATTGGTGCAGTCACTATGGAAAAGAGTATCAGTTCAGTTCAGTCACTCAGTCGTGTCCAACTCTTTGCGACCCATGGACTGCTGCATGCCAGGCTTCCCTGTCCATCACCAACTCCCAGAGCTTGCTCAAACTCGTGTCCATTGAATCAATGATGCCATCCAACCATTTCAACCTCTGTCATCCCCTTCTCTTCCTGCCTTCAATCTTTCCCAGCATCAGGGTCTTTACCAATGAGTCAGTTCTTCAAATCAGGTAACCAAAGTGTTGGAGCTTCAGCTTCAGCATCAGTCCTTCCAATGAATAACCAGGATTGGTTTTCTTTAGGAATGACTGGTTTGATCTCCTCACTGTCCAAAGAACTCTCAAGAGTCTTCTCCAGCACCACAGTTCAAAAGCATCAGTTCTTCCATGCTCAGCTTTCTTTGTGGTCCAACTCTTAGATTCAAACATGACTACTGGAAAAATCATACCTTTGACTAGACAGACCTTTGTTGGCAAAATGATGTTTCTGCTCTTTAATAATTTAATACGCTGTCTAGGTTTGTCATAGCTTGTCTTCCAAGGAGAAAGTGTCTTTTAATTTCACGGCTGCAGTCATCATCCGCAGTGATTTTGGAGCCCAAGAAAATAAAGTCTGTCACTGTTTCCATTGTTTCCCCATCATTTACCATGAAGTGATGGAACCAGATGCCATGATCTTAGTTTTTTGAATGTTGAGTGTTAAGCCAGTTTTTTCACTCTCCTCTTTCACTTTCATCAAGAGGTTCTTTAGCTCCTATTTGCTTTCTGCCATAAGGAGAGTGTCATTTGCATATCTGACGTTATTGGTATTTCTTCCAGCAATCTTGATTCCAGCTTGTGCTTCATCCAGCCTGGCATTTCACATGATGTACACTGCATATAAGTTAAATAAGCAAGGTGACTATATACAGCCTTGATGGCTGGAACAACTGGAACAATTTGGAACCAGTCTGTTGTTCCACATCCAGTTCTAACTGCTGCTTTTTTACCTGCATACAGGTTTCTCACAAGATAGGTAACATGGTCTGGTACTCCCATCTCTTCAAAACTTGTCCATAGTTTGCTGTGAACCACACAGTCAAAGGCTTTGGCATAGCCAATGAAACAGAAGTAGATGTTTATCTGGAATTCTCTTGCTTTTTCTATGATCCAACGGATGTTGGTAATTTGATCTCTGATTCCTCTGCCTTTTCTAAATCCAGCTTGAACATCTGGAAGTTCTCAGTTCATACACTGTTGAAGCCTGGATTGGAGAATTTTGAGCATTACTTTGTTAGCATGTGAGATGAGTGCAATTGTGTGGAAGTTTAAACTTTCTTTGACATTGCCCTTCTTTGGGATTGGAATGAAAACTGATCTTTTCCAGTCCTGTGGCCACTACTGAGTTTTCCAAATTTGCTGGCATACTGAGTGCAGCACTTTCACAGCATCATCTTTTAGGATTTGAAATAGTTCAACTGGAATTTCATCACCTCCACGAGCTTTGTTCATAGTGATGCTTCCTAAAGCCCACTTGACTTTGCACTCCAGGATGTCTGACTCTAGGTGAGTGATCAGACCATGGTGGTTATCTGGGTCATTAAGATATTTTCTATATAGTTCTTCTCTGTATTCTTGCCACCTCTTCTTAGCACCTCTTCTTCTGCTTCTGTTAGGTCCATACCATTTCTTTATTGTGCCCATCTGTGCATGAAATGTTCCCTTGGTATCTCTAATTTTCTTGAAGAGATCTCTAGTATTTCCCATTCTATTGCATTCCTCTATCTCTTTGCACTGATCACTGAGGAAAGCTTTCTTATCTCTCCTTGCTATTCTTTGAAACTCTGCATTCAGATGGATATATCATTCCTTTTCTCATTTGCCTTTAGCTTCTCTTTTTTTCTCAGCTATTTGTAAGGCCTCCTCAGACAACCATTTTGCCTTTTTGCACTTCTTTTTCTTGGGGATGGTCTTGATCACTCCCTCCTATACAATGTCACAAACCTCGGTCCATAGTTCTTCAGGCACTCTATCTATCAGATCTAACCCCTTGAATCTGTTTCTCACTTCTACTGTATAATCGTAAGGGATTTGATTTAGGTCATACCTGAATGGTCTAGTGGTTTTCCCTACTATCTTCAATGTAAGTCTGAATTTGGCAATAAGGAATTCATGATCTGAGCCACAGACAGCTCCTGGTCTTGTTTTTGTTGACTTTATAGAGCTTCTCCATCTTCGGCTGCAAATAACATAATCAATCTGATTTTGGTATTGACCATATGGTGATGTCCATGTGTAGAGTCGTCTCTTGTGTTGTTGGAAGAGGGTGCTTGCTATGACCAGTGCATTCTCTTGGCATAACTCTGTTAGCCGTTACTGGGGGGAAAACAATATGGAAGTTCCTTTAAAAATTAAAATATAACTACTGTGAAACTGAAAGTCGCTCAGTCCTGTCCTACTCTTTGAGACCCAATGGACGGTAGCCCACCAGGCTCCTCTGTCCATGGGATTCTCCAAGCAAGAATACTGAAGTGGGTTTCCATTCCCTTCTCTGGGGGACTTTCCAGATCCAGAGATTTAACCCAGGTCTCCAGCAGATTCTTTACCATCTGAGCTCCAGGGAAGCCCAGAACTACCAAATGACCCACCAATTCTACTCCTGAGTATATATCTAGAAAAAATAAAAACTCTGGAATGATTTAATCCAGAAGACACAGAGAACATAAGAGTATAGTAGGCATTTGAACTGAAAAGTGATATACAACATGTCTGGGGAAGGCATCTGCCGAGAAGCAACATTTCTGAGCCCAAATTGAAGAAAAATCCTTCTCCTTGATAATAACCTAAAGGCAACTCTCCTATCTGGATCAATTTCAAAGCTGTTCCCCATTAGCTGAGGCCACAAATGACCTCACTGCTCAAGGCAAAGTGTGCTTGTACGGATAGTAATATCACAAGCTGTCATTGAACACAGAGTTGGTTCCATGTATCAAGATCCTAGCATAGTGAGGGCTCCTTAGATGTAACCTCTATCCCTCACCCCAACCTTTCAAAAACATCCTCCGACCAAAGTGGTCCTCCTCTGCCCTTCAACTGTCTCTCCTTTTTGCACTCCTTTAATTGCACTTGTTTTTGAAGCCCGTAGAATTTATTATTCAGAAAACAACCTTCTCTGCAATATCAACCTTAATTAACTGTGTTCTTTTTCTATCCCCTCCCACCCTCCACTTCATGCATTTGAATTAAGGCATGCCAGAGCCCCTGGCCAGTACCCTGCCCCCATCGCAGACCCATCAGTGTCTACCAGCCAACCATGACCAGATAAGGCAAAATGGAATTCCTTATCTCTGGCTGCCAATGTGAAAGGGTCAAGGTTACCAAGGAAAGACCTTCCAAAAGGAAGGAAAGGAAGAAAGAAGCCAAGCCTCTCTGGTTTCCATGGAAACGGAAGGGTGAATCATGGCGTATCCCCCAGAGCCTGGCCCGCTTAGCTCTGCTGACATCTTTCCACTTCATTAGCCTCTTTATCAAGTGACTCTGCATAAGACTAAGCGTATTTTGGTGTCAGGGTGCACTGGAGATGATTCAAAAACAGAGTGACCTTTTCCGCAGATCCCCTGTTCCTCCTGGGACCCCAGACGTTGGCACCCCTCCCCTCTCGGTCCTTGTTATGGCTCCACTCGCTCCTCACTCTTTCTAATCAAAGCTCCGGCACCGCAAGGCCAGGAGGTGCCCCTACTCAGCCGCCCAAGAAGCTGGGACCCTGGCTGTCAGGGATACACAGCACCCGAGCCTGGAGGAAGATTAATGACTTTGCCCACAGAAAATGGATAAAACAGGCCCCAAAAAGACAATAAACACCGGGCCGACTGTGAGCAAGGCTCTGACAGTAACAAATACTGACTGACATCGCATTGTGTTCCTTTTCTAGATGACTCTGGGCTGCCGGTGGAAAACACAGATTCATTTAATAAGCGCGTCAGTGAGACAAAGGGGCCTTTGGGGGTTAGAATTGATCTCCCTCGCAGGCGTGTGTGCACCGACGTCTGTGTATGTGAAAAGGAATGTCCGCATTCAGTATCTGTCCCTTTGGAAATCCAAGAGCATCCTCTAATTTCCCAATCCTGTCTCCACGCTTCAGCAGATTTGTCACTAGCAGGTTCTCTCAGCCATGAAAATTCATCGGAAACCAAGAGCCGGGACCTGAAAGGAGATGGGATAGGGGACTTAAAACACCTTTGATAAGGTTGACCTCTCTTTCAGAAGCCCTTACAGGCCAGTGTCCAGGGAGGAGACACTGTTGCTCTTGTACACAGGCTGCAGTGACTGTTCCAGGAAGCAGGCTTGCCCAAGGAATGGGCAGGGGAAGCTGGGAGCTACAGAGATGAAACTGACAAGGAGTTTCTGGGGGGCTGGGGGCTGCCTTGTTTTTATTTTGTTTCCTTTTTTCCAAATTAACTTACAAATGCTGTGTCCTAGAGACCCTAGAATCTGAGCCCCATGTTTTGGTGCTGACACCAAGTCTGTGATTTTGGAGGAGTCCTTTGATCTCTTGGGCCTCACTCTGTCGAATGAGAAGTCTGGACTAACTAATGGCTGAGGTCTCTCGAAGGTCTGTGATGGCTGGTCACCCTGATGCTGTTCTGCCTTGTACACCCACACCCCAGTGCTACCTCCCAAGCCTTTCCCAAAATCACATCCACTCCATGCTATTTGCACCCTCATGAACCTGGCTCTGAGCCTGGCCAGAGCCTTAATACCTCCTATTAGACTGGATCCATGGCCCCCTTCAGGCCCACAGTCTTACTCTTCTACATTCATTCTCTAGAGGAGCAGCTCTCACAGTGTGGTCCCAGCCAGCCAGACCAGCATCACCTGGGAACTTGTTAGCAATGTAAATTCTTAGGCCCCACCCCAAATCGGAAATTCCAGACTGAGCCCACAGATCTAATTCCCACAGGTTGGGATGGTAAAGTCCTCTTTGACTTCACCCTTCTGGGCCTCACCATATCCTTGTCTGACCACTCCTTCCCCTAAAATTTACTCTCTAGCAGCCCCGTGCGTGACTGAGTGCCAAGTCACTTTAGTCACGTCCGACTCTGTGCGACTTCATGGGCTGCAGCCGCCAGGCTCCTCTATCCATGGGATTTTCCAGGCAAGAATACTGGAGTGGGTTGCTATTCTCTTCTCCAGGGGGTCTTCATGGCCCAGAGATCAAACCCACGTCTCTTAGGTCTCTTGCATTGGCAGATGGGTTCTTTACCACTACCACCACCTGGGCAGCCCCAAACTTTCTATTTCCAAATATACTGTGCTGTGTCATAACCCCAGCCTCACTAGCTGGATTGGTCCTATAGATAGATGACCCTCATGCTACAGAACTAAGTTTTTCTCAACCTTTAATATAATGCAGATGATACCCCTGCACAAAGACTTCCCTGACCTATCTCACCTCCAAAGCTAGGATCAGTATCCTTCCTTTGTACTCCCACCACTTCTTGTGTATACATCCATACTTTGCATATGTCACCTAGTGTAGTAGATCAGATTCTAAGATGTCCCTTAAGGTTTCCTATCCACCCAGCTGTCCGTGTACACACCCTGCATAGTCTCTGGGACAGTGAGCATGATGGATTTTATTCCCATAATGCTGTATTTTGTACACTATACTATTGACCTTAAAGTAGGAAGATTAATCAGGTAGTCCTAATCTAATTACAAGAGCTCTTTAAAAGCAGAGTTCTCTTCAACTGGCCAGAAAAGAGGAAGTCAGAGAGATTAAAGGATGAGAGAACTCAACCCCAAGGAGGTTCTCCATTGCCCAAATGGAGGGGGCCTGTGGCAAGGACTGAGCAGCAGCTCTAGTTGCTAAGAGCAGTCTCCAGCTGACAGCCAACATTGGAATAAGGACTCCAATTCTACAACCTCAAGGAGTTGAATTCTGCTTACAACAAGGATGAGCTCAGAAGTGGATTTACCCTCAGAGCCCCCAGATAAGAACTCAGTCCAGCCAACTCCTTGACTTCAATCTTGCTGGACTTCTGATCTATGAAACTGTGAGCTAACTTTATGCCACTGAATTTGGGGTAATTTGTTACACAGCAACAACAAAAAAAAACTAACACAACTTGTACTGTAATTGACCATTATATAGCATCTCGCCCACTCACTGAGCTCTTTAAAGTGGAAACTGCCTTATTGATTCATTTCTGCATCACTAGAGCCTGTCTGGGGCATGCCCAGAGAAGGTGCTTAGGAAATGCTTGCTGGAGGATGGATGGATGGATGGATAGTTGGATGGATGGAGAAATACATCTTAAAGCACCCGATTCTATTGTCCTGGCAGTTGCTTTAGATTTAGGCAAAAGAAATAGACTGCAATAAAAGGGATATAATATGCAAATAAACAATGAAATTGTGATGAAAAAGAAATGAGTTTTTGTCCCTTCATTGACTTGTGCAGCATGAAAACCTTTCATCTGCTAGGCATTTGTATTCCATTTATCTCTTGCAGCTCGACACCTCACGGCACCAGGAGACAAGGATGTGCGTCTGGATATGGACATCTATTATTGTTGTATTGAATGCCCCTTCTCTTTGAGGTAATGCTGTTTTGTGTCTCATACTGGGGGAGCACCGTGCCCAGCCTCCAACTTCAGAAGCCCACAGGGGGAAGATTCTCTCTGCCTCTATTCTCTGGAAGCTCAGATGGTTAGATTCTCCTATTCAGAAGCTGGGGTAAGTGGTATATGACTCTGAGACAGTCAGGCTTATTGCTGGCAGCCACAGGGGTGTCTCATGCCTGGTGTCTAATGGCAGGTCAAGTGGTATTCTGGAGCAGCAAAGACTGTTCCTTGTTTTAGCAGGGTTCTTAACTAAAGCGCTAGTTCCTGTCCATATTGCAAGCTGGTTCTCTAGCCTCCTGCTGAATCTCAGAACCTCCAATAGATTCATTTTCTGCTCAAAATGTCCCAAGTTGGTTTCTGTTGTTCGCAACCAAGAACCTTGACTGATACAAATCCTGATCGCGCTGAGCAGACAGCTGAGCGTTTTTCCTATTTCTAAAAGTCTCAAAGGCTTATAAGTTCACTCAGTAACCTGTTATACCAGTCAAGGTTCTTAGTTGCAAACAAAAGAATTCTTCCTAGCTGACTTAAGTGAAAAAGACATTTATGAAAGGGCACTGCTAGCTTTTAGCATCTCTGGGAGGTCCCAAAGCCAGGAACAATAGGCCACTCGTGCCACCCTCCACATTATCCCCGCAGGGTCCCCACCAGCATCCCCACTGGCACAGAAGCCACATCTCCCAGCAATGATACTGCATACTATGTGTTTCCACCAGTCTCTGCCATATCCATCTCTGCATGCTGAATGGCTCTACTTTTTTCCTGATCAGAGTGGACTCCTTTGGACATCTGCTCTCTAGCATCAGTGGCTTCCTAACTGAAGCCTGACACAGGTTCAACTATTTGGAAGGACCTTAAGCCTGTACTCTGCTCAAGAGAAGCTGGGAAAGCCCATTTCTGGCTTCTCTCTTGGAGAGGCATGGATTCAGAGGTGAGAAATTCTCCAAAAATAGGAAAGGGTGTCCAAGAGGGCTGGGTGCTCAAGTGGCTTGACAGCTATCCTACAAGTAGCTTGACTACATCTGTTACAGTGTTAGAAACACCTTGCATCCAAGAAATCCTTCCTAGAGGCTAACCAAACACCCACTTGCTGCAGAGCCCTATTTAACCAGAGCCCTCTGTATGTTGTCTTCAGTGGAATTCTACAAGAGCTTGCCACCACCTTCCAAATGTTTGAACACTGACTAAGTCCCCCGCAATTTCCTCTTATGCTGGTTAAGAAGCTACAATCATTTTCTCCTTCCCTCTTCTTTATGACTCCTCGGTGCTTTAGCTGCCTCTAAAGTCATCCTCTCAAATATTCAGACCTCTCTCCAATGCTCTAAAAGTTTCATTCCTTGTTCTGTTCTCCACTTGATTACATAACTTGTCTTATTTTATCTCTTCTTGCTGTCTCCCGAGTTCAAACCCTGAGCTACCTACTCCAGTGAACAGCATCTCATGTTCCTCAGGCTCATCCAATGCTGTGAGGATATGCTGTCCTGTGGCTGAAATACAAAGGAATTTTGCTGTGATGCTCTGGTATTATGGTGTGTCCAGAGCTAAAAGCTCAGCAGCCCACCTACCCTCTTGTCATTGCATAGCAGTAATACATGTCCAGCTCAGAGGTCACTAGCATAATTAAGGCTCAAAGCTGCAAGTGGACACACTACTGCTATAGAACTGAACTCTCCCCCACAGACTTAGACTAGCTGTGTGACCTCAGGCAAGGCACTTTACATTTCTGACCTTCAGACTCCTCGTCTGAGATGCTTAGATAATAATAGTATTTGCCTTACAGAATTGTTGAGAGGGTTAAATGGGGTGAAGTAGCTAAAGTACATGCAGTAAGTATTCAATATACGCAACCTCATAGAGATGACTTGGAGACCCAAAGTGACCATGGGTGTAAAAACACTGTGAACTAGAAAAATCCCATACAATTTAAGAGTGTTATTGACATAAACACAAAGATTATTTTCACAAACTAAGCTAAAAGGTATGGGTATAGCCTTAATAAAATGTTCTTTCTGGGAGGATGCCAATGGGTTTCTATAAATTTCTCAAAGAAGGATGAGTGAGTATGATAGTTAATTTTATGTGTCAACTTGTCTGGCCTAAGGGAAGCCCTCATAACTAGTAAACATTATTCCTGAGTGTGTCTATGAAAGTGTTCCTAGAAGAGATTAACACTTGATTCAGTAGACTGAATAAGAAGATTTGCCCTCATCAGTGTGGCCAGTCCATTGATGGCGCAAATAAAACAAAAAGGCAGAGGCTTCAGTAATATCCCACAGGCTCAGTAGTTGCCTCACACAGGTTCTAGAGTGCGGGCTCAGTAGATGTGGCACACAACTTAGTTGCCCTGCAGCATGTGGAATCTTCCCGGACCAGAGATTAAACTATGTAACCTGCACTGGCAAGCAGATTCTTAACCACTGGACCACCAGGGAAGTCCCTCTCTGTCTTCTTAATCTGAGATGTCTATCTTTTCCTGCTCTCAAACATCAGAGCTCCAAGTTCTCAGGCCTTCAGACTCAACTTGAATAGGCCATAGACTCTATTGAATAGGCCATAGACTCTATTGGTCCTCCAGCCTGCAGACAGTAGATGGTAGGACTTCTTGGCCTCCATAATTGCATGAGTCAACCCCAGTGTGTGTGTGTGTGTGTGTGTGTGTGTATAAATAAAATCTTCTATTGGTCCTGTTTCTCCAGAGAACCTTGACTAATACAGTGAGTACACATCCATTTCAGACATTCCCAGAATTGTTGAGCTACCCTTGCAATTTACAGCAATAAGGACTGAGGGGACAGGACCTTGACCCAAATAGATAGTGGCAGAAATGAACATTGAATCTAGTGCTCCCAGCTCAGTCACCATCAGTCACCTTGGCAGAACAAGGCTTCCACACTGGCCTTCATGGACCACACAGTGCTCTCAGCCCCACTTCCACACCCCAACCATCCAAACCACACAGAAAAGCCAACCTTTCAGGAGCCAAGGTTGGTGGTTCTCTAAAACATTATCTGAAGAACAAAAGAAATGTTCACACCAACAGTGCCTCCCCCATACACCTGCCTCTGGATCTGAAGTCCCTTCCCCTTGTATTAAACTCTTTAGGAAATTTTTTAATGGAAACAGCCATTCAAAAGTGAACTTTGGGACTGTTATTATAATCAACACCATGCTGAGAACTAGCTCAGCAGATCCCGAGTAAGAGCTAAGATGGGAGTTTCTATGAGGTATGGGAACTGAATAGAGTTAATATAGGTTGACAACAAGGGCAGAAAAATCATGCAAAGAATACTTTCTTGATAAACAGGATATTTTTTTTCCTAGCAAAAGCTAGAGTAGTAGCCAGTAAGGGATGCATGAGGCTCTGTGAGGGGAAGAGTTAAAGAGTGTTATCCCATAGCTGTATCCGCCTCCCAGGCTCAGTCCATACAGTCCCTGTCAGGAAGTCCTCCTGGGCACTCCCAAGACTGAATGAGACACCTGCTTTCATGGATTTCATAATAATCTGAGCCTCATCATCATGTGCTTCCATCTCACTAGCTGTGAGTTCTTTGAGGGCAAAATTGCATCCTGTTTCATCCCCAATGTGAGAGTCTGGCAAAGACTACTGGCTGCTTTTATGGAGGGCACCTCAAATCCAATCTACCTACCTTAATACATTCGCAAGCCAGATTTGGAATAAGGTCCTTTAAGCCAAATCTATTCCTCCTGAGATCTAGGCTCCCACTAGCCCTCAAAATTTCTAAAAAGACAAATTCATAAGACTACATCAGCAGGAAGATGAAAAGACCAGAAGCCAACTTCCCCGGTCAGTCCAGGAGCCTAAAGCTCAGTGGCAGAACTCTAAAATTTTAAACAGAGAAGGGGTAGCAAACTGAGGCAACTTGTGTGCAGAGGAGCTGGGCTACTTATGGAGCTGGCTCTGCATTGCTGGCATTCAGTGTTTAATGGAATCAAGTGTTTCAGGTCAATTTATGTAAACAAAACCTTAAGGTTCCTTTTATTAATGCTTAATATAAGACCAGGAAATGTAAGCAGTACCTCTCATATATGAGTATATGAATATATGTTCATATATATGACTGTAACTTGAATATATATGTTGGGACTTCCCTGGTGATCAGTGGTTGAGAATCTGTGCTTCCAGCACCAGGAAGCGGGGGGGTGGGAGGGATGGGTAGGGGCAGGAGGTGGTGTTCAATCCCTGGTTGGGAAACTAATATATATATAATTATATGTTATAATTATATATTATATATTTTAATATATTATAATATATATAAAATACCTATTTAAGGATGGAGAAAGTCTGGGAAGCCTCTGGGGACAGAGGGAGGACTGTGCCCCGGTGGTGTCTCTGCTACAAAACTGCCACTTCCAAGGACACCCAACCTGCTCCCAAGTCCTCTCCCACTCACTGCCTTTGACTTGAGTCACAAAGAATTTCCCAGCTCCACTGTGGAAGCCTACGGTTTTCACCAAGACCTCACAGCAGAGTCCAAACAGAAGAAAACTGAAGCAGAAAGAAAATATTACATCCAAATGTGGGCCTTTCTGCGGGCCCTACCATCTGCAGTGCCAATTCAGGAAGCTGCTGGGATTGATTTTCCATGGGAAAGAAAAACTAAGGGAATAAAAAGCTTGCGGGGGAGGCAGGCCAGACAGAGGCTCATATCTCATCGCTCTGTGTTATCTTTTCCCACAGTTCAAAAATCAATTAGTGGTGAATTTCTCTGGAAACTTCTTAAACAATGTTATTTCATTAAAGATCTGTGCCAGCGCCATCAGATTCACTTTCCAGGTGTGAATTAGAAAATTAGCCTCGCCCTGTTAATAATTTCCTCCTTGGTAAGATCGCATCAGTCTACACAATGTTTAATACCAGCTGAGCTGGAGCCAGTGGGAAGCACATAATTCCTTTTTCCCTTCCAGTAATAGAAATAAAAGCAGGCGGGATGGAAAATGTGGGCACTTCCTAGGACAGGAGCAGGAGATAAAACAGAGGAAAGCCCTGGAGAGACCAGGAGGAAGAGCCTCAGAAGACAGAACTTCACAGCTCCTGGGAGTAACCTGCCAGCAAGTAGCAAAGAAAAAGAGAGGAGGGCCACTGGGGAGCCAGCTTGGGGACAGCCTAATGCTCCAGTCAAGTGCTGCCTGGGTGAGGCCAGCTCGGACACTTTCTTATGTTGTATGGCTCCTGGCCCCAGATCTATCCATCCTGATGGGCAGCACGTGTCACAGGTGACAGGCTGGAGAGGCGTGAGCTGCTCTGCCAGTGAGGAGGGGATCTCTGTGCCAGGCACCAAGCCTGGTCAGACACCGCAGCAGGCAACTGCCTGTGCCCTGCTTCTCTCCACAGAGGGAGATGAGCCCTCATTAATTCAGACTAATTTGCTAGAAGGCCAACCCAATAAACAGTACTAAGATGCTCTTAAAGGATTCCATTTCATCGCTTTCATTTACACGTAGTGAAAGGAACTGGGTCTGCCTTGGATGAATAGATAAAAATGATTCGTAGTTAGCTCATCAAGGCAGGATTTAAAAATAAATTAACTAACATTTTATCAGTTGAACAAAATTACAGTAAAACCACACTGTGCCGGGCAGAGAAAACAACCAGGTTGCCACCTGTGTCCTCCAAGGAGTGTGCCATCTGGGTACGAGGTCAGTACCCAGGGCAGGAAGTCAGTGATGGCCACAGAGCAGAGCGTGTCTTATCAGAGGTCAGTGGTGGAGCACAGACAGGGGCTCCTTACCCAGAGCAAGCAAGCTGGGCAGCCGGGTAAGGCTTTTTGAAAGTGCTCCTGGAAGAGGGCCATGAAGGACAGTTAGAAATCAAACAGGAAGCAGGGTGATAAGGGGAAGAAGGAGGGCAGAAGGGAAAGGGGTGGGCTCACATAGCAGCCTGCAGTTTGCAAACCTTATCGTTTACCTACGTTTCTCATTCTGACTTCAGAACAGCCCATTAGAGATGAAGACAGAGCCCCAATGACTCCCTCCAACCTAGCTGACAAAAAGAGGAAGCAAGGAATGGAATCAAGTCCCCTGCACTTCAGACTCTGCACCCTGACAGGAATATGATAAAAACCACAGACCCTCTTTTCAAAAAAAAAAAAAAATGCACATATGCTCACACTTACAAAAAGAAAATTCACGTGCAATTGGATGGCACTCAGAAACCCTCTAAAGCTGGGATCAGCCCAAGGATCCCAGCTAAAAGCTTCTTCTCCAAACAGAGCTAGTCTGTGCTTACACCATAATCACCCCCACCTCATTTGTAGGTCAGTGCAGATTCCTAGGCCACCTTGATGATTCTACTTCTAAGTAGATAAAGAGTTACTACTCTTGTAAAGCTGTTTACCCTAGTGCTAATGAGCCTCATGTCTGTGGATCAAGCAGAGGAAACTTTCAGCCCTGCAACATCACAACAATCACAGATTCAACAGGACTTGGGTGGGGGAGGGCAGGTCATATCTTATGCTATGTCCTCCCAAAATGGATTTTGTCTATGGGGGCCCTGGGGATCCAGAGTTCCAAGTTCACATTTTGACAGGAAGGTCTGGATAAAAAGTCAGGGTTGACAGGACTGGAGTTCAGTGAAAGAGGCAGGCAGACATCTGAGGAAAGAAACCCCTTAGCTCCTTCTCCCCACTTCCACATCTTAAAATATTGGAAGCAGTTCCCAGGCTGTGTGACCCTTTAGAGGGTTTTGGAGTGCCAAGCTCTGAGACCCTGAAGGGAAAAGTTCTCTTAGCAGCAAAAGAGAATTAGAAACAATAAATGCTGAAGAGGGTATCTAGAAAAGAGAACCCTCTTGCACTGCTGGTGGGAATGTAAATTGATATAGCCACTATGCAAGACTGTATGGCAATTCCTTTAAAAACTAGGAATAAAACTACCATATGACCCAGTTATCCCACTACTAGGCATATACCCCGAGGAAAACAAAATTGAAAAAGACACACATATCCCAATGTTCACTGCAGCACTATTGACAATAACTAGTACAATAACTAGAAACAACCTAGAGAATTATCCTGCAATGCAGAAGACCCAGGTTCGATTCCTGGGTAGGAAGATCCTCTGGAGAAGGGATAGGCTACCCACTCCACTATTCTTGGGCTTCCCTTGTGGCTCAGCTGGTAAACAATCTGCCCGCAATGCAGGAGACCTGGGTTCGATCCCTGGGTTGGGAAGATCCCCTGGAGAAGGGAAAGGCTACCCACTCCAGTATTCTGGCCTGGAGAATTCCATAGAGTGAATAGTCCATGGGGTCACAAAGAGTCAGACATGACTGAGCAACTTAAAAAAAAAAGTACCCAGAAATCCCACTACTAGGCATATACCCTAAGGAAAGCAAAATTGAAAAAGATATATATACCCCAAGGTTCATTGTTATTTACAATAACTAGGAAATGGACACAACCTAGATGTCCATCGACAGATGAATGGATAAGGAATCTGTGGTACATATATACCAAAAATCAAGTATAAATTGAGTATAATCAAAAATCGTTGAGTATAACAGTCTGTCCCCACCCCTGATGGCTAGCAGCAAACCCTCCTCCCCATTCTGATTACAAGGTCAGAACAGGGACACATCTCCTGCCCACTCCATATATAAAATGTGGCTTGATATCTGGCCCACATGAAGTACTTACTAAATATATACTGAAGTAATACATGAATGATATTCCATATCTCCCCATCATAAATTGAAGCTCATCTTTGGAAGTGACAAATAAGAAAAGGAATTGAAAAAGAAAAAAGAAAAAAAAAAAAAAAAACCTCTCCTTGCAGGTTACATGTCACCACAGCATCTTCAGAGGTTCCTCTTCCTTACCTGGGAGTCCACAAACACGATGCTCTAAGTGGACTTGTTTATGCACCAGCTGACTTGCTGCAGGACAGCCCTCTGCTCACAGGTAACGAGGTCCCTGTGGGTCATGCCCAGGCTCTCAGGAGGCCAAATGACCATCTTTTTGCAGCTCCTGGTGAACCAGCAGCCAACAGGCTCCTCCCACAGTCTTTCCCCTTCGGATAAGGACAGCAACTGGGAAAATGCAGAATTTAAGTGATCCCACAGGAAGAAAATCAACATCTCTTAGAGACCAAATTCTAGGACCAGAGTATAAACTGAACATTCTGGAAGCGATAATTGGTCTCATTTATCTAAATTTAGAAGGTCTAGAAAGGGAAAGAGTAACTATTAAGACATGTTATTTAGAAGATAAGCCTTTAATCAAAGAGATGAATCAAACCCAAACTCAAACCAAAATCCTGCTCAAATCAGGGGTTTGAAATATAAGTTCCTCTGGGGATAAAAGTCAGATTTTATTTAACTTGAAAATGAATAAGAACTTTCATGGAAAGAATAAACTGCACCAACAAAAATAGGCCATCTGATGACTGTGATAACCACCAAAAATCATTAGTTGCAAATCAGAAGTATTTTGAACAAAAATTATGCCTGTGGGTGACGGACTTGGCTGAGCGCTGAAATTTCACAGTGCTTTGAAATCACCTAGGAAATCGGTCCAGATCAGCGGGGTGAGGTGCCCACCACCTTGCCCTCTGATGTGAGCCTCACCCCAGCTCTTCCTGGATAATCTCGGTCATGCCACCCACCTGCCCAGCAGGTCTTCGCCTTACCTTCCTCAGTCTCCTCACCTTCCTCAGTCTCCTCAACAGCAAAATGGGACTGATAATGCCTCATTTCCCTCCATCTGCACTTCAGTTTAACAAATATTTCCTGAATACCTGCTCTGTGCCTAGGACTGTCCTAGGTGATACAGATTCAACACTAATAAGACATTGTTCCTGTGATGCTGGAATCCCACCAGCAAAGTGTATGAGTGAGGCTAAGGAGATGTCCAGGGTGCTGATGTAAGATACCCCCAGCCTAAGCCTTGGAAGAAGTGGCATCTAAGACAAGTCTAAGGGCTAAACAGAAGTTGGAAGGTAAAGAGGAGGGAGCAGGACACTCCACCCAGAAGGAACATTGGGAAGACAGGGAGGTAGGACATAATTTAATGCAATAAAGGGGCACAGGTAATTTGGTCCTCTTAGACTTCAAGGTCGGAGCGGTAGGAAGGGGCAGGCCATAAGACTTGACAGCTGAGAAGGCAGAAGACCAAGAGGTTGTGAGAACTGGGCTCAGCATTTGTAACTGGGTCTGTGGGTGGAGAAGCACCATCTTAGAGTCTCCAATATGAAAATGACTTAGTCATTTTGGCATTTTGGAACAATCACTTTTCCACAGAAGAATATTATGAAGATAAAATGAAATAAATAGGGGAGGAAAGGATGAACCTAAAAACAATAAACAGCCATCATGAAATTTACTGCATTAAGTAGCCTCACTTAAGGACAATGATCCCTGTTAGTGGCGGTCCAGAGAATAACTCTGGGCTGGGGAAGAAGTTGAGGTCCTCCCAGCACTTCTGCCTTCAGCCACTGCAGATCTCCTGCAGACTCATGCTTGCATATTCTTTGCTGGGTCTGAATACTGTGGCCTCTTGCATGTATCTTCATATCTAGTTGATCGCTTGGTAATCTGATCCTGGTGCAGCTCATAGGGTGAATTGAGTGTTCTCCACCAATTCTTAGCCCAGATTCATAAAATTCAGAATGATAACCTTCCTTGGGTCCTGTCACAGACACCTGAGTGGGGAGGGTCCCTGGAGCTATCAAAGTCAAAATTCTGGCCCAGCACGGACATGTCTTTAGATGCACCCACCATAGGTCTTAAACAGGGCATGGCTAGCCACTTGTTATAATGAAAATTAAAAAAAAAAAAAAAAGAAAGAAACAAAGAAAATTTAAGGTCTTTGGTAGTCATTATTTCTACCCATATAGCTTGTAGAAATTGTACATCTTCCCAGATAACAACATTCAGAGCTGAAAAACAGATCAATCACACAAAAAAACAGCTTCTGAATGTTACAAAATCTCAAGTCTTTATTTTTCTTCCTAGCACTCATCTAAATCTGATAATACATCTTTATCAGCTGCACATTTGCTCAATTGTGTAGAAGGAAAAAGATTCTTTCTATTCATTGTAATAGTCTCAGAGCCTAGCACAGAGTCTGATCTCAATAAATATATTTAGAAGAGATGAATGAATGACAATAGTATACCTATCTTCCTTGTTTGTTTTTAACCTGTTCATTACTTCACAGAATGAGGAAATGGTGCAGATTAGGGGAAAGTATGAATGATTGATAGATTTATGTACTGTATTCATTTCACCAACCCAAAAAAAAAAAAAAAAAATCCTTGAAAACCTATGATATACCAGGCACGTAAAATATCTTCAAAATGTGTATACAGGTTAAAAATCATTCAGATGGTTTCAAGCAAGGGGAAGGAATATTGGGGAAATCCATAGCCTTCAAACAGAAGGTTCAGATATCATGCATCCTGGAATGTGAAGGGATTTCACCAAAATTACTTACTCAACCACAATAGCAGATGTGGGGAAGAAAGATGAAAGCTATCGATTGCCATAAATAGCTCTCCAAATCCTTTCTTTCGTAACATCAATCATTTCAAAATAAGCGAAAAATTAGGAGAAAGTCCCTAGTCAGTACAGAGGATACAGCGACTTAAAAAAACTAAAATGCCAGGCAGAATTGAGAGCTTTCAACCTGAATACCAAACAGAAAAACGGCGGGACCGCTATTGATGGAATGCATGCAGCCATAAGAAAAGCATTTGATATAGTGGTATAAAGTGTTACACTCAAAATTAATTCAAATTGGCTTAGTAAGGAGTGCTACCACATAAATTTAAAACTGGCTTGAAGTCTGCAAACAAAGGATGATGACAAATGGAAATGTATGGCATTGAGGGGGGAGGTGAGGTACATAGGGGTCATCTTTATTAATGACCTAAAAGAAGTAGAGTAAACAGCATGTTAATGAAACTTGCAAATGATGCTAATTTGGGAGGTGTTGCTCTGATCACTGTGGACAGAGAGGGAATGTAAATGAACCTTAAGTGGTAATAAATATGAAGAGGAAACAACACAATGAGATTCAAGTCGGAAAATGCAAAGCATGCCCAGTGCAGGAATTCGCCCACTTCCACCCCAGAGCTCTTTGCCCCTTGCGTCGATAGGTTGCGGCAGCAAAGGAAAAGAATATAACCATAATTCAGAAAGGTTTCATCTCACAAAGTATTCCTCACTTGTACAATTTTCTTTCACTGGTCTTTTAAAATTCCACAAAAGTCTTCCCCAGGATTCAGAGCAAGCGTGATGCTTGCCCTTGGATGATGGGGATCCATAAATTACAGCGCAGGAGAGGCTGTTAAAAGAAAACAACCAAATAATGAGGGAAGTGGGGGGGGGGGGGGGGGTTGATTTATGAGAAACGACCCAAAGGGGTAGACTTTTGCTAATTGATGGCTAAGTGGTAACACAATAATGACCCGCTGAGATCTCTCCAAGACAAATAACCAAGGGAAGGAAATATTTAGTACCAGGGGAGGAACTTCATCCAGCTGGGCAGACAGCACCTCTCCCTAGCGGATACCCCTCCACTGAGTTTGACTGGCGCAGTTCCGACGGGCTTCCGGTCTGAGCAGCCTGCATCCGGGTCCTTCTCATCCCACCCCGCCCCCACCACCACAGCACCCCCAGCCATGACCTCCTCACTTCCGCCTCGGACCTGATCCATACCATGAGAGCAGGGGCCACAGAAGCACACACTGAAGTGGACACCGACCCCCACAAAAGGGCAGCTTGGGGGAGATGAGGTCTAGAGACTCACTGAGCTTCTTAAACTACCTTTTTTCCCACTGCAAGAAAATGAATGTGATGGCTAGATGCAAACAGATATGACTGTATGCAAATAGGAGCGCTGGTACTGTGTTTATTTCCCCAGCAGGTTCGGCCACCCAGATTTATGACTTCCAGCCGGATCTCTGTCTGGGTCTGCGCCAATGGCAGCCTGTGGGCGGAAACTGTAACAGAGAATGTCTGAAGCTTCAGTTCCGCTCAGAATCCTAGGATGTCAAAGTGGAAAGAAGCTTTGAGCCTGTCCATCCCACTGCGTTACTTTACACATGCATGCGTGCTAAGTCGCTTCAGTCCTGTCTCTTTGCAACCCTATGGACTGGAGTCCCCCAGGCCCCTCTGTCCATGGGACTTTCCAGGCAAGAATACAGGAGTAGGTTGCCATTTCCTCCTCCAGAGGATCTTTCCAACCCAAGGATCGAATCTGTCTCTCCTATGTCTCCTGCGTTGGCCGTCGGGTTCTTTACCACCAGCGCCACCTGGGAAGTTCCTAAAATGCTGTGAACATTTTTGCATACGAGAAGGTGTCCAAGATCACATCACATTATTTCAGTGGTAACAGTGGCAGCTTAACAAATGTCCCAGTCGACATTTTGGAGAAGAGAAACAGGCCACCATGGTCCAACCAAGGTCACAGAGCCGAGTCCTTTGCCTTGGGTTTGCCCCCCACCCCCACCCCCGCCCCCGGTTGTCTCAGCAGACCCAGGCCCCATCCCATCAAGTCAGAAAGGACCCAGACACCTTTCTGATGACACAGCTTAGGTGATCAACCCCATCAGGCTTTCTCACAGTTCAGGGTCTCACAGATCTCTTCGAGGTCTAATTCAAACAGAAACTTGAGACTGTACATCCAGGACCCCAATGCCATTCTAAACATCCGAGCCCGGCTGTAGCTGCGGGCAGTTCCTGGTGCCAACAGAACAAAGTCCTACCTCTGAGCTGGCCTGGCCCTCCCTGAGTGCCATAGGGAGCCCCTCAGCTTCTCCCAAGCCCTGGGCAGGCCTGGCCTCATCTCAGACTCCTGCTTAGGACAGGGGACCTACCTAGCCAGCGTGCTCCTTCTTACAACTTGTTGGTGCATTTTCTTCAAAGAATAAAAGTTGTCTTTTTCCCGCGCTCTGGAAAAAAAATAAATAAATAAACATCCAGATTCGTACCAGCTTTATATTTTCAGACAGCAGCTTTGTGAGTTAATGTTGAATCTCATGGTTCCTCAAAAATCTGTGCAAGGATCTGCATTGGATCTGTAAGAAACGGAGACAGCAGCCTGTATTCTGGATGGGGCATCTCCTAAGGCCAAGACGTCCCCTCACATAGGCTGGGTCTGCATGTCTCCTCCAGCATCCTCCGTAAAGTTGAAGGCAAACCAGGGAGAGGGTTTTACGGTCCCAGAATTCTCAATTTCAAAATAGTTAACCTCTATGGTGAGCTCAGGGACTCCAGAAAATCTACTGCAGACCCTAACGAGGGTCCCATGGAGCCAGCTGGGCAACAGAATCAATTACAGTCAGAAATAGTAGTCCCTCAAAGCACACTGATGCCATAGGGATGTCTGCACCCAGGTCAGAAGGTAGCCTCTGGCAGTGCTGCCCCAGGTCAAGCCAGGGCCAACAGAGGACCTGGAGTAGAAGGCATCAACCTTCCCTGGGGTATGAAAGGAAAGTGACTTTGAGCCCTGGGTGCTGCATGAAATGAGTCAGTTTCATGGCATCTTCAGCCCTGGAAATGAGAGTGTGTTCAAAATGGCCACCTCATTGCAGACCACCCTCATCTGTTTCACCTCCACCTGGCTAGGCTCCTGCAAGATCCCTGACAGGAGACTGTCATTTCATCTGAAACTACTCATCAAGTTCCTGGGTCTCTCCTGCAATGGGCCTGTGGTCACCTCTCCAGCAGGAGCTGATCTAGTCAATTCCTGGCAGTAGCTTCAGACTTTGGCTCAGGGAATGGCACCTCCTGGGAGCCTAAATAAATGCCCAGTGAGTGGATGGGTAGTTGAAATAGCCATCTAGCTACCGTCTCTTATCCATACACTCTTACCTGCTTGTCCCTGGTAAGGATGTTACTGAGATCAGATGCATCAATGGTTAGTGATTCTCACACCACAAGGAATCCCACAAGGCCTCCATGACTAGAGAACATGGACTGGGGGCTGAGGGGGAGTCAGAGAACCTGGTTTCTAATCCTGATTCTGCCTCTTATTCCCTGTTTGAACCTGAGCAAATCACTGCCACACTCTGAGCCTCAAGTTTCTCACCTATAAACTGGAATGAAATATACTGTTTCTACAATTCCTGATACACTGCAAATGCCCCACTCATGTCTGGTCCTTTCTCAGACCTTCCTATTCTGGAGACTGAACACCTTTTTCTATTCCCCATCGCAGGGCTCATCACTGGTCATGAGTTGACAAGTAGAAACTGGCCACAGAAGCTGAGCTGAGACCTTTCTGAGGCTATGGGAGCTAAGGGTGTGGGTGGAACCTCCAATACAGCAGTTATGAGATGAATTTCTCATGTCCCCCTGGGCTGAATGATCAGAACAACCCTCAGGCGGCTTCATTCCCATCGTTTCTAGGCACCTGGACTCTGGACAGGAAATATCACAGAGTCACTAGCACTTGCCTCACAGAGTTATTGCAAAGATTAAATATGATACTGTGTACAAAGCATTGCACTCATTGTGAATGGTCAACAAACATTAGCTCTGATCACTTCCTTCACAATTTCGTTTCCAAGACACACTTTCTCCAATTCCCGCTCTGTTCATCCCAACACTCTTGGTCCTGTTTATTTGTGTGTTGTACTGCTGTTGTGACAGCAGCAATTTCCCCTTCAGGGCCCTTAGACTGAAGGTCAAGGGCAGCTCCTGGCTCCTCTCTGAGTCTCAGGTCCAGCACAAGGCTCAGCAATTGTAGATGCTTTTTCTTGAGCCTGTCTGGCTTTCCACCTGCTTCTCTAGTTATCATATCAGAGGAAGGTGAAGGTCTCAGAGGAGGAAAAACTACTGGCATTTTAGTTGTCTATCTCCCATAAGCAAGACCTGTACTAACTTGATGCGTTCGTGCACCTTATCTTGCTCCATGCCAGGTTGAAGGGACTCATGACTGATGACTTCATTACAGTCCCATACCTAGAATTTAAAACCTACAGTATGACCAAAGAAGATGCACAGACAGCAAATATCTTTCTGGCAAGTATAAATCTAGTCCACAAATTTGGGGGTATTAAAAATTGTACTCTATTTTCTGTGGTACAACATAATATCTAACTGTTCCAGGTTGGGTTTTGCTGCAAGGAACAAGTTAAGCCTGAAATCTCAGTGACTTAACCCACCACTGGCTTATTTCTTCTTTATGCTACATGCCCAGCACAGGTCAGTGGGAGAGTGTGCCTTCCGTGATGACTTAGGGACCCAGACTATGGAAGGCTATGTCACGTGATGTTATCATCTCAACATGCAATGGAAGAAGTAAAAAACTGGAAGGTAATATAGGGGTTTTCTAATGCCTTTGCCCAGAAATGTTGCATGTCACTCCACTTGCAGCTTATTGGTCAGAACTAGTCATTTGTCCAGCCTTAAATGCAAGAGGCTTAGAAGTGTGGTCTTCCTATGTGCTAGGGAGAGTAATGAGGCAGGACTCGGTCTGTCAAACTCTAATTACACCTCAGGCCCTGCAACTATTTCAAGCATTTGCTCTGCCTAGTCACTCAGTCGTGACCAACTCTTTGTGACCCCATGGACTGTAGACCTCTTTCCGTGGGGATTCTCCAGCCAAGAATACTAGAATGGACTGCCATGCCCTCCTCCAGGGGAATCTTCCTAACCCAGGGATTGAACCCAGGCCTCCTACGTTGCAGGTGGATTCTTTACCATCTGAGCCATGAGGGAAACCCAACAGTATTGGAGTGGGTATTCTATCCCTTCTCTGTGGGATCTTCTTGTCTCAGGACTTGAACCATGGTCTCCCACATTGCAAGTGGATTCTTTACCAGCTGAGCTACCAGGGAAGCCCCATTTCAAACATAGATTGTGGCATATTTATCTTTCTTTTCTTTTCCCTTGCCAAGATACTGAAGAGGTAGATTCTCATTGGCCCTTGATCTTCTGTACACATTGGTCAGCAGCAAGATGGTTACTGGCCCTGTCCGTGTGGCCCTTCATGACGTGCAGATCCCTATTACTATTCAACACGTGGTGCATGAGCCTCTTCCTTAAATGTGACCAGTGATCTCATCTGCACCACGGGGCTGCTTTTGTTAAGACATCTCGCCAAGGCATGGCCAATAAGTTGAGTCTAGCCCTTGGCTCCATCAGCCTCTTTCCCCACTATACTCCAACCTGAGGAAATAAATTCTAGACTAAGATTGGGGATGAGAAGCTCTTCCCTTTGTGTTTGTTCAAGCGACTTTTTAGTCTATTCTCTCCTTTTAAGATTAGAACAACGTCCTAGTAGAGCTGTTTTGCTGCCATCTGCATTTTACTCTATTCTAAACCTTCCTTGAGGCAATAAGCATAGAGCTAGTATGAATAGAGAGAAGAGATAAAGGGCAGGGGATTTCAAGAAGAAAAAAAAAACATAATCTCAAAACCTTATCCACACACAAATAGCCCCTTCCTGGACTTGAAAAAAGATAAGCACTGTCACACACACCCCGCATCAGCCTTGGTCTTAGGAGATGATGAATATGTACCATCTGCCTCTACACCTGCCCAGTCCAGCAGTGGTCAGAGGTGCATTTGACTGGGGTGATTCCAGGGCAGTCTTAGATCCTCAAATAATGGGAGGCTCAGAGCTCTCCATCAGACTACCCAGGTAGCACAGTGGTAAAGAATCCACCTGCCAATGCAGGAGACACAAGAGATTGGGTTCAACCCTTGTGTCGAGAAGATCCTCTGGAGTAGGAAATGGCAACCCACTCTAGTATTCTGGCCTGGATAATCCCATGGAAGCTTACAGTACATGGGGTTGCAAAGAGTTGGCCATGACTGAGCAGACACAGAGAGAGAGAGAGAGAGAGAGAGAGAGAGCTCTCCATCATCCATGGATAGAACACAAAACACGCAACACTAACCCCTGGGGCTGGGAACACACAGTCACATTCTCCCAGCAGCATCACTAGCAGCAAAAAATCACACATAGAGATCTCAGGGTGTGGACCCAGTTCCTCTGCCCAGAAAGGATGAGGTTTTAGCTGAGACATACAACACGAGAACCCCGCACAGGAGGGGACTAATGAGGAGCAGCTAGGATATAGGAGGCAAGGCACAGGGTCAGGAGGGAAGGAGTCCCAGCCAGAAAACCTTGTGCCAGTTTGGTCCCTAAGAGAAGGAGGCACCCACACTCCTGCCCACAGTGGCTCCTGGATGCCCATCAGAGGGTCTTTTGGGTACTGAGTTTGTCCTGCATGTCTAGAAAAGGGATGACTAAATGCATAGCCACTGAGATATTTCAGCTAAATCTAGCCTGTTATCCTCAATGGAATTCAATTTCTTTAAACATCACCTTGGATGGCTTAAATCCCCCTATCTGTTTTACTGCTGACGTGGGGTTCTGGGTGTGGTGGTGGCTTTTAATGTTGCTTTGTTTATTTTAAACTCACAACTGGCTTTCATGTGGATTTAAATCGAATCACTCTGCCCAGCAGTGCTCCTCTTTATTGTTTAAAAGCTGATCACATCTCTTTCTGAAAAGCACAGCGTACTTGTTACCTTTGCTATGAAGCAGCCACAATTTACTGGGCTGAAAAATCAATATCTGATTGAATCCAGCTCATGCTCCTGTCTGGAATTCTTATTGCCTCTCAACTGACAGCCTCGCATCACTGTCCCACCCAGGCATTTACCTTCAAACTCTGGAGGGAAAAGAATCCATTTTCCAATGAATGAAAAGAACACTAAAGGAATGATTTTAAACACCAAAGAGAAATTCGGCCTTACATGGGAGCTGAGCAGACGATCCTTGGGCAAGAAAATAAATGATAAGTTTCAAGCTAAACCAGAGGTCTATTTTATAATGTTCAGCTAGCTGGAAGGAGCCACTGTCTGGAACCCACTATGAATTTTCTTTAAAGATGTGTTATCTCTTCTATATGTTTTTAAATACATGATCTGGAAGAACTAGCATCCCTTCTATGGAGACATCCTTCTGAAACCCACCTAGTATAGAAAGTGAAGCTGTTGAAAACTGCTGCTTTCTCCTCTGGCCGTGATTTTCCCAAAAGAGGAAGAAGAAATTAGATTGTCATCATCTGGGTATCTGGGTCAACCCATCACTGGGAGATAACCCCAAACTCAGGCAGATTCAACTGCACTCAGTTCTACTTTCACTGAGTGGGGGCTTTAGCAACAGAAGAGCAGGACTGAAAAGCTGCCAAATTTGACCCTTTTTGGTGTAGGTGGGTTGCTGAACCTAAGAAAAGTCTGAAGGAAAAGGTTTTGCTCTATCTCCCTCTGGATGGGATGGAAACATTTCCCTGAGAGGTCAGCTAGGCAGAGTAGAGAGTTTATTTAAAGGACACTGAACCAATATGCTTCATTTCTGGCTAATAAAAGAGTGAAAGAAAAGAGAAAAATGCATGAGGAGAGTTCTTGAAGACTCCTGGCTTTGAATGTGGGTTAAGGCTAGGGGCTGGCAGGGAAAGAGGAATTTAACTCAGGTTGGCAAACAGGGTTAAAGTCTAAATAGAGAGCCGGTATGCTGAGGAGATAATATGACAGAAGTGCAGAAATTGATGGTTTCTAATTCCTACATGGTATTTCATGCCAAGCGTGCCTCATATAACTGTTGTTTAATTTATAGTTTTTCACTCTTCTTTGTAATATATAAAATCAAAGAGTGGCTCTAACCAGAGTTATTTTTGAAATGCAGTAGCCAAGACTTGACGAGGGACATTAAGACCTTCACCATGTAGAGAGAGATCATCTTATGGAGATGACACTTCAGATTGCCTATAGGTCACCTAAAGGCCTATAGGGTAGACTGAGCAAGAAACGGTAATGATAGACACTGCAAGAGAACATAGGCAAAGTCTGCCGGACCACATAAATTGAGAAGACAGAGTTGAAAGTCCAGGAGACAAGGACAGTGAGAGAATATAGTATCAGAGTGGAAAGAACAGCAAAAAAAAAGAAAACACTGGAAATATGCAGAAGTTCCCTGTGAGTGTTCACCAGAGTACTAATCAGCAAAGAAGAAACTATCTGAGGCCAGGAAAAGAGACTTTCAAAGATCAGAGTGGACAGTATTTGGTGGTCACACAGAGTGAGAAATGGTGCCTGTTGCCACCAGTCAGATTGAAAAACTCATCATTCATGAAATATTTGGTAGAGTGCTTAGAAATATCTTACCTCAGTAGGGGAGGAAAATTAGCCCTAGGAAATGATGCTCTGATTTTTTTTTTTTCTGACAAATCTTAAAAGCGAGAATGATCAATACTGTTTCCAAGTAATTTAACTGCATCTCAGATAAAGATAAGAATATTTACAGAAGCATAAAAATACCAACACCTTAACAAGGTAAAATTTACATTGTCTAAAATCCAATAAAAAATAACCATGCATGCAAAGAAGCAAGAAAATATGACTTATAATAATGAGAGAAAACAGTTCATTTAAATGACCAAGAACTAAAACAGAACTGAATTACCTTAGAGGGTCATTAAAACAGTTGTTAAAACAGTATTACATATATTCAATAGCTAAAGAAAGGATTAAGTATGGAAGATAGTTTAAAAGACTCAAGTAAAACTTTTAGAGATTAAAAACATCAATGTCTCAGATTTTAAAATCTGAGAGAATAGCACTGAAACATGTATATTATCAAGTGTGAAACAGATCGCCAGCCCAAGTTGGATGCATGAGACAAGTGCTCAGGGCTGGTGCACTAGGATAACCCAGAGGGATGGGATGGGGAGGGAGGTGGGAGGGTGGATCAGGATGGGGAACACATGTAAATCCATGGCGGATTCATGTCAATGTATGGCAAAAACCACTACAATATTGTAAAGTAATTAGCCTCCAACTAATAAAAATAAAAGAAAAAATAAATTAATTAATTAAATATTTTTTTTTTAAAAAACTAATAATACTGGATGGGATCAATGGCAGATTAGATGTGGCAGAAGAAGATATTATTAATAGTTAACTTGAAGATGTAGAAATAGAAACTATCCAAAATGAAACCCAGACAAAAAAGAAAAACTATTTCACTAATCATATTAAATGTGGATGGGCTGAAAATCTCAAACAAAAGGCAAAGATTGTCAGATCAGATAAAAATATCAAGACTGACCCATAACTACCTACAAAAAAACCCATTTTAAATTCAAATACACAAATAGGTTTTAAAAAAATTTAAACAAAAAGATATATCAAACTAAAACTAATAGAAAGTTGGAATAACAATATCCATAAAGCATATTTTAGAGCAAATAATATAACCAGAGGTGAATACAGTCATTTCATAATAACAAGGATTTACTTCATCAAGAGTTAACAAGCCTAAACATTTATGCACCTGATAACACAGCTTCAAAATATATAAAGCAAAAAAAAAAAGATAGAAAAGCAAAGAGAAACAGATAAATCTACAATTAGAGTCCAAGATTTTAACAGCTCTGTCTCAGTAATTGGTAAAGAAGTAGACAAAATATCAGCAAGGATATACAAAGTTGAACAATATTATCAATGAACTTGACCTAATTGACTTTTATAGAACTCTTCAAGCAACAGAGGACACACTTTTTGAATGCACACATGCAAAAAATTTACTAAGACAGATCATTTTATAGGCCATAGATAGGCCTCAAAAGATTTTAAAAGATTAGACTTATACAAAGCATGTTGTCTAAACACACTGGAATTAAATTTAAAATCTTTGTATAATTATTCAGTATGCCCACCAAGAAAAATAATGTGGTCTGAGGTCAAAGGCTGGAGCAGGAATGCGAAAAAGGAAATAGTCACCAGGTCGTCATGACTGGAAACCTGTAAGTAGGGCATTATCCAGAGAGGCAGGGAAATTATAAGGAGATTGGGAATAGATAAATTCCATTTGAGTCAGGTTGAGTCTAAGTAATCATGAACTCTTTGAAAGGAAGTATCACAGACTGATGTAGGGATACAAGTAGAGACCCAGAGATAAGGTCCAGAATTTTAAATATGAAAGTTATTAGTGTGGTTTAAGCTCTGGGAACAAGGGATGGCCCAGAGGAAAACAATAGGGAGACGAGAGAAATGGGCCAAGTTATGATAAAGACATCCAACCACAGCTGTGGTCAAAGAAGAAGCTTCAAGGAGGTAGGAGACAGGCAGATGGTGTTTTTGTGAAGGCCAAAGATAAAGGTAAGTTTTAAAGGAAAAAAAGTTGGTCGATGTGTGGGTCAATATCAGATAGTACAGTTCAAGAAAATGAAAGTAGAGAAAACCATTGGCTTTGGGACCAGAGTTTTCTGTGTTCTTTCAGGAGATCAGCCTCAATAAAGTGGTATGAACTCTAAAATACAGAGGGCTGGTACAAGAGGAAAGAAGAGAGAAGCCACAGGTGTGAGTCATCCTTTCTGTAAGTTTGGCAAGACATGGAAGAATCCTGCATGTCAAACATGCCGAGCATCTCAGCAGTCCTTAAACAAATCAGGTCCTTTCACTTCTCCCTCTCTTCCCACTGCCTGTAATCTTAGGAGAAATTAATGTTCTTTCCCTACTTAGTAATCTTTTCCCCTTCAGAGTACAGAATCTGTTTTTTATTAGCACACATCCTTCCTCCTGGACAGAGTAGTTGTCTGGGGGTGGGCACATGACTACATATAGAGTCAATTGGCAGACGGATTGAAAATTTGGAAGAGGGCATCTTATCTTGTGAGATTTAAAGTAGAGCTAAGACAGAGAAGGAGATGGAGATGAAAAGAAGAAGAGAGAGAGAGAATGGAGATGGAAACAGAGGCACTCTTAAAAGAAAGATAGAAATTCTCAATAACTTAGTTGAACCCCTTGTTCCATCCATACATGCAACAACCACCCCCTCTTCCTTATGACATGAGCTAATACCATCCTTTTTCCCTTGAGTTAGTTTGAATTAAGTTTATATCACTTGCAGCTGAAAAAGCCCAAACAACCAAATGTCCTTCACCCTTTCCTCTCCCCACTTTCATTACTTAGAAATCTGCTGGCTATCATTCAAGTTCAAAGAAAAATGCTACTTTGTCTTTGATGCCTTGAAAATGAAAGTCACTCAGTCATGTCCAACTCTTTGCGACCCCTTGGACTGTAGCCCACCAGGCTCCTCTGTCCATGGAATTCTCCAGACCAGAATAATGGATTGGATTTCAGTTCCCTTCTCCAGGGATCAAACCCAGGTCTCCTGCACTGCCAGTGGATTCTTTACCGTCTGAGCCACCAGGGAAGCCCATGATGCCCTAGAGGTGTGCTAGCAAACTGACTCAAAAAAGAAAGAAAGAAAGGAAACAAACTTGGTTTTTGTAGTATTTGCTGATTTTTATGATGTAAATACTCACACTGTGGCTAGTTTCAAGCAACCAACAGGAAGTTACTGAACACAGATTTGAGAAAATATGGACAGAATCAGAGTAAACTGGGTCACATCTCCAGGTCCTGATGGCAGAACTGGATATAGGGTGGCAGCTATAACAAGTTGCCTGGCCTTAACAGTACACACTCAGTGCAAAAGTCCACATGTCCTGAATGACAAAGCCGCCTTGCCCTTCTTGAGTTTTCTCAATTGATCTGTCCTTCCACCCACCTCACCTCTGCTCTTCTGGGTCAGTGTCTGATGCTATTCCAGTAAGCAACCCTTATGCATCACACCCATTGGTCACATTTTTGTCCCAGTGCCCAAGTGGGGGCCCCTCAATGATGGGAAGTGTGTCTGCTTCATCCTTGTCTTCTTAGAACTGCACTTTCAGAAGGTGTCAGGAATACTTGTGGAATGAGGAAGTAGCTCTAGTGGCAAAAGAGCCAATGGAAAGGTGGATGAAGCCTGTGTATACCTGAAGGCAGAGGGACTGCTAGTGAAGAAGGAAATATTAGGAAACATTCTCAAACTTTGGAAAAGTAGGAAACAAGGTGCTTTCAGAGATTGAGAGGGGCAATAGGAAGAGGCAAGATGGGCAATTTGGAAGGGAGTGATGAGAATTCATCTGGGCATGGAAACAAAAATTGTGCCAAGGGAGGAGAGGGAATATGGAAAATGATGCTCCTTCTTCCAAAAAAGCAGAGACAGGGAGAGGAAGACAAAGGGAAGGGTCTGGGGTGAGAACATCAGGTTCAGAGGAGCTGCAGGGGTTTAAGATACAATAGAACAAAGCTTGGACCCAACTGAGCATCTTCAAAGTCAGCCGTTCTCACTTGTACAATTATGCACCAAGTTCAACCTCATGATTTCCAGCAATGACCCATGAACCATACTTAAAGCCACAATTACTCTCTGAGAATAAAAAGCTAGTCAGCTGTCCGGCTCTTCACTCAAACACATCTCATTCTCCTGATTTACTTTTCCAGGGCTGTGCCTGACAATGCTTCCGAAGCCAGTACTTGGGGTGGCCATACCCAGCCAGCGGGGGCAGAAGGGAGAATTAAACTCAGCCAACTGTAGCAGGCCAGGAGTTACACCACGTTGCCCTGACAACTAATGGGCAGAGCTCGGGAGAGATAGATGGAGATGGCTGAGGTCAATGGGTAATAAAATCCTAGTTAAAGGCTGGTTTTTCTCTCCTTCATTTCTGCTGATATAAACATGAGGGAGAAAAGAAAAAGATAATTGGGAGGCAGATTCCCTTAGAGATGTGCCAGGCAGGAATTGCAGAGTCTAAGCATAAGGCCCTGAGCTGAACTGAGGGTCAAACCAGGACACATCTAGAAACTCAAAGAGTCTGCTCAGAAATGATGCTCTCAAACACAAACCAAAGGTATGGGGGAGGTAAGACACAAGCTTTTTCTGAACACTTACTGTGTGTAGACTATAGCCCTGGGAAGGAGATATAAACAGGAAGCTTCAAGAGATAGAATAGGCTCTGACTGTTCGGCCTTAAATCTCATCTCTGACATTTACTATCCTAGTAACCTGGGGCCTTGTGCCAGAGACCAGCCTTAAGCCCGAGGTGCAGTGAAGATAGCCCCTGCTTCACAGGGTTGTGGGGTGGTCCAGGAGATAATGAGGGTAAAGGAAACCTGGCTTGGGGTAAGCACTTGATGAACAGCAGCCCGTAATGATAGCTGCCATCATATGCTTCAGCCCATGCAAGCAGCATTGTCAAGGCTTTATACATGTTTCCTCCTAGCAGGCCTTCAGGAACAGTGCCTGCTGCATACTCAATTTACAAATGACGACGCAAGGCGCAGAGAGGTTAAGTAACCTGCCCAAGATCACATGGGTGGTAAGTAGTTGAGCCAGGGCTGGCACCCAGGCCATCTAGCTCCAGAACCTGGGCTGTACAACCACATCCACAACACAGATGTGCTTAGTTGCTCAGTCATGTCCATCTCTTTGCAACCTTGTGGACTGTAGCCCACCAGGCTCCTCTGTCCATGGGGATTCTCCAGGCAAAAATACTGGAGTAGGTTGCCATGCCCTCCTCCAGGGGATCTTCCCAACCCAGGGATCAAACCCAGATCTCCAGCACTGCAGTGGATTCTTTACTCTCTGAGCCACCAGGGAAGGTGAGTCATCAAAAATAAGGAGCAGGGAGATCAAGATGGCAGAGGAGTAGGTGGACATGGAGTACATCTCTCTCCAAGGATACATCAGGAATACATTTCAGACACAGAAATGCATACAAAACACCAGCTGAGAGTGAACAGGAGGACCTGGCCAGTGGAAAAGAATATATAGAACCATGCAAAACTCGGTAGGACAAAGAACTGGGGGGGGGGGGGGGGGGGGGGGGAACAGGAGTATTAGTAGGACTGGACCTGCCCTCAGTGGGTAGGGGAACTGAAGCAGGGGCCTGATCCCCACGGAGGGGCAACTGGCTGAGTCAGAGGAGAAACATTTAAGGCTGAGAGTGAAACAGCTGATCTGTGGCAGCCTAAGTAGAATGAGAATCAGACAGTCCTTGCCGCAGACATACATATGCCAGGCAAGAACGCGGGTCTCCTGGAAGGGGCTGTGGCTGGGAGCTGGAAATTAGGGATTGTGGAGCAATCCCAGCAGGGCAAGGACTGCTGTTGACTGTGGAGAGACAGATCGAGGGGAGGTGAGGGAGGAGATTGCGGTGGGAAGTTCCTGTGGCAGAAAGCCAGGCAGCCATGGAAGCAAGGCGATACTGCTGAGTCATGGCTAGGGGTGGAGCCATCACCAGAGCCTCTCTCCCCCCACACGCCAGCATTAGCAGCTAAACCATAGAGAGGCTGGCCCGTCAAATGCCTGACGCACTGAACTACAGAGTAGGACCCCACCCAGGGTGCGCCTTTCAGTGACTGATACACCAATCTACAGGGTAGGACCCCAGCCAGAGGGGGGCCTCTATGTGTCTGGTGCACTAAACAACGGAGAAGGACCCCAAGCAAAAGATCCCTCTAAGTGCCTGATCTACAGAGCTACAGAGAAAGACTGGCCAAAGAGGCCTTCTGATTGCCAGCTACAAGAGGCTCTGACAGGGCCATAACTCGTGCCAATGGAGGCAGTCCATGTCCCTGCACACTTGGCGCCACCAGGGTCCCTGCAAGCCAAGCAGCTGCACCACCCTCAGGCTCAGCCCTCACTGGAATAGAGCTGCCACAGACAAAAAAAAAAAAATTTTTTTTTAAGTCTTGTGTTTATGCGTGCAGGGTCGCTTTGGTCCTGTCTGGCTCTTTGCGACCCTGTAGACTGTGGCCTGCCAGGCTTCTCTGTCAGAGAGGGGGTTCTCCAGGCAAGAATACTGGAGCGTATTGGCCAATACTGATTGCCATACCCATCTAGAGCACTGTATTTCCTGCTGCCCTAGCTGCCAACCCCCCTGAGTACCTGGTGCTGCCAGAACCCCTGTGACCCAAGCAGCTGCACCACCTCCACACCTGGCCCTCAGAGGGGCAAACCCAAGCCCTCCAGGCCAGCCTCAGGAACTAAGCCCCAGCGAATGACCCACATGTAGAGGTGAAAATAAAACCACAGTTGAAACCCAGGGGCAGTGTGGCTAGGGAAGAAGACCCAAAACCTTCCCACCAGCTGTACAAGCTGCAGATTAAATCCACACGATCAACTAGGCAGACTCTGTGTCTATGGAATATATAAAAGGCCATTGAGAGCTCCCACAAAAGAAAACACACTAGCTCTGATAGCTGTGGACATTGGAGGCAAGAACACACAGGAGTAGAACCAGATTAGAATCTGGGCAGCCCCCACAGCAGGTCCAGAGATCAGTACAGTGTTGGAGGGCATCCTAGGGAGGTAAGGCAGTCTGTGATTCCCAGCGCAGGAAAGGACTCTGACAGCAGAGACTCAAGAAAAACATTTATTATTCTTATATTTTGACTTGTTCTGTAGATTCTTCTGGATTTTTTTTCTTTTCTTTTTTCTTTTTTCCCCACTCAGTTGTAGTTGTCGATTTTATTGGCACTAAGAAATCCAATTAAGCTTTTGAGCTTTTTCTTTTTCTTTTTCTTCAGTGACGTTTTATTGCTGTTATAAACCTCTGCCTCTATATTGGGCTTTTGCAGTTCTTTGGAGTTTTCCCTCCCCCCCCCCCTTTTTTTTTCTTTCTTCTTCCATTTATTTCTCTTTTCTCTTTTTTTTATAATTTTAATTTTTGTAAGCCTATTATATTTTTTCTACATTTATTCCTTTGTTTGCCCTTCCTACTGTTCTTTTCCCCTTGCAGTTTATCTTTAATGTTTATAAATCTTCACCTACCTCTATTTAACTTTGAATATCTATTCTTTCTTTCTTTTCTTTGTTTCCTTTCTTCTCAATATATTTGCTAGTTTTGTTTTCATTGCTTTATTCCCACTTGGCACCTTGCTTCAGTTTTTGTTTTCCAGTTTGTGCTTAAGTTACTTTTCCTCTTAACTGGTAAATATAATTTTTTATTTTCTTTGTTTGCCAGATCAACCGATGGTACTTTTTTTTTGTTGGACTGTTTTCACTTTGCTCATGGGTGTATATGCATGGGTGTATATTCCATTATTTTAATTATTATTTGCCTGGTTTTGTAACTGCCATTTGTCTGGGGTTCATCTTTGGTTTCTTGTTTTTGGATATTTGTTTTACTCTCCCTTAATGCCATAACAAACCACTTGTGGAATCTTCATTCCTGACCAGAGATCAAACCCTGAGCCTTTGGAGTGGGAGTACTGACTCCAAGACCCTAGACTACCAGAGAACTAACCCTAGGAAGTATCAAACAGTGAGAACTCACATAAAGGAAACCACCTGAATACAAGACCCAGCATTACCCAACCACCAGTAGCACCCTGTGCAGGATGCCTCATCTAAAGGACAAACAAAACAAAAATACAAGCCAAATCATCAGCAGACAGGAGTTGCCCATCAGAGGAAAAATAAACAAACAAAAACTCAGCACAAATCTTGCCCTATACGAAGCTCACACAAACAACTGGGCCAAACTTAGGAGGGCAGAAACCAAAAGCAAGAAAGAATTCAACCTTCTTGAAGGAAAGAATTCAACTTTCCTTGAAGCCTAGGAAAAGAAGACCTCAAACAAAATAACTTTAAAAAAAGAAAAGGCAGAGAAATACTGAACAAATGAAGGAACAAACTAGAAACACAGAAGTCCAAATAAGTGAAGAGGAAATAGGGAAATTATCTGAAAAAAGAATTCAGAATAATTATACTAAAGATGATCAAAAACCTTGAAAGCAAAATGGAGAAAATGCAAGAATCAATTAACAAAGGCCTAGAAGAATTAAAGAATAAGCATAGAGAGACAAAGAACATAATTACTGAAATTAAAAATACTCTAGAAGGAATCAATAGCAGAATATCTGAAGCAAAAGAATGAATCAGTGAGCTGGAATATAAAATGGTGGAAATAATTTCTGAAGAGCAGAATAAAGTAAAAAGAATGAAAAGAGCTGAGGAAAGTCTCAGAGACCTCTGGGATCATATCAAATACACCAACATTCGAATTACAGGGGTCCCAGGAGAAGAAGAGAAAAAGAAAGGGTATGAGAAAATTTTTGAAGAGATTATAGTTGAAAATTTCCCCAACATGGAAAAGGAAATAGCTGATCAAGTTCAAGAGGCACAAAGAGTCACATATAGGATAAACCCAAGGAGGAACATGCCAAGACACATACTAATCAAACTAAGACTAAACACAAAGAAAGAATATTAAAAGCAGCAAGCAAAAAGCAACAAGTAACATACAAGGGAAACCCCATATGCTTAACAGCTGGTCTTTCAGCAGAAACTCTGCAGGCCAGAAGGGAATGGCAGGATATATTTAAAGTACTGAAAGGGGAAAATCTACAACCAAGATTACTGTATCCAGCAAGGATCTCATTCAAAACTGATGGAGAAATCAAAAGCTTTTCAGATAAGCAAATGTTAAGAGAATCCAGTACCACCAAACCAGCTTTCCAATAAATGTTAAACGGACTTATACAGTCAAGAAATACAACAGAAGAAAAAAGAGCCACAAAATCAATCCCAAACAATTAGAAAATGGCAATAGGAATATATATATATCAATAATTACCTTAAATATAAGTGGATTAAATGCTCCAACCAGAAGACACAGACTGGCTGAATGGATACAAAAACAAGACCCATAGATATGCTGTCTACAAGAAACCCACTTCAGACTTCAAGACACATATAGACTGAAAGTGAGAAGATGGAAAAATGTATACCATGCAAATGGGAAGCAAAAGAAATCTGGAGTAGTGATCCTCATATCAGACAAAATAGACCTTAAAATAAAGATTACAAACGATAAGGAAGGACACTACATAATGATCAAGGGATCAATCCAAGAGGAAGACATAACAATTGTAAATATCTATGCACCCAACATAGGAGCACCTCAATACATAAGACAAACACTAATAGACATAAAAGGAGAAATGGACAGTAATAATAATAATAGGAGACTTTAACATCCCACTCACACCAATGGACAGATCATCAAAACAGAAATTTAATAAGGAAACACAAGTCTTAAATGATACATTAGATGAGATGGATCTCGTTGATATCTTCAGGACATTCCATCCAAATGCAGAAGAATACACCTTCTTCTCAAGTGCAGATGGAACATTCTCCAGGATAAACCACATCTTGGGTCACAAATCAAACCTCAGTAAATTTAAGAAAATTGAAATTGTATCAAGCATCTTGTCCGACCACAATGCTATGAGACTAGATGTCAAATACAAGAAAAAACTGTAAGAAACGCAAACACATGGAGATTAAATAACATGTTTCTAAATAACCAACAGGGTACTGAAGAAATCAAAAGGGAAATAAAAAATTTTTCTAAAAATAAATGACAATGAAAACACGAAAACTCAAAGCCTATGGGCTGCAGCAAAAGCAGTTCTAAGAAGGAAGTTTATAGCAACACAACCCTACCTCAAGAAATAAGAAAAACATCAAATAGACAACCTAACTTTACACCTAAAACAACTGGAAAAAGAAGAAGGAAAAAACTCCAAAATTAGTAGAAAGAAATAAACCATAAAGATCCTAGCAGAAATAAATGAAAAAGAAAGAAACAATAGTAAAAATTAATAAAACTAAAAGCTGATTCTTTGAGAAGATAAACAATATTGACAAGCCCTTTGCCAGACTCATCAAGAGAAAAAGAGAGAAGGATCAAATAAACAAAATTAGAAATGAAAAAGGAGAGGTTACAACAGACAATGGAGAAATACAAAGGATTATAAGAGACTATTATGAACAACTATATGCCAATAAAATAGAAATAAAATAGATAGCCTGGAAGAAATGGACAGATTCTTAGAAAAGTTCAATCTTTCAAGACTGAACCAGTAAGAAATAAAAATTATGAACAACCCAATTACAAGCACTAAAATTGAAGCTGTAATCAAAAATCTCCCAAGAGACAAAAGCCCAGGACCAGATGGCTTCACAGGAGAATTCTATCAAACATTTAGAGAAAAGCTAATGCCTATCCTTCTAAAACTCTTTCAAAAAATTGCAGAAGAAGGAACACTTCCAAACTCATTCTACAAGGCCACCATCAACCTGATATCAAACCCAAAGACAACACACACAAAAAAAAAAAACTAAAGGTCAATATCACTGATGAACATAGATGCAAAAATCCTCAACAAAATTTTAGCAAACAGAATTCAGCAATACATCAAAAAGCTCATACACCATGATCAAGTTGGGTTTATTCCAGGGATGCAAGGATTCTTCAATACATGCAGATCAATCAATGTAAAATACCATATTAACAAATTGAAAGATAAAAATCATATGATCATCTCAATAGATTCAGAAAAAGCCTTTGACAAAATTCAGCACCTATTTATGATTAAAACTCTTCAAAAAATGGGCATAGAAGGAATCTACTCAACATAGGAAAGGCCATTTATGAGAAGCCTACAGCAAACATTATTCTCAACGGTGAGAAGCTGAAAATATCCCCCCTAACATCAGGGATAAGGCAAAGGTGTCCACTTTCACCACTATTATTCAACATAGTTCTGGAAGTCCTGGCTACAGCAATCAGAGAAGAAAAAGAAGTAAAAGGAATCCAGATTGGAAAAGAAGTAGTAAAGCACTCACTGTTTGCAGATGACATGATACTGTACATAGAAAACCCTAAAGATAGTATCAGAAAATTGCTAGAGCTAATCGGTGAATTTAGCAGCAGCAGAGGAGCAGAAGGATACAAAATCAATACACAGAAATCATTTGCTTTTCTATATACTAACAATGAAAAATCAGAAAGAGCAATTAAGGAATCAATCCCATTCACCATTGCAACAAAAAGAATTAAATATCTAGGAATAAACTTACCTAAGGAGGCAAAAAAACTGTACACAGAAAATTATAAGACACTGATGAAAGAAATCGGAGATGACATAAACAGATGGAGAGATATTCCATGTTCCTGGGTAGGAAGAATCAATATTGTGAAAATGACTATACTACCAAATGCAATCTATAGATTCAATGCAATCCCTATCAAATTACCAATGGCATTTTTTCACAGAACTAGAACAAAAAAAAATTCACAATTCATATGGAAACACAAGAGACCCTGTATTCAATCTTGAGAAAGAAGTATGGAGCTGGAAGAATCAATCTTCCTGACTTCAGGTTACACTACAAAGCTACAGTCAGCAAGACAGTATGCTACTGGCACAAAAACAGACATATAGACCCATGAAACAAGATAGAAAGCCCAGAAATAAACCCATGGGTACACCTATGGGTACCTTATTTTTCAGAAAGGAGGCAAGAATATACAATGGGGCAAAGACAGCCTCTTCAACGGGACAGCTACAAATAAAAGAATGACATTAGAACACTTCCTAACACCATACACAAAGATAAACTCAAAATGGATTAAAGACCTAAATGTAACACCAGAAACTATAAAACTCTTAGAGGAAAACATAGGCAGAACACTCGATGACATAAATCAAAATAAGATCCTCTATGACCCACCTCCTAGAGTAATGGAAATAAAAACAAAAGTGAACAAGTGGGACCTGATTACACTTAAAAGCTTTTGCACAGCAAAGGAAACTATAAGTAAGGTGAAAAGACAACCCTCAGAATGGGAGAAAATAATAGCAAATGAAACAACTGATAAAGGATTAATTTCCAAAATATACAAGCAGCTCATACAACTCAATACCAAAAAAACAAACAACCCAATCAAAAAGTAGGAAAAAGACCTAAACAGACATTTCTCCAAAGAAGACGTACAGATGGCTAACAAACACATGAAAAGATGCTCAACATGACCCATTATTAGAGAAATGCAAATCAAAACCGCAATGAGATATCACCTCACACCAATCAGAATGGCCCTCATCAAAAAGTCTACAAACAATAAATCCTGGAAAGGGTGTGGAGAAAAAAGAACACTCTTACACTGTTGGTGGGAATGTAAATTGATACAGCCACTATGGAAGACGGTATGGAGATTCCTTAAAATGCTAGGAATAAAACCACCATATGACCCAGCAATCTCACTTCTATGCATATACCCTGAGGAAACCAAAATTGAAAGAGACACATGTATCCCATTGTTCATTGCAGCACTATTTACAATAGCTAGAACATGGAAGCAACCTAGATGTCCATCAACACATGAATGAATAAAGAAGTTGTGGTACATATACACAATGGAACATTACTCAGCCATAAAAAGGAACATATTTGAGTCAGTTCTAATGAGGTGTATGAACCTAGAACCTATAATACAGAGTGAAGTGAGTCAGAAAGAGAAAGATAAATACCGTATTCTAACACATATATATAGAATCTAGAAAAATGGTACTGAAGAATTTACTTACAGGGCAACAATAAACAGACATAGAGAATAGACTTATGGACATGGGGAGAGGGGAGGAGAGGGTGAGATGTATGGAGAGAGTAACATGGAAACTTCCATTACCACATGTAAGATAGCCAATGGGAATTTGCTGTATGGCTCAGGAAACTCAAACAGGGGCTCTGTATCAACCTAGAGGGGCTGGATGGGAAGGGAGATGGGAGGGAACTTCAAAAGGGAGGGGATCTATGTATCATTTCAGTTCACTTCAGTCACTCAGTCGTATCTAACTCTTTGCAACCCCATGAACTGCAGCACGCCAGGCCTCCCTGTCCATCACCAACTGCTGGAGTACCCAAATCCACGTCCATTGAGTCAGTGATGCCATCCAACCATCTGATCCTCTGTTATCCCCTTCTCCTCCTGCCTTCCATCTTTCCCAGCATCAGGGTCTTTTTGAGTCAGCTCTTCGCATCAGGCGGCCAAAGTATTGGAGTTTCAGCTTCAACATCAGTCCTTCCAATGAACACCCAGGACTGATCTCCTTGAGGATGGACTGGTTGGATCTCCTTGCAGTCCAAGGGACTCTCGAGAGTCTCCTCCAACACCACAGTTCAAAAGCATCAATTCTTCGGTGCTCAGCTTTTTTTATAGTCCAACTCTCACATCCATACATGACTACTGGAAAAACCATAGCCTTGACTAGACGGACCTTTGTTGGCAAAGTAATGTCTCTGCTTTTTAATATGCTGTCTAGGTTGGTCATAACTTTCCTTCCAAGGAGTAAGCATCTTTTAATTTCATGGCTGCAATCACCATCTGCAGTGATTTTGGAGCCCAGAAAAATAAAGTCAGCCACTGTTTCCCCATCTATTTGCCATGAAGTGATGGGACTGGATGGCATGATCTTAGTTTTCTGAATGTTGAGCTTTAAGCCAACTTTTTCACTCTCCTCTATGGCTGATTCATGTTGAGGTTTGACAGAAAACAGCAAAATTCTGTAAAGCAATTATCCTTCAATAATAAATTAATTAATTTTTTAGAAAATGAGGAGCATATATGCATGACTGAGTCCCTTTGCTGTCCATCTGAAATTATCACAACATTGTCAATTGACTGTACTCCAACATAGAATGTTTCTTTTTTTTTTTTTTTTTTTTTTTTTGGCTGGTTAAGTTTATTTATTTATTTTTTCCATTTATTTTTATTAGTTGGAGGCTCATTACTTTACAATATTGTAGTGGTTTTTGCCATGCATTGACAGGAATCAGCCATGGATTTACATGTGTTCCCCATCCCGATCCCCCCTCCTGCCTCCCTCTCCATCCCATCCCTCTGGGTCTTCCCAGCGCACCAGCCCTGAGCACTTGTCTCATGCATCCAACCTGGGCTGGTGATCTGTTTCACTCTTGATAGTATACTTGTTTCAATACTGTTCTCTCTGAACATCCCACCCTCACCTTCTCCCACAGAGTCTAAAAAGTTTCTTAAAAAATAAAATAAAATTAGAAAAATAATGGAGGAGCAAAAGGAATATTGACAGACTGTTTACTTATTGTTGCATACACACAGACACAAATAATAGTTCTGAAAGGAAACACAATTTAAAAATTATAACATTGTTTGCCTCTGGGGAAGAAAAGGCAAAGAAGGGAGATTTTTACTGTATGTTTACTGTGGAGTTTGAACCATAGGAAAGCAGTGCCTATTTAAAAAAATGAATATATTAAATTAAAATTTAAAAATAGGGGAACAGGGCAGGAGATGCCATTTCCAATATATTTATTTCAAGCATTTGCTGAATGGAAAAGAACAGATTCCTACTCTCTAGTCCCCGACATGACCATGGCGAAGCAGGCTCAGGCAGGTGATAAACGTCCATACACATAAGTACAATGTGCTGCACAGGTCCTGAGGAGGACAGAAGCTGTGCACATAGAGAAGGGTGAGAGGCTCCACAGAGAGGGTATTTCTAAGCTGAGATCTTTCCAGAACCCATGACCTTGAGTCCAGTCATATATAAAATAATAATGGTCCACATGATGAGACCTTACTGCCAAGGTACTGTGCTCGGCCCTCCATATAGTTGACCCAACAATACTCAACATCCTTACAAGGTAGGTACCACTATCATCAGCTCCCTTTCTTTTCTGGATGCACAACTGAGGTTTAAAGAGGTTGAGTGGTTACCCAAAGCACATAACTGGGTTACAGATCTGAAACCTAAAGAAAGCCTTTGCCAGAAACCACTGCCCCCATCACCCTTACCACACCCTGGCATCTCCTAGTGAGACTGAGGAAAGATCAGGTGTGCTGAGACAGCCCTAGAAGGCAGGTGTGGTCCCTGCCAAGAGTCTAGGCAGCATGTGGGTTGTGGCCAGACATGCTGTCAGGGAGGGACTCTAGGTGCAGGGTCAACCACACCCCTGAGTTCCCACTGTGTGATGTCAGGGCCAGTTTTTCTAGGCTGTAATTTCTGCTCCTACAGAACAAGAAGAAAAAAGAGATAGTTTCCAAACAGCCTCACTGCTTGTCCTACAAAAAAAGCAATTTCTGGTTGCTTTATATGCTTTCTGACAACAGGCCTGGTGGGTTCTGGCCTTGGAAAACTCATCTGACTCTGGGCCTGCATCCTCAACTCTGCAGCAGCTCCTCACACGTGCCCTGAACAGCACCTACTGGGTGCAGAGAGCTGAGCTGGCTCCAAAACCAACGGAAGGCCTGAACCCTGCTCTTGTGGGTGGGAGAGGGGCACAGGTAAGAGATGTATTGTCTAAATGAGAGAAGAATATCTGCTGAAAATGCTACAAAATCACCTGGCAGCTTGTGAACACAGTCCAAGCAGTGCCCACAACACTGAGGTCTGTCCTTCCCAGGACACCTGGGTGATGCTCTACGGAGGAGCTCTGAATCTGCTTTTTGAAAGTGAGAACCTGGCTTTCATAAGAACAGGTGGGAGGACATCACAGGTGGGAATGGGAATGAGCCAGATGAAGACAAGACCTGAGCCCTATTCTGGGATGTAACAGAGTGTCTGTTCTGGTGCTAGATGTGAGAGAATCTTGATGACACAAGCCTGGCAGGAGGCACACGGGGGAACTGAAAGCTGGAGGGAGCTCAACAGAAAAAGGAATACACAGCCATGGCAGGTTCTTCAGAGAAGGAATAACTTGGTAAGAGTCGCCTAGACAGCAGATTATTTGAGAGTTATTCATGTCCTAAGTGGATGACAATCAAGATGTCTGAGCCGAAACCCATGAATGAACTATTTGCAACTATGGATGTGTATACTGGACACATCCCATGCTTCCTTCTCTCTTCTGGATTCCTCCACATCAGCATTTCCAAAAGTAGCATTTACATAGTACTCATTTCATGGAATGATAATAGGTATTATCAAAAAAAATTTTTTTAATATTAACAATAGCAAACTACCAGCCAGACACTATTCTAAGTGATCCACAAACACCCTTTGTTTAATCCTCTCACCATCCCTTGAGGTAGGCCCCATTAACGTCCCCATTTCATGAAAGAAAAAACCAAAGTGCAGGCAGTAGCATTAGTAACTTGCCGAAGATCACGATGAAGGAGCACAATTTATTCCAGGGAGTTGGGTTCCCAGCCCTATGCTCCTAACCATCAGGCTGCACCACCACAGTTTAGAAACACCCGTTTAGACACAATTCAGCAGTTTCTCTTCCCAGAGCCTGTCACCTACTCTTCCTCCCTCCTCCTCACCTCAGTTGGGACCCAAAGGAGAGCAAGGGAGCCTGGGGATGGCTGAGGATGTGAACAATCCCATGAGGCACCCATAAGAGTAGCAGGAGGTGTGGCCCCTCCCCTCCAGGAAGGCTCTTCATGGTGAACACTGGGAGTTAGGGAAGGGGGAAGAAGGTCATGGGAGAGAGGAAGGCCACCATGGCCATCTTAGGCCCACAGGAAAAAGTGAGAGATGGGGGCATCCAGAGTTTCAATCATTTCTCTAGGTGACCTTCTCTCCTGTGACCAAGGTCAGGCACTGCTCGCTGGATTGAGGGGAAGTCCCAGAAATTCCAGGCGCAAGGGCCATGGGGAGGATCCCAAGTAGTGGTAAGATGGGAAGAAGTCAAAGCTATTTATCACCCAATACAGAAATAAATGCATCATGGTTTTAATAACCAACCCTGGTAACCATCACATTTTGTATGTCTTCAGATCTCAACCACCTCCAAAGCCCACTCCTTGTTAATCTCATTTGATGGACAGGACAACTCTGAGGTCTCAGCAGGAAAGCCTTCACCATCCGCATTTTCCAGAATAGGAGGCTGGGACTCAACTGGTGGGTAAAAGAACTGGTTCTAGAAATGAAGTCTGAATCAGGTCCTCACAGCATGGCCACAGTACTGAGGTTGCTCCCAGCCCCAAGTCTGTCCTCAGATAGGGAAGGAAGGCCTTATAGGAAGCAGTGGGCAGAAGGAATGTGCAGTTCTGCCCCTACTCTTGCCACTTTCTAGTTTGGTGGAGGAGGGTGGAGGTGGAGCTGGAGGGGTGGACTTACCTAAGTAAGTCATTTCATTCCTTGGAATACTGTGTCCTCATCTGTAAGACATGTGCATGGGTACCCAACTCATGAGGAGGGTGAGAAGATTAAGGAGATCATTTCAGGACTTCCCCTCGCCCAGGATATGACATACACAGTAATCATGCACAGCCTCATTCCCTCTGAGTTAAGGCCATGTTCACACAAATGGGAAGCCCTCAATCAACAGGAAGAGGCAGGGGCTGTGTCTGCTTAGCCTCTAATGACCCCTCTGGCACCAGCATCCCAAAGGTCCTTTGGGAACTGGTCCACTTTCAGAGGTCCTGAACTTCACACCCCAGATAGGAACTGAGCTTGTGACCTGGGCAGCCAAACAAAGCTTTCTATCTCAAGGCCACAGTGATTGATTTAGAGACAGACACATGACCCAAACTCAGCCAATGAGATTCATTTTGAGTTTTTTGTTGAAACTACAGGTCCAAAGAAGTTCTCCTTCTACTGGGCTTGAAGCTGAGAAAGTATAAACCTGGGCATAGCCTCCTAAAAACTGTCACACACCACCACATGGACAGAGCCTGCAACAGCATGGATGACAGATCTGGAAGACCAAAAAGGCAGCACCATCTAAATTCCTAAATACAGCTATACCTAGCTTTGAATTAAAAGTGTGTGTTTAAATGTCTATTTTTATTTAAGTTGGTTAAGTAAATCCATGATCCTATATATCTCAGACCAAAAGGGTTAACACTGGGCAGGGTGTGTTGAGGGAGGAGGAGAATGTATCCATATGTGTGTGCTAAGTCACTTAAGTTGTGTCCAACTCTTTGCAACCCTATGGACTGTAGCCTGCCAGGCTCCTCTGTCCAAGGGATTCTCCAGGCAAGAATACTGGAGTAGGTTGGCATGCCCTCTTCCAGGGGATCTTCCAGACCCAGGGATCGAACCCATGTCTCCTGTGTCTTCTGCTTCACAGGCAGATTCTTTACTCTTGATGCCACCAGGGAAGCCCAGGTTACTATCCACAGGTAAGTAAAGGAAGAATATTATAAACCTGAACCTAGCAATTTTCTGATGTGCCTAGTACCCGAACTGAACACACACACACACACACACACACACACCGGACACTCTTCCATCCACAAACACCACACAGCCTTGTTCCAAATACAAACACACTTCATGCATATACAGGCCCAGACCCCCAGGTATACACATTCACACACATTCACTGCATATACATCCACACATACATCACATACACCCATACCCCACATATACACACACGAACGTATACCACTTACACACACACACTACACATACAAAACCAGACCACACATATATGTGCACACACACTCACACACATATATACCATATACACACATACACCATAAACATACACATCCAGACCCCATATATACACACACATACATTCATATACACCCACACTCCACACCCACACGCACACATACATATAGCACTTACACACACACCATACACATACAAAACCAGACCACATATATACATACACACACACCATACACATAAAAAACCAGACCACGTATATACATACACACACACTCACACACACACTCATATACACCATATACACACATACACATACACACCCAGAGCCCACATATACATGCACATGCATTGCATATACACATGTATAGCACATACATTCACACTTCACATACACATATACACCATATACACACATATACTATACACATACACACCCAGACCCCACATATACACACATGTACATCACATACACACACACACACACTAACATACATACATACACACCATATACACACATACACATCCAGACCCCACATATACACAAACATAAACTACATACACAATGTACAGCACACACACACATACATACACACCCAGACCCCACATATACACACATGTACATCACATACACACATGTATAGCATATACATACATACACACCATATACACAGATATACCATACACATACACACCCAGACCCCACATATACACACACATACATCACATACACACATGTATAGCACATATACCCACACTTCATATATACATACACACTAACATACATACATACACATCATATACACACATATACCGTATACATACACACCCAGACCCCACATATACACACATGTACATCACATACACACATGTATAGCACATATACCCACACTTCATACACACACACACACTGACATACATACATACACACCATATACACACATACACCATACACATACACACCCAGACCCCACATATACACAAACATGCACTGCATACACAATGTACAGCACACACACACACACTAACATACATACACACCATATACACAGATATGCCATATACATACACACCCAGACCCCACATATACACACATGTACATCACATACACACATGTATAGCACATATACCCACACTTCATATACACACACACACTAACATACATACATACACACCATATACACACATACACCATACACATACACATCCAGACCCCACATATACACAAACATGCACTGCATACACAATGTACAGCACACGCACACACACACACACAAACACGCACACGCAGCTCTGGCCCTGGAGACAGCTGGCCAGGACGAGGGCTCTCCCGCTCCCCCCTTGCTCCCGTCCACAGCCCACCACTGCAGAGGCAGCACAGCGTGTGCCCACCGCCTCTGCCTGCAGCTCTCCCCCCGCACTCCCTGCCTGCCGTGCATCCCTCTCTCAGCCCCGCAGCATAGCTCTTCTACCTCAGAAGGCTGTCCCTGACTCATCCCACTCTGTCCTGCCAAGTTCCCGTCACCACTTGGCTATTTTGCACTTCCACAGAAGGAATAATTTGCACTTGCACCGTGTATGGTTGATACGTATTTTAACATTATTTTAGATACAGCATGTTGAGGGGGATGAAGAGGCTAGAGACAGACCAGGCTGGGTTCAAATCCAACTCTACCTTCACACACCATGGGATGCTGAGCAAGTTATTCCTGTGCTCTGACCCTCTGACCCTTGGAGACCTGACCACTTCCCACCCTCCATCCTTCTGAGCTCCCAACCAAGAAAGAGAAGGTGTGGAAGCTCTTGTCAAACAGAACAGAGCTGCCATGTGAATCATGAGGACCAATGAGTGTTTGGCTGTGTAGTGGGACTGTGACCTCCTTGGGGTTCTCTTCCAGCCCCTCCACCCTGCCCCTCTCCAGGACTTTACTCTGTTAGGTGCATTAAGGAGCCCGTTTAGGGGTTAGGAGGCTGCCTGTTTAGGGGCTGGCTCACCACCATGCTCTGTGAGCCTGGAGGGCCCAGGGAGCAGCCACCAAGTAGAGTTGGAAGGCTGAACTTCCCTCTCAAACCTACCAGGGTTGGGTCCTTGGGGCATGGAAGACACACAGGAACCAGAAAGAGATACTTCTGCCTTCTGCCCTTCACCTTGCTAGCTCTCCCTGAAGAAAGTAGAACTGTCCACATGAAGAGAGAGCACATGTTCCCCATGATGTTGCCTGAAGAGAGGTGTTCACACTGCTGACCAAGGGGATGAAGACACCAGTGATCTATGGGGTTATTGTGGAAGTGACCAGCAATGCTCTCCCATGGGACAGTGACCAGAGGGCATTTCTTCGTCTCCCTTCTGGGGGAGGAGCAGAGCACCTCCAGGAAGGTTAGTTGATACCCTGGGCTGGAAGAAAGGGGCCCTGGTCCTCAAGCGTGTCTGCATTCATGGCCATTCACTCACTGGTTCTTGTATCTTTTCACACGACAAATGAGTATCCAGTGCCTACTCTGTGCCAGCATTGTACAAGGAGCTCAGGGTACAAAAATAAAAAAAGACTCAGTTCTCTATTCAAAGAAAATCCACATATAGTGAAGGAGGCAGATAATTAAATCAACAACTGTGAAGCAAAGGAATGAGTATTATGTCCAGAAAGTAGGAATCTGGGGAAGAGAGAGGGTGCTACCCTAGCCTCAGGGATTCAGGGCAGGCGTGGGGAGGGACGGAAGGTTTGAACTGAGCTAGAAGTTGAAGGTATCAAGGGTGGAGTGGAAAAAGATAAAAAAATAAATAAAAAGAGACTCCTTCCCTGAGGGAATTCTAATCTAATCTTGCTGAGTAGGAGCTGTGAAATGAGGAAGAGGAGGAGGCCTGACTCCTGAGCAGAGGCAGGGAGGTACAAGAGAGCAAAATTAATTGAGGATCCAGCAAGTAGGTTGTGATGCCTGGAGCAAAGGATCCCACGGGAGATGGGAGGAAGGAGGCCAGAGGCTCTACCCCTGCCCCGCAGGGCCTTGTGTGCTTAGCTAAGGAGTTTGGGCTTTATCCTGAATGCAAGGGAGGGTGCGTGTGAGTGATCAGATGTAAAATTTTCAAGTAGTAGTTGCTGATAATCAGAGGTGTTATTAGAATTCACCAAAGAGGGAGACAAGAATAGAATGAGATAAATCTGCAAGGTGTTAATAATCTGGGGGAAAGACCCTAAGGAGAACCAACTGATGAAATAAAAACTCATATTTTAAGGCAAGAGAAGAAAAATTTTAACATAACATTTATCTCTGCCCATTTGGGCCCCCTCACTTCCCTCTAGTGTGCACTTGCATCTGCAATGACCAGACCTCCCCAAAGGCAGAAATACCTGCTCAACTATAAAGATCAAGTTTTCTTCTTCTGTCACCAAACATGTTAACTTCTCAGAAGATAGCATTCCCTTCTCGATCCTGTAAGGGGTCATAATGACCCACCACTCACCTTGTATGTTCACCTTTGGTGAACTTTGTGTACAATGCCAATATACCATTTCCTTTAAAGATAGGAATTAGTGCAGAACACTAAGACTTCCCTTGTAGCTCAGTTGGCAAAGAATCTGCCTGCAATGCAGAAGACTCGGGTTCAATTTCTGGGTTGGGAAGATCCCCTGGAGAAGGAAACGGCAACCCCACTCCAGTATTCTTGCCTGGAGAATCCCATGGACAGAAGAGCCTGGCAGGCTACATACAGCCCATGGGGCCGCAAAGTGTCAGACACAACTTAGCGACTAAACCACCACCACCACCACCAGTGCAAAACAAACTGAGTCAGACAGCCTGGGGAGATACTGGGCCACACCTAGTGGTTGTCCTTGGTTTAAATACTTCCTTATGACCTCATTAATGTTCCTAGCTACATTACTTGTATTCTGCCTATTTTATAAGATTGTTTCCTTCTTTACCAAATGTGTGACTGAGCCTCTGATAAAATTAATGATGCCTTGAAGTGACTGACCGAATATATACACCTGTAAGATCAATGATTGTCATAGTGTAACTCTAGATATGGAAAGAAGCAACAAGAGGGAACCATTTCCTGGACCATCACAGACTAGTAAGACAGGTGGCCCAGAGCCCTTTAGTGTCAGTGGCTCAATTGTGTTTGACTCTTTGCAACTCCATGAACTGTAACCCACCAGTTACATCTCTGTCCCATCTGTCCATGGGATTCTTCAGAGCCCTCGGGCTACTGTTAACAGGCACATTGAGTGGCCTATCCATGTAATCCTCACCTGACCTGGGAATGAGCGTTCCCAGCACCCCGGGACAAATCGGTCACAACATGCCTCCCAAACCTTGGTCAAAATTAAGATGGAAAGGAGAGTGGTTGTACAATAAGGAACATTGTCCACCATCCAATTCTACAAGAATCAAGTCACCAGACAATGCAGTTACTGACCCACAATACACCAGGGCAAAGAGCAAGCATGACACTCGGTGCTCTGGGAAAACTGATAGAACTGGCCCACAGATAGTTCAATATATTCAAGAGAAAGTTTTATGAACCCAGCTTCTTGCAGCTTGCCAGACTCAGGAAGCATTGAAACTGTTAACTAAGAGATCTGGTCCTCGTGGGTCACAGTAACCTTCTACCAAGATGTGTGCTTGATTGCACATCCCCCTTCTCCAAAAGCACATGTACTGGCCTCCCCTCTTCTCAGAACAATCCTCAGAGCTCTCTGAGAGATGTTCCCCAGGTTATAATACTCAAGTCAGCTCAAATAAAATCTTCCATTTCTTTCTTACATTGCACATGTGCATGCTCAGTAGCTCAGTTGTGTCTGACTCTTTGTGACTCCATGGACTATAGCCCACCAGGCTCCTCTGTCCATGGGATTTTCCAGACAAGCATACTGGAGTAGGTTTCCATTTCCTTCTCCAGGGGATCTTCCCAACCCAGGAATCAAACCCAACTCTCATGTATCTTCTGAATTGGCAGGTGGGTGCCACCTGGGAAGGCCTTCTTAGATTGACTATTAATTCTTTTGTTGACACCACTCCCCTGGTTTCCCTCCCACATCTGAAGCCTTTTCTTCCCTTTCTTTACTTCCTCTCCTGACCTCTAACTGGTGGTTTTCCTTGGGCTTCAAGTCTGGCCAGTGGTTCTCAAGCTACCAGGCTGGGACCAACAGCAGCAGCTGGGAACTTGTTGGAAATTTTAAAGTTGTAAGCCCCACCCCAGGCCTACTGAATCAGAAACTCTGGGTGTGGGACCCAGCAACTTTTGTGACCAGTCCTCCATGTGATTCTAGTATCATTCAAATTTGAGGACCAGTTTATACCAACCATGGCTGCACATTACAATCACCTGGGGAACTGTTTAAAAATTATATTGGATTGGCCATAAAGTCCATTCAGATTTTTCATAACAGTTTATGAAAAAACCCACATGAACTTTCTGGCCAACCCCAAAATGATCAAGCCTGGGCCACACCACAGGCCAATTGAATCACAGCCCAGGGACAGAGGCTTCTAAAGAGCACAAGCATGGACAGAGAATCACTGACCTAGAGCCAGGCTTCTCTGGCTGTAATATGCAGAGAAACCCCCTGGGGCCTTATTAAAATGCAGATTGTGATGCCCCAGGCCTGGCTAGGGCCCAAGATTCCACTTTATCTAATAAGGAGATGCCAGTACTACTGGTGCACAGACAACATTTTGGGGTCTTTAAGGGGGGTTTAGCCTCCCAGGCTCTTTGAACTATCAGCTTCAACTACTACCTGTGTTGAAGGTTGAACACCCCCACCCCCCACCCCTGCCTGGCACGCATGCCCATGCACACGCGCACACTCACACACATCTAGTCCCCCACAGTCTCGAGCTCCTAGCCTATAAGAAAGATTTCCAGCCAAATTCAATACTTTCCAAACTAACCTTGTCCTGTCCACCAAAGCTCTACCTACTTTCTATGGTCACTGTTTCAATGAATCAATTGGGTCATCCAAACCAGGCAAGACCTGTCCTGAAGCCAAAATAGGGCAAAGTCTTAAGAAGGCATTACCCAAATGCCCAGACACCTGCCCCATCTCCTTACCTGGAAACTCTAGTCCCTTGCAAAGGACCCCCTCTCTTTTATTTTGGGGGCTGGTTTAAGAGAGGCCTTGGATGTGTTCTGCTGAGCCCTGGGGTGGAGGGGGCTCTGTCACTGCTCATGGTGATGACAAGTCACTGGATGGGAGAGCAGAAGGGTCCCAGGAGACTTTGGGGGAAGTTGGCAACTACAACCCTCTTTAACTTAATCATCCTCCATCCTTCCAGAGACTCTCTGGCTCTGTGGGATTTCTGAGGGTGACCTGCAGGGGGCCTCACCAGCCCAGCCCCTGGCAATTTTGAGTGAGCAACAGTGTCGGTTAAGTGGCCCTAGTTCCAGCCAGGACCTCTCACTGCTCTTCACACACATGGTTAGAGCCCCTCCTCAGAGCCCCTTCTTGACTTAGTCTCTGTATTCACTTCCTAGGTCTGCTATAGCAAATTACACAAACAAGATGGCCTAAAACAACACAAATTTATTATCTCACTGTTTTGGAAGCCACAAGTCCAAAACCAAGGTGTCTGCCAGGCCACACTGCTCCAAAGGCTCTAGGGGAGAATCCTTGCTTGCTTCTTTCAGTCCTGGTGATGCCTGGCCTTTCTTGGACATGGTGGCTTTACTTCAGTCTCTGTCTCCCTTCTCACACGGCCTTCTTCCCTTGTCTGTCTCTCAAATTTTCCTTTCCTTTCCCTTAGAAGTATACCCGTCATTAAGTTTAGAGACCACTCTAAACCCGGGATGATTTTGTCTTAAGATTCTTAATTACATCCACAACGACCCTATTTTCATGTCAGGACACATTCATACATTCTAGAGGTCAGGACTTGAACAAATCTCTTGGGAACACAACTCAACCCGTAACAGTCTCCATTTCTGTTAACACAGGGTGACCAGAAGAAAGCTCAATAATCCACTTCCCAGATAAGGGTAAAGGGGTCCACAGGGAGGATCTTCACCTCCTATGACCTGAATGTTATCTTATTGTTGTTGTTCAGTTGCCCAGTCATGTCTGACTTTTTGCAACCCAATGGACTGCCACATGCCAGGCCTCCCAGTCCATCACCATCTCCTGGAGTTTGCCCAAGTTCATGTTCACTGCATTGGTGATGCTATCCAGCCATCTCATCCTCTGACACCCTCTTCCCCTTCTGCCCTCAATCTTTCCCAGCATCAAGGACTTTTCCAATGAGTCATCTATTCCCATCAGATGACCAAAATACTGGAGTTTCAGCTTCAGCATCTGTCCTTCCAGTGAATTTTCAGGGTTGATCTCCCTTAAGATTGGCTGATTTGATCTCCTTGTCATCCAAGGGATTTTCAGTAGTCTTCTCCAGCACCACAGTTTAAAGGCATCTATTCTTTGGCATTCTGCCTTCTTTATGATCTAGCTCTCACAACCGTACATGACCACTGGGAAGACAATAGCCTTGACTATACGGACCTTTGTCAGCAGAGTAATGTCTCTGCTTTTCAACACACTGTCTAGGTTTGTCATTACTTTCCTGCCATGAAGCAATCGTCTTCTGATTTCATGACTGCAGTCACTAGCCACAGTGCTTTTGGAGCCCAAGAAAAGGAAATCTGTCGTACATCCACATTTTCCCCTTTCATTTGCCATGAAGTAATGGAGCTGGATTCCATGATCTTAGTTTTTTTAATATTTTGTCTTAGGCCAGCTCTTTCACTCTCCTCCTTCACCTTCATCAAGAGGCTGTGTAGTTCCTCCTCACTTTCTACCATTAGAGTAGTATCATCCACATATCTGAGGTTGTTGATGTTTCTCCCATCTGTCTTGATTCCAGCTTGTAACTCATCCATCCCAGAATTTCTCATGATGTGCTCAGTGCGTAGGTTAAACAAACAGGGTAACAGCCGACAGCCGTGTCGTACTCCATTCTCAATCTTGAACCAATCAGTTGTTCCATACAGGGATCTAACTTGTTTCTTGACCCACATACAGGTTTCTCAGGAGAAAAGTAAAATGGTCTGGTGTTCCCATCTCTCTGAGAGCTTTCCGCAGTTTGTCATGATCCACACAGTGAAAAGTTTTAGCATAACTGATGAAACAGAGATAGATGTTTTTTCTGGAATTCCCCTGCTTTCTCTATAACCCAGCAAATATTAGCAATTTGATCTCTATTTCCTCTTCCTTTTCTAAACCCAGCTTGGACCTCTGGTAGTTCTTGGTTTGCATAATACTGAAGCCTATCATGGAGGATTTTAAGCATGACCTTACTAGTGCGGGAAATTAGTGGGATTGTCCAATGGTTACCACATTCTTTGGTACTACCCTTCTTGGGAACTGGAACGAGGATTGATCCTTTCCAGTCCTGTGTCCACTGCTGGGTCTTCCATATTTGCTGACATAATGAATGCAAAACCTTGATGGCATCATCCTTTAGGGATTTAGCTATCATATTAACACAGCCTAAATTCTGTCCCCTTGTTCTCACCTTCTGCCACTTCTGATTGATCTAATCACCAATAAACTGCATTCAGACAAGGTCTTCCCCACCTAGCACTTACACAATTGAGGCTTTCAAACCTAAATATGAAAGCTTACATACATCTCTATTAACTTTCATCTTATTGGTTTCAACCAGTATTCTAACCTGCCAAAATCACTTTGACCCACTATTGTATATTTTTTTTGGTAGAATTTTCCCTTTCAACTTTCTATTACCTATAAATTCAATAAGCAAGTCTGAGACATGCAACAGGGAAGAAAATCTTGACTCAGGAGTCAGGGAGCTAGACATGAGTCCTAACCTCAGACATGACTATGGGAAAGTCCTGTTACTTCTCTGAATCTCAGTAAGATAACCTCTATAGTCCCTACTGGGCTTCCCAGGTTGCTCAGCAGTAATGCATCAGCCTGCTAATGCAGGAGACACAGGAGACTTGGGTTCAATCCCTTAGTCGGGAAGATCCCCCAGAGGAGGAAGAGGAAACCCTCTTTAGTATTTCTGACAAATCCCACTGACAGAAGAGCCTGGGGTCAAAAAATGTCAGACATGACTTAGCCACTAAACACAACAATAGTCCCTGCTAGCTCTAAATACTACAACTAGTTAAGCACTTAAGAGTTCTAGCCCTGGAAGCAAACTTCTGTGGCCCAGCTCTGCCACTCACATGACGTATGACCTTGATACAAGCCACATAACCTCCTATGTACAGGTCAGTTCCCTCACCTGTACAATGGGTGATATTATAATATTAGTATATTAGAATTATATAGGTATATAACTATACTGTATGAATATATAGTTATATATTATACACAGGTATTATTATAATAAATAATAAGTATAAATATATAGTAATTATAAAGTATTATTTCGTGAGGTTGTTAGAAGTAAATAAATGGATTCATATAAAGTGCTCAGCTCATGGTTGGCATGTAAATAAGTGCTCAGTTCATGTTAGTTTATTCAAGACAGAAAAAGAAATTAACAGGAAAGGACTAGGATAGAATAAGAGAATCAAAGACAGAACCCTATAGAAGTTCTCTGGACATACAATAGCCGATGTCCTGGTTTTGGAGGGATGGTCCTGGTTTACTCCTGTGGTCCCAGTACAATCATACCATTTCTCTGAACCAGACACAGAGGCGTGTTCCTCAGATGCCCACTCTCAGAAGGACGCACTGTCCCCCTTCAAGGAGTATGGTTACTGACAGCCTGCATCTCTTACATCCTCAAGACCACTTCAGCTTTTGAGCCCAAGTCATCCCAACTGATAACTGAGCCAGCCAGTGGTACAGGACCTAGCCATCCCCACCCCAGCCAGAACCCCTCCAGTGGTCATTATGTCTCCGTGCTGTACTGATGTACTCTGGCCGGTCTGCATGATGGTTTCCCAGCTCCTCCTATCCAATCCTACTTCCTCCTCCTGTCTTCTTTCACAGGTGTTCCTCACCAATAAACGTTTACCCTCCTAATTCCTTCTCGGTGTCTGCTTCTCAGAGGACCAGCTGACTCTTTCTCCTTCAAAAGTGAATCCATTTAGATGATGAGTTATAAGCTCGCCTTAACTTTGCCTCCACCCTGCTTCAACCATCATGGCTTCTTCAATGACGCACTTACATGCAGCATACATTTTATCATCTTAATCACAGATGCAACAGGAGATGGCAAGATCTCTGACTTGCTCAAGACAGGGTCATGCAGGGATGTCATTTCTCCTGATGTAATATCCTTGCCTGGAGAATCCCCATGGACAGAGGAGCCTGGTGGGCTACAGACCATGGGGTCGCAAAGAGTCAGGCACAACTGAGCAATTGAGCACACAGCACACATCTCTCTGGAAGATGGAACAACCAGCTCTGGCCAGAATAGGGGCCAACTGACAATATTCAGAGAATCCATAATAAGTTCAAATAATCACAACATCCTTCCTAAGTTTTAATAAACCAAATGTCTAGGATTTTATTGTAGGATTTTTTCAGGTTTCTGAATTTGTGACCTTAGTTCACATGCCCCTTTCTCCTAGATGCCGGCTCCCACTGCCTCCTTATCCCCTCAGTCCTCAGTGCAGCCTCATACCTTCATCTTCATGGCCCTGCATTTCCAGCCTGCAGGGAGGACCGCCAGTTCCAAGCCTCTAGAACCACAGTCCACCTCTACAGTCCTTCTCAGGTACAACAGGCCTCCTCTTAAGGGATCATCTCTGCCTCCTTTCCCCCGAGCCCTTGTGGCCCCTCCTCCAACCCATCTTCACAGTCTGCCTCCCCGTCCAAGTTCCCCCACCCCTCTGGTCACCCAGGCTTTTCTCAGGGCCCTCCTCAAGGTCGAGCACCCCTCCTCCTCTTGAGGCCTTCTCCTCCCCCACAGCACCCACGGTGATGAAATACAACAGAACCTAGCCTGTCAAGCTCCCCAAGCCCTTCTCCATAGGCCACACATCTTCTGTGTGTGGCCACTCCCACCTGTGGTCCTTAGACTCCCAGCAGGCTCCTGTCCATCTGGGGCCCTGCCCTCAGAGACCAGACAGTCCATGGATGCAGCTAGCCCCAGTGGAAGAGTGGTCCAGCAGATGGAGGAAGCTTTCCTGCTCCTAAGCTCCCTGTAAGTTTCTTTTCTGGAGGGAGGGTAGTTCTGCAGATGGCTCCTCCCTCTCCATAGCCCGGTACTGACCCATAATGTCGTCCAGTCCCACCACACCTGGAGCCCAGAGCGATGACTGGGTGCCCTGGCTGCTTCCTTTTGTATGTTTCTGAGCCATCAGCCAATCACCTCCGGCCAGAGCATAGGAGGAAGAAGGCGAGTTGGAAGTCGAATGCTCTACTTCCTGAGGTGTGAAATGACCTCATGAGCAAGGGAGCAGAGATCAAACTCTCCCACTCTCTTTTTGGCAGGCTCTGGCAACTCTTCTCTCAGCCTCACCTGCTTTGTCATCTGCAGAAACATCCCAGACTTTCTAACCTTGTCTCCTTCACTTATTGTATAAGTGTGCATGCCCTCCATGTGCCCCGCACAGAAATGGGCATCCAGGCTTCAAGACCCAGAATCTATTCTGTTGACCTCTGAAAGCATCTGGGGTCCTTCTTTTCTCCTTCCAAACTTAAATCACCAAATAGCAAGCCCATTATGAGACACCTCTGAATAGAGCCTGGGAGAACTGTTCTTGACGAGAGAGGGACCATCACTCTATAATAATATTCCATCATTTGTTTCGTTCACTCAACAAATATTTATTGGGTATTTGTTATGTGCCAGGCACTGTGCTGACACCTGGAATACTGCCACATAAAACAAATATCACCCCTCCATAGTCTCAGGTCTGAGAGAGACATTAAACAAATAGATCCATAAATAAGTTTATCATCACAAATGGAGAAAAGCGCCTGGAAGGACAATAACAGGTTGAGAGAAAGAGAGAGTAACAGGACTGGCTGGTCAGGGAAGGTCTCTTGCAGTTGAGGTGCAAGGGAGGAGCTGGACTGAGGGGGGCAGAAGCGGGGTGCACTCTCCCCCTCACCTCTCCCTGCAGCCCTGGCAAAGCTCCCCTCTTCCACAGCACTCAGGACTCAGAGCAGGCAGTCTCCTATGGCCACTGCCTGGAGTGCTCCTCCCTCCCCTCAAAGTCCTGATCTCACCCCAGGGGAAATGGATTAGCTTCACACTGGGCTTTATGGCATTACTTATCTTCTATCTTCTAGCGAGCCGGTTTGTGGCACCCACAGAAGTGTGCTGTCAGGTCCGGAGAGAGAGCTAGATGCCAGTGGCCCTGCTCCCTGCATCCAGGGACAGCCACCCCCTCTCGGGAGCTGAGCTTCCAGACAGGGACTCTGGAATGGTCACATTAAGAATGATTGCGGCAATAAAGTTCTATTAGCCATCTGGAGCAATGGCGTGCTCTCCAGGGCCGGCACTCAGTAGCTGATGGCTGCCAACAGATGCAGGCAGAGAGGGGCTCCAAGGGACGGGGCGGGTGACTGTCTGGGATGGAGGTCAGTTAGAGGGGGATGCCGGCAGTGGCCAGTCTAAGCGGCAGGGCACCAGAACATTCTGACGAAAACCCCCAGATAAATTGTTTCAATTTTAGATATGATCCTCAAGAAACATTAAGGGTGTTATTATTTAGAAAACAGCTTGCCTTTCCTTGGATAAATGTGAAAGACACATATGAGATGCCAAGGATAATTAACAGGAAAGCTCCCTCCTTGTCCCCAGGCTGTTCTCTGACTCTCCCACAAGGGCTACATCATTTGGGAGTCATTCAAACCCAGGTTCAAACTCTGGCAAGGACATGTAACCAGCTGTGTAACCTTGGGATTTAAAAAAAAACTCTCTGAGCCTCAGTTTCTCACCTGTAAAATGAATAATACAGTAACCCTCCCCCCCCTCCACTGTCATCTGGATGGAAGAGATGATGTGCTTGGCCCCACCCCTGCCCCACCAAGGCTCCTTTAATGAGTGTTAATAGTACCAATTATTAGCAGCCCCTTCCAGGACTAGTCTTGTCCAGAAGTGGATGGTAATGGAGCTGAGACCAACTGCAGAGGAGAAGCACTGGGAGCCCTGGTGTCCCTGTTCCATTTCGGGTCCCTCCATCCCACAGCTATGAGCCCAGTTATTCTTTGGCTATGAGTTTCCATCCCCCACCTTGTGAGAGCGAATTAACAGGAGCACAAACACAGGTGTCATTATGATTTATGGAGTAATTAATAAACAATTAAGGTGTCTTGGAGCACAATTACACATTTTATTTCCGTCGCCTTGCACAGCGATGGCTTGGCTTGCCCATACTCGGCATTGAACACAGTGCTGGGCTTATGGTGGTGGGTGATCTGGAAGGCAGTGTGGGTTTTATGTAAAACCAGTGGGGCAGACACTGCCTGAGAGGCATAATGTCAACGAGTTGCCCTCAAAGCAGCCGGTCCTCAACTAGCCTGGTCCATGTCAGATCCCGGCTTGGCTTCTGCATGACCAGGGAGAGGGAAAAGCCTCTGAGGAGATCCAATGACAGGCTCTGGGGCTGGCTGGGAGATCCCAAGGCACCCAGTGCATGCTGTCACCACCTGTCGCTGCTATAAGTGGACTCTCAAGACTGGCATGGAGCCATGTCTAACCCACTGCCTGTCTGTGCCCTCAACAGGGAGAGGCACCACCTCCCCTCCTCTCTTGGGGGCAACAGCTTCCCCAGCATCAATATCAACAAAGCTCCTCCATTTGCCCCTATTCCAGACCACTTGCTGGGTTCCCTTCACCCCAGGGCAATGCCCTGTGACCCTGCTCGGCAAGCTCCCTTCCTCCCCTGCCCACATCCAGCTCTATCACCAAGTCCTGTCTAGTTACCTTCTAAACATTCCTGGAACCCACCCCTCCACTCCTCATCTTCACCCGCCTCCTCCACTCCCTTTCATGGCTTCCCATTGACCTTAAGAGAAAGACCAAAAGTTGATAGAAAACGGTAAGTCAACCACGCCCCCGCCCATAAATTGTCAAAACTGGACAATTAACCCATCCCCTCACCCATGAGGTGACATGGCCCCTGCCCTCCTCTTTGGCCTTATGGTACATCTCCCTCTTGGTCACTCTGTGAGTTAAAATGGACACAAGCACTCTCCTGCTAGGCTGACTCAACGCTTCTATCTCTTCTGAACTGTTGGGCCAGCAGCCCATTCTTACCCTTGCAGCCCACCCCCCCAGCCTCCCTCCTTCCACTAGCCCAGGCTGATGGTCTCATCACTCACTCCTTTCACCATCCTGAGTCCAAACCCACCAGTGAGAACCCAGTTTCAGAGTTTCTTTTCCCAAGGAGGTTCCCTCGTTGATCTGGCCCACGCTGATCTCTCCTTGACCACCTCCAGTGCCTCAGTGCCTGCATACACCATTTTGTTTGTTTGTTTGTTTGCTTTGCTTTGCCTTGCTTGTTTTTATTTTTGCTTGCTGTGAGGTAACAGGGCAGCCTGTCCCTGCCCCTGCCCCTGCCCCTGAGCCTGCTGCCGGGTTCAGGCCACCCTAGGTTCAGTCCTGACTCTGCACTTGCTGGCTGTATGATCCTAAGCAAATGACTCAAGCTCTTTGCACCTTTTTCCACATCTGTAAAATGGGGGGCATTGTTCTGAAGAATAAATGGGCTAAAGCACTTAACATAATACTTGATGTAGGAAATGCTCAATGAAAACTCGACTTTATTATCACATACACACACTGTCTCTCTCTCTTTATAACGAGATTCTAAATGCCACAAAGGCAAGGACCCAATCAAATACATTTCACATCTCTACAGAGACAAGCTATCTTTCAGAAACTGTTCCTCTGGCTCCCACGTTGGCACTCACTCCATCTTTCACTTCAAAGCTTTCTTTTTTTTTTTTTCCTTCCATTGAAATTCTGGTCTCAAGTATCTATCTAGAGCCCATGTCCTAAGACCCCTGACAACTATAGTTCTATATGGGTCCAGGTTAAGCATGGAGGTAAGAACAGAGTTGCCAGGTGGAACACAATGTGTTCACGCAATATTAGTGTGTGTTAGTCACTCAGTCATGTCAGCCTGACTTTTTGTGATCCCATGGACTGTAGCCTGCCAGGCTCCTCTGCCCATGAGATTCTCCAGGCGACAATATGGGAGTGGGTTGCCTTTGCCTTCTCCAGGGGATCTTCCTGACTCAGGCATTGAACCTGGGTCTCCCATATTGCAGGTGGATTCTTTACCATCTGAGACACTAGGGGGACATACTTATACTAAAAAAAAAAAGTCATTGTTTACATGAATTCAAATTTAACAGGTTGTCTTTTACTTTTATTTGCTAAGTTGGGCAACCATAGGCGGGAACTTCTCAGGGACCTCCAGCCACGCAGCGCTGTCTCATTTCTCCCATTGGGAAATTGCACTGCGACCAAATTGGTTTCCCCAGGACCTCTCATACAGACCTGGGATCATGTTTGTTACAGCCAACTTGATCCTTCGGTAAACACTTCCAAATGTGAATAAGCATTACATCTCATATAGTGGCTTTCACAGCCTTTCTGACTTTCTCTCCACTCCCTGCCCTTATGATCCCTGCTTTTATCACACCAGGAACACACACGAAGAAAAAATAGATATGATGGATGGGGAGGAGAGAAGTGGCTGCAATAATCTTTATCTTCCTTTCCAATTTTTGACCTTGCATGTAGAATGTGGGTGGGATGCTCACTGGTACCTTGTGTGTCCACAAACGCCCTGAGAGGTGATAATTACCTTCACTGGGAATAGAATTCTTAGATCATAATTCTTTTCTTTCAATGTGAGTAAATATTGTTCCACAGACTTCTGGCTTCTGTTTGTAAATGAGCCTAAGGTTCTTTCCTTTGGACTGTGATGACCTAGAAGGGTGGGATGGGGGAGGGGAGGAAAGATCAAGAGGGAAGGGATATACATATAATTGATTATCCCTGTTGGCTCAGTGGTAAAGAATCCGCTTGCAGTGCAGGAGACTTGGATTTGATCCTTGGATGGGGAAGATCCTCTGGAGAAGGAAATAGCAACACACTCCAGTATTCTTGCCTGGGAAAACCCATGGACAGAGGAACCTGGCGGGCTACAATCCATGGGTTGCAAGAGTCTGACACGACTTAGTTATTAACCATACCTCCATATATATAATTATGACTGATTCTCATTGTTATATGGCAGAAACCAACACAACATTGTAAAGCAGTTTTCCTACAATTAAAAAACAACAATAAATTCTTTGCTTTGGAAAAAAATAAAGTGTGAGTTCAAAATTTAAAAAAAAATAAAGTCCTTTCCTTTGAAAATAACCCACTTTTTCCATCAATAGCTTGTAAAGTGTTTTTTTCTTTTTCTTCAGGGCTCAGTAATGCCCCCTGATGATGTTTTAGGGCACTTCTATTTGCAACTGTCCTAGAACCATCTGTGAGCCCTTCCACAAAATCAAGACCTTGTCTTTTTTCAATTAAGAAATGCTTTTTTCTGTGATCTCTTTTATTATTATTTCTCCATCTACCCTTCTAGAGTGCCTGGTTTGTTTGGGTTTTTTTTTTTTTTTTTTTTTAATATATTGGTTTCTGTATTTCTTAGCGTTTTTGCTCCTGATTTCAACATCTTTGTGGTTTTATTTTGTCTGTGACTCCCATTTCTCACATATTCATCCAGAACATGAATTTGGTCCTCAGCAGTGACCATTCTCTTTTACAGTTTGCCTATCAATTTTTTTAATTCAGCAATTGCTCCTTGTTGTTTTAGAAAATCAATGTTTTCTCTAATTTTCCTCCAGAGTTCTTCTTTCTTTTCTACTGAGGTTCTCGTCTGCCTCATTATTTCGTTCTACCTCCGTAAAAGCCACCTGTTCTAGTTGTTTACTAAATTCCCCTAAGTGGGTAATGAGTTTTCTTCTTCTATTCATTACTGTATGTTTCCTGAACATTCAGACAGTTGGAGCTGTTGAAGGTCTCTTGAGCCAGTGGGCTGGCAGTGAAGGAGGTGCCAAATGATGACCAGCTCCCTCTCTGCAGGAAGCAGCCCCAACCACGTCTCCCCTTACAAGGCAGAGAGGTGGTCCTCTCTTATCCCACCCCACCGGTCAGGCAGCAGGCTCAGGCAGCATGTCTAGCAACCAGTTCAGGAGGTTTCTACAGGCCCACTGGGCCCTATTAGCTGTTGGGCCTTTCAGAGATTTATGAAATCTTCCATTTTCACCCTGAGAATGGAGTCTTCTCTACCCTGGTCACTCTGACTTCATCTGAGCCAGATGCCCAGTGCCATATCTGTTTGGGTTCACCAGCAGGCCCACCCACCACTCCTTTAGAAGAGAACCGCTATGCAAAGGCCTGCAGGCCACAGGGCTGGGGCTGTCCTCAGAAGAGCAGCTTGTGCGCCTCCACCGTAAGTATTACTATTCTAAGACCTCCTCATCACTGTCCCAGATGGAACCAGACTTCCTCTGGGATGGCTGAGTGAATAGTTCCTTTAAAGGCAGTTGTGGGAGAGCAGGAAGTGCTCTGCGTTTGGAATCAAAAGACTCAAGTTTGAGATCCAATGCAAAGCATTTTGTAAATGTTCAAGTATGTATGTCATCATGAATTATCTCTGTAATCGTATTTCTGAAGTAGACTCATTCCAAGCCTGGGTCCTGAGCCAGGGCCTCCAGTGCTCTCCAAGGAGGCAGACATTTTTCTACAGAGAACTCCACTCCAACTCTTTAGGGAAATGGAGCTGTGATAAATCAAGACTAAATAACAATAACAGAGGCTACACCATATTTTCCTAGCATGTTTATGAGGACATCATATGGAACAGAGCTAAAGGGCTTACTGAAGTCAGGATATTTTACGTCTATTGCTTTTGCCTTATCTTCCAGACCTGTCATTCTGACATTGGAGGAAATTAAATTGGTCTGATGTGATTGGTCCCCTGCACAATCATGCTGGTTTTCATCCAGGATCTTCTGGTTTTCTGGTATTTGTAAATTAATTATTGAATGATTTGTTGTAATATCTCTCATAGGATAATAGTGCCTGTCACAGCACATGACATTCATAATATGTTTTTGAGTTTCTTGGCAATGTGTGCTAAGTAAATGTGAACTATTATTGTTGGTCTCTATCAAAGGTGTCAGATGATCAGGCATGAGAATGAGTGGATAGGTTGGGCTCTCCCTCTGAGCAGAATATCCCACTCACAGAGAACTTCCTTTGGGAACAGGAACTGTAAAAATCATCCTTATCCTCATCTAATCTGCCTAGTTTAGCCTCTTTCTCTTCTTCCTTCCCTCTTCCACTCACTCGTGTGGTCCACCACGTAATGCACCTGTCCAGGAAATATTCATTCAGAGTGAACGTACCTTAGAACACACCTGATCATTAATCCAGGAAAGATGAGACATTTTTACCTTATACCAAAACCTAGCATCCAATTCAGGGATGCTAGGAACCAAGGCCAGAACCTCAAGTCCCCATTAATAACCACTGACAGCAGTTTGTGGCACTGATTGGGGTTTTGTTTTCTTTTGTTTTTTAATAAAAGAAGGAGATAAAAGTCAAGGCAAGTCTCAGTCTCAATGCCCTATGGGCTGGTTGGAGGAGGTCACAGAGTCTCTCAGTATCTCACCTGTCCAATGAAGGGACTTGACTAGAGGTCTTCAGAGAATCTTTCCAGACAATAGTTCTGCTTGATATCAGATTCTTAGAACACACACAAGGAAGATACTATATTAGACCAAATGAAAACCAGATTCCCTGAGCATTGACCTAAAAGCCTAATGGCCATAGTACCTGTGAGAAACCTCATGGATATAACCAAGCATAGCAGCAAGGATTAAACCCACAAAATTTTGAACTAAGCAAGGGAAGTCCATCTGCAATGCAGGAGACCCCAGTTCGATTCCTGGGTTGAGAAGATCCCCTGGAGAAGGGAACAACTACCCACTCCAGTATTCTAGCCTGGAGAATTCCATGGACTGTATAGTCCATGGGGTCACAAAATATCGGACACAACTGAGCGACTTTCACTTTCAGGGGAGGTCTTTGGTACTGCTGCTCCCTGCCATGTCCATCCTTTAGTGGTTCCCTCCTTCCTTCTCACTTTAGGCTCTTTCTATTACTGATGGCCCATCAGTTCAGTTCAGTCACTCAGTCATGTCCAACTCTTTGCGACCCCATGGACTGCGGCACGCCAGGCTTCCCTGTCCATCACCAACTCCTGGAGCTTGCTCAAACTCATGTCCACTGAGTCAGTGATGTCATCTAACCATCTCATCCCCTGATGTCACCTTCTCCTCCTGCCTTCAATCTTTCCCAGTATCAGAGTCTTTCCCAGTGAGTCAGTTCTTCAAGTCAGGTGGCCAAAGTATTGGCTTCAGCATCAGTCCTTCCAATGAATATTCAGGACTAATTTCCTTTAGGGTTGACTGGTTTTACCTCTTTGCAGTCCAAGAGATTCTCAAGAGTCTTCTCCAACACCACAGTTCAAAAGCATCAATTCTTTGGCGCTCAACTTTCTTTATAGTCCAACTCTTATATCCATACATGACTACTGGAAAAACCACAGCCTTGACTAGATGGACCTTTGTCGGCAAACTAATGTCTCTACTTTTAAATATGGTGTCTAGGATGGTCACAGCTTTTCTTCCAAGAAGCAAGCATCTTTTAACTTCATGGCTGAAGTCACTATTTGCAGTGATTTTGGATCCCCCCCGCCAAAAAAGTCTCTCACTGTTTCCATTGTCTCCCCATCTATTTGCCATGAAGTGATGAGACCAGGTACCATGACTTTGTTTTCTGAATGTTGAGTTTTAAGCCAACATTTTCACTCTCCTCTTTCACTTTCATCATGAGGCTCTTTAGTTCTTTCTCACTTTCTGCCATAAGGGTGGTATCCTCTGTGTATCTGAGGTTATTGATATTTCTCCTGGTAATCTTGATTCCAGCTTGTGCTTCATCCAGCCTGGCATTTCCTCCTTTCCCAATTTGGAACCAGTCTGCTGTTCCATGTCCAGTTCTAACTGTTGCTTCGTGACCTGCATACAGATTTCTCAGGAGGCAGGTCAGGTGGTCCGGTACTCCTATCTCTTTAAGAATTTTCCACAGTTTGTTGTGATCCACACAGTCAAAGGCTTTGGCATAGTCAATAAAGCAGTAGATGTTTTTCTCGAACTTTCTTGTTTTTTCTATGATCCAACAGATGTTGGCAATTTGATCTCTGGTTCCTCTGGCTTTTCTAAATCCAGCTTGAACATCTGGAAGCTCACAGTTCACGAAAAACTCGCAAATAAGTAAGTCTTCTCTAGGCAATGTTCACTGCTCACATATTTCACAACCCCACTCCAGCAAGCAAACTAACCTGTCCCTCTAGCACTATCAGAAGATCTGCTTGGTGATTCAGATTCATCAGGAATACAAAACTGGAAATACATATGGCCAATAACAGTTTATTGCTTTACATTCTGAGAACCTTGGGATGTTACAAACAGAGGTCATTTTAGCTATGTGGCAGGAAAATGGTTTGGTGTTTCTCTAAGCACACAAAGCTCACCAGACCAACTGTAAGGCATCCTATTTTAACTAACAGCTCATCCTCCCACCAATGGAAGAGGGGTGGGATGGGATTAAAAAGAGGTTCAAATCTGAAAACTTGTCACATTAGAAGTGAGAAAATGCCTAGCTCCTATTTTCATTCTGGGTCCCCTGTTCCAGGGAGCTGCAAGGTGGCGTGATGGCACAAGCCCAAGCCGAACAGGAGGAGCCCTGGATTCTAATTCAATTGCTGCCACCAATGCACTGAGTGATCCAGACAAGTCTCTTCTCTCAGAGCCTGGCGTTTATGTTGTCGATCATGGGAGCGAACCAGGGGGTCTCTTAACTCTTACAAGTTGTGGTTCTAACCTTCACTTGTCTGTTCCCACGTGAAGAGATTATACTGTCGATTGTCATCAAAGCGCTGCAGGCCTGGGGGCACTCTGTTAGCAGTCAACTATTCCTACTGGCTGAGCATGAAGTCTGTCACTCCAGATTTTCCCTTGTCCTTTCTATCAAAAAGATATATCCTGGTCTTTAAAAGTTGGCTCCTGCCAGATTAACTCACTTCCAAGCAGCAGGCCAGCCTTCCTCCCCTAGCAGCACTTTGAAATGTAAAATAAAGGTTTGTTTTGTTGTTTTTTTCACCACCGACCTACATGTGGAGGCGTGGAGCCTGGCTGTTATGGTTGGAGATGTGCTGTGCATCCTTAATGGCCTCAGCATTCCCACCAGCAGAGGTGTCACCTTCACAACCCGAATCCAGCTGAAACTTGCAAGCTCATCAGAAGGACAATGTTCCTGTGCACACAGAAGGTCCAAGCCCCAGAGTCTTCCTGTCCCAGACCCTCTGGGCCATAAAGCTACCAATACAGTTCAACCAAACATATTCCAGTCACAGCCTCAAGGATGCCACAGTGGAACTTCCCTGGTGGCTCAGTGGTAAAAAATCCTGCCAATGCAGGGGACATGTGTTCATTCCCTGGTCCGGAAAGATCTCACATGCTGCAGGGCAACTAAGCCCATGTGCCACTACTACGAAGCCCATGTTCTAGAGCCTGAGAGCTGCAACTACTGAGCCCACAAGCCACAACTGCCAAAGCTCGGGTACGTAGAACCTGGGCTCTGCCACAAGAGAAGCCACCACAATGAGAAGCCCATGCACCACAACAAACAGTAGCCCTGCTTACTGCAGCTAGAGAATGGCTTCACACAGTAATGAAGACCCAGTGCATCCAAAAGAATAAAAAACCACACACACACAAAGAATGACACAGTGAAGGTTGTGGCCAGGAAGTCTTCACAGAAAGGAACCTGCTGAAGAGTCAGAAATTCTTGGTTTAGTGTGAGTCTGTCTAGTGACTTAACCTCTCTGTGCTTCAGATTCATTCTCTGTGAAACAGGAGTACCAACACCTGCCTTGTCTTTTGCAAGAATCAACTAAGATGACAGATGCAAAATAAAACACCTTGTAAACCAAGGCTCTTTGGGGAGGGCAGCATCATAATTGTCAGAGAATTGTTTCTAAACAGACATGCCAAAATCACTTTCTCACCCTGAGCATATGTATTCTGGAAAGGCCCACAGAAGGTTCCCTGATCCATGCTGTCTAGTCCTAGTTGGCTGGGCTCTAACTCCAGACTCTGGACTCCTGAGTGTCCATGTTGACTAATGGACATGTTGTTCATGTTGACTAATAAATCCCCAGCGTGTTCATGGTCACCTACATTCACATGTGCATCAATCCAACACAAGGCCTTAGCGGCTATCACATCTATCCGGTGATGTCTTTAAACACCATCTCAGATACATGTCCCTTAAACATGAATGACTCTGATGGTGATATGTCACTAATACCATACAAACCATGCATACATGTACACTATCTTTTGACAGTTTTTTATTTTTTTTCCATTTATTTTTATTCGTTGGAGGCTCATTACTTTACAATATTGTAGTGGTTTTTGCCATACATTGACATGAATCAGCCATGGATTTACATGTGTTCCCCATCCCGATCCCCCCTCCCGCCTCCCTCTCCATCCCATCCCTCTGGGTCTTCCCAGTGTACCAGCCCTGAGTACCCGTCTCATGCATCCAACCTGGGCTGGTGATCTGTTTCACCCTTGATAGTATACTTGTTCCAGTGCTGTTCTCTCTGAACATCCCACCCTCGCCTTCTCCCACAGAGTCTAAAAGTCTGTTCTGTACATCTGTGTCTCTTTTTCTGTTTTGCATATAGGGTTATCATTACCATCTTTTTAAATTCCATATATATGCATTAGTATACTGTATTGGTCTTTATCTTTCTGGCTTACTTCACTCTGTATAATGGGCTCCAGTTTCATCCATCTCATTAGAACTGATTCAAATGAATTCTTTTTAATGGCTGAGTAATATTCCATGGTGTATATGTACCACAGCTTCCTTATCCATTCGTCTGCTGATGGGCATCTAGGTTGCTTCCATTTGACAGTTTTCTAAAATGGCCCCAAATCTTCTCCCATTAAAAATTAGAGTCAGTCACCTCCACATAAATCTGCACAAACGTATGAGTGCTTCAGCCAGTAGGGTATGGTACAAGTGGAGCTGTATGACTCCCAGCTGAGGTCAGAAAAGGCCGTACAACTTCAACTTGGATCTCTTGGAACACTCACTCTGGGGGAAGCCAGATGCCACTCAAGAAGTGGAAGGCTTAAAAGATACATCTCCTCTGACCTCTCAACTGCAATTTAGAAGTCTGCTCTAGTGAACTGATCACAAGTATATACAAGAAATTATCTGAATCAGCTGTATGGATGTTCATTCATGCTACCTAAAATAGCAAAACATTGGTAATAACCTGAATATTCCACAGAAATGTGGTTACATAAGTTTAATATATTCACACAAGAAAATGCTTTACACCTGTTTAAAGTTATGCTTTTGAAGTATATTTGATGATAAAATATTCATGATCTATTGGTAAATAAAAACTGAGACTGCCAGTGGAATCTTCCTTACGTCAAAACTACATGTATATGATAGAAAAAAAATCTCAAATTATAAAAATGATAATGTCTGGATACTGGCATTGCTCCCAGTTTTTACTTACTTTTTCCCATATTTTCTACATTTTCTATTATCAACAAACTCTACTTCTATAATTTAAATAAAAGATATTCCAAAGAGAAAGAAAAAGAAATGTGATGCTCAAATTGCCAAGAATGTAAAAAGAGCCTGTGTACCCCCGTGCCAGTGACTTAGAAAACTAATAGGATTGCCAATCATAGCTACAGATAGAACTGACCCAGCAAACTGGAGACTGGGATTGAAGATCAGAAACCAGAAGTTAAAGGGAAGCTGGTAGAAGAAACTACCAGATGGAGAACCATCCAGTCCAACAAAAGCCCCCAGGGCCCTGGTCATACCATTACAGGCAGAAGGTGGCATACAGGTTATTACAGAACTATAGGAAGGTAGTCATTCAATGTGCCTACATGCGTGGGAAAGTGGGAGGAGCTTGAGTGGGAGCCACTGGCTACAAGCCCCTTGGGTCTCCTGAGGATTCACATTAGCAAAATACAAACTCTAGCACCGCACTGTCTGATATGGCAACCACTACCCACATGAGCTATTTAAATTTAGAAATTAAAATGAAATAAAATGTAAAACTCAATTCTGTCACATTGGCCACATTTCAAGTGGCTAACGGTTATCATGTTGGACACAGCAGAGTAGGATTTTTCCATCGTCACAGAAAAACGTTCTAGTGGACAGCACTACTCTAGGGAATTGCTTAACTTGGATTCTTTGATTTCTGCAGACATAGCAATGCATGGTGGAAGGACAGAATTGAAAGTCAGCAGGCCAGTAGAAACTCAGCTCTCACACTTATCAAATGTGATATTTTGAACCCATTATTAACCTCCCTGAGTCTCGGTTTCTTTATCCATCAAATGGGAATAATAACATCTGCTCATAGTGCCATGATAAAAATTGGGGAAGGATGGGGGAAGGGATAGTTAGGGAGTTTGGGATAGACATGAACACACTGCTATATTTAAAATGGGTAACCAACAAGGATCTACTGTATAACACATGAAACTCTGCTCA